>NC_139689.1:265000-865000 GCF_964106915.1 Podarcis gaigeae
CTCTCCTCCTAGGTGAAATGGGCTGGCCCTCTTCTGAAGCCATCCAAGCTGGTGGCCACGATTGCCTCCTGTGGGAGGGAGTTCCATAGATTAACTCTGTGCCACATGAAAGAGGACTTCCAGCATTCAGCTTCGCTCCTGAGTTCTAGTGTCAGGAGAGAGGGAGGAAAACATCTCTCCATCCACTTTCTCCATGCCAGGCGTAATCATACGGTATTCTATCATCCTCTCACCATTCCTCCTCTAAACTAAAAAGTCCTCAATGCTGCATGACTTTCCTCCTGGGGGAGCCCCCCCCCCATTCCCTGGATCATTGCACTGGCTCTTTTCTGGACCTTCTCCAGCTCTGCAATATCTTTTTCCAGATGAGGCGACCAGAACGTCACACAGTACTCAAAGCGTGGTTGTGCCACAGATTTGTATAACGGCATTCCAATATGGACAGTTTTATTTCCAACGCCTTCCCTCACGATCACTGGCATGAAATCCGCATTTCTTTGCCGCCGCCACATCCCAGCTCAGCCAGTTAGTTCCACTCCCTCCCCCTCCCTCACAGGGTTGTTGTTGCGAGGATAAAATGGAAGGAACTTGCTGGCCACTTTGAGCCTGTCAGAGGATGAAACCAGAATCAAAGGCCAACAGTAAAAACGAAGGAGGAGAGAGGGGCTCAGAAAGGAGGCCACAAGTTGCCCTTTCTCAGGTGGCTCCCTTCCACCAGAGTTCTGGTTTCCCCTTTTGTCCTGAGATAATCCGAACTGGATGAACCGGTCCTCCTGCTGCGGCAGCACCCGTGGGTGCCTCAGAACAAGCTGCCGCCACCCGGCCTACGCCCTCCACCCCGCGGGGGAGCCAATCGCTGGGCAAGGAGGAGGCCCACCCACAGCCACAGCCCAGGGGATAAAAACCCACGGGGCACATCTACCCACCAACAGGCACCTCCTGAGCATTGCGATGTGGCCAGTGGGGCGCACAGGCCTGGTGGCCGTCTTGCTGGCCGCAGCCATGGCAATGGAGGCCAAAGAGGTCCTGGAATTCAAGCCTGAAATTGGGGTGCCCAATGGAGGCCTCTGGGGCGCCTGGGCCTGGCAGGAGATGTGCCCGGAGGAGACCTACGCCACGGGGTTCAGCCTCAAGGTAACACCCCCTCCCCACCCAAAATAAAAGCCCCACCCCTCCTTTGTGCCTGGTCTGGCTCTCCCAAACAGGGGGCCATCCCAGCTGAGCCCAGAGGTGCACGAAGGAGCAGGGGCGGACCTACATTGGGGGCCCTGAAGCCGGAACTGCCATGGGGGCCCCTTCACAACCAGCAACGAGGTCTGGGTCCCCACTGCCATCACAGCCTTCACAGCATCTGGGCTACTGCCTCTCAGACTTGGAGATTGTTGAAATATATGAACAAACAGTAATCAATTTGAGTCACGCAGGTCCAATTGGGTCTACTAGACCCATTTTTTTAAAGCAATGTGAAATGAGGTCCCTTCTGGGGCTCCTCTGGGTTTGGGGCCCTGAAGATGAAACTTCGTTAGTTTCAGAGTAGATCCGCCCCTATGGAGGAGTGGAATGTGGGCAGTGCTCCTGAGCATGTACAAAGCGCCTTTCTTCCTGACAGCCTCCCGTGCTCCCCTAGTCACCAAACAGCAAAAATGGAATGAATTCATTTCCCCCTCCACTTATTAACACTTTTATACAGCTTGATAAGGGGGGAAGAACCTCCCTCCATTTCCACGATGTTTTGTGATGATGCTCCTTGGAGAGGGAGCGATGGCACTCCCAGTGGGAAGCCAGCAAGCAGGATTCGCACACAAGACTCCCTCCCCTCCTTCAGCTTCCAGCTGCTGCTGCTTCTTTGGAGATTAGGGGAGGAAGATTGTCTTGCACATGTGTCCTGAGAGAGAGGCAGAGCATGACTGTTATGGCTCGTTGCCATCGATATCCCCCTCTTCCTCTGTGAATTTTTTCCCATCTAGGTTGGTGGCCCTCACTGTCTCCTGTGGCAGGGAGTTCCACAGTTTAACTGTGACGCCCTTCCTTTCACCTGCCCAACATTCATTATTTCCCTGGATGCCCTCGAGCTCCCCTGGGTCCTGAGAGAGGGAGGTGACTTTTCTCTAATGTTTTCTCCAGGTCGAAATGATTTTATCCATTGCTAATAATATAATAATAATTTATTACTTATACCCCGCCCATCTCTCTGGGTTTCCCCAGCCACTCTGGGCGGCTCCCAAGAGAATATTAGAAGCACGAGAAAACATCAGATGTGAATAACTTCCCGAAGCAGCACGTGGCGCGGCCTGCGTAATTCCAGAGTGGAGTCCCCGAGATGCGTGGATGGCGCCTCGTTCGCCTCCTTCCGGCAACTCCGTCCGGCAGCCAAGCCGGTGCCAAACGTCTTGCTCTGCTTGCCTTCGGAGCCCATCAGGGAGGCAGGGAGGGGGGTCTCGTCCTCTGGGAAGCCCAGGACCTCCAGGCGCACGGCCGAGACTTGCGCCCCGGCGAGGTCCGAGGTGCGCTCCCGTCTCTCCTTCGCCTTTTCTCTAAGCTGAAAAGCCCCGCACGCCGAAACCTCCCCCCCCCCCCCATTGTGTGTGTGTTGCTTCATCTCCGGGACCTTTTTGGCCGACCCCCTTCTCCCCCCCCCCCCGCCCCAGGTGGAAGCCTATCGGGGCCCGATGGACGACGACACGGCGCTGAACGGGATCCGCCTCTTCTGCACTCGGGGCGGCCGGGGCTACAAGCACGAGGCGCACACCGTGGAGTCCCAGAGCGGCCCGTGAGTGGCTCCTTCTCCCCCTGCCTGGCCCCTGCGCCCCACACCCCCGCCCCCAAGCTCGACCCAAAGGATTGCGCAGCTGCCCCGGTCCTTAGGGCACTTTGCTGGGCTAGGGTCTGGGTTCGGATCCCCGCACTCGGTCTTGAAGCTCTTACTGGGCGATCGGGGGGGCAGTCACTGCCTTCTCTCATCCTGGCCTCCCTCGCAGGGTTGGGGTGGCGGTCCCTTGGTGAGCTTCGTGACCGAGGGGGGATTCGAGCTCTGGCCTCTCCAAGATCCTAGTCCTCATTTAATCCCTGCGACATGAAAGGGGGCGGACGCTCCTTCCTTCGATGGCTTCAGCTGAGATTCCTGCATTGCTGAGGGTTGGGCTGGATGAGCCCTTGGGATCCCTCCCAACTCCGCAGTTCCAGGATTGCCCTGCATCTCCCATCCGCCCCAGAGAGCACAACCATTTGTGACCTCACGGCGGGCCTTGCGGGGGGCTGGACTAGATGGCCCTCGAGGGCCCTTCCGACGCCGCCATTCTAGGATCTAACACCCCTGCAAGGCCGGCGAGGCTGCCTGAGAGGCATTCACCCAGCGAGAGGGGATTCGAAGCCTGGTCTCCGCCAGGTCCTCGTCCGGCGCTCCAACCACTGCGCCGCATTGCCTCTCTCTCTCTCCGAAGGGCTGGCCCGGGCCTGACTCTTCCTCTCCCGCCCCCTTTTCTCCCCCAGGTGGGGCCGGTGGTCGCCGCCCAGCTGGTGCCCCGAGGGCACCTACCTGACGAGGTTCTCGCTGCAGGTGGAGCAGACCCGGCGCGGGATCCACGACGACATGGGCGCCACCAACGCGCGCTTCGCCTGCTCCGGGGGCGCCCACCTGGAGGGGCGCGGCCTGAGCTGGGGGGAGTATGGCGAGTGGAGCCCGCCCTGCCGGAAGGGCCTGTGCGGCATCCAGACCAAGCAGGACCCGGTGCGCGGAGCCCTCAGGGACGACACCGCCCTCAACGACGTGCGCTTCTTCTGCTGCAGCCGCTGAGCAGGGGCCCCGGCAGGAGGGGCCTGGGGCAAAAGTCTTCAAGGGGGCTCTCTGGAGGGCAGGCGGTCGGGCTCGATGGCCCGGGGGTGCCTTGTTTTTTTAGCTGTGGTTCCTGATTTGCAGGGAGTTGGAATGGATGACCTTTCGGTGGTCTTCTGTCCTGGATGCTTTAGTCGAGATTCCGGCATTGGAGGGGGCTGGACTAGATGACCCGGGGGTCCCTTCCAACTCTACAAGTCTATGATACTTCCCTCTCCCGCACCTGCCCCGCCAGGTCTCCATCGGCAACTGACACGCCCCTCCTTCTGAACCCAGGCTTTGTCTCAGAATACATTAACAATAAAAATTGCCTCTGAGTACGTGCAAAGTGCTTGCTTGTTTGCTTTGACAGTCCCCCTTCTTCTCTCTAAGGAGCTCAAGGGGGCGCAAATGCTTCACTCTTCCTCATTCCATTCTTGCCAGGGAGGTTAGGCAGCGACCAACCCCTCAAGGTAACCCAGGGGGGTGGGATTTGTACCCCGGTCTCCCAGGTCATGGTCTGGCCCTACCCACTCCTCCACATGGCCCTCCCCGCTGGCTGTTCCCCAGGTATATGAGCCAAGTGCCTCTGAGGAGTGCCTTCTGAAGGCACTGCCACCACCTCCACCTCCACCCCGACCACTGCTCCTCTTCCTCCTCCTTTGACGACCGCAGAACTTGGAGATGCCAAGCGATGCTCCAGCCCTTGCGGCTGAATGGAACCTCCCTTCTCAGAGGCACTCTATCCCCAAAGGCCACTTGCTGAGGATCTCATAAGTACGCAAGACGAGCCCCGCCGGATGAGGGCAAAGCGAGACCACCGAGACCTCCTCACGGGAGCCAGATACCCGACGGACCTGGGACTCTGAGTGGACTGCCTCTGCACCGGGAGGCTCCACAAAGACACCAGCAGAGTCTGCTGAGCCGCCCAGTCCGCCCAGAGCCCTTGCCGCCTTCGTAGATCTGTCTAGGCCTCTTTCAAAGCCACCGCTCTTTCCTGTGGGAGGGAGTTCCGCAGTTTAACGAGGCGCTGCAGCTCCAAAGTGAGCGAGAATCTTCTCCCCTTGCAGCCCCCCCCCCCCGCGCAGCAGATCCCGATCCCTCCCCCCAAAATATCCACGCCCCCCTCCGCACAGCAGCCCTGCAGAGCCGGACTCAACAACGAGGGGAGAGCTGGTTTATTCCAACTTTTGCAAACCGTAGAGATGAGAAGTGGGGGGGGGCTGCGGGTGGGGGGTGCTTGTACGGAGTGTGCACGTTGCGGGTGGGGGTCCAGCCCAGTCAGGTCCCTCAAAGGCCCCCGTCGCCCTACGAGTAAAGGAGAGAAAGAAATTGGTCAGTGAAGTGGGGGCTCGCAGGGGCCGTGGCTTGTAGCACCTGGACTTAGTGCCCAATCGGGGGGCCAAGAGAGGGCGCAACCCCCAGGGTGAGCCTGCTTTGCCGCCGCCGCCCCCTCTCCCCACGCTCCCCCCATTTCTCAGGCCCCCTTACCGCCCGGTCCTCGGCTTTGCGGCAGTCTCCACACACGGTGCCCACCAGCCCATTGACCACCTGAAGTCCGCACAGCGCCAGCTCCACCAGCCCCAGGCCCAGCAGGATGGCGAAGAGGACCACGTGCCACATCACCACGTTGGGGGGGTTCAGGCACTCCTCCCACAGCGTCCGGTTGCCCAGGTAGCTCTCACTGCGGGGGAGACAGGTGCCATCAGTGGGGGGGGGGGCGCTGGAGGAGGTCCTTGGCAGGGGAGCGCTACTTATTTCATGGCATTGACCGCCCTCTTCTCCAAGGAGCTCGGGGAAGATGGCCAGCCTGGGTCTCCTCCAACTTCTTCGGAGGTTTTTAAGCAGAGGTTGGATGGTCCTCTGCCAGGGATGCTTCAGTTGTGGTTCCTGCATTGCAGGGGGTCAGGCTGGATGACCCCAGGGTGCCCCTCCACAGCCCTGCCAGATATCCTAGGCTGAGAGGTGGTCATACCCACAGACAGGGCCAGATTGAGGTTTGAAGAGGCCCTCAGCTCCTGAAGGTCAAGGGACCCGTTCTATGTCCAGCTGCCCTTTGCCAACAACTGCTTTTTGTGTTGAATATATGCTATAGGGCAATTTATAGACCTAATAGGTATTTAAAGCCATTTGCACATAACATAATATGTACCTATTTTAGCAAAGTAATTGTTGAACTGAAATACAGTCGCGCCTTGGGTTAAGTATTTAATTTGTTCTTAACCTGAAACTGTTCTTACCCTGAGGTAACACTTTAGCTAATGGGGCCTCCCGCTGCCGCCACACGATTTCTGTTCTCTTCCTGAAGCAAAGTTATTAACCCGAGGTACTACTTCCGGGTTAGTGGATTCTGTAACCTGAAGTGTATGTAACCTGAAGCCTATGTAACCCAAGGCACCACTGTATTATTAAGAAGAAGTATATTCATAGTGAAATACAATTAAGAAGAAGTATATGGGGGGGCACCCAAGAGAGTGGGGCCCTAAGCTATAGCTTGTTTAGCTTATGCGTCAATCCAGCATTGCCCACTGAGCTTCCTGGCCACGTGCAGAGATTTGAAAGCAGGTCTCTCCAAACCTGGATCTTTCCCACCCACGGCCAGGATCCGAGCGCAGGGGTGCTTCCTGCCCTCCTGAGGTTTCCAGCAACTGGGATTCAGAAGCATTTGTCTCCCGGGGGGTGGGGGCTGTCCCTCCCTCTCTACTGCAGCCCCCCCCCCGCTCCTCACCTGAGGTCCTTGAAGGGCGACCCCCACGTCCCGTCCTTCGCCTCGCACCAGGGTCCCTCGGCCAGGGCAGTGGACGACACCACCAGGCAGTAGAAGCCCCCCAGCCCCCCAAAGATGGAGCAGAAGACGGAGCGCAGCATCTGTGGGGGAGGAGAAGGTGAGGGGGGCTGGTGCCGCCCAACACACGCCCCACTTGCTCAGCCCCTCTTCCGCTCTCAGGACTCCAACCCAGAACCCTCTTGGCACAGACCCCATAGGAAGCCCCCCCTTCTCTCCCCTCGGTGGGACAAGGTGGGAGCTACCAGTCTCCCTCCCTAGAAACAGGACTCTGTACCCCCCAAACCTCTACCAAACCCCCAGCCTCTGATTGCGAAAACATCAAGGGGGGCACGTGCAGAGGGTCTCCGTGTTGCTACTTCCAGGCCGGGCAATGCATATGCCTCTGTGCCTGGGCAGAGTGCCTTTGCCTCACTACTGGGCCAGGTGGGGAGAGGAACCCGAAAGTGTGTGTTTGTGTGGAACTGGAGGGGGGTCCTCCAGGGCAGACAAAATAAGCAACAGTTTGTGACCTGCTTGATTCCCCCTCCTTTGCCAGAGCTGAAAATAGGAATAAAGGGTTCAGGGTGCAAGGTGCCCATTTTCACAAAGGAGCAGCTCCTTGGTTCTAGGCCTGGATCAGATTACTAGGGTTTTTTTAAAAGGGGGAATGTTTGGGACTGAGGGCCAGGAATGAAAACACCCTCCAGCCCCAAAGAACAGGCCCAGCCTCAGCTGAGTTGCTGGCTTGTTCTCACTTACACACACACAGAGAGAGAGAGAGAGAGAGAGAGAGAGAGAGAGAGAGAAGAGAAACATGCCCCTGTTTAGAATATGAGAACTGCAGAGTTGGAAGGGATCCCTTCCACACACACCCGGCCAACCTGGAGTCCTCCAGAGGTTTCCACAGAATCACAGGAATGTTGAGTTGGAAGGGACCCCCAGGGGTCATCCATCCCAACCTGCTTCAATGCAGGAATCTTTTGCTCCAACCCACAATCCTGTCTCATGCTCTACCAACTGAGTGATCACCAATTATTATTTGGGGGGGGGGCACTACAGTTCCCTCTAGCCCCTAGCAGGATGTGCTGGCTGCCTGGGAACTGTAGTTCCAGAGACCTGGCTGCCTCTAGCAGGCGCCTTGCAGGTGGCGGCTCAAGGGGCCGAGAGAGAGCTGGGCCCCCCGGCAGACGAGGCAGAGGAAGAGACGGGGAGGAGGGCCCAAGGATCCGTACCTGGCACCTGTTCCCGCAGCATCCGTATCCGCAGCAGCCTTTCCCTCCGGCCCTCACGGCAGAGCACCCGGTGCAGAGGACCTGGGGGAGGCGGAAAGGGAGAAGAGGAAGGTCAGAGAGTTGCTGGATCAGCCCCAAGGAAGGACCCCCCCCCCCCACTCCTGGATTTTCAGCCTCCTGTCCTCACAGCAGCCAAGTGCCCCAGAGAACCTAGGAAGACAGATAGACTGCCTCTGGCTCAGGAAGCTCCACAAGGACGTAAGAAGAGGCTGGATGCTGGAAGAGGCCGTCTTGTCCAGAATCCTGCTCCCGCTGTGGCTGAAAGGGGAAACCCAGCAAACAGGAACTTGCCCAACCCTCTTTTCAAGAGATCCAAGCGGGTGGCGGCCACTCATTCCTGTGGCAGTGAGTTCCAGAGGTTAACTCCTCCACGGTGGCCCCTGGATTGGCCTGGCTGCCCACACCACTAATAACAACAACAACAACAATCTGATGGTTTATATGCCACCCCTCTGGGTGGGTTGCAGATTTGGGCGGCTTCCAACAGATATAAAAACAGAATGAAACGTCAGACATTAAAAACTTCCCTAAACAGGGCTGCCTTCTATTGTCTTCTAAAAGTCAGATACAGTGGTACCTCCGGTGGAGAACTGAATTCGTTCCGAAGGTCCGTTTTTAACCTGAAACTGTTCTTAACCTGAAGCACCACTTTAGCTAATGGGGCCTCCCGCTGCTGCTGCTGCGCCGCCAGAGCACAATTTCTGTTCTCATCCTGAAGCAAAGTTCTTAACCCGAGGTACTATTTGTGGGTTAGCAGAGTCTGTAACCTGAAGCATCTGTAACCCGAGGTACCACTGTAGTTGTTTATTTCCTTGACATCTGCTGGGAGGGCATTCCACAGGGCGGGTGCCACCACCAAGAAGGCCCTCTGCCTGGTTCCCTGTAACCTCAGTTCTTGCCACTGCCCCCCCCCCCGGCCCTCTCCACCTGATGCCACTGGGCTGGGCTTATTCGAACTCAGGACCTGCCTTTACCTGAGCAGCTCTCAGGCTGCAGGATGCCAGAAGCACACATCTGTCATTTGACAGAAAAGGCAGGTGGATCTGAAGGTGCCCCCCCCCGAAACATGGGCAGTGGCACCCCCCCCCCGGCAAGACCCCCCCATCAGGTCCCTCCAGCAAACCTTTGCCACTCCTGCCTTCTCCCCTGATGCGCCTCATTTCCCCTTTCGGGGAGCAGAGATCACCTTGTTTTATTGACCCCCACTCCATGCCAGCTGTCTCCCTTGCAGATAAGGCCCTGTTATCTCCCACAGAGTGTGCGTCAGGGGAAACTTTGCACAAAGTTCACCATGAGAGAAACTGAGGCTGCCTATGGGAAGAAAGTGCTATGGTGGGGGGCCAGACCAGATGATGGGGTTCCTCTGGGTTCTCCAGTGGCACCCCTAGTCCCTTGGGGAATGTGCTTGGCACCCCATTGCCAGGAGAGACAGCCGGGGTCCTGCTGTGGGTCAGGGCTGTCAACCTCCCCAGACCAGTTCCGGATTTACATGTAAGCTAAACAAGCAATAGCTTAGGGCCCCATTTTCTTGGGGGCCCCCAAAAATATTAAAGGAAAAAGAAACTGGATGTACATTTCCCAAATATAAGATAAAAAACAAATAAAATACAGTGGTACTTTGGGTTAAGAACTTAATTCATTCTGGAGGTCTGTTCTTAACCTGAAATTGTTCTTAACCTGAAGCACCACTTTAGCTGATGGGGTCTCCTGCTGCCGCTGCGCCGCCAGAGCACAATTTCTATTCTCATCCTCAAGCAAAGTTCTTAACCCGAGGTACTATTTCTGGGTTAGCGGTGTCTGTAACCTGAAGCGTCTGTAACCCAAGGTACCACTGTAAAACCTACATACAGCAGCAGTGTTTTAGATACCTAATTAGGTCTATAAATTGCCATATAGCATATATTCAACACAAAAAGCAGGGACAATTTGTTGTTGACAAAGGACAGCTGGACATATAAAGGGCCCCATTCCCTTCAGGAGCTGAGGGCCTCATCAAACCTCAGTCCGGCCCTGCCAGAGTCGCTCTGCTCCTGAGCATCCAATGCAATCAGGCCATGCTGGGGGGGGCGGGGGGGGGACTGTGGTTGGTACCAGAGATGTCCCTGGGCAGACAACTCGAGGAAGTGAGTCAGGCTGTGCAAGGCAGGAGGAAGCAGTGTCTCTCTCACCACCGACATGTCCCCAAGCCATGAAGGGAGGCTCTTCCCGGCTGCAAGTCCTGAGAATCATAGGGATGGAGGGCCCCCCGGGGTCATCTAGACCAACCCCCTGCAATGCAGGAATCTCAGCTAATGAACCCCTGGCAGGCAGCCACCCAAGGACTGCTTAAATGCCTCCAGTGGAGGAGAACCCACCCCCTCCCTTAGAATCACAGAACTGGCGAGTTGGAAGGGCCCCCCAAGGGTCATCTAGCCCCACCCACCAGCCCTGGGCACTCACCATCAGCCCCCCACCGATGAGGCCCCCCATGAGCCACACTTGGGTGGTGATGTTCTGGGGCGTCCAGTCCCGCTGCATGTTGGGGAACATCAGGAGGATGTTGGCCACAATGCAGGCCAGGCCGGCGGTCACCAGGCTGAGGCCCACCAGGCGGGCGCACTTGCCGGTGCACATGGTGGGAGACGAGGCCCCAGGGGGAGATGGGCGCAGGTGCGGCCGGACGGCGGAAGCGGAGGAGGAGGCTGCTGCTGCTGCCGTGTGGAGGAGCCAGAGCAGGAAACTGTTTGCTCGCAGATAAGGAGGGCAAAGGGCTGGCCAGAGGAGAGGGAAAACATCTCCCAGCCTGGCATCCCTGCCTCCTCCTCCTCCTCCTCTTCTCTGCTGCACAGAAACTCTGCCTCCCTCCCTGGTGGGGTTTAAGCAGAGGTCGGGGGGGGGGCATCTGTCAGGGATTGCAGGGGTTGGACTAGATGACCCTTGGGGTCCCTCCCAGCTCTGCAGTTCTAGAATTCTATTTATTGATTTATTGAATTCATATACTGCCCTGTTCCCGGAGGCCTCAAGCCAATTCACAAAACCAAATCAGAATATGAAACCACAAAATATATCATCAAAATAGAAACAACAACCCAATAACACCCCCCCCCCAAAAAAAGAGCCACATAGGCATAGGATGACAACCAAAGCAACCAATGTTTTTGTCTGGTGCCTCAAGGTGTATAATGAAGGCGGTAGGTGAATTTCCTTGGGGAGAGCGGATGGGGAGCCACTGCAGAGAAGGCCCGTTTCTTTTTTGGAAGCCAGTCTGCCCCCTGTACATATAATCATATTCTGTAGTTGGAAGGAGCCCCCAAAAGTAATCTAGACTGCAGTGAAGGAATCACAGCTCAAAAATCCCCAGCAGACGGCCACCAACCTCTGCTTGAAAACCTTTGGCAAAGGAGAGTCCACCACCTTCCAAGGAATTGCAGAGTTGGAAGGGACCCCGGGAGTAATCTAGTCCAACCCCCTGCAATGCAGGAATCTCAGCTTGAGCATCCCTGGCAGTGGCCAGCCAACCTCTGCTTGAAAACCTCCCAGGAAGGGAGTCTACAACCTCCACTGCCAAACGCCAAACTGCTGGCAGGAGCCCAGAGAGAAGAAACGCCCTGGTGCATCTGCAGCAGCCCAACCAAACGCCTTCCTTTGCCCCGACTGCAACAAAACATGTCTCTCCTGCATCGCTCTCTGCAGCTACAGCAGGCGCTGCAACCTCCCCACTGCTTGGCCTCACCCCCAAAGGGATGCTCCTCCAGGGTCTCCCGAGGCTAAAAGGGGCTGAAATGGCAGAGGTGGAGGCAGGGGGCAAGGAGATGCTAAAAGAAGGGGGGGAGGAAATCCCAGGAGCGAGAGGGCAATTGAGGTGGAAAGTGGGGGTCCCTGAAGTGGAGGGTCGCTGAAGGCAAAGAGCTGCACACACTTCAGTTTATGATATGGAAACTTAATTCAGTGCATGACCTCCTGTGGCCCAGTTGGACTGAGAGCTTGGAGTGCCCTGATACACATAGATGGATACAAAACGGCTACCTACCTGGAAATAGATGGATACAGTGCTTTTTTTCTAGGGGGTACGCAGGGGTACACTTACCCCTAAACATTTTGTGAATCTTTGTACTTTTGTCCACTTACTGTACTTATTTTCCCCAATTTGAACTATAAAATGGTGGTTTTCTTGAGTCGAAATGAGAGTACCTCTAAACATTTTTAATATAAAAAAGCACTGGATAGAGATCGATAGATTGATAGATATGAGAGAGAGAAAGTGCTTTTTTTGTATTATGTTTTCCCCATTCTCACACATCTTCTTTCTGTGTTTATCAGCTGCCACCATTTGTAGGCAGTAATGCCAATAAGTATTTCACCTTTAATTTACTTGTGACGTTGACTCTTTTTCCGGTTTTGCACTCCTTCTTTTCCAGGACCGAACCCAGAAACGAGTCTTTCAGAACTTGTCGCCTTTGCCGTGTTCTCTGCTAATTGTATGTTTATAGCTTGTTTTATATCTTACACCTCATATTATATCAAACTCCACAGGATACAAACTGCAATGCAATATAGTAGGGGAAAGAAGGGCAGGAACTAAAATGCCATTAAAAATCACTAGGAATATTTCCTGGGATGGGTCTACCGCCTCCTCTCTTCAGTCCCAGAAAAGGCAGGAACCGGGAGCCTCCTCGCTCATCCCTCAGCCGAGATCCAATGTCTCTGATGGGGGGAGTTTGCTTTCTCCTGCTCAGGAGGGGAGAATGTGGACCAAAGGATTAGATTCCAAGCAAACATCAGGGAAAAAACATTAGGATGGGAAGAATGTGGTGGACTTCCCTTTCTTGGAGGTTTTTAAGCCGAGGTTGGACGGCCGTCCCTCGTGGATGCTTGAGCTGAGATTCCTGCATTGCAGGGGGTTGGACTAGATGATCCTCAGGAGTCCCTTCCAACTCCACAGTTCTATGATTCCAGGATGGGGCTTCCTGATTCTTGCAGGGCCTTTTCTCCTGCTTGCTGCTCCTCCAGCTCAGAAACCTGCCAGCCAAGAGGCCACCCCGATGGAGGGAGGGGGGGTAGCTGCCCCTCCCACAAATAAATAATAATAATAATACTTACCCCAAAGTACCCTGGCGTGCTCTGGTCCAGGGGGTCACGAAGAGTCGGTCACGACTAAGCGACTAAACAACAACAACAACCCCAAACTACAAATCGTAGAAAGATTTTTCTGAGCACTTGGGGTCAAAAGAAAGTAATTTGAAGCAACTGTTGCTGACCCATGTCATTCCGAATCTGCTGGACAGAGCCAGAGGATGGGGACAGGTGGGAGACCTGCCCCCCCAAAAAAAAAACATAAATCCTGGTTACTCCCATGGTTCCCCTTCCCACAAATAAAGGAGCTCTGGGTGTGCTCAACACACGTGTCTCCTGCTCTGCAGAGGGAGGGCTGAGTGTGCCTGGCTTTGCCAGGGTTAAAAGGAGCTGAGCTGGATTCCTAGAGAGGAAAGGCAATGAAGGTGGGGGGGACAGTCCTCCAGATGAGAAGCCCCTCCTCCCTGCCACTGACGTCCCTTCCTGCAAGAGAGGGGGAGGGAAGTTGCTGTCTTTCTGCTTTGCACCTCCTGCAAGCTGGTGAGTCTTCCGCCATGGGGTGCATTGGGGAGAAGCGGGGGGGGGGGTGCATCAGGGGATCCTGTTCAGCTCATGCAGGCGGGGAGCCCCCACTCAGCCCCATCCACACCCCAAGACACAACCACCCAATTGGCCCTGCAAAGGAATTGACAGGCAATGCAGCTGCTTTAAAACAGGAATGAATGGTGTTCTCAAGGGCTGCTGTGGGGATTAAAGGACAGCAGGGAGACCCCTGGATGCCGCCTTGAGCCCCTGGGAGAAAAGGGTGGGTGGAAGTGCAATGAATGAAGAGAGGGAGCCCAGCCCATCATCTGGCTGTGGGATTTTGGAGCTGCACATACGTCAGCTCCACACACGTAGCGGGCATTGCAATAATCCCAGAGCATGGAGTGCCCTGTCCACATCCTCTCTCTCTCAAAGGGACTAGCAGCCTAGCCCAGCTGGAAATGGGGCGGTAGAGAAGGGGCAGTATCTGTGGTGGGGAAATGACGGGCTCCTTCTGGCTAGTTCCTCCACCTTTGTTCTCACATGTGGTTCCTAAAAGCTGGCAGTATGGGTTAGTGGCTGCCCCCTGGCAGCAGATTTGAATGGCTGGCTAAACCAGATGAGGGTAGCCAATGGGTCTTAAACCCTCAGTGAGTTAGGGACTCCCTCTGCATGCGAAGACAGGCTCTGGTGGATTGAGCGGACAAGACCCACAGTGGGTTCAACAGTTCAGAAGGGAATTTCTGCAGGTCTTGTCATCTGGTCAATCCAGGACTTCCAGGCTTGCGCCCCAGGGCAGTCACTTTGGGGCTGCAAATGCAGTAAAATCTATGCGAGAGGCAGCAGTTGTGAGTCGCTGGCATCATCTGAGACTCCAGTGACCATGTTGGATCCAGGAGTATTCCCAACATTTTTGATCCGTGTGGGAGTTGTTGCTGCTGTTGCTGCTGCCACTGCTGTTAATTACCTGCCCTTTCCCTTAAGTTCCCATGGTAGATGGCAGAAGTAAAATACAATATTAAAGATGTTTAAAACAAGTACAAGCATAGAACAATTTACTTGCTTTTTAGCGCTGTCCTTTGAACCCACCCAAATGAACTTTGGTCTTGCCCAGTTGACCCTCGGGGGGTTGGCCAGATAACCATCTGGGCCCTCAGAAAAAAGAAAAAGGTGCCCTACCCCAGTAATTTGCCTTGAGAACCTTGGAGCTTCCAAGTGCTAGAAAACGGGACAGAAGCAGGGAAGAAATGTGTCCTGAAGTGGGGGTGGGAGAGCAACTCTTGAGAACCCTGGAATTAGGACCCCCACTGTTAGCCCAGTGTGTACATCACATTTGGTATAACTGGCACACTTGTCAGTCACAGGTCTGACTTCATTCCTTGTCTGCAAACACTGAAAGACAGGATCAACCAGGCTGATTCATCTCACAGTTTGGCATGGTCACTTTCCTTCTAGGAGGGCTGGAGGCTTACCTTTTCTTAAAGAAAGCTCAAAATCTGGCCTGTGGTGCAGTCCAATCCTGCTTGCTAGCAGGACTCATCCACGCTTGCCCAGGAAACAAATTGACTATGTCAGTTTAATAACGGAACAATGCATTTCCTTTGTAGATTTTGCTAGCACCTCTTTTCGGACACACAGAACTTGGCAAGAGGAAGGGAAAAGGATTCCTTCCGATCTCTTAGAGGCTTCCTGAGAGCACGGATGGATGAACAAGACTCAGCTGACCCTGAAGCAGGAAGAGGCCATGGCATTGACACTGGGAGCCATGGGGGATTCTGGGAAAACTCCATACAGAAAATCCTGGGTGAGGAGGACACCGTTCGCTCAGATGTGCAGAGCCAGCAGTTCAGGCAGTTCTGCTCCCAGGAGGCCAAAGGACCTCGAGAGGTTTGCAGCCAACTCTACCGCTTTGACCGTCAATGGCTGAAGCCAGAAAGGCACACGAAAGCTGAGATGCTGGACCTGGTGATCTTGGAGCAGTTCCTGGCTGTCCTTCCAGCGGAGATGGAGAGCTGGGTGAGGGAATGCGGAGCAGAGACCAGTTCCCAGGCAGTGGCTCTGGCCGAAGGTTTCCTCCTGAGTCAGGCGGAGGAGAGGAAGCAGGCGGAGAAGAAGCAGGTGAGAGAGACTTTCCTCTGGATGCTCCCAAGGGGCTCCAGACAGGAGAAAGAACAAACCCAAATGCTCTGCTAATGGCCCATTAGTGGAGCATTGTCGGATATTCTAAAATTGTTGCCTCTCATTCCTTTTCTATAATTCTATGAATTCTTTTCGTTCTTTCAGGGAAAGGATCTGCTTGCAGCAATGGGCCCAGATTACTCTGAGGAAGAGAGGACTCCGCTGGACACAAAAGAGAGGTCACTGGGTAAGGAGGAAGGAGTCTTTTGTCCCTTTGATCCCATTCTGTTGGTTTTGAAACTAATCTTTTCATCTTTTTGTGGAAGACATTTGGGACCAAGAGCCTCAAGGAGGGGAAATGTATTTTTGCACTGCTGAAATAGGCAATGGGTACAAATGCTAAAATGCACTCAGCATGTGAGGCTTGTTATAAGTAGATTCATTTCAATCAGGGTTTAGGCCCGGTTGTGGCTCAGAAACTGATTTGGTTGCCCTATGTAATGACCTTTGCCGAGAGAGAGATGGGGAAAGATGCCCCTGTTGATTCTGCTGGACATCTCAGCGGCTTTTGATACCATCGATCACGCTCTCCTTCTGGAGCAGCTGGCTGAGTCCGGAGGAGGTGGCACAGCTTTGCAGTGGTTCTGGTCCTCCTTGGATGATGGTTCCCAGAGGGTGATGCTTGGGGAGTGCTTTTTAGCCCCATGGAGCCTTAAGGGAGGAATTCCTCAGGGCTCTGTTTTATCCCATGCTACTTAACATCTACATGAAACCGCTGAGTAGGAACATCCAGAGTTTGGGAGGACGTTGCCAGCAATATACTGATGACACACAATTCTGCTTCTCTGTTACATCCGCAGGTGAAGCAGCGGATGTAGAGGCTTCACCTCTGAGAGAGGCAGGCACTCCTGTCTCCCCACTTACCTTTGTCTCTTGCAGGTGATAGAATGATGCCAGCAAAACCTCCCACTCCATCTTTTCTTGGTGGCGGAGGGGAAACAGCGACTGTGGAACCAGATCAGGTAGGGAGAGGGAGCCTTGTGGGGAAAGAGGCTGAGGGGTGGGGCAGCCAGGGCATCTCTGGGCGCAAATGAATCTCTCTCCCTTTCCTCTTTGCTTCTGCCAAAGCTGCCCTTAATGAACACTGAAAATGCCATTGGAGAAGGCTTATCTGCTGAGAGTAATGAACAGCCACCTCACCTTAACTCTCCTCCTGAATGTTGCTAGCGTTATTTATCAGTTGTTGCAATTCTGTTTCTGTGTTTACTGGTCAATGCTAAAACATAAGGAACTTAAAAAAAAAACAGTGGTGAGAATTCACCTGCCCAGCCCCTCCAGTTGAGGGCTTCCCCCTCTTCTCCACCTCCCCAAGCCCCCATGCATCCCTTGAAGTTGGCTTTAGGGAATGAGGAGAGGTGTCTCTCTGCACCCTCCCAAAATACCACATAAGGAGAGGAGAGAGGGGAGCCTGCCATCTCACAAGCTAAAATGCTTGTGCAGACATACGGATCTGAAGAGCACCATGTGGAGTTTCACCCCTTTGTACAAAGATTAGTACCCAGTTTTAAAAATACAGAATAAAATCATTCCATTAAGATGCTTAGATATGCATCCATCATTAAAATGTGCGGTGAAACATTCCCCTGAAAACTACACAGCAACTAACAGACAGGAAACAACAGAACAATGTGTGCTAGATAATCTTTATGCTTTCTGAAAGGAAGACCTTTTCTTTCAGAGTCTAGTGTGCTTTGAGGATATAGCTGTGTATTTCACGGAGGAGGAGTGGGCATTGCTGGATCCTGACCAGAGAGCTCTGCATCAGGAAGTCATGGAGGAGAATCGTGGGATCATGGCCTCTCTCGGTAAGGCTCCCTATTGGATCATAATATCTGTCCTGAAATTCTTTACATTAATTTTTGTGACGAACCTCTCAGATTTTGATGGATCTCAACAGCGCCACCTACAGCATCTGGGATTCTAACACACACGCCCTCATCTTACCTTGAATAGAGGGCTATCAACTGTGTTGTCTGTGAACATTTTTTTCTCTGGTTATGCCTTTTGATTAGGCTGTCAGTTTTTTGTTCTTGATTCTGTCAGATTCTGGTTGACCAAAATGATGACTGACATTAGAGATGGAACGGATTCTATGATTGGGCCAAACAGAACCGCAGAAAGGGCTGGAACACAGCAGGAGGGGCCCCTTCTCAGGAGGAGTCCTTTTTCTGGGAAATAGATCTCTTGGCTGACTCCTCAGAGAATTCTGTGGGAACCCAGGCCAACTGGGCAAGGGGACGTCTTGAATTTAGCAGCAGCCCAGGCCAAGGTTTTGGTCGACCTGCAAAGGCCTGATCCGGCAGCTCCAGCACGTCTGGAAGGTCTGGAAAACCAGGAAAGTGGGGTAGGGGGACAACCCTTGCCTCCCCCCACCCTCTGAGAGGCCTCCATTTGCTCTTGAGTAGGTCACCTGGCTAGGACAGGCTCTGGGCCGCCCCACAGCCCCGTTCAGCCAGGGGCAGCAGTGGAGAGGAGGCCTTAGAAAAACACCCATGGTTCCAGTTCAAGCAGAGCTAGGAACCAGCACGATGGCCAGGGTGCCAGGGAGGATGAGAAGGAGAGCTGATCCCTCCCCTTCCCCCTCAGAGCATTCCTCATCTTGGAGCAGCCTCTTGTCCCCTCACAGGGGAAGGGCTCAGAGGCAGGGGACCCAGCACAGGAGGCGCTGGGTTCTGCTGAGCAGGGGAGGAAGGGGCTCTGGCAGAAGGGCTTCCAGAAGAGCTGAGCCTTCCCTTTCCCCATGGGTAGCCAGCTCAGAGGATGCCTCAGGCTCTCACACCCCTTTCCTCAAGATCCAGGCCCGCCCCCACCTCCTCAGACAGAGAGGATAGTGAGCTTTCTCCAGGTGAGGAGGAAGGGCGGGAGGACGAAGGGGAGCATTCCCCTAGACTCTTTATGAGCCTAGACATCGAGCAGCTCCTGGGAAAGGCTGTGAGGACAGTCCATGTCCCTGAGTAGGTCCAGGAAGCCAAGGAGCAACTCCATGGCCTTTCCCAAGCACAAGGCCTGCAAGAGGGTTTTCCGTTTTCTAGAAGAGTGTAAGGAGAGCATCTTGCAGGAATGGTGGATTCCTGGGGCTGCTAAGGCAGCAAGCTTCTCCATAAGGCAGCTAAATCCATTTGATAAGCCTGCAGTGGGATTTCTTAGTGTTCCTCTCGCAGATGCCCCCATAAGTTCCCTCGCTCATGGATCCATGGTTTCCAGAGATGGGCAGAATCACCCCAGGAACCCTGAAGACAAAAGGTTTTGTTGCTCAGATCACATGAAGCTTGTGCACAAGCCATTGAGGTCACGGCTGCAGCTTCTTTCATGGCCAGTGCGACTTACATCTGAGCCCAGGCCCTTCTGGCAGAGGTTGGACCAGGGTTCATCCATATCCAGCAAGGAATAACAAAGCAAGCTAGGCCTCTGCCCATGCGGCTGATGCCTCGTTGGATGCTTGTTCAATTTGCAGCAGGAGCCAGGGCAGCAAACGTGGCAGTGCGCAGGCAGCTCTGGCTTAAACAGTGGCAGGTGGACACCAAAGCCAAGACCAGCCTGGCCAGTGACCCCTTCAGGGGGGGCCAGGTATTTGCAGAGGGGCTGGAGGATGCCCTGGTAGAGACCAGGGACAAGAAGAAGGCCCTGCCTCATAAGAAGACAGAGAGAAAGAGTCAGAAAGGAACTGATTCTTCCTTTCGTCTCCACAGGGGCTCATTCAGTGCTAGAGACGTTAAGGCAACAAACCCTCCAGGGGAGGGGGGCAGAAGGAATGGATATGCACAGGGCCATCAGGGTTTACCTCAGGAACACAGAGGAGTTCCGCATAGCAGGGGCTCCGTTTGCTGCTTTCCAGTCTAGAACCAAGGGGCACAAGGTTCCCCCAGCATCACTGGCAGGCTGGATCCGGGGGTGGGGTGGGGTGCCCTTGGGAATCACTGCCCATTCCACCAGGAGCATAGTCACCTCGGCATCATTTGAGACGTGAGCTCCCCTGGGTGATATACAGGGCAGCCACTGGGTCCTCTCTCTCCACCTTCATGAAACTCCATAAGTTAGACACCTATATCTCAGCACTGTGGGAATGTTCAGGGGTGCAGGAGAGGATATTCCCAAAATATCAGCAGAGTTTATAGACATTCCCCTTTAAGTTCGCAACGGTAACGTGTGCACAGGTTCGCTAGAACCTCTATAATAATTACTCTGGTAATTTCCCCTTTGTTCCCTCTTAAAATACAAGACACAACACAGTCTTTATAAAAGTATAAAAGAGTTTACTCACGTTCTGTTCACAATATGATCCCAGAAGGCAGACAGGCTTAAAAAGGTAAAATACATTTAGAATCTATCTTGTAGCAAGATAGTCCTTATCTCCTCTCTTGGCTGGGAGCCAAGAGAGCATCCTTAGATGTTTCCTCATCAAAGGAAGATGGCAGAGAGAGATGGCAGAGAGAGAGATGGCTGCCTGGCCAGAACAAAACACATTGGGGTTAAATACCACTACATACGCCAGATGATCCAGGATGGACTTGTGGAACTATCCTACTGCAGCACCCAAGAGATGACTGCTGACATCCTGACGAAACCCCTACCAAGAGAGAGTTTCCAGAATCTACGTGTCAAGCTGGGACTCTGGGTGGTTGAATAAAGTTGTTTATGTTTTGTGTATGTTGTATTGCCTGAGAAGGGGTATGTGGGATGTAAACACAGGAGCAGTCAATGACAACATTCCTAGAGTGTACATGTTAGAACATGGGGAGGGATGTCTGTCCTTGACTGCTCCTGTGTTTACATCCCACAAGCACAGGCCTCCTTTGAGAGAAGAGGGCTTCAACAGGTGGTTAACAATGAGGAGGTAGGGCCCACAGTGGCTGCCACCTGATCTGGACACTGCTGAAATACTTCCTACATCATGGAAGCCAGTTTTCCCCTACAGGAGAAGTGAACATTGATACTTACCGTGATATGTTCCTTCTCTGTACAGAGAATTGGGATCCGGCCCTCTCGGGTACCTCTGTGTGCATGGGGGAGGCTATCAAACACTGGATTTCAGAGGGTTGCCTAGAGGGACATGGGACACCTTCCCCCAAGGTCCAGGGGCCTCTTCTGTCTTTCCATCCCAGCCTTCTTGCTCTTCAGCACATATCAGAGTTCCCCCTCCTTCACCTGTGCTAGTTACAAGTGCCAGTAGGAATTTTCATTCAGTGAAGAGAGCGGCATGCCCCACTGAAATCACTGTTCTGTTCCTATTCTTTAGTTGTTATGTTGTGACTATACAGTTACTTGCTTAAGCATGAGTTGAACTGGAGACAGGGGGTTGTCCTGCCCCTGATTCCTCAAAACCTTAACTTATTTTCAATGGTGAGATTGGCAGAGACCAATTCTCCCTACAGAGAAGGAATTTATCTCGTTAAGTACCAATGTTTGCTTCTCTCTTCATTGCAGGTGATGAATTGGAAATGAAGAAAATGGGAGACCACGACAAAGTCAAAACAGAGGAGAAGCCATATCAACATTCGGAATGCAGAGAGAGCTTGAGCCAGAGCTCCAGTTCCACTTCCTATCAAAGAAATTCCACTGGAAAGCAACGCTATCAGTGCTTTGAATGCGGAAAGAGTTTCGCTTGGCACGACTCTCTCAATTTCCATCAAAGAATTCATACAGGCAAGAAACCATATCAGTGCTTGGAATGTGGAAAGATCTTCAGTTACAAGAACAATCTCGTTTCCCATCAAAGAATTCATACAGGGGAGAAGCCATATCAGTGTTTGGAATGTGGGAAGAGTTTCAGTTACAGAGCCAGTCTCACTTCCCATCAAAGAATTCATACAGGGGAGAAACCATACAATTGCTTGGCATGTGGGAAGACCTTCCGTCATAGCTGTCATCTCAAGTCCCATCTCAGAATTCATACAGGGGAGAAACCCTATCAGTGCATGGAATGTGGAAAGAGCTTCAGTAAGAGTTCTGTGCTCACTTCCCATCAAAGAATTCATACAGGGGAGAAACCATATCAGTGCTTGGAATGTGGAAAGATCTTCAGTTATAAGAACAATCTTACTTCCCATCAACGAATTCATACAGGGGAGAAGCCATATCAGTGCTTGGAATGTGGAGAGAATTTCAGTTACAGAGCCAGTCTCACTTTCCACCAAAGAATTCATACAGGGGAGAAACCATATAATTGCTTGGCATGTGGGAAGAGCTTCCGTCACAGCTGCCATCTCAAGTCCCATCTTAGAATTCATACAGGGGAGAAACCATATGAGTGCATGGAATGTGGAAAGAGCTTCAGTCAGAGGTCCAATCTCACTTCCCATCAAAGAATTCATACAGGGGAGAAACCATTTCAATGTCTGGAATGTGGAAAGAGCTTCAGTCAGAGTTCTGCTCTCACTTCCCATCAACGAATTCATACAGGGGAGAAGCCATTTGAGTGCTTGGAATGTGGGAAGAGCTTCAGTCAGAAGGGGAATCTCACTTTCCATCAAAAAATCCACAGTGAGGAGAATGGGAGAGGCTAGTCCAACCCACTGCAGTGCAGAAATCTCAACTGAAACATGCATGACACATGGCCACCAAGCCCATGCTTGAGATCTTCCAGGAAAGGAGAGTCCACCACCTTCCAAGGGACTTGCTTCCACTGTTGTACAGCTGTGAGCATTAGAAAGGTCTTCCTGATGTTTAATTGGAATCAACTTTCTTGTAACTTGAAGCTATTGGTTCAGGTCCTCCTCTACAGACCAGGAAGAAACAAGCTTGCTCCATCCCCCATGGGACAGCCTTTAGATATTTAGAGGTCATTATCCTATCTCCTCTAAGTCTACAATTCTGCGGACTAAACACCCCCAGTTTCTTCAGCTGTTCCTCCTAAGTCTTGATTTCCAGAGCCTTGATCATTTTGGTCACTCACCTGCCTCTGCACACGTTCCAACTTGTCAATATCCTTCTTGAATTGGGGTGCCAAGAACTGGACACAAGACTCCAGGTGTGCTCTGACCAAGGAAGAATAGAGCAGTGGTATGACTTCTCCTGATCTGGACCGTGTGGAGATTCATTTGCCCCTTTTGAGATTACTTTGCAGTGTTGAAATTCATTTTGCCCTACTCACAGCCTCAGTTTGCTTGGCCTTCACCCAACTCAGTTGTGCCAGAGAGGAAACTGAGGCACCTTTTGCCCATTCCTGTTAATTATTCCACGTTGCCCCCTCTCTCCTGTGCTCCCACCTCCCCTCACTTGCACCGCCGCCCTGCTGCCTGGATCTGCCTCTTCTCCTTGCACCAGTTCCAGACTGCCTCCAGGGGGTCAGTGTTCCTAGTGAGCAGCAGGGGCTAAAGCTGAGGGGAGGGGTCTGCTGGTGGTTTCTGGCCAAGGACGCCTTGTTGATGGGGTGGAAGATGAAGGCGTTGGGAGCTCCAGATGGGGAGGGGGGCAGGTGGGTCAGTGGGAGAACTCCTCCTAACATTCCTCCTCCCCCTAAAATCTGTGTGTCTTGAGCCAGCATGATTACTTGTTAATACAGTGGTACCTTGGCTCTCAAGCGCCTTGGTACTCAAACAGCTTGGAACCCAAACACTGCAAACCCAGAAGTAAGTGTTCTGGTTTGCGAACCTTTTTCGTAAGCCGAACGTGCTCCGTTTTGAGTGCCACACTCCCTTTTTGAGTGTTACGCTGAGGTCTGTCTGTTTTTGCTATTTATTTTGCGTTTTTGTTTCTGCAGCTTTTTGGTTTGGTTTTTGTAACTGTGTGGAACCCAGTTCAGCTACTGATTGACTGATTGCGTGACTGCAGTACATTGTTTATTGCTTTCATTTTATGGATCAATGGTCTCGTTAGATAGCAAAATTCATGTTAAATTGCAGTTTTAGGGGTTGTCTTTTTAATGTCTAGAACAGAATAATCCATTTTGCATTACTTTCTATGGGAAAGGGCGCCTTGGTTTTGGAACGCTTTGGTTTTGGAATGGACTTCCAGAACGGATTAGGTTTGAGAACCAAGGTACTACTGTACTAATATTAGCACTAAGAATAAAAAGTTTCAAAGGCTTCCAATCAACACGCCATGCTGATTGTAAATAATGTGCTAACAGAAAAATGTAATATAACAAAGGGGACAAGAAAGGGTTGCCCCTTGTCAAAATTATTGTTTATACTAGTATTAGAGGTTTTGGCTAGCAGAATCAGATTGGATGTCAAGATTGAAGGGATAACAGTGGGACACAGGACATATAAATAAGGCATTTGCTGATGATGATGTGGTGATATTGGTAGAGGAGCCTCTGGTCAGGGTTCCAAAGGCTCTGGAACAGATTCATAATTTGGAGAGGTAGCAGGCTTTAAACTTAATCGGTGGAAAAAATAAATACGAGAAACAACTGGGTAACTTACAAAGAACTATTAAAAGAGGTAGATCAAGACTTACAATTAAGGAGTTATGAAGAAGTAAGAGGACTAATAACCAATTGGTTGCAATATCACCAGCTTAATGAAGTTGGATAAAAAGAAAGGTTTTTCTCATAAAACCTCCCAATTTGAAAGAGTTGCTGGAAAATAAAAACTAAATGTATGATTTTTTATTGGATTGGTAAACAAAAGATGGAACAGTTCAAAGCAGTGGTGATACACTGGGCAAGGGATTTTGGTTATAATATTGAGTTAGCAGTGTGGGAAAAAATTATTGGTTACAGATCTGAAATTTACAGCATGTTATACTTTGAAAGAAAACTACATGAAAATGATGTCCCATTGGTACTTAATTAGCTAAAATGTATAAATCAAATTCTAACGTGCTGGAAATGTAAAGAGAAAGAGGGCATCATATGTGGTAGTAAAAAAAGCTTCATGGAAAATGATATACAGTATAATGCGGTGGAAAAAATGTTTAGTAAGCAACCAGAAGCTTTTCTTATAGGAATTTTAGGTGTAGAGATCCTGAAGGACCAGAATAAATTGTTCATGTATGCAACCACAGCTGCCCAAATGTTGCTGGCCCAGGGATGGAAAGAAAATACAGTTCCAAACAAGGAAGAGCAGCTGTTAAAATTAATGAACTATGCTGGATTGGCAAAATTTACAGGAAGAATCAGAAGAAGAGGAAGAAGAGTTTGGATTTGATATCCCGCTTTATCACTCCCCTAAGGAATCTCAAAGGGGCTCACATTCTCCTTTCCCTTCCTCCCCCCCAACAAACACTCTGGGAGGTGAGTGGGGCTGAGAGACTTCAGAGAAGTGTGACTGGCCCAAGGTCACCCAGCAGCTGCAGGTGGAGGAGCGGGGAAGCGAACCCGGTTCACCAGATTATGAATCTACCACTCTAGGCAGAAAGAATCAAATTTTAATAAAGAATGGGGGAAGTATATAATGTATTTGAAAAATTATCGTAAACAATTACATTCATTAGTAGGTTTGACAGAAAACTTGTAAAAATCTGAACCATGGATTGATTAAGGATTTACAATAATTGGAGTTGGTGATAAGATGCCGAATGAAAATGAAAATATAAAGATCCACAAAGGGGGGGTTAAATGGGTATGATGTCTGAATTTTGTTTCGTTTTTGTTGTTATGGTTTGTAAAATGGCAAATGCAAAAATAAAATTAAAAAGCTTCAAAGGCTTCCTATCTGTACCTTCGTGTCTTTCTTTGGTTATAGCTCAGTCGGAGAGCACACAACTCTCAATCTCGGAGTCATGGGTTTGAGCCCCACGCTGGGGAGAAGATTCCTGCATTGCAGGGGGTTGGACTAGATGATCCTCATGGTCCCTCCCAACTCTACAATTCCATGATCCTTTGAGTCTAGGAATCAGGGCTAGGCTGCTATGATTGCTGCCTGTTGAGAAGAGGGTCCATGGAGCTTTTGATGAAAAGATTCCTGGGGGGGGGGGAGGCTGTGGATTTGGGGGGTGGGGGTTGCAGAAACAGGGGGTGCAGTCTTTGGAAAGGGGGAAGAGGAACCATAGTTGGAAGGGACCCCAAGGGTCATCTAGCCCAATGCCTGGCAATGCAGGAAGGGTGTGTGTGCCATAAAGATGGAGGCAGAAAGACAAAGGTGGTTGGGAAGCCTTTCCCATGTTGGAGAAAAACTGACCAGGCTGGGGGTCAGCTGGACACTGGACCCCTGTGGGATGTCATAAGACAGCGATGGCCAAACTGTTTTGGGAATACAACTCCCATCATCCCTAGCTAACAGGACCAGTGGTCAGGGATGATGGGAATTGTAGTCCCAAAACAGCTGGAGGGCCAAGTTTGGCCATCACTGCCATAAGAGCCCTCTATATTCTGTTGGTGGGGGGCATCCAAAGTTAGCTGTTTGGGGCAGGGTGGAGGGTTTCTGAGAGTGGGGGAGGTCACCCTATAATGATCCATGACAGGGGTAGCAAACATTTTCAGCAGGGGGCCGGTCCACTGTCCCTCAGACCTTGTGGGAGGCTGGACTGTATTGGGGGGGGGGACAATGAACAAATTCCTATGCCCCACAAATAACCCAGAGATGCGTTTTAAATGAAAGGATACATTCTACTCATGTAAAAACATGCTTATTCCCGGACCGTCCACGGGCCGGATTGAGAAGGCGATTGGGCTAGATCTGGCCCCCGGGCCTTAGGTTGCCTACCCATGGTCTATGATTAAGTCTTTCTGCTAATTTTTCTGTGGCCAGGTGCTCATTTCTTGGCAGAGGGTAATGTTACGACTCTCAGCATGCCAGAAACCCAGAAATCCTGGAACCAATAGGTGCTAGAATTTAGTTAAGGTTTGGGGCATCAGAGTCATGAGTCTCTATGATAGAACCAAGTAAGACGTTCCCAAACCCTTTGAAATTAGCGTGATCAGGGCTGATTAAGGCAGGCTGGTGCTAATTAACATGGACTCATTTCCTTTCAGGTATTAAGCACCAGGTAAGGCTGCCATGCATCCGGGGTTTCCTGGACATATCCGGGATTTATCCGATGATAATAGTGTCTGAGGGGAATTTTTGGCAAGCGTGAAAATGTCCAGGATAACATGGCAACCCATTCCAGAAGTACTGATTTTTAATTTTTTTAAAAAAGCTAAAAAACATCAAATTTCTTGGCAATTGTGCAAAAAAAAAAAAAAGGTCAACAACGGCAAAGACAACAAAGAAAGATAAACAACTAAACAACTCTGATTTTCACTTTTTGAAATATGGCAGCCCTGGCACCAGGCAAAAACATTCCTCATATGCAGCCCTTTGGCCATTAAATAATCTTTGCAGTGTTAAAGGGGGGGAGGGGCGACAATTGTTATTAGGATTGTTTTTATTCTTATGCTGTCAATCACTATGCTTTGTTTTATGTTTTCATTGTCATGCCCTCTAAAATATGTTATTAATGTGACACACTGCCCTTTTGATAATGGGTGGTGTATAAGTCAAATAAGTAATAGTAACAAAAATGCCCCTAGGGTTCATTGCTTCTTTGTTTATCAGCTTCCCCTTTATCTATTCCACACACATATTTTTTTACCTTTACCTTTATATTTTTTTTACCTTTACCTTTATTCCATGTATCCATCCTTTTATATGTGTTGCAGGTTCTCTTCAGTTCTCTTCATATTCCACCTTTATACACACAGAGAGAGACGCACTCAGCATCCGGCCCTCGTGGCCCCTTCCGGCGGCCCTCCGGAGCCCTATTCCCACAACAGAAGAGAGTGGGGGGGAGACGGGGCTCGGCGTGGGCAAAACCCCCAAATTAAAAATGTCCCTTCCAGTTAACTGAAATGAACACGGTTGCCAAGCAAAGGAGAGGGAGGGCGGACGCCTGAGATTTGGCAGGAAGGAAGACGCTGAGGTAAAAAGTGGAGGAGAGAGGAAGGAAGGAAGGAAGGAAGGAAGGAAGGAAGGAAGGAAGGAAGGAAGGAAGGAAGGAAGGAAGGAAGAAAGAAAGAAAGAAAGAAAGAAAGAAAGAAAGAAAGAAAGAAAGAAAGAAAGAAAGAAAGAAAGAAACGCCTGAGATTTGGTAGGAAAGGATAAGCTGAGGTAAAAAGTGGAGAAGCTGAGGAGAAAGAGAGCGGGAAATATAACTATAAACGGGGCATATCAAGAAGGGCGAAGGCTGAGGTGGGGGAGAAAGAAGAAGAGGGAGGAGGGAGCCCAGAGATGAGTCTGAGGGGAAAAGGGCTGAAATGGCGGAGTCTGAGGGAAAGAGAAGCGCCTGAGGAAGAGAAAGAAAGGGAAAAGAGAAAGAGGGCGAGGGAGGTGGGAAGTGGAGGCCGCTGAAGGCGAAGCTCCGAGGCGCCTCTTGTCCTCGCCGGTCATGGAAGAGGCTCTCGGCTTCCTTTTAAATCTGAGGTGTCGCTTGAGAGTTTGGCGCTTTCTCTCTGTAAGAAATTCATACTCGCTTGTTCCGTGTTTGATTATATGCACTGTATAGTCTTAGCTCTACTGCGGCCCACACTTCAGTTTACTTCAGCTTAAAGGGCAGTTTCTGTGTCCAAGGGCCCCACATGGACCGCCCTGGAGGGCTGGAGGGGGCCTTGAGTACCATGCTACCCCATCCTCGCCCCTTTCTGTGGGGCATCAGGGGCATCTGCCAGGTGAGGAGGATGCTGGCCTGTTTAGGGAAGTTTTTACTCTTTGATGTTTTATCGTGTTTTTAATATTTTGCTGGAAGCAACCCAGAGTGGCTGGGAGAACCCAGCCAGATGACGGGTGGGGTATAAATATTATTATTATTATTATTATTATTATTATTATTATTATCCAGCACCCAAGGTTCTGCAGAGGGTTGGTTTCAGTAAAAACAGTCCTTCTGCCAGACTGGGGCAGGAGGGGGGCAACTACCCCACCCTAAATCAAGAAGGTAGATAAAAGCGCTTAACTAAAAGTAGAAATTGTAGGAGGATTTTGACGAAAGGAATTTAAAACAATTGTTGCTGTCACATTTCATTTTGAATCTGCTAGACAGAGCTAGAGAGAGGATTTCAGAGCATGAGAAGTCACCCAAAGATATATAATGTGGCACTGAATATTTATGGTTCCTCCCATGGCTCCCCCCCCCCCCCAATGAAGCAGCTCTGGGTGCTCAACACACGTGTCTCCTGCTCTGCAGAGGGAGGGCTGAGTGTGCCTGGCTTTGCAGGGTTAAAAGGAGCTGAGCTGGATTCCTAGAGAGGAAAGGCAATGCAGGGGAGCGGGAGGGGAGCCGGCTGTCTTTCTGCTTTGCACCTCCTGCAACCTGGTGAGTCTCCCTTGTCTTCCGCCATGGGGTGCATTGGGGAAAAGCGGGGGGGTGCATCAGGGGATCCTGTTCAGCTCATGCAGGCGGGGAGCCCCCACTCAGCCCCATCCACACCCCAAGACACAACCACCCAATTGGCCCTGCAAAGGAATTGACAGGCAATGCAGCTGCTTTAAAACAGGAATGAATGGTGTTCTCAAGGGCTGCTGTGGGGATTAAAGGACAGCAGGGAGACCCCTGGATGCCCCCTTGAGCCCCTGGGAGAAAAGGGTGGGTGGAAGTGCAATGAATGAAGAGAGGGATCTGGCTGTGGGATTTAGGAGCTGCACATACGTCAGCTCCACACACGTAGCGGGCATTGCAATAATCCCAGAGCATGGAGTGCCCTGTCCACGTCCTCTCTCTCTCAAAGGGACTAGCAGCCTAGCCCAGCTGGAAATGGGGCGGTAGAGAAGGGGCAGTATCTGTGGTGGGGAAATGACGGGCTCCTTCTGGCTAGTTCCTCCACCTTTGTTCTCACATGTGGTTCCTAAAACCTGTCAGGATTTGACAGTGGCTTCACCCCGAGAATGGCTTTCTCTCGCCAGCTACACCAGGTGATGATAGCCCTCGGTGAGTTTGGGACTTCTGTTGCATGTGAAGACTGCCTCTGGTGCACTGAGTGAATGAGACCCAACCGTGGCTCCAACAGTTAAGAAGGCAATTTCTTCAGGTGCTGTAGAGGAGCAGCAGATTGGGCTCATCCACCTGGCAAGGTAGCCTGTCAAAGGAAAACTCTGATCCCAAACCTCTGTTGTCTTGAGGGACATTTTCAGGAGAATAAAAGGCGAAGGAGTAAACCCTACTAAAATCTGGAGTGGATCTGGCCCTCAGAACAAAGAAAAAGGGACCTCACCCCCGTAATCTGCCTGGAGAACATTAGAGCTTCTAACTGCTAGAAAACAGGACAGAAGCAGGGAAGTCATGTTCCCTGGCGGAGGGGTGGGAAGGAGAGCAAGCCCTGAGCATCACTCCAGCCTAGCATCCATATTAAACTTGGTACAAATGACTCACTTATATTCCCTGCTCTGAATTCATTCCTTGACGGAAAGGCAGGAGCCACCAGGCTGATTCATCTCACAGAAACCCCTTCAGTTGCCTCCACTTTTGGCCTGGTCACTTTCCTTCTAAGAGGGCAAGAGGCTTGCTTCTCCTTTTTTTTAGAGAGAGAAGGCTCTGTGGTGCAGTCCAATCCTGGTTCCTACGAAGACTCAAATACGTTTACTCAGAAAACCTTTTTCTTCTCCTGATAGTGTGTCAGATTTATGGGGGGGGGGGGCGGAATGCATTTGCTTTAGGATTTCCTAGTACCTCTTTTCAGACACACAGAACATGGCAGAAGAAGAAAAAGGGGATCCCTTCCAATCTCTTGGAGGCTTCCTGAGAGCACAGATGGATGAGCAAGACTCAGCTGGCCCTGGAGCAGGAAGAGGCCCTGCCATGGAAACTGCAAGCAGTGGGGGATTCTGGGAATACCCTGAGCATAAGATCCTGGGAGAGGAGGACACCCTTCACTCAGAGGTGCAGAGCCAGCAGCTGAGGCAGTTCTGCTCCCAGGAGGCCAAAGGAACCCGAGAGGTTTGCAGCCAGTTCTACTGCTTTGACCGTCAGTGGCTGAAGCCAGAAAGGCACACGAAAGCTGAGATGCTGGACCTGGTGATCTTGGAGCAGTTCCTGGCTGTCCTTCCAGCGGAGATGGAGAGCTGGGTGAGGGAATGCGGAGCAGAGACCAGTTCCCAGGCAGTGGCCCTGGCCGAAGGTTTCCTCCTGAGTCAGGCGGAGGAGAGGAAGCAGGCGGAGAAGAAGCAGGTGAGAGAGACTTTCCTCTGGATGCTCCCAAGGGGCTCCAAACAGGAGGGAGAAGATCCCCAAATGCTCTACTAATGCCCCCTCTTTTTTGGAAAGCATCCAGATAATGATATGGGCTACTTCTAAAGTTTTTGCCTCTGTCATTCCTTTTCTATGACTCTAACACTTCTCCCCTTTCTGTTTGGAATCATTTTTGTTCCTTAAGGGAAAGAATCTGCTTTCAGGAATGGGCTCAGATTACCCTGAGGAAGAAAGGACTCCGCTCAGCACAAGAGAGAGGCCATTGGGTAAGGAGGAAGGAGTCCTTTGTCCATTTGGTCCCATTGTGTTGGTTTTCAAATTAATCCATGGTTTCTTTTCATCTTTTTGTGGAAGACATTTGGGACCAAGAGCCCCAAGGAGGGGAGATGTCTTTTTGCACTATTAAAATAATCATTTGGTAAAAATGCCAAAATGCACTCAGCATGTGAGGCTTGTTAAAAGTAGATTCATTTCAATCGGGGGTTAGGCCCTGTTTTGGCACAGAAACTGATTTGGTTGATGACCTTTGCCGAGAGAGAGATGGGGGAAAGATGCCCCTGTTGATTCTGCTCGACCTCCTGTCTCCCCACTTCCCTTTATCTCTTGCAGGGGACAGAATGGTGCCAGCAAAACCTCCCAGTCCATCTTTTCTTGGTGGTGGAGGGGAAACAGTGGCTGTGGAACCAGATCAGGTAGGGAGAAGGAGCCTTGTGGGGAAAGAGGCTCAGGAGTGGGGCAGCCAGGGCATCTGTGGGCACAAATGAATCTCTTCCTCTTTGCTTCAGTCAGATCTGCCCTTAATGAACACTGAAAATGCCATTGGAGAAGGCTTATCTGCTGAGAGTAATGAACAGCCACCTCACCTTAACTCTCCTCCTGAATGTTGCTAGCGTTATTTATCAGTTGTTGCAGTTCTTTTTCTATGTCAGTGCTAAAATTGGCTTTAGGGATGCGGGTGGCGCTGTGGGTTAAACCACAGAGCCTAGGACTTGCTGATCAGAAGGTCAGCAATTCGAATCCCCGCAACAGGGTGAGCTCCAATTGCTTGGTCCCTGCTCCTGCCAACCTAGCAGTTCGAAAGCACCTCAAAGTGCAAATAGATAAATAGGGACCGCTTACCAGTGGGAAGGTAAACGGCGTTCCGTGTGCTGCGCTGGTTCACCAGAAGTGGCTTAGTCATGCTGGCCACATGACCCGGAAGCTGTATGTCGGCTCCCTCGGCCAATAAAGCGAGATGAGCACCGCAACCCCAGAGTCAGCCACAACTGGACCTAACGGTCAGGGGTCCCTTTACCTTTACCTTTTAAAATAGGCTTTAAATCAGCTAAGAAACTTTAAAAAGTAGTAGTGAGAATTCGCATGCCCGGCCCCTCCAGTTGAGGGCTCCCCCCTCTTCTCCACCTCCCCAAGCCCCCGTGCAACAGAACAAGGTGTGCTAGATAATCTTTATGCTTTCTGAAAGGAAGACCTTTTCTTTCAGAGCCTAGTGTGCTTTGAGGATATAGCTGTGTGTTTCACGGAGGAGGAGTGGGCGTTGCTGGATCCTGACCAGAGAGCTCTGCATCAGGAAGTCATGGAGGAGAATCGTGAGATCATAGCCTCTCTCGGTAAGGCTCCCTATTGGATCATAATATCTGTTTGAAATTCTTTACATTAATCTGTGTGCCGAATCTCCCAGATTCTGATGGAGTTTAGCAACACCACCTACAGCATCTGGGATTCTAACACCCCCACAGCTCACATAGAATCAGCTGCTCTGCCTTGCGCCTGCGATTGCACATTGCGGGGCGTGCTGATGTGTCATATGGGGCCACCGCAGAAGTTTGGAGGGGCCCAGACCCTTCACTGAAAATTGGGGGAAGTCTTTACCACCATGGCCCCACATGGATGGCCCACCAGCCTTGAATGGAGGGCTGTCTACTCTTTTGTCTGCAGACATTTTTCTCTGGTTATACCTTTTTAAACTATGATCAGGCTGTCAGCATTTTTCTTCTTGATTCTGTTGCAATTTCATTGAGCAGAAATATGACTGGCATTTGAGGTGGAGCGGATTCTGTGATTGGGCCAAACGAAATCACAGGTTCTCATAAATATGTTTGTGAACACTAGTCAACAAAGGCAGTGTACACTCTAGGAAGACTTCACACTTAACTCCCTTCCAATCTTCCACTATTAATGTTACTATCAGTGTTAATTTGAATCATTTGGGTCTCCCATTTCTTCCTGAGGCTCTAATCCAATTCTCTCTCCATTGTAGGTGATGAATTTGAAATGAAGAACAAGGGAGACCATGACAATATCCACATACTAGAGAAGTCATATAGATATTCAGAGTCCAGAGAGGACCTGAGCCAGAGCTCCCATTCCACTTACCATCAAAGGAATTCCATTGGGAAGATAGCATATCAGTGCCTGAAATGTGGAACAAGTTTCAGTAAGAAGGCTCATTTCACTTACCATCAAATAATTCATACAGGGGCGAAACCCTACCAGTGCTTGGAATGCGGAAAGAGCTTCAATCGGAAAGATCATCTCACTTCCCATCAAAGAATTCATAAAAGGGAGAAACCACACCATTGCTGGGAATGTGGAAAGAACTTCAGTCATAACTCCGATCTCATTTCCCATCAAAGAATTCACAAAGGCGAGAAACCCTACCAGTGCTTGGAATGCGGAAAGGGTTTCAATCGGAAAGATTATCTCACTTCCCATCAAAGAATTCACACAGGCGAGAAACCCTATCAGTGCTTGGAATGCGGAAAGAGCTTCATTTACAGGGCAAGTCTCATTCACCATCAAAGAACTCATACAGGGGAGAAGCTGTATCAGTGCTTGGAGTGTGGAAAGAGCTTCATTCACAGGACAAGTCTCACTCCCCATCAAAGAATTCATACAGGGGAGAAGCCATATCAGTGTTTGGAATGTGGAAAGAGTTTCAGCTACAGAGTCAGTCTCACTTCACATCAAAGAACTCATAGTGGGGAGAAACCATATAATTGCTTGGTGTGCGGAAAGGCCTTCCGTGACAGCTGCCATCTCACGTCCCATCTCAGAATTCATACAGGGGAGAAACCATATCAGTGCCTGGAATGCGGAAAGAGCTACAGGCAGAGGTCCAGTCTCATTTCCCATCAAAGAACTCATAGTGGGGAGAAACCATATCAGTGCCTGGAATGAGGAAAGGGCTTCCGTCCAAACTCCCTTTCAAAGAGCTGGCGAGGAGAATTGTAGAATCTAGTCCAGCCACTTGCATTGCAAACATCTCAACTGAAACCCGTGACAGATGACCAGCTGCTTCAGATCTTCCAAGGAAGGAGAGCCCACCACCTTTCTGGGCAGTCCTTTCCACAGCTGAACTCTTCCCACCATTAGAAAGTTCTTCCAGATGCTCAATTGGAATCAACTTTCTTCTACCTTGAAGCTTGCCCCATCCTCCATGTGAAGATACTTGAAGGTCACAATCCTATCTCCTATAAGGCAAGAATTTTGCAGTCTAAACATCCCCAGCTCCCCCCACCGCTGCTCCTAAGGCTTGGTTTCCAGACCTTTGATCATCTTGGACGCCCTCCTCTGCTCACATTCCACCTTGTCAACATCCTTCTCGAATGACGGTGCCCAGAATGAGACACAAGACTCCAGGTGAGGTCTGGCCAAGGCAGAATCATGTGGGACTATTATTTGGATGCTATACTTTTGTTGATGCAGCCTAGCTAACAGCAACTATCTTTTTTTGCTGCTGCTGCATCACACTGTGGACTCATGTTAAGCTTGTGTTCACAAGACCCCTAAATCCTTTTCACATGTACTGCTAGTAAGCCAGGTGTCCCCATCCTACATTTGTGCATATGGTTCATCCTGCCTAAGTGCAAAATTTCACATCTGCTCCTATTGAAATTCATTTCTCCCTTCTGAAATTCATTCGCCCATTTGAGATGCATTTGCCCCTATTCTTAGCCACATTAAAGGAACCGGAAGGAGCTTGGGGGCTCTTGCAAAACTGATCCGAAACCTTGGAAGACGCAGCACGTGCAGGGATCATGGCCTCCCCCCAAAATGGCAGCCGTGCTGCTTTTGGAGCACAGAGGGAGGTGACCCACAGATCTCTCAAAGGCCCCCTTTGTGCAGCCCCCTCACCCAGAGGGCAGTTGTGCCAGAGAGGAAACGGAAGCGCAGTTTGCCCATTCCTGTTTATTATTTTGCCTGCCTTGCCCTCTCCCTTCTGTGCTCCACACCCCTGTCACTTGCGCCGCCGCCCTGCCGCCCGGATCTGCCTCTTCTCCTTGCGCCTGCTCCGAGCTGCCTCGGGGGGGTCAGCGTTCCCGCTGGGGGGCAGGGCTTGGGGCAGAGGGGCGGGGGTCTGCCGGTGGTTGCTGGCTGAGGATGCCTTGTAGATCAGGTGGAAGATGAAGGCGTTGGAGTACCTGGCAGCGAGAGGCGGCAGAGGGGGTGAATGGGAGAGCAGGGCCCTCTCGGTGGCGGCCACACATTTCTGGAATCTTGGGGTAGGACTTGCACCGCTTTGGGAGAGGATTAGGCAATTTCATGGACTGAAGGAAGAGGCTATCAACCATTATGAGCCACACTGGTCTCCTCTGCCAGAGGTTATCATAGAATTTATCACTGAGTTGGAAGGGACTCTGAAGATCAACCAGTCCAACCCCCTCCAATGCAGGAATATGCAGCTGTCCCTTGCGGGAATTGAACGGGCAACCCCTGGCATTATCAGCCCTACGCTCTTAAAAGAATGAGCTATCCAGTTTTGCTGGGAACTGTTAGGAAAGCAGAGAGCTGTTGCGCTCAGATCCCACTTGTGGGTTTCTTCCCTTTGGGGCGCCTTCTTGGCCGCTATAGGGACAGAATGCTGGGCAGGGCGGGTCCCCTGGGCCTGAGGCAAAGGTCCCCATGGGACCTCCAGGCGCAGAGGCAGTCTATCCAGATTCCTCAGTTCCTGAGGGTATTTGGCCACTGCAAGGACAGGCTGGTCTGCCCAGGTGGGCCCCCTTGGGCCTGATCCTGACGTTCTTCCTCCCCCTTGAAATCTGTGTGGCTTGAGCCAGCATGATTACTTGTTAATACTAATATGAATTAGCACAAAGCATAAAAAAGCTTCAAAGGCTTCCTTATCAGGAACTGCGTGTCTTTCTTGGGTTACAGCTCAGTCAGAAACCAATCTCAGGGTCCTGGGTTTGGGCCTCACGCTGAGAAAAGATTCCTGCAATGCAGGGGGTTGGACTAGATGACCCTCCCAGCCCCTTCCAACTCTACGGTTCCATGATTCTGTGAGTCTAGGAATCCGTGCTGTTCATTTCAAAAGGTGCTGTTGGACGGGGGATTTCTAGTCCTCAACCCTAGAGGGTCCGGGGAACTTTTGATGAATGGATGGATGTCGGCAAAGGGTGCAAATTTAGGGGAGTTGCAGAACCAGAGGGTGCGGTTCCTGGAAAGGAGGAGAGAGAACCATAGTTGGAAGGGTCCCCGAAGGGGCATCTAGCCCAACCCCCAGCATTGCTGGAGGTGGGGGGGGGGAGTGCCATAAAGATGGAGGCAGAAAGACAAAGGTGGTTGGGAAGCTTTTCCCATGATGGACAAAAACTGACCAGGCCAGGAGTCAGCGGGACATTGGTCAGAGGTTAAGAGGTTGCCCCTTTCCATCGCTTTATGGACTGGGGTCAGGGGCATCCAAAATTACCTTCTGGGGCAGAGGGGAGGAGGTCAGAAGTGATGGGCTTTGCCAGAACTGCAGCTGGGGTACCCACCAGGGCATGGCGTTGTCGATTCCGGCCTGGCGGAAAGGCGAGCGGAAAGGGTTGATCTGGGCAGGGCTGGCGCTGCCCCCCGTTGCCATGGAGACAGCGGCCTCATCCACAGCACAGCTGTACTCGCTGCATTCGGTGAAGTAGGCCGGCACCCGAAGGGACTGCAAGGTGGAAGAAGAAGAAGAAGAGGAGTTTGGATTTGATATCCTGCTTTATCACTACCCGAAGGAGTCTCAAAGCGGCTAACATTCTCCTTTCCCTTCCTCCCCCACAACAAACACTCTGTGAGGTGAGTGGGGCTGAGAGACTTCAGAGAAGTGTGACTGGCTCAAGGTCACCCAGCAGCTGCAGGTGGAGGAGCGGAGACGCGAACCCACTGCTCTTCACCACTACACAACCACTGGAGAGAGGGGGGAAGAGAGAAGTGAGGGGACGAGGACCCGGCAGCTCCATCGCTCAAGAGGGGGGTCTCCTTTGCCTATATAATGGCCTACACTTAGTGCATTTATGTACTCGCTGCATTTACAGCCTGGCTCTTCCTCCTAGGGGCTGAGGGTGGCATGGTTCTCCTGCCCTGTGAGGTTGGCTAGACTAACAGGTGGCACCTCGAGGTCACACCCAGGGAGCTTCATGGGGGGATTTGAACGCTGGTTTCCGCCTGCAGTCTAACCAGTACACCCTACTGCCTCTGCCATGGCTTCTGCTGCCCCAGGAGATATTTTGTACAGAGCTGTTATATCCCAGAAACCATGAATGTTCTATCCTGAGACCAGGAGCTCTCAGACTTCAGTTTTGAAAAGGAATAGGGTGTTTTTGTATGTGTGCCTTCCGTTTCCCAGAGCTGACCATTTACTACTATTTTCTCTGAATCTTCTAAATTCAACTGCATTCCTAATTTGGAATTCTGTGAGATTTTCAATGCCTACATTTCTAGAATCAAAATTCAGCCTGGAAGACAAATGCCTGTGAATTGCCGCCAACCCCGGGGCAGTTATTTCACCAGCTCTGAGGTGGTTACTTGGTGTCAGTTGGTCACAGCATCATAGCAAAGGCCTGATGACATCACAACTGGAGAATTGGGCTCGGGAGACGCCATCACTTCAGAAGCAGAGCAAAGGCATGTCTGACGTCACAACGCTGTATGCTGAGCCAAAGTACTGTATCCAGTTGCCATGATGTCACAGCGATGTCATTCCACAGGATGGAGGGAGGAGTTTTGAGGGGGAGACCCCTTTTGTAAGTACTGCGTGATGAGTGGGCTCGGCTTACCTGAAGTCGCGGCAGAGAACTCCGCCAAGTCTCCTTGAGGGCAAACCCAGAGTTGAACCCTGGACAAAAGGGGTGTGTTAACTCTCTGCATTAGATAGAGACAGCCTCCTCACCCCATTCTTCAGCTGGATTCTTTCTTACCCCGCCCTCGCCATTGCTTCATTCTCTGGCCAAGCAGCCCAACCCATCCCTGCACCCCCTCCCCACTTTCCCATCCTCTCCTGGCCCCTTCCCCCTTGACTCTCACCAATGACCAGGTCCGGTTTGGGGGCCTGCAGGAGGTGGTAGGGGCGGGCGCTGAACCCAAACTGCAGTTCCCGCCGCCCCCCTTTGCATCTGGGGGCCAGGCCAGGCCGGACAGAGACGCCTTGCTCCTCCTGGAAGGGGGGAAGAGAAGGAGGGGATTCACAAAGTGCTTCTGTCAGATCGAGGGAGCCCCTAATTCAGTGCAGAGTTAGCCACTGGAACTCCCTTCCACAGGAGGCAGCAGTGGCCACCAACTGGGATGGTTTTCCATGAGGATGCGGCAAATCCATGGAGGAGGAGAGGGCTATCAATGGGCTCCTGGCCACAATGGCTCTGCTCTGCCTCCCCGGTCAGAGGCAGCAAGGCTTCTGAATGCCACATGCTGGAAACCACAGGAAGGGAAATCCTGGCCTTGCGTTAAAATCCTGGTTGTGGGTTTGCCATGGGCCACCCAGCCGTTATTGTTGCTGTTACAGGAGGCAATTGGTCACCTGCTATGAGAACAGGATGTTGGACTAGCTGGGCTCCCTCGCTGGCTTGATCCAGCGGCCAGGTTTTTCTGAGCTTCTTTAGTGAACCCCAACTCTGCTTCCCATAAAAAGTGGGAAAGAAAACCCAGCAGAGGCAACAGATGGCTGCTAAGAACAACCAGGAGGAAGTGAATAGAGAGGTTTCCTGCCCTCTCTGTGGACACCCAGTGAAGCTGAATGTGGGAAGATTTAGGGAAGATTAAAGAAGGACCTTATTTATTGGAGCTTTTAATACAGGATGGCAAATATGATGCCTACAGTAGCTACTTTAAATGAATTCAAATCTCCAGGGCCTGATGAGCTGCATTTAAGGGTAATAAAGGAGCTCGAGGGTGTAATTTCAGAGCCTATGATCTTTGAGAATTCTTGGAGAACAGGTGAGGTTTCCTACAGACCTGAGGCGGGCAAATGTTGTCTCCATCTTCAAAAGGGGGGGGAATAAGTCCCTACCATTGAACTTGACATAGAACAGATAATCCAACAGTCTGTGAACACTTAGAAAACAATGCTGTGATTACTAAGACCCAGCATGGGTTTCTCAAAAACAAGTCAGGCCTCACTGTGAGAAACAAAGTTACAGGGAACCAGGTAGAGGGCCTTTTTGGTAGTGGCGCCCGCCATGTGGAACACCCTCCCACCAGATGTCAAAGAAAGAAACAACTACCAGACTTTTAGAAGATGTCTGAAGGCAGCCCTGTTTAGGGAAGCTTTTAATATCTGAAGGACTGTTGTATTTTAATATTTTGTTGGAAGCTGCCCAGAGTGGCTGGGGAAACCCAGCCAGATGGGCAGGGTATAAATAATAAAAAGTAGGATTGATTGATTGATTGATTGATTGATTGATTGATTGATTGATTGAGTTACAAGCCTGATTGATCAGGGGAATACTGTGGGGTTGTTCCATGACAGATCATCACATAAAATAAACTACTACACCTAAGATTTGGATTAAAATTGCTGTAATGGATTATCTCACATGTCCAAAGTCCCTGGTGTGAATAAAAAATTCCTGTGCCCTGCCGTTTTTGATTTGTGCGACTCAAATTGGGACTACCAGACCTAAAAAATTTACGCAATGTGGTCTAAAGTTACTTTGGGAGGGGATCAGGGTCCCTGAAGCTGAAGCCTCATTGGTGGCATAGTAGATCTGCCCCTGTTGGCCCTCCCTCCCTCCCTCCCTCCCTCCCTCCCTCTCCCCAGAGGCAGACTCACATCCCTCTGAAGGAGAAACTGCTGGCCGTCCAATTGGGGGGGCAGGGCGTCCCCCACAAACAGAAGCTCCAGAGAGACATGGGGCAGCAGCACCGACAACTCCTGCAGGGGGGAAGGGGGGTCAGAAATGAGAAAATGGATGGATGTTAGCAACCTTCCTGTAATTCCTGTTACATATAATTGGTTTAATTCACATTGAAATGGGAATGTCTGTGGATTTTCCATGAAGCTATAGAAAAGCAGGAAGAGATCTCTGAGCTTTTTGCTGGCTGATTGTTCTTTACTCTAAACCAGTGATGGCCAAACTTGCAGAAAGTCTATGAGAGGTTTCCAATATTTAGTAAATGTTGGCAATGATTTTTCTCAAATTAAACATGTCAATTTTGCCCTCTCGGCTATGTCCAATTATTTTAATAACCGTTCTTCCAGTCTTGGCAACGGTGAGTATTTCCACTTTTGTGCATATTAAAAGTCTTGATGCCGTAATCATATATTAGAACAAAGATGCATGATCTTTTTTCCTATTGTGTATCCGTAGGTTTCAATAAGAAATAGATAAAAAGGAATTCCTGCTCAGAGAACCCTTGGGCTTCAAAACCAGCGGTACCAGTTTGCCCAGCTCTCCCTCGACACCCCCCTCCCTCGTACCCAGTTGCACCTTGGCACCGCTGGGGAGACCCTTCACGTACCCAGAAGACCATCAGGACCCCAAATTCTTTGCCTGCCTCTACCACGTGGATCTTGAGAGACTGCTTGTTCAGGATGTTCAGCTCGGGAACTGGAGGGAGAAGAAAAGGAGGGGGGAGACCAGGAGTCACCAAGGACCTTTGAAAAGCATTTGTTGACTTGAAGAACATCAGAAGAACCCGCTCCATAAAGCCTGTGGCCCATCTGGCCCATCACCCTCCTCTCACAGGGACCAAACACCCCTGAGAAATAGAGGATTTTCAATAGGGCCCATTATGGGAAGACCACGAGGAGGATCTGAACTCAAGAGCAGATCCCCCTTACAACTGGGATTCAGAAGCATCACTGCCTCTGACCTTGTAGGCAGGGCAGAGCTATCCTGGCTAGGAGCCACCGACAGCCCTCTCTTCCTCCATGAATTTGTCCCGGACTCTTGTGGGAGGGAGTTCCACAAGTTAACTCTGAGCCGCACAAAGAAGGTTGGGCTGAGAGAGGCAGTGGCTGGCCCCCAAGGTCACCCAGTGGGCTTCATGGCCAGGTGAGGATTCTGACCTGGAGGATAAGTATTACAAAAGAAACTATGGTTTGCTGTCCCAAATTAATGCTACTGAATATTTTTGATGATGTCGATGTTGGTATAAAGTCAAAAGAATTGGCCTTATCTACGATCTTGGCAGAACAAACAGCAATTGCAAGTTAGTGGGGAACAGCATCCAAATCTTACAGCTAATAATAATAATAATAATAATAATAATAATAATAATAATTTATTATTTGTACCCCACCCATCTGGCTGGGTTTCCCCAGCCACTCTGGGCGGCTTCCATAGAAACCAGAAAACACTAAAATATCATACATTAAAAACTTCCCTGAACAGAGCTGCCTTAAGATGTCTTCTGAATGTCAGGTAGTTGTTTATCGTTTTGACATCTGATGGGAGGGCGTTCCACAGGGCGGGCGCCACTACCGAGAAGGCCCTCTGCCTGGTTCCCTGTAGCTTTGCTTCTCGCAATGAGGGAACCGCCAGAAGGCCCTCGGCGCTGGACCTCAGCGTCCGGGCAGAACGATGGGGGTGGAGACGCTCCTTCAGGTATACTGGGCCGAGGCCGTTTAGGGCTTTAAAGGTCAACACCAACACTTTGAATTGTGCTCAGAAACGTACTGGGAGCCAATGTAGGTTTTTCAAGACCAGTGTTATGTGGTCTCGGCGGCCGCCCCCAGTCACCAGTCTAGCTGCCGCATTCTGGATTAGTTGTAGTTTCCGGGTCACCTTCAAAGGTAGCCCCACGTAGAGCACATTGCAGTAGTCCAAGCGAGAGATAACTAGAGCCTGCACCACTCTGGCGAGACAGTCCGCGGGCAGGTAGGGTCTCAGCCTGCGTACCAGATGGAGTTGGTAGACAGCTGCCCTGGATACAGAATTGACCTGCGCCTCCATGGACAGCTGTGAGTCCAAAATGACTCCCAGACTACGCACCTGGTCCTTCAGGGGCACAGTTACCCTATTCAGGACCAGGGAGTCCTCCACACCAGCCCGCCCCCTGTCCCCCAAAAACAGTACTTCTGTCTTGTCAGGATTCAGCTTCAATCCATTAGCCGCCATCCATCCTCCAACCGCCTCCAGGCACTCACACAGGACCTTCACCGCCTTCACTGGTTCTGATTTGAAAGAGAGGTAGAGCTGGGTATCAGCTGCATATTGATGGACACCCAGTCCAAACCCCCTGATGATTTCTCCCAGCGGCTTCATATAGATGTTAAAAAGCATGGGGGAGAGGACGGAACCCTGAGGCACCCCACAAATGAGGGCCCAGGGGTCAGAACACTCATCCCCCACCACCACTTTCTGAACACGGCCCAGGAGGAAGGAGCGGAACCACTGTAGGACAGTGCCCCCAGCTCCCAACCCCTCTAGACGGTCCAGAAGGGTGTTATGGTCGATTGTATCAAAGGCCGCTGAGAGATCCAGCAGAACTAGGAAACAGCTCTCACCTTTGTCCCTAGCCCGCCGGAGATCATCAACCAGTGCGACCAAGGCAGTTTCAGTCCCATGATGAGGCCTGAATCCCGATTGGAAGGGATCCAAATGGTCCGCATCCTCCAGGCGTGCCTGGAGCTGTTCAGCAACCACACGCTCAATCACCTTGCTCAAGAATGGAAGATTTGAGACTGGGCGATAGTTGGCCATACTGGCCGGGTCTAAAGATGGTTTTTTAAGAAGCGGTTTAATGACCACCTCTTTCAGCGGATCTGGGAATGTTCCCTCACGGAGGGAAGCATTCACCACCCCGCAGAGCCCATCGCCCAGCCCTTCCCGGCTTGCTTTTATTAGCCAGGATGGGCAAGGATCCAGGAGACAGGTGGTTGGTTTAACGCGTCCAAGCAGCCTGTCCACATCCTCGGGGGTAACGGATTGAAATTGATTCCATGCAACTTGACCAGACAGGGCTCTAGCACTCTCCCGCCCCAGCCCTGCTCCCACGGTGGTGTCTAGCTCCTTCCGAATATGAGCGATTTTATCTGCAAAAAACTTTGCAAAATCGTTGCAGGAGATCTTGGGGTCTTTACAAGGCCCCGGTGGTAAAGGTGGTTCCGTTAAATTGCGGACCACATGAAAGAGTCTCCTGCTACTATTTTCTGCAGATGCAATAGAGGCGGTGAAGAAAGTCTTCTTCGCCGTCGCTATCGCCACTTGGTAGGCTCGACGTTGAGCTCTAACCTGTGTCCGGTCAGATTCGGAGTGAGTTTTCTGCCACCGACGCTCTAGCCGTCTCAGCAATTGTTTCATCGCCCTCAGCTCCGAAGAAAACCATGGGGCTGTCCGGGCTCCATGCAATCGGAGAGGGTGCTTCGGAGCCAGACAGTCAATAGCCCTGGTTAACTCCGCATTCCAACGGGCCACCAGGGAATCACTGAAAGGCCATCAACATGGGATAAAGCATCCCCTACCACTCTCTGGAAACCATTTGGATCCATTAAGTGGCGGGGGCGGACCATCCGAATTGGTCCCACCTCCCTGCAGAGGGGAAGGGTCACGGAGAAGTCCAGTTGCACCAGGAAGTGATCTGACCATGGCACTTCTTTGGTTTCACTTTTACTTAGTGTCAGATCACTCACGTCACTAGAGGTGAATACCAGGTCTAAGGCATGTCCATGACTATGAGTTGGGCCCAACTTATTCAGGGACAGCCCCATGGAGGCCATGCTTTCCACGAAGTCCCGAGCGGCCCCTTGTAAGGTCGTGGTCGGCATGGATGTTAAAATCCCCTAGGACAACCAAGCTAGGTGTCTCCAGGAGAACATCTGCCATGACCTGAAGCAGCTCGGACAGGGAATCCTTGGTGCAGCGGGGAGGTCGGTACACCAAAAGGAATCCTGTACTGCCCCCTATTGCCCAACTTCCAGAACATGCACTCAGAAAACTGGGTCTTCCCAGTAGGACGCCTGATGCAAACTAATGACTTCCTAAAAATCACTGCAATGCCCCCTCCCCGCCCACATGACCTGGGTTGCTGTGCGTAAGAGAAACCTGGTGGGCAAGCAGCGGCAAGGACAGGCCCATCTGCTTCCTCCAACCAGGTCTCTGTCACACATGCCAGGTCAAATCCTCCATCCACAATCAGGTCGTGGATGGCAGTGGTTTTATTCATCATTGACCTGGCATTGCACAGCAACACCTTCAGGTCATGTGGGTTTCCCCTGTTGATTCCAGTATCCATCCCGTCAAGGCCAGACCCGGAGGCAGGGATAGTCTTCAAACAACGACTAAACCTGCCTCCTCGGTAATGACATGGTCTGGTCTTAGCGTAACTCCGCCTCCTGCCCATGATCACCGAGATCGGATGTCCCAGTGCTTCCGCCCCTGTGGAACTTGTCCCAGCCATCGTGTTGGCTGGGGCCCCACTCCCAGGCAGCCCTGATCCCGCCCCTTAAAAACAAAATATAAACTATACAGAACCAATAAAACAACAGAAAACAAAAAGAGCTTAGTCGCTGGAACAGAGGTACTATGGAAAGAATCAAACGTAATTTGGTATATCGATGAGGACTAGAACTGGCAGACACTTTTTGTATGACCTAGAATTCCCTTTACAGCATATATGACAGAACTACCCTTTTCAAGACAAGCCTGGAAGACCTGGAACCAGACCTGATAATGCTGATAATTCTCTTTACTTGTTCCTTTGACTTCTGTGTGGACGTGCTTATTTCATGCGCCCATTTTACAGCTTTACTTTTCGTCTTTTAATTCCCTCCTTGTCTTACACTCGTTCTCTCTCTGTTTCATGTGTTACAAACCCTGTAGGGAGGCTGGGGGGCTACCCCCCCATACTCACAGTGCTGAGGGGCCAGTTGGGTGATGATGTAGTAGGCAGTGAGGGGGTAGCTCAGGAGGACGGCCAGAGGGGCTCCGAGGGGCAGCCCCCGCCACTGGTAATACTCCTTCCAGGACCCTGTGGGGAGGGGGAGGCAGCAGCGAGTCAGAGAAGTGGGCCCATCCCCTTTCCCCAGATAGTAAGGTAAAGGGTAAAGGGACCCCTGAGCATTAGGTCCAGTCGTGACCAACTCTGGGGTTACGGCGCTCATCTCGCTTTGCTGGCCGAGGGAGCCGGCATACAGCTTCCGGGTCATGTGGCCAGCAGGACTAAGCCGCTTCTGGTGAACCAGAGCAGCGCACAGAAACGCCGTTTACCTTCCCACCGGAGCGGTACCTATTTATCTACTTGCACTTTAACATGCTTTCGAACTGCTAGGTTGGCAGGAGCAGGGACCGAGCAACGGGAGCTCACCCCGTCATGGGGATTCGAACCGCCGACCTTCTGATCGGCAAGTCCTAGGCTCTGTGGTTTAACCCCCACCCACATCCCACCCACAATAGTAGGATTGCTATTAATCAGATTTAGCCATCACTCTTTTTTTGTCAGGGCGATTCAAAGCAACTTGCATTATTTTAAGCAAAAAGACACATATGGATGTTAAGACCGGCATATAAATCTAAAAGACAATCTTCTTCTTTTAGAAAACCTAGATCAAATCATTTCACCCAGGCAAAAAGGCCATTGATGATTAAAAGCTGAAGGCCTGATCTGAAAGGATTCCCCCACAGCACCCCAGTGCCTATAGATGTGTAATTATGTCACCTGGCAAGCCTCCCTGGAGAAAGCTTGCTGCAAGTGGGGAGCCACCATCAAAAAGGCCTTGTTGTACATCAGTTGCAAGATGCAAGCTCTGACTCCCCCCCCCCCGACCCCCTGTCTCACCAAAGAATGTCCGGGGCATGGGAGGCTCTGGGGGGGCTGGTGGAAGAGCCGTCCCTCCTTCCGGCCGTAGCGCCTCAAAGGGGTTCCCTGGGGGGGGGTGAGAAAAAGGCTGGTCAGGGAGGGGAATGTCAATGTTGTAGGGCAAAGGAGCCACCCCAGCCTTAGGCAGAGGGAGCCGGGAGATGGCAGAGGTGAGATAGGGGCAGGAGTGGCACCTCCCAATCATTTGCCTCCGTTGGAGAGAACTGTGGGTGCCATACAGCTGGCTGTGCACCCCACAAGCAAGTGGAATCCCCTCAGCCCCACTCCAGGGGGCCAGGAGTTGCTGCCCCATTGCCCCCGCAGAAGTGAGTTTCGACTGTCAGTCCAGGCAGCTTCTGTGCAAGGAATTGGGGGGGGGGGGAGGAGGACAAGGAGAGGCGCCATCTTCTCCTCTGCCCCAGACGGCCCAGATGTCTTGGACTGGTCCTGAAGAGCCATTGGCCCATCTAGTTCAGCCTCCAGTTCTCACGGTAGATAAACACCCCCATGAATCTAGGAACACAGATAGACTGCTTCTAGGCCTGGAAGCTCCACAGGGCCAAAAGAAGCACCCTGCTGGATCAGGCCAATGGCCCACCTAGTGCAATGGGAAAACCACGAGCAGGATCTGAGCACAAGAGCTGCTCTCCCTTCCTGCAGTTTCCAGCAAGACTGCCTCTGGTGGGAGGGAGTTCCACAGTTCCACAAGCAAGGATTTCACCCAGCTGCTTCGATGCCCACCAGTCCTGCTGTGAAGGAGGCTGGGTAGAGGCTCCTGGCCCCACTTCTGTCCACCCCACCTGGACTCCGTGGGTCTGCATCGCACACACGCCCGACCAACAGGCCCGCTGCCCCCTCACCGCTTTGAAGGAAGGGGATGGGCTTCTCAGGACCCCCCTGGAGCCCCACACCATAGTCGGGTGCCCTGACAAGCATGCTCTCTCCGGCCCAGTAGCCGCGGGTCAGACCCCTGGCAGAGAGGAAGCCCTCTTTGTTGAAGTTCTCGCTGGTCACCTCTGCAAGTGAAACAAGCAGGGAAGATGAGGTGGGGGCTCAACCTCTCAGGACCCCAGACTCTGCCTCCCCCCCCAGCGCCTGACCCCCTGACCCTAGGCTGTGTCATGAGGGGCCCCTCGCCCTGGCGCCCGGGCTGCCCACCTGCTGTGAAGGTGAAGGGAAGGTTGGCCAGCTCCCGGGTGCGACTCATGTACCCAGCCATGCGCTGGCACCAAAACTGGTGCCCGATGTCCTCGGGGCTGCGGTTCCAGTCCAGCTTGCGGCAGCGCTCAGAGCAGTACAGGACGGCCCTGCAGTGCTGGCTGTGGGGACAGAGAGGGGCTGTTCAGGCCGGGAAGGGGCTGGGGGAGCAGAGAGAGAGAGAGAGTCGGAAGGGACCCCCGAGGGTCATGCAGACCAACCCCCGTGTGGGAATGTTCAGGGATGCAGGAGATGATATATTGTCTGATTATAGCCTTTTCAACTTCTATAATAACTGTTCTGGTATTTCCCCCTTATTCTCTCATAAAAGATAAGACACAACACAGTCTTCTATAAAAGTATGAAAAGGTTTACTCACACAACATTCTGTTCACAATAGGATCCCAGAAGGCAGACTTAGTTTAGAAAAGTAACATATACCTATAAACTATCTCATAAGGAGACAGTCCCTCTTTGGCTAAGCAGATGTTGCTGCTTTGATGCATGTAGTCTAAGAGAGAGAGATGGCTGCCCTGCCCTGTGCTTTTGTCGTTACCTGCACAGATGAGGCCACGCCCACCTCTAGTCACATGCAGAGGAAGTCTGTCCCAGCCCAGAAGGAAACAGGAAGTTTACCTGCTGGCTGGACAAACATTCCTCCCCATGTGTAAACATGTTCACTCTAGGAATGTTGTACTTGACTGCTCTTGTGTTTCACATCCTACACCCCGGCCATGCAGGAATCCCAGCAAAGGGCAACCCGGTAACAACTTCTGCAACGCACCCGCCGGGCTCCCACTGCTTTGCAAAGGTGTGGCAGAGCGAGAGTTGCGGTTTTGCACAAGCGGCTTTGGTGTGTTGTGTGCCGACGGGCATGCCTGGATGGAAAGTGGGGGTGGGGTGGGGAGGGAGACCTCTCTGGGGTGCTGCTCACCACGCCGTGACTTGTCCCTCGAAGCTGTACCTCTTGCAGACGTGGCAGGCCCTCACACGGGTGGTGGGGAACGTGAAGGCCGGTTTGGGGCCCCAGCCGCGCATCGGGCCCTTGCTCATCTTCACCCCCAGCCTCGAGAGCAGCGGCTCCAGGGACCTAGAGAGGAGGACACTGGCTGGATCAGGCCCAAGGGGGACCAGCGCCCAGTGACCAAATGCCCCGTGGGACCCGGGACCCAGATAGATGGCCTCTGGGCCTGGAGGTTCCACAAGAGCACCTGTTCTCCCAGTTGCCCCCGTTGGAAGCCTGGGGGGCAGGAGGACCTGTGGGCAACAGCAGCAGAACGGGCTGCCCTTCCCCCAGCTATGGGTCACGCCCTTCCCTCTCCGGGGTGGATCTGGCCCACTCTAGCTGGCCCAGGTGCCTCAAGGAAGTTCCAAGGCAGGGCGAAGCGCAGGCAGCCCCATGTTTGTAGGCTATTTGGGCCTTGGAGGTACACTGCCCCTGTCTCTGCTGTCAGCTCCTCTCTTGCTACTTCTTTAAAAAAGGGTGGGGGGCAAATGTATTGCACAACCTATTTTACAACATGCTTATTCTTCCCTTTGCGCCCCCCCCTGCCGCCAAAGGAGGAGCCCCTTGGAAGCTGTGTCATGCGCTGCAACCAAGTGCCGCAGCCTCTCACTTGTGCAAGGCCGCGTCTCCCACGGTGAGCAGCTTGGGCCTGCGCGGCTCCCCTGCGCCCAGAGGGCAGATCATGCTGTGGCACAGGAGGGCGACGGCACGGGGCTCCAGGGGCTGCTCGACCCCCGTGGCCCCTACAGAGGACCCCCCCAGCTGGAAGTCAAAGCCCAGGATGCTGCCGTGCTCGTCCGTCACCAGCAGGAGGTGGTCCACGCGCCAGAGCGGCTGGCCTGCAAGAGAACCAAAGGATTACCATCATTATAATTTATACCCCCCCCCATCTGGATGGGGGCCCCCAGCCCCTCTGGGCAGCTCCCAACAGAATATTTAAAAAAGAATAAAACATCAAGCATTTTTAGAAAAAACTCCCTAAAGAGGGCTGCCTTCAGATGTCTTCTAAAAGTCAGGAAGTTGCTTACTGTATTTCCTTGACATCTGATGGGAGGGCGTTCTACAGGGCAGGTGCCACCACCCAGAAGGCCCTCTGCCAGCTTCCCTGCAACCTCACTTCTTGCAGGGAGGGAACTGCCAGAAGGCCCTCGGAGATGGACCTCCATGTGAGGAGAGCCATTGGCTGGATCCGGCCAACGACCCACCAAGTCAAATCAAATTTTATTAAACGGTCACAGACCAGATTAACTCGTACAGCTAGTCAGCGAGCATTACACCGGAAAAAACAAAGGACAATTTCAATACAGATTAGGCCATAACAGCAATTTAAAATTAGACAGCATAAATAAAATTAAGTATTTGCCTTCGCCTGCATATTGACATTGGAAAGCTCTTGTTTCCTACGCCTAATAGCGACTACACAGAATTTGGCAACATTGATCGTAATTTCAGGAACCTTATCTTCTACCAAGGCTCTCATACGTTGGAGTTCTGGTTCATTTTTAAGCTTTTGTAGAACTGGGGCAATAAAGGTCAGGCGCAGATCCTCGTAGTAACTACCGTGCAGCAATACATGCAGACTTGTTTCCACTTCCGATGAGCCACATGGGCAAACACGTGACTCATATGGTTTGCCCTCATATCTGCCTAGCAGCAGGGCAGAGGGCAGAACGTTGAATCTGGCCAGGGTAAAGGAGTGTCTGTACTTAGGTATTTGTAAATCAGCCAGATAATTTACGGGTGAAAACCCTCTCCCAAAGTCTCTAATTGTGGCATGTTTATCCATTTTGCCCATATGACATTGCAACTCTATGTCCCTAATGCGTTGAAGCACTTGGCTTTTGGCTCTCTCATATCCTGCCGCTATCAAGATCTGAGGGGGAGAATCCCAAGCTTCTTATCTTTTCAAACAGGGAAGCTTTCCAGGTAGAATGAAAGGTGTCTAAGAGTGTTAAAGGAGCCAAACCGGCCGGGGAAATAATAAGTTTTAACCAGTAGTGTATCTTTAGAATCCACAACCGCGCATTAACGGGTGGTTGTCCAACTTCTAAGCGGACAGCTATATTAGATACACAGGGGGGGATCCCCAATAGACACCGATAGAATTTTGTTTGAAATGCCTCCATAGGCGCAAAATTTTTAAAACTGCAAACCTGGGATCCATAAGTGAGTTGTGGGAGTATTTTTGCAGCAAAAACCTGGGAGGCTGCCGGAACGTATTTACCCCCTTTCCCGTGAAAAAATCTTGTAAGGGCTTTATTGGCCCTTCCTGCGTTGGCAATGGCGTTTTTCATCTGTTGGTGCCACGAGACCCTTTCCTGAAAAGTTATTCCCAGGTATTTGAAAGTTGCTACCTGGTCAATAGGTTGACCGTTTATTCTCCATTTGTGTTTCCTTCTTTTTTTTGAAAACACCATAATTTTAGATTTGCTGTAATTTATTGATAGTTGTTCCTCTTGACAATAGTCAGCAAGTGATCTCAAAAGCTTCCTCAAGCCAACGCAGGAAAAGGAGAGTAGGACTGCGGCGTCCGCATACAGAAGCACCGGGAGGGGCAAACCTGCCAGTTTGGGAGGGTGGGCATTTTCTTTCGCCATTTTTACTGCTAGAGAGTTGATGTATAAATTAAATAGCGTGGGCGCGAGGACACATCCTTGTTTAACCCCATAGTGCGTTTGAATTTCTTTAGTTAGATGGCCTGACCGATCGCATCTTACCCTCACCCTGGTGTTTTCGTGTAGACCACGAATAAGGCGTAATAAGCGTTTATCTATGTTTGTAGCGCCAAGCTTTTCCCGGAGTCTATCCCTTGGTATTAGATCAAAAGCCGATTTAAAATCGACAAAAGCTGCATATAAAGACCCCCCTTTTCTAGAGTATTTATCTGCCAGGTGTTGAAGGATAAGGGCCTGGTCTACAGTTGAACGCTTTGCTCTAAAGCCAGCTTGAGCTTCTGATAGAATATGCTCTCTTTCCATCCACTCCACTAATTTATCACATAAATGAGCAGCGTACAGTTTACTAATAATACTTAATAGACTGATTGGTCTGTAGTTAGCTGGCTCAGTTCTGTTTCCTTTCTTGAATATTGGAATGATGATGGCTAAGCCCCAGTCCTCGGGGATAATAGCCACTTGATTTATACTAGTGAACAAAGCGGCTAGCACAGGGGCCCACCATTCAACATTTGCCTTAAGAATTTCTGGTGGGATATTATCAGCACCCGGGGCTTTCCCTGATTTAAGAGATTGAATAAGGCCAGTAATTTCTTCTGTGGTCACAGGGGGCCATTCCTTGCCAAATTCACTTGAAGCAGGAAGCAGAGCTGGGACCAGTTGATTTGATGAATATAATGAGAGGAAGTAGGCCTCCCATGCTCCAGCGGGTATAGAGTATTCGATTTCAATTGGGGAGTCTCTCCAGCTTTTTGCAATTGTTTTCCAAAACGTGGCAGACTCTTTCCTTTGGGAGGCCTCCACTAGGCACTGCCATTCCTCCCTTTGTGCCTGGAGCTTTTTCTTGTTAATCAAAGCTTTATAACTGCGTTTTAACTCAAACCAGTCTAATGGAAGCGAAGGTAGGTTCGCTGCTCTATAGTTCCTGTACTTATCCAGCAGGAGGCGTTTCATAGCCATGCATTCTTGGTCAAACCAAGGTTTGGATTTATTAGAGTGTAGAGATTGCCGTGGCGTTTTTTTGTTGGTCAGATAAGGTTGTAGGGACGAAATCAGTTCCCGGAACATGTCTAATCTAGCCTCAGGAGTTGGGGAATTAACGAGGTTCTCCTTTCTAGCAAGAAAAATATCTGAGTGAAGTCTTTCCGATATTTCATCACTCAATTTGCTGGACCATTTGATACGTGAGTATCTTAGCTCCATGTTTTCGAAACATGGGGCTACAAGTTTATCAGAGCAAAATAAATCTTTTCTTACATCCAGTATTAAACAGAGCGGTAGATGGTCGCTGTCAACCCTCTCCACCACTTTACATTCCCGTGCTCTGCTCAAAAGGTTAGATGACACCAGGACGTAATCGATAGTGGAGGCTCCCATGTTGGATATAAATGTAAATTCCCCACTGGGTTCTCTGTCGACACGACCATTTAATACAGTCAGATCCAGATTGTTGGAAAAACGTAGAAGGCATAGGCCTGCGTAGTTGCAGCCCTTGTCTTTTGAGAGCCTTGGGGGAATAGAATGGGCTTCTTCAGAAATGGGAGGTATGTCATGGAAATGAGCATATAACGCTTCGTCTGATTGGCCAATTCTGGCATTTAAATCCCCAGCCAGCAGCACTGCCGCTGCAGGAATTTGATTCATTAGCTCATCGACATATGATTCTAGCCTATGCCAGGTATTTTTGATAAGCTGCTTGCCTCTTTGGGGAGGGGCATATATATTAATCAATAGAAGTGTGCAATATCTGCATTTCATTAATAATGCCATGGCCACACTGCTCAGAGGCTCCAGCTTGACCCACCAAGTCCAGCCTCCTGCTATCCCAGTAGCCAAATGCCCCTAAGGACCAAGGAATCAGGATAGACTGTTCCTGGGCCTGGAGGCTCCATGGGAATGTGAGAAGAGCCTGGATCAGGCCAGTGGCCCACCTGGTCCAACATCCTGTTCTCCCCGTTGCCTGTAGGAAACAGGCAAGCAGGATCTGGCCACGAGAGCAGCTCTTCCCTCCTTTGGCTTCCAGCAACGGGCATTGAGAAGCACTGATTCCCCCTCCCTCTGCAGAGGCAAGTGTGGGAATGTTCAGGGCGGCAGGAGAGGATATCTTGTTTGTTAGTGGACTTCCGGAGGCGGCACGTCCGGCAATGGCTGCCCTCTTCTAACTGCGAAGAGGGAGCTCCGCAGAAACGGGTCGTCCGCTACGGCGCAGCGGAGACCCTCATCGGAAACCCACAGGCAGTGAAAGCCTGTGGCCGTGGGACTCGGCGGGCACCAGAAGCGCCCCCCGATACGCAGAAGGGACCTCGTAAGAGGTCCCGGAACGTGGAAGGGTTGGCGCGGTGCTGTGAGTCAATCGCTCTTTCTGCGAAGTGAAGCCGCGTAGCTGCTGTCGGTGAGCGCTGTCCTCTTTTCCTGGAACAATTCGGCTGGAAATCAACAACTCGTGAGTAAGAATGAAAGAAAGATTTGGACAATAAATTTTGGTGAATTCGGCTAAAAGCGAGAGACAAAACCAGGAAGTCCGTCTCTTGTCACTGTTTAAAGATCCAAGCAAAGACTTTGAAGTTTGGAGCCTCTGAAGAGGCGTTAAAAGGCAAGCAACTCTCACATCCTTTTAAGCTGCTTTAGGACTTATCTTGGAGCATGAGAGTTATCTTGGAGCATGAACATGAGTTATCTTGGAGCATGAACATGAACTGTTTGATACCTGCTCCGTTGGATTTACAAATTGTTTAAGAATCCTTGGCAGTAGGACTGCCTGGACAAACAGAGCTGTCAGATTGCAAGATTTTGATATTTTGTTGCTGAAGGTACTACTAACTGAGCTTTAGTGTAACTGTTATATTGAACTGCTACATTCTGCACTTATTGGGACTTTGTTACATTTTGAAACCAACTCTGCTAAATACAACCAAACTGAAGGTCTTTTGGAACCAAAGTTGTTTGGACTGTGCAAATTTGGAACTGGGGAAAATTTTGAAGATTTAAACAAGGGAGATTAACAATTTGATTTATCCCCTGTTAATAAAGGTGGGCTCCCTCTAGAGGACTTTGGATTTACAACTACACTTGACTTTCCTTTTGGTTTCTATTCCTCCTAAAAGTTTACTTTATGGGCTTGTGGATTCTCATGGGAACACAATTAATTTGACCTTGACTTGTAGATAGATTTGGAATGAGCGGTACGGGGAGACAAACAAGAGCGGCCAGAGGAAAAAAGCAAGCAACCTTGACTTTAGTTTCACAGCCACGAAGATCATCTGCACCTAATGTTTTAGAACTAGAGGGAGCTGAACAGCCGTTGGGAGAAGATATGGCAGCAGGGGGCTCTGCTTCAGTATTAGACAAAATACTTGAAAAACTGGAAGGCTTAGATAAAAAAGTGGACGAACAAACGGCTAAGATTGACCAGACTAGAGATTCTGTCAATAGATTAACTGAGCAAGTTGCGTCCAATGCACAAGCAATTGGCAAATTAACTGAATCCACTGGAGAAAACCGGAAATTGGCAGAGGAAGCTATCCAGAAAACTGAGGCACTGGAGCAGGAGGTGAGACCACTCCATAAGCAGGTTGGGGAACAACAGGCCTATCTCTCCATGATCGAACTTCGGGCCCGGGAAAACAACTTAAGATTGAGGTGTGTACCAGAACTTGAACCTGAGCAAGGAAATCTAATTGATTTTTTGACAAAGGAATTTTCCAAGTGGTGGCCTTTGAAGGAAGAAGAGGATTTAAAAATTGTGACTGCTTTTAGACTTGGGAAACTAACAAGGAAGGATAAGCCCAGAGATTGTTTGATCACTTTGAGATCCAAGGAGGAAAGAGACAAGATACTAGGTCTACACTACGGAAAGTCACTTGAAATTTTGGACAAAAGAGCAGAGATTTACAAGGATATTCCTAGACAACTTTTGGACCTTAGATCCACCTATCTTGAATTAACAAGGTTGCTGAGGAGCAATTCAATTATCTTTAGGTGGGAATTTCCACAAGGACTATCTTTCACGTTCAGAGGGAAGAAGGTGAAAATTAAAACAGCCGAAGACAGAGACAAATTTTTGAATATCTACGGAGAGGACCTTCAGAAAGGGATTGGAGAACCTTCAGGGGCTGGACCATCCCTTGCATCTATACCTACACCCTTGGGGTCTGAAGACCAGGACAAGAAGATACCACCACCAGGGCAATAACAGATATATCCAGGATGTCTTTGCAACTTCTGAGTTGGAACATAAATGGCGCCAATATTCCGGAAAAAAGGAGAAGGATATTTCAAATTTTGAAAAAAGAACAATTGGACATTATTTGTTTACAAGAAACACATGTGACTAGGCTCCATAGAAAAGTGTTAATAAATAAAAGATTAGGCCAATAATTTATTTCTTCGGATCGAGTTAAGAAAAGAGGCGTGGTGATATATGCAAAAGAGAGCCTGTCCCCAAAATTTTTATTCAAAGATGAACAAGGAAGAATCCTGGCAATTGAAATTCAGAGTCAAGGAGAAAAGTTTTTGATATTAGGAGTTTATGCAACAAATGATGGAAAATCGGAATTCTATAAGAAGCTGCATTAGACAATGCTGGACTATCTGGACTATGACATCATTTTGATGAGAGATATGAACGGGGTGGTATTAACCAACATGGATAAGTCACACAGCCAAAATATAACAAAAAAAGGCAGACTACCTAAAACATTTTTTGAACTTACTGACAACATGGACTTGATCGACATCTGGAGAACAAAGAACCCTCTAGGAAGAGAAGGAACATATTTTTCTGAAGCCCAACTGACATGGACAAGAATCGACCGAATGTGGACAACTAGAGGCCTGGCATCTAAGATAAAAAAAGTGGAAATCTGCCCAAAGACCTGCTCCAACCATAGCGCTATGAAGATGGACATGAGATTAGCCCCAGCCGGCTCCTTTAGATGGAGGATGAATGACAATTTGTTTAGAGATCAGGAGATTATCAAGAAGGCCCAAAAAACTTTGAAGGACTATTTTGAGATAAACCTGAACACTACGGTGGAAAAAAGAACTGTCTGGGATGCAAGTAAGGTGGTTATGAGGGGGTTTCTGATACAACAGAACACTATAAAGAAAAAAGCACAGAATGAGAAAAAAAATAAGATTTTGGAGAAAATTAAGGAAGGTGAGAAGAAGTTAAGATCCAGACCGAAATCAAATGAGATTTTAAGAGAAATTAAACTTTACCAAGCACAATATTCAAAATTGATAAATCAGGAAGTGGAATGGAAAGTCAAGCTAATGAAACAAAGATCCTTTGAATCAGCAAATAAATGTGGAAAGCTGCTAGCATGGCAGCTGAAAAAGAGACAAAAACTGAATACGGTAACAAATTTAGAAATTGAAGGAAGAAACATTCAGAACCCAGTGGAGATTAGAAAGTGCTTCCAGAGATATTTCAAGCAATTATATACACAAAGGCCGCAAGATGAATCGGAGATAGAACATTTTTTAAAGAAGAACGGTTTACCAAGGTTGTCTCAACGAAATAGAACTATCCTGAACTATAAAATAACACAACAAGAGATTGAAGAAGCCATTCAGAACATGCAGCTGGGCAAATCTCCAGGGCCAGATGGTTTGACCTCCAAGTACTATAAGACATTGAAAGACTATTTGATACACCCACTAATGGAGGTTTGTAATGAAATCATGGAAGGGAAGAAGGCACCAGAGACGTGGAAAGAGGCTTTCATCACATTGATTCCTAAACTAGAAACCGAAAAGACACAACTTAAGACTTACCGCCCCATCTCCCTCCTGAATGTGGATTACAAAATATTTGCAGACATTTTAGCAAGTAGACTCAAAAAAGTGTTAAATGAAGTGATTCACAAGGACCAAGCCGGCTTCCTCCCAGGTAGACATTTGTTTGCAAACACAAGAAACATTATTGACATTTTGGAACTCCTGCAGACAAATATCAACACAAAAGCAGTCTTGATATTCATAGATGCGGAGAAGGCCTTCGACAATATTTCTTGGAAGTTTATGAAGAAAAACTTGGAAGGAATGGGAGTGGGGCGGGGGGTTGAGAATGGGATAGAGGCAATTTATTCAGAACAGAAGGCAAAATTGATAGTGAACAATGTGGTGACGGAAGAGTTTAATATTGAAAAAGGAACACGACAAGGTTGTCCTATTTCCCCTTTGTTATTTATATCGGTCCTGGAAGTGCTCTTAAATATGATTAGAGGAGACCGGTTGGTGGAGGGTATTCAGGTCGGAGCGAAACAGTATAAGCTAAAAGCATTTGCAGATGACCTAGTATTGACCTTACAGGAGCCAGAGCCCAGTACCAAAAGGGTTTTACAACTGATCCAAGAGTTTGGTCGGGTGGCGGGATTTAAATTAAACAAACAAAAAACCAAGGTTTTGGGAAAAAACTTGACTTCTTCAGAATCAGAAAGGTTTCAGAAAGAGACAGAATTAATTGTGGTTAAAAAAGTAAAATACCTAGGGGTAAACATAACAGCGAAGAACATGAATTTATTCAAAGATAATTATGAAAAATGTTGGTCTGAAATTAAGAGGGATCTAGAAGTTTGGTCAAGATTGAAACTTTCCTTGTCAGGACGTATTGCTGCTATTAAGATGAATGTATTGCCAAAAATGTTGTTTTTGTCTCAAACTCTACAGATTGTGGACAAAATGGGGTGTTTTGAGAAGTGGCAGAGAGATATCTCTAAATTTGTCTGGCAGGGCAAAAAGCCCAGAATCAAGTTTAAGATATTAACTGATGCCAAAGAAAGAGGGGGCTTTGCCCTGCCAGACTTAAAGCTGTACTATGAATCAGCAGCCTTCTGCTGGTTGAAGGACTGGCTGCTTCTTGAAAACACAGATGTTTTAGATCTGGAAGGATTTAACAATACTTTTGGATGGCATGCATACTTGTGGTATGACAAGGTTAAAATACACAAGGCCTTTAAGAACCATGTTGTCAGAAAAGCAGTGTTTAATGTCTGGATAAAATATAAAAACTTACTGGAAAACAAGACCCCAAGGTGGCTATCACCAATGGAGGCTAAGGCCCCGAAAAGACTCAATATGGAGGCCAAATGGCCGAAATATTGGGAAATACTAGAAAAAGATGGAGATACCTGGAGGTTGCAGAGTATGGAGAAAATAAAAGATAAAGTGTGAGATTGGCTACATTACGCTCAGATTAAAGAAGTTTTTAAGTCAGACAAAAAGATAGGATTCCAAGTGGAGAAATCAAAGTTAGAAACAGAACTGTTAGAACCCAGCTCTAAGATACTTTCAAGAATGTATAATTTGCTGCTAAAATGGAATACACAGGATGAAACGGTTAAAACAGCTATGATAAAATGGGCACAGGACATAGGGTATAACATTATGTTCCCTGACTGGGAAAGGTTATGGACCACCGGTATGAAGTTTACGGCATGTAATGCCCTGAAAGAAAACATTATGAAAATGATATACAGGTGGTACATGACCCCAGTCAAGCTTGCAAAGATATACCATTTGCCTGATAACAAATGTTGGAAGTGTAAAGAAGCTGAAGGAACATTCTTTCACCTCTGGTGGTCCTGTCCTAGGGTGAAGGCCTTCTGGGAAATGATATATAATGAGCTGAAAAAGGTATTTAAGTATACCTTCCCTAAGAAACCAGAGGCCTTCCTTTTGGGCATCGTTGGCCAGAGTGTGCAAAAGAAGGACCGAACTTTTTTTATGTATGCCACAACAGCAGCAAGGATACTTATCGCTAAAGGCTGGAAAACTCAAGATTTGCCCACATTGGAAGAATGGCAGATGCAACTGATAGACTATATGGAACTGGCAGAGATGACTGGCAGAATCCGAGACCTTGGAGAGGAACTGGTGGAGGAGGATTGGAAGAAATTTAAGGACTATTTACAAAAACATTGTAAACTGTACGAATGTTAAGAAAGATGTAAGATTTGTTATTATATGGCTCCAACAAATTAGTAATAAGGGATTAAATTTAAAGGTAACTGAAAGAAAAGACAAATTTTGGATAAATAATACGCCAGAATTAAATTTTAAAGAATAAGTGGGATTTAAATTCTAAAATTTGAGATTTAATATTGGACAATTACATAATATAAATTGAACTAAGTAAATAATTTGCTAGAAAAATTTATGCGTTCAGAGTGCAGCAACAAGAGATGAGAGGAAGTCCAAAGATGAGAATGAAATGTGGTTATTGGAAAATAATATGTTTTTATCTATGTTGTTTATTGTTTAAAAATTTAATAAAAATTATTATAAAAAAATATATATCTTGTTTGTTAGTATCCTTCCTAACTTGTGCTAGCAAGTCCCTTTCCTTAGCAGAGTGCATTCCCCTTTACAGAGCACAACAGAGAGCTGCTTGCAGGCTTGTTTAAGCCTCTCACTATCATACAATCCAGTATTGTCACAACAATCTTTTTTAAAGTCAGTAAAAGAAGTTTACTCACATCACCAGTTTACAGTTGGATGCCTGAAGGCAGACTTAGGTACAAAGTATATACATGTGGACCTATCCCAGATGATCTTAGCTAAAAGCTGCTCCAACGATGGAGGAAGTTGAAGAGAGAGAGAGAGAGAGAGAGAGAGAGAGAGAGAGAGAGAGAGAGAGTGCTGCCTGTCCTGGACAGATAAGGTCACGCCCACCTCTAGTCACATGCAAAGGAAGGGTGTCCCAGCCAGGAGGAAACAGGAAGTTTTTGACTGGCTGAACCAAACATCCCCTTGCATGTCCACTCTAGGAAAACAAGGAATGTTGTACTTGACTGCTACTTAGGTATCCCATCCCACACAGAGCAGAGCCCTGGTCGCCCTTCCGAGGATGCTGTGGCTACCTGCCCCAAGCCCCGCCCCCTCCAACGCCCCTCACCTGTCTCAGGTGTGGCCTCCTCGTCGTCCTCCTCACCGGCACCCACGAAGGTGATGAAGCGCTCCAGGTCCCCCAGGGCCAGGGCCTCCTCGCTGTAGAAGCGGCCCCCCACCTGCTGCCCCGGGTCGGCCACGGTGAAGGCCAGCGCCCGGTTGGGCAAGGCGTGCAGAACCCAGAGGGCCGGATCCGGGGGCAGGCGCCGGATGGAGCCCTCCTGGCGCTTGCGGCGCTCGCTGCCTCGCCGGCAAGCCGACTCCAACAAGAAGCGCCGGTACCAGCTGAAGAGCAGCTCAGCAAAGTCCAGGATCTCGGCCCGGTAGCCAGTGACAAACTCCATGCCTGCGGGGAGAGCGGTGGGGCCAGGCCTCCGTCAGCCACCAAGGGAGCCTCTGAGCATGTGCAGAGTGCGTCTCCCTCAACCCCCGACAAACTCCCATGCATCTACCTGCCTGGAATGGAATGCCTTTTGGAGTCCCACCCGAATTGACAGTTCTAAGTTTCTATGAAACAGGCGATTCCTGGATGGCCGGGGGTTGGACTAGATCACCCACAGGCCCCTTTCAACTCTCAATACTATGATTCCTTGGAGATTTCTAAGGAGAGGTTAATTCCTGCAGGGTGTGTCATTTTAGGGGTGAAACTTAATTTTTGCACTTTTCTTCACTGAGGGGCCTTAAAAACGGTTTTGGGTGTGAGGAATTTAAATTACTATTTTTGGAACAGGACAACATTTAGTTTGGTAGGTTTGATAAAGAAGCAAATCAGAAAACCAAAGAAAATTTGAAATTGACACGTCATATAAGATATGTATAATATATTAATATGAATACATAGTATATAACTTGCAAGTATCTGCCAGTCATTTCCCATGATTTCTACACAAATTTACACACATTTTATTTACCAAGCAAAAATAATTTTTATTATAGTATTCTAACCAAAATATCTTTTGGGCTGCCCTCATTTTTGGAATTTGAAAGGTGAAAATCCAACAGGTTGGCCTGTGAATACTCGAAATAAGATGAAAGTGTAATGAAATTTGGAACCCATTTATACAAAATATACTGGGGGTGTTGTGTTTGTGTGTTTTGATAATAATAATAATAATATCTATATATTAGATAACTTTATATGGAATTGTAATTCTTAATTCTTGTATTGATATATTATACCTTCCTTTCTGTTTTCTCACTTTTAATTTTTATTCTATATTATTAATTTTCAGCGCTGTTTAAAATTATTATTATTATTATTAATGAAATGAAATGAAATGAAAGTGCTCCCCCCGTCTCCCTCTGTCCCTGCTTCCCTCGTCCACAAAGGGGGTCGTCTTTGGGGGGAAAGTGGCCTCCATTCAGGTGAGTCCCAACTGTCACCAACAGTCAGGTGAGGTCGTCGTCCCCCCCCCCCCGGTCATAGAGAGGGGCTCCCTAGAGGACAGCTGTGCCCCCACCAGCCTTGCCCACCCCCTGGCATGGGGTCCTGCCCCCCACCTAGGGCCCACCTAGGCCTCCCCACCTACCTGACCGCTTGGAGGTCAGTCGTTGGATGGGGGGGTCCCTCTGTTCCGCTGCAACATCAGAGGAATCTGGAATCCTGGCCAGGCCAACAGACGGAGGGGCGGCCGACAGCCTCCTCCTCTGATGCCCCCCCGGACACCTGGGTCCCATCGCCACCGTGGGCAGCGGAAAGGGAGCTCCCTGCAGAAGGCCACGGACCCTGAAGGTCAGGAAAAGATGTCGGGGTGTAAAAAGAGGCAGCGGCGGTGTAGTGGTTAGAGTGTCAGCTAGGACCCAGGGGAGACCAGGGTTCGAATGCCCCAGCCAGCCATGAAGGTTGCTGGGTGTGAGCTCAGGGCCATGTCTGCCTCCTTCTGCTGGCCTGGCCTGCCTCACAGGGCTGTTGTGGAGATTCCATGAGGACTAGGAGCAAGACCAGGGTTCGAATCCCCACTTGGACAAAAAGGGCACTGGGTGACTTTGTGGGGCAGGCACTGCCGCTCCGCCTAACCGACCTCGCAGGGTTGTTGTGGGGCTTCAATGAGGACTAGGATCTGGGAGAGACGGGGGTTCGAATCCCCCACCCAGTGGCTGTAAAGCTTGCTGAAGATGACCTTGTGGGAGGGGGGGAGGGGGTCACTGCCTTCTCTTGGCCTGACCTACCTCACAAGGTGGTTGTTGTGGGGATTCCATGAGGAGGAGGAAAGAGAACCAGGTGCCCCACCTTGAGGTTCCTGGAGGGAAAGTTGGGCTGCAAATGCAGAAAATAAATAAATTCCTTTCCAAGTGGGCCAAATCCCACTTTTTGAAATCTCAGGCCGGGGTGGGGGCTACACGCTTCCTCTGCAAACCGCTTTGTCCCCCCCCCCCAATAATCAGCCTTTTTTAGTCACATCCCCTCCCTCTGGTTAGCCCCTCCTCCAGTCTCTCTTATTTCCGTTTTTTTTTTCCTCTTTAAAAAAGGGGGGAGCAACAAGGATCCAGGGTGGTTTGCGAAAACAAAAAAGATGTGATAAAGCTTAGGGAGAAATGCACAAAATAAATCCTAAATAAACCCCATATTGTCGAGCCTTCACTACTAGAGCATGTGGGGCAAGAACCCAACGCGCTGGCATGGAGGGGGCACCTCATTCTGCCTGCCACCCCCCAAGGCCACCCAGGTGCAGAGGGGTCTTCAAAGGGCCACGGGGGGGGGGGTGCAAGTGGTGGCAAAGAAGCAAAGGCCTCCACAGGAGAGCCAGAGGGAAGCCGCTTTGTACCTCCACAGAGAACTGGAGCCTCCGGAGAGGGTCAGGGGGAGGGGGAGCCATCTTGCCCCCCCCCCATTCTGAGTGGAGTGGTGGCCTATTTTCAAGGCCCTGTTCTGAGAGAGACTCTCCCTTCAGCTCCATTATTCTGGGGCACCAGCGCTGGAGAACGCATCTCCTGCATGAAGGGCCTGGCTGCCATATGGGATGTAATCCGTTGGAGCAGTCAAGTACAATATTCCTTGTTTCCCTAGAGTGGACACAGACAGGGAGATGTTACTCCAACCAGTATAACTTTGGGAATGTTCAGGGTGGCAGGAGAGGATATATTGTTTATTAATATCCTTCCTAATTGTGCTAGCAAGTTCCATTCCCCTTTCTTACATGCATAGCAGATAGCTGGTTGCAGGCTCGTGTGAGCTTCTCACTATTATACAATTCAGTCTGCCTCAGATTGAATTGTATGTTCCTGGTAAGTTCCCTTGAATCCCTCTTAAAAGAATAAAGACGCAGCAATCTTATTCAAAGTCAATAAAAGAACTTTACTCACATCAGTTCACAGTTGGATTCCTGAAGGCAGACTTAGTCACAAATATGTACATGTGGCTCTACCCCATATTGGAGAATAACCCAGTGCTTCTGCTAGCTAGCAGAGCAGTCCTAGCTAAAAGATGGTCAAACAAAGAAGGAAGTCAAAAAGAGGGAGAGTGCTGCGTGACTCGTCCTTTTGTTACCTGGACAGGTGAGGTCACGCCCACCTCTGGTCACATTCAGCCAGGAGGAACAGGAAGTTTTGACTGGCTGGACCAAACATTCCCCCACATGTCTTCTCTAGCATTGCAAGGAATGTTGTCCTTGACTGCCTCTCCTGGATCCCATCCCACAATACCTTCCTCTTCCACCTGGTCTGGAGCATCCTCTCCCTCCATGTGACCAGACAGGTGGGCGTGAAGCTTGCAGACCCAGCGAAAGGTCCAGTCACACAGCCCTCTTTCTCATCTTCTGTTTTTCTTCTCTTGGACTGCACTGCTGGCTCTCGGCCAGCAGCAAATAATAATAATAATAATTTATTTATACCCCGCCCTCCCCAGCCAAGGCTGGGCTCAGGGCGGCTGAGATGGAATGAATCCCCACCTCTCTCTGTAGCTGTAACTACAAGCCAAAGCCTGCCTTCAGGGATCATACTGTGAACTGAATGTAAGTAAATTTCTTGTTACTTTTAAGGAAAGACTGCTGTGTCTTTATTCTTTTGAGAGGGATCAAAGGGGACTTACCAGGAATAAATCCAATCTGGGCAAGCCAGACTGGATTCCTTAACGAAAGAGATCCACACGAATCTGCAAATAGCTTTCTGCTGTCTAAGGGGAATGTGCTCTGCTACTTGACTCACTAGTGAGAGTGAGGAAGGATAATATTTAATCTGGTCTGGGACCGTAATAAACTTCATTTCATTTCATATTTAATCAAGATATCCTCTCCTACTATTCACAACGGTCTCACATGGCAGGCAGAGACAACTAGAGGGACCAGGATCCCACAGAGGGGAGCAAGGATAAAATGTTTAAATGCTGCGATTGAAACTTAAGAAAAGGAAATGATTTAACGTTTTCTATTTATAGCAGCTGCAGCTTTTCACCCCTATGCATCTGATTCATCTTTTTTCCATTAATATGCAAAGAATATATTTTTTTAAATTTTTAAAAAAGTGAAAATAAGGAGATCTGCCCGTGCTGACAGGCCTTCAGGTTCAGCTGATATTGTTCCAGGTTGTGGGGACAGTCTGGATGGCACCTGGGGACCCCTTCCTAGCCTGTGATCCTGCATGTGGATGGAATCTGTTAAGAGGAAGCTGCTGAACTAGTCTAAGAAAAATGGAAATGACTTAATGGATCTCTTTTGTGGTGGCTGCTGCCTTTCATCCCCTCCATTATCGGCTCAGGTTGTATATATGGGCAAATATCACCCCAAGACACCTGTCTCCCCTGGGCCTCAAAAGGAAACACGAATGCTGCCTTCAGTGCTTGGGACCCCTGGAACGTCACACCACCCAGAGATTGGGGGGGCAGGCAACGTTTCCTGCTCCCCCCCCTCCATCTGCATTTTTATCCGTAAGTCCCAAATCCCCGTTACAGATAGGTAGCCGTGTTGGTCTGCCATAGTCAAAACAAAAAAATTCCTTCCAGTAGCACCTTAAAGACCAACTAAGTCAGTTCTTGGTATGAGCTTTCGTGTGCATGCACACTTCTTCAGATCACAGAAGGGAGGGGTTGAGGCAGGGGTGGTGGTGTATCTGAAGAAGTGTGCATGCACACGAAAGCTCATACCAAGAACTAACTTAGTTGGTCTTTAAGGTGCTACTGGAAGGAATTTTTCCCAAATCCCCGTCCGGGTAAAAGGCAGGATATAAACGAACATGAAATAACAATTTTAGCACCACTAAAAAGAAAACACAAACATACGGAAAGTTAAAAGGGCAATAAAAGAGACACACTGTTTTGTTTGTTTCCACCCCTGCCTTTTTCCCACGCAGCTTACAGATAAAAAGGAGAACCAGCAAAAAAAATACCGTAAAAATAAAAATATGGGCAGGGGGTGTGGAAAAGATCAGGAGTCCTCTGTTGCCGGGGCTTGGACTAGAGGTCCCTCAGGTTCCCTTCTTCCAACTATGCTGTGCTCCGATTCCACGAGCCAAAAGCATTTCCACGCGGTCGGAAGCCAGCAGAAGACCGAGGCCAAATCGCGAGGAAGCAAGCCAAGCCTTCTCCATGCGCACAGGCGCCGGGAAAAACTTTCCTCTAAAGCAGGGGTAGGCAAACTAAGGCCCGGGGCCGCATCCGGCCCAATCGCCTTCTAAATCTGGCCCGCGGACGGTCCCTGAATCAGCGTGTTTTTACATGCATCTCTGGGCTATTTCTGGGGCCTGCCTGGTGTTTTTACATGACTAGAATGTGTGTTTTATTTAAATGCATCTCTGGGTTATTCCTGGGGCATAGGCGCCGACTCCATGGGGCCTGAGGGGGCCCGAGCCCCCTCAAAAATTCGTTTGGGGGGGCTCAGCCCCCCAATAATTTAAGAAAATTATTACCGTAAACTTCGCTCTATAACACACAGATTTTTTCTCCTAAAAAGTAAGGGGAAATGTCTGTGCGCAGGGGCAAAAATCAGGCAAAAATAAGATTGGGCGGTCGGGCGGAGGGAAGGCGGAAGCTGCTGCTTTCCTGCATTCTGCCTCAGGGTCTTACTGCCCACCCGCTTCTGTTGCTGCGTTTGCTCAAACTCAACAAAGAGTAGGGAATCCCCTGCCCTCCTGGCAAGCCGTGGGTTAAGGAAAGGATCGAGTCCTTCCTTCTAATTCTTTCCTAGTCACACTGTGTGCAGGCTCCAGCCCACCACCTCCTCCTCTCCGTGCTCTAGGGACTCGCAGGTGGGAGAGAGAGAGAGAGGGCTGGCTTGGGGGGGGACTTTTGCCTTCCTTTCCTCCCCCCACCCCGTTAAACTCCCCTGCATTCTTAGCCAGCTGCTTCTCCGCACACCCCTCTTGTGCTTCTTGTCCCTTCTGTGTTTTTCCTTCCCTCCCCATTTAAAACGTGGTGACAAAGCACGGATCCACATGGATCCTCAGGATTTTTGCATTGGGTCACCCCAAATTCACCATCAGATCACATTACATGTCCATGGCTACAGTCTGTACCAAAAAAATCACGCACCCACTGTTGCCTGGGGCTGCAATGGTGCAAAAACGTGGTTACAAAGCATGGATCCACAGGATCTTTGCACTGGGTCACCCCAAATTCACCATCAGATAACATAGCATGTCCATGGCTACAGCCTGCACCAAAAAAATCACGCACCCACTGTGGCCTGGGGCCACAATGGTGCAAAAACGTGGTTACAAAGCACGGATCCACATGGATCCTCAGGATTTTTGCATTGGGTCACCCCAAATTCACCATCAGAGCACATAGCATGTCCATGGCTACATCTTGCACCAAAAAAATCACGCACCCACTGTTGCCTAGGGTCACAGTGGTGCAAAAACGTGGTTACAAAGCATGGATCCACATGGATCCTCAGGATTTTTGCATTGGGCTACTCCAAACTCACTGTCAGATATTAAAAATCTTTATAAAATAGAGAATTAAATACATACAGAATGTTAAATTTTCAGTTTCGAAATATTAGTACTAGTTTAGTACTGTATTTCTATATTACTATAGTACTGTATTAGTTATTTTCAAATACTTAAATATTTTTAGGGTGTAAGACCCAATTAAAGCCCGTTATTTACATACAGTATTACAGTATTTACATACAGTATTAGGCATACTGTATTAACTTTATTAACTGTATTAAAGCATTAACTTTGAGATATTATTTAATGAACCCTCAGACTTATTCAAAGTAAGCTTAAATTAGCTATTTCACTTATTAATCAAAGTGCTATTACTGTGCGACAGCAATATTTTATGTTTTATTCTTTTAATGATAGTTTAGGATTTATTTAAATATCATTTCAGTCTTTTCAGAGCTATATATTCACTGCTCTGTAATAGTCTATAAGCATAATTGTTACTGTAAATTAAATTAGCTTTTTACGAAAATACTGTGCGTGTTTATGTTTTGTTTCTTTATTCAAAGCCAAAAAGTGTTCCAGGCTTGTCGAGCTTCCCGGAGTGTGGAGTTATAGAGAGTCGAGTTTTCGGGGTTCTAATGTTGATCATATGACTCTAAAATACTTTTAAAAAACTTTAAAACTCACTAATTTTCATCTAAAATTTAGAAAACTTCCCGGGGCAGGACCCCGGTATGGGTCCCCCCCAATATTTTTTATAAGTCGGTGCCCCTGTCCTGGGGCATAGGAATTTGTTCATCCCCCCCCCCAATAAAACATATAGTCCGGCCCCCCACCAGGTCTGAGGGACAGTGGACCCCTGCTGAAAAAGTTTGCGGACCCCTAAAGCCTTCGGCCGGTTAGCATCCCACGACCTTGAAAATGTTTGCTGGGTCTTTGGGTTCGCTTTTCTTTCATCTTGCATTTTGCGCCCTCCCCGTGCGAGCCCTGCGACCATCGGGAGAAGGGCGGCGTACAGATTTCATAAGTAAATACAGTTAAATAAATTAGCATTTATTCCATCTCTTCTGCCCAGCGCAGGGCCCAGCAGGCGGCCCCCAGGAGCCACGCGAGGGCCGGGCGCTGCCCGGGGGCGGCCCTGGCGGCGATGGCCGCCTCCACTCCGGCCCACATGTCGAGCTCCTGCCTGGTCACATGCGCCGGCTCGGCGGCGGGGGAGGCGGTGTGGCCCTCCGCGGTCTGCGGCACGTGGAAAGGGTGGCTTTCGTGGGCCGAGGTCATCTCCAGCCACGCGTGGAAGTTGGCCACCCTGGTGTAGACGCCGGGGCTGTGGCGGGCCGCGCAGCTGCGCCCCCAGCTCACCACGCCGACCGCGTACCAGCGCTGGTGGGGTCCTCCACGGCCCGGGGGGCGGCACATGAGGGGTCCTCCGCTGTCCCCCTGGAGAGGCAGGAGGGTGGGAGTTGTAGTCCGAAGCCCCCGGGAGCCCCAGCTGCAAGCCTTCCGTTCCACCTCTTCATCGCCCCGCCCTGCGCCCCCCTTGCCCACCCGGAGTGCCCTGCGCCCCCTTCCAGGCCCAAAAGGAAGACTGGGGGCAGGAGGCGAGGGGGCGTCTCCCACCTGGCAGGCGTCGCGGCCGCCCTCCTCAAACCCGGCGCAGATCATGTTTTTGGTGAGGGAGCGCAGCCAGCGGAGGCACAGCATCCAGTCCACCATGCCCACCTGCACGTCCAGCAAACTGTAGGATCCCTGGCCGCTTCCTGGAGGAGAGAGGAGGAAGGGAGACAAGCCGCGCGGGCTGGCTGGAGGCGGGCGCAGCCCGTGACCTCCTTCGTGGGTGCGGGCGCGCAAGCCCCATTTCCCCGTGGGCACCCCACGAGGTGCCCAAAGACCCCCTGGAATTGGATCAGGTCCATCCCGTTCCGCTGCCTCTTCCCCGCAGAGGTAGACTGAGCCTGCACGCGGGGCTCCTCCTGCGCCGCCTCTTCTCCACGCATTTGCCCCGTCCCATTTCTCTGCCCTGGAGCCATGTCTGGAGGCAGAGGGGGGGCTCCTGCCTGTAGGACGTGGGCTTCTTTCCTCCCCCCTCCCCCAATCCATCCCACACCGCTGCGCCGCCAACTACGCAGGCAAAGTTTGAGTCCGGCATCCGTAACCATCTTCCCGTTTTACAGGGAGACACAGTTGGAGAACAGCCTTGACCAAAGGTGTCCTGGGCTGTGAAGACACTCGAACTCAGGACGGAAGGGGGAATCGTGCTAAGGGGAAGGCACGCTTGGCAAATCCACACCGGGATCAACTCCCGCCCGGAAACCAATGTCCCCGCTGTGGAAGGATGGGTGGATCACTTAGGGACTCACTGCTAAGACCGTGTTTACGGAAGACAATCTTCCTCGGCTACGAGGGATCGCCAAAGAGAAGAGAGATTTTACAGGTGGAAGAACTGAGGAAGGGAGGTAGAGCAGGATGGCAGCTGCCCAGGACCAAATCCTGAGTCAGCATGGGGCGTGTCCCCCCATCTTTCTTGCCCACCCCGGTAAACCCCCTCTGTTCAAACAGGGGTCCACACGTGCAATGGCCCGGCTCATGGGTGCCAACTCCCGGGGGCCCTGGGTACCCAAGCACCCACAAAATCCCCCTGAAGGGTCCGGGCACCCACAGATTTCGGTGCCAGGGTCGTGCACGCTGCGTGGCACCCACGACCCCGGGGCACCCATAGTCGCGAGCCCAAGCCGGCCCTCCCGGTCCGACTGCGCCCTCCCAGCCGCGGGCAGACGGGGGGCTTCGCCAAGGCAAGGAAGCGCGGAAGAGGCCGCGGCGCCTTCGGGGCTCACCGGCCTTCGTGAGCCCCCAGCCGGCCACGGTGCAGCTCTCCCACATGTTGTCGTCGGGGACGATGCTGTGGTCGGGGAGGCAGAGGGGGCTGTGGTAGAAGCTGTAGGGGATGGGCTTGTCCAGGAGCAGGAGCGCCAGGTCGTTGTCGTAGGTGCGGGTGCTGTACTCGGGGTGCAGGTGGATCTTGCGCACCCAGCGGGTGACGTTGTGCCTCCCCAGGAGGTTGCTCCCCGCCGCCACCCGGACCTTGTCGCTGAAGGAGAGAGAGAGGGGGGGGGACTCTGGGTTTAGTCAGAATTCACACACACTTTCCCCTCCAAACAGCGTCTCCCTGAAGTCATAGAACTGTAGAATTGGGAGGGGTCCCCCAGGGGCCATCTAGTCCACCCCGCTGCGATGCAGGAATCCAGGGCCGGATTATTTCCTTATTTAATTTCCTTATTTGAGTTTATATTTCGCCCTTCGCCACAAGCTCTCAGGGCGGTTCACAAGATAAAAAATACCGCATAAAAGCACAAAATACGAAACAATAGCCCCCTTCCCACAAACACATTTGAAAGGCTGTTAATTGGAAGTTTCCGCCTGGTGCCTAAACAGACATAATGAAGGCGCCAGGCGAGACGCCCCGGGGAGAGCAGTCCACAAACGGGGAGCCACCACAGAGAAGGCTGGTTCTCCAGAAGGTCACGTGGAGGAGGCAGCCTTCATTAAGCAGCCGAATCAAAATAAGGGAAGCAGAGATTAAAAAGCCAATCTTTGTTTGCAAGAGAAGAGTCTGGTTGTAAATGGGCGCTTAACCCGTGTCCGGATGCCGGTTCAGACACACGCGGCTGCACCCAGAGCCAGCCTCCCCCTTGGCTCCGCAGGGCGGGGCTTGGCGGGCGGGAGAGGGGCGCCTGGCAGCCAGGCAGGGACCCCCCCCCGGCAGCCGGCCCTCTGCCCTCCCTCCTCCTTCCTCACCTTCTCTCTGCGAAGCAGTGGGCGGCGGAGAGGACCCACCAGGGGTGCACGATGGAGCCCCCGCAGAAGTGGTAGGTGCTGGTCTGTATGCTGACCACCCAGGGCCACTTCCCGGGGAGGGATTTCGAGCCCCCCACAATGCGCGCGCCGGCCACGGGGGAGGCGTGGGGCCCGTCGAACTCTGGCCGGAAGCCGCAGCCTGGAGGAGAGGGGCGGGCGGAGGCAAGTGCACGTCAGAAGGGCCCCGGGCCCCTGCCAGACTCCACCCTCCCGACCTCACAGCGGCCAAATGCCCCGAAGAACCCAGGAGCCTGGCCATGGAGGCTCCATTAGGACATGAAAAGAGTCTGGATGCAGGATCAGGCCCATTGGATGCCCTTTATGGGAAACCTGCAATCAAGGCCAGACTGCAAGAGCACTCTCGGGTTGTCCTTCCCCATTCCTCTGATATTCAGGGGTAGACTGCCCCCAGCCATGGAAGTTTTGCTGGCACAAGAGCCTTTCGTAATAAGAGCCCTGCTGGATCAGGCCCGTTGCCCACCCAGTCCTGCCTCCTCTTCTCACAGTGGCCAAACAGATGCCCCAAAGGGAAACGTGGGGGCAGGATCCGGGCACAAGAGCCACTCTGCCCTCCTGTGGTTTCCAGAAACTGCTGCCTCCAGCCGTGGAGACACAGCATGGGCATTGGGGCTGGTCGCCAGGAGGAGGCCCCAAACAACCTCGGCCTCGCCACCCTCCCCACTCCAAGAGGTGATGATGTCACTTCATTCCTGTTGATACGGAAAGGGGGGGGCATGTCTTCTTTACCTTCTTCTTCGCTACAATATATCCATTTATTCCAATTGTCAATGTCAAAAGGGACTAAAATCTATAAAATTAATAGAAAATCAGCGTGCCAGTTTGCTCAATTACTCTAGGACTCCATCACACCTCCCCTGTCCAGCATAATCCCTCAAGCAAGGTGTCAAGACCCTAATCCTGCTCTGATCAGCCTTTCCTCCAGACAATGTCAGTGGCAGACTATGCATATTTGGGACTATTGTTTTCTCATCCCCAGGAAGTGTTTATCTGTGCATATCTCCAGCTCTGCATATTCCCCCCTCCCTCCTCCTTATGTTAATCCGGTGTAGCTCTGCATATTCCCCCCTCCCTCCTCCATATGTTAATCTGTGTAACCCAACCTCCCTTTAATATATTCATGATGTAATCTGGGTAACCAAACCTCTCTTTAATGTATTCATGACGTGTTTTGCACTGTATTCTGGGACATGGAGGGAGTTTCAAAAACTCATGTCACCCCTTTCTCACGGTTCAATCTCATCTTGAACCTGTTGGCCAATAAACTCGGATCTCCGCATCTTGCTCCTGTCTCCGGCTGAGCTCATTTTCCTCCGCAGGGACCCACGGACTTAGTCCGATGAGCTGGGTGGCAGAGCAGCCTCGCACCCAGATTTTTGCCGTAACAGTTGGCGCTCCAACGTGGGGCTTGCGGTTCTCCCGCGTTGCTGACCGGGGGCCCCGAAATCTTCAGCCGGCACCAGGCCATTTTGCCTGGGAAGATCCTTTGGACCCCCGGCAATCTTCCGGGCGGTAATCAAAAGCCCCAGGAGTTCAGCCGGGGAGCAAAGAGGGATCCAGCCGGCTTATTCATCGATCCCGGGATCATCATAGAAGACGCGTGAGTATGAGGAAAAGGAAAATCCAGTGCACTGGTGGGAAAGGGGTGGAAATCTCCTGGCAACTGAATTCTCTGCCCTCCTCTCTATCGCTCCTTCTCGCCTTTCTCTTGGTCCAATTGGTGAGAGAGACCGTGGACTGCTGCTCGGCCCAAAAGGGGGGTTCTGAGCTCTATCTCTTTCTCCTCTCAAACCCTCCAGTCAGCCGCACCAACTGAGAGTCCGAAAGTAAGACGGAGAGACCCGACTTGAAAAACAGCCGACTCTCCGCAACGGGCATCTCAGTTGAAAGCAAGGGGCTGGAATTCTTCTTCCGAACTTCCCGAGCGTCCTCACCAAGGGGGCAGGAAGGGGTCTGGCTTTCTGTATCAATCCCAGCCGCACTGGTCGGTGCCACGTAACACGTTTATCGTGCATGAGCCCGCTTCCAAAAGCAAGGGGGATTTTCGGTTCAAAACTCTATCCAGGGATCACCCGATCTGGCACCGCACGGTGCGGGCGTTCAGTAGGGCCCCTTTTCCTGAGATTGTGGCGATAGGTAGGAGGTTGCCAGGAGGGATAGCCCATGAGGAATTGGGCAGGATCGGCAGAGTGGAAAAGGACCCCAGGTTATTGACTAAGGAAATAGGAAGGAAATATAAGGAACCGGATAGCTAGAGCTCCTTAAAAACCCACTAAGGAAGTCGCCAAGCGACGAAAGACCCCTCTTTACTATAGCCCCCTGTACAAGTTACCCAAATCCTAATCAACCCCTCTCTTTCTCCCTTCTCTATCCCCCCAAAAGGAAAACAACAACAAAAGCAACAACAACAACGCATGCATATATAAAGGGGTACCCAGTCAACTAAGCATTGTGAGCCCTGCCAGTTTGGTTAACTGGTGGTGTTTGAAGAGGCAAGGAGGCTCTTAAAACCATGTGGGACCTTCCTACTAATTTCACTTAATGAAGCTAAAGGAAGCAGCCCAACTCCTTGCAATAACCAACTAAAGGATGAGAGTATATATGTTTACATGTTGTCTGTTATGTGTGTTGTGTGTTAATACATATATGAGGATATGTGTGTTTACATGTTGTCTGTTATGTGTGTTGTCTGTTCCTTCTGTCTCTGACAGACTGCCTTTCTTAAGCGCGCATAGTTTAAACTGCAAGCTTGCTTCAAAATTTTAAATCTAAGGAAGCCATGCTGGACCCTATCAGTCTTAAATAAGACCAAATGAGAATGAAGGGTGCAAATGTTTACCCCACCTCTTGCTTTGCCGCAACTTTTCAGATTGTGAGTCTACAGTCTATTTTGGAATGTGAATGTTTCTAATGTGAACTAGATGTTTCTGCTGCAAAAGCGTAGTTGAGCACAACTGCTCTCTCAAGCTAAAATGCAGTGTATTTATTTCATGAAGCACATAAAAGGTAGAAGCTTTGGTAGACAACAGCTTTGATAGTCTATCTATAGAGTCCAGTCCTGATACCAGTCTCTTCCTGGCCTCTTTCCTTAGAAAATGACTTCCTGGTTTCATTCTGCCTCTTTCAGGTTTTTTCCTTCTCCTTCTTACTTCTGTGCCAGGTAAATTTACTCCCAAGTAAGCTTCCTTTAAAGGAAACTACAAGGGGGGCATAGATTAGGCTTACTATTCCTCTGCAAATTCAGGAAAAACTGTCACTTTTGTATTCCTTTTAAATCAAATCTATGGCTGTTTTAACTATGCTTTATAAGAGATCCTCTCCCTCTTAGGAAAAATGTTCACTTCAATCTTCCTTTAAAGATAATTTCTCTAGGAATTTGAAGGAAGCAAACTCACTCAAACTATCTCAAGATCTGCTAAAACGGTTCTGTGTAAAGTTGGCTACTTTTCTTTTCCTCTTCCTTAGTACATGATAGGAGCATAGATGTTTCCTTTCCCAGTTGAAAATCTGTACTTAAATGTATATGTCCTTTTGGTAGTGCAAATCTTGCTTTGAAATCTTGCTATGAACACTATATTTAGGGTTGGACTAGATGACCCAAGGTCCCCTTTTAGCTCTCCCAATTTGTGGCTGTGTGGAGGGCCATGTGCCTGCAAGCATGTGATCAGTTGATTCAGCCCAAGCATGCGATTCAGCCCAACTTTACTCTTTGTTGTTTGTTTGTTTTTTTAAAAAAAAGGGTGAGAGGTAAAATCCGTGATGTTTTGAAGCAGAACTGGTGATATCAGGCATTTGAGTGATTACAGTGCTTATCATTTTGTCTATTATTTACAAAAATCAGACTTAAAAGTCTACACAAAGTTTAAGCACATACAAATTCATATAATCAAGTAGAATGGGCCTTGACATATAATTGAGTAGCCTTAACCATCCTGTAAATAAAGGGCAGGAAAATTTTGTCTGCAAATGGTAAGGCTGAAATGACTGAGAATGTTAAAAATCTTATGAATTCTGACTCTCTGGCCATTTTTTCCCATATATAAGGGCGTGGCATTGTTCCGCGAACGGCCAGAGGGATATTAGCCCTTTCCTGTACATAAAGGAAGCAGTCGCTTTGCTTGGGCTGAAATTGCTAGCTTTTGTTGGTAAATACTTCAATTGCTGAGTTTCTCTTTTTTGTTTTAAATCTAACCCTCTTTTAAAATCTACTCCTTACCCTTCCCTTATTCAAATTCTAATTTTGCCAAAAGATGCAACATTTCAATAGTATAAAAGGTTTGCTGAGACATGAACTCCACACATGACAGAGACTAGATCAGCCAAAAAAAAAAAAAAAAGATAGTAAATGGAGAGAGAGAGAGAGGAAGGAGGGGGAACTGTAGGGGGGGAGAGGAGGTTTATGTAAAACTTGGAACCATTGAGAGAAATCACCCTTAATGTGTCTCAAGTTTGAAATCTTAACATGCCAAATTCTTTTCACAGGTAAATATCAAAGCATTCCACCCCTCAATGGGATTTAAGTCACAGACTTTGTTTGTGTGCATTTTAGGAACAGCATTTCCTGACAGGCTTCTCACATGAAATAATTTCCCCTTTTAACAGGATATGTGAACCCCGATAACAAAGTGTTTGTCCCTTTTTCCTCCCACAACAACTTTCTTTCTGTTCTGTGAAATCCCTGCTGTATTAGTGACATCCATCCCTTTGTGTCTTTGACACTTTTAAAGTTATAAATAATCTGTTTCCATTTATTTAATCCGTTTTTCCATGATGTCTATGAAATTAATCGAAGCATAACCAAACATTGTTTGTGGAATGGTATTTGTTTACCTTTTGCCTGAGCATTTCTTATTAATTCTGTCATTTTGGCTAGTTCAAGGTACTTGCACAAAGTTACATTGCCATTAAGTCATTTTCCAGTATTTTGCTATTAACACTCTAGCCGATGTTGTCACATCAAGAAACACTCTTTTATTTTCACTGTTACTTCAGATTTCTTAAAATTCTGTGTCTTAGCATTTATTTATTTTGGTTCCTCATAGGTCATTGTGTGTGTGTGTTTGTGTGTGTGTTTTATTATTATTTAACTGTGTCTTTTAAGTCCACCCTGTCCTTACAGGATATCACTTCTACAAGTGTGTTACTACAGATCCAATGAAAAGCTTCGCTACCACGAGACTTATTACCTGCAACAACAACAGACACAGTTTTCAAAGTGGCCACAGCAATTTCTTTCAAAAGGGAAGTGGGGCTGACAAAGAGGGGAGGAGTTGGATTGCAAGGAGATTTTTTTGACTTTTATATTCAACTGATATTTAATTAGTTTGTTGTGTATTATGTGTTATTATGTAGGGATGTTGAAATGTGTTTGACAGTGTTATTTCCACAAAGGGAGGAATTTTTGTGTGTGTGTGTGTAATTGTCTTATGTTTAATGTATACTGCCTTATTCCTTATACCCCAATGGAGGATTTTCATACATTTTATGCTTTCTAATGGATCAGGCTATTGTGTAGTTCAATGTTTAGATAACCACATTTTGCTGTCCCACCTGGCACACTGCCAACCTTCCCTACCCATTTTAAAATGTGTTAAAACTCGCTTTACCAAGGAGAAGCTTCAGGAAGGTGTATATGCCTTGATTTAGCAGGAATGATCCCTTATAGAGTTAAATTGACTTATTTGGACAAGTGCCCTTTTAAGAATGGTTTTCTTTTAACAGATTGGTTTGAAGAGTTGAGAACCATGGGGAAAGATAAATTCAAATTGGACTCAGTTTGAATTGGGCAAGTGTATCCAGGCTGCAATTAGCTTTTGGTCCTTAAAGTGCAGGTGCGCAACTTCCCATGACTGCAAGACCAATAATAAAACCCCATAGGAAGCCAAGGCAAGGACATTTCCCTCAGGACGTGTCCAAACCTGTGGCAGCTGTGGTGAGTGCCAGGCAACATGGTTAATATGAAAGCCCTAAGTGGATTCACCAGGGATTGCCACTACTGTGACACGTGAGACCACAGAAGAGCTACCTTGACACCTGAGAACACAAAATGGCGGGGGGGAAAGCAAACTGCATTTTTTCCCCCAGTCAATAGTGGACCTTCCTGCTAAATGTAAAGCATAGACCACTACTGAACAAAATACAACAGGTGTCCTTTTATGCGATATCCTATATCCAGCTATCTGCACTACTATACTTGCAAATGGCCTTAAGAGGCATGATTTGCAAGTCCCCTTCAGGTTTGCACAAACCCACACATCTAGTACGATAGATACAAAGTTATTATTTAGTGCATATCTATATAACATAAACATACATTGTATTGGTCCGTGTTGCTCCCTCCTTTGTTGCCCTGCTCAACCCACCTCCTTTTCCATTAGGGCCTATTCCCACTCACACGGCACCCCTACCTTCACCGAGATTTAGGGTGCGGAGAAAAGATTTGCAAGTTCTTACAGAACTTTAATGCAAATCTATCTCCGAATGGGGGACTGATACGGAAAGGGGGGGCATGTCTTCTTTACCTTCTTCTTCGCTACAATATATCCATTTATTCCAATTGTCAATGTCAAAAGGGACTAAAATCTATAAAATTCATAGAAAATCAGCGTGCCAGTTTGCTCAATTACTCTAGGACTCCCTCACACCTCCCCTGTCCAGCATAATCCCTCAAGCAAGGTGTCAAGACCCAAATCCTTTCAAATTGCTCTGATCAGCCTTTCCTCCAGACAATGTCAGTGGCAGACTATGCATATTTGGGACTATTGTTTTCTCATCCCCAGGAAGTGTTTATCTGTGCATATCTCCAGCTCTGCATATTCCCCCCTCCCTCCTCCTTATGTTAATCCGGTGTAGCTCTGCATATTCCCCCCTCCCTCCTCCATATGTTAATCTGTGTAACCCAACCTCCCTTTAATATATTCATGATGTAATCTGGGTAACCAAACCTCTCTTTAATGTAATCATGACGTGTTTTGCACTGTATTCTGGGACATGGAGGGAGTTTCAAAAACTCATGTCACCCCTTTCTCACGGTTCAATCTCATCTTGAACCTGTTGGCCAATAAACTCGGATCTCCGCATCTTGCTCCTGTCTCCGGCTGAGCTCATTTTCCTCCGCAGGGACCCACGGACTTAGTCCGATGAGCTGGGTGGCAGAGCAGCCTCGCACCCAGATTTTTGCCGTAACACTGTGATGTCACAGGAAACGGAGCAGCCGGGGGGAGGGGTTCTTGGAAGACTGGCCATCAGAAGGTGGGGTTGTTGTTTTTTTGAGTCTGCCCAGGGCCTCCGAGGGAAGGAGCCATAGCGCCTCCAGCCCTGCCTTCACCCCATGGCAGCGCCCCACTCCCCTTTCCTTGCACCCGGTACCTTGTCCCCAAATGGCCCGTCCCTGAAGCATCAACAGCAAGCCACACGCCAACAGATGGTCCATAGGTTCTCCCAGAAGTCACTGGCTTCCAATCTTGAGTGTGGGAGGGGGTCTCAGGCTGTGATGTCATAGAAGGCCAGCTAATGATGTCACAGGTGCAGAACCCAGGCCCCTCCTCCTGGTCCTTAGCTCCGCCTCCCCCAGCCTGGCGCTGGACTGGAGCACGCATGGCTCTCTTGGAGCTGCCAGCGTTCTGTGAGGCGCCGAGGTCACTGGGAAAGAAGGCAGAGGAGCTGAGTTCAAATCCTGCAAGCTCAGTTTCCTCAGCTGCAGGAAGAAGAGTGCGAACATGCCTGACCAGGCCAATCCCTGCTGCTCTGCTTCAGTTTAACCCCCTCCCTGCCAATGCGTCAGGGGAGGGTTGCAAAGTGGTCCTGCTCTCCAGGAATCCTGGACCTGTGTCCCCAAGGAGAGGTGCCGGGGCTCAAGCAGCAATAAACACAGAAGGAAAGAAGACAGAGGGGAGGGAGGGAGGGAGGGAGGGAGGGACGTCCTTGCCGCCTCATTGCCAGAAGACGGGAGGAAAGCCAACTTCTGTTGTTGTTGTTGTTGTTATTGTTATTGTTACAGGTAGGTAGCCATGTTAGTCTGCCATAATAATAAATTTATTTAGTCAAGTCAAAATAAAAAAGGAAGGATTTTTAATTTTTTTATTGTTATTGTTACTATTATTATACTCTGCACATTTGGTTGGGTTTCCTCCATCACTTTGGGTGGCTTACAGCATATATAAAACATAATAAAACATCGGGTGGCGCCGTGGGTAAAACCTCAGCGCCTAGGACTTGCCGATCGCATGGTCGGCGGTTCGAATCCCCGCGGCGGGGTGAGCTCCCGTCGTTCGGTCCCAGCTCCTGCCCACCTAGCAGTTCGAAAGCACAATTAAGTGCAAGTAGATAAATAGGTACCGCTTTATAGCGGGAAGGTAAATGGCGTTCCGTGTGCTGCGCTGGCTCGCCAGATGCAGCTTGTCACGCTGGCCACGTGACCCGGAAGTGTCTGCGGACAGCGCTGGCCCCCGGCCTATAGAGTGAGATGAGCGCACAACCCTAGAGTCAGTCTGGCAAGACTGGCCCCTACGGGCAGGGGTACCTTTACCTTTACCTTTAATAAAACATCAGGTATCTGAAGAAGTGTGCATGCACACGAAAGCTCATACCAATAACAAACTTAGTTGGTCTCTAAGGTGCTAATGGAAGGAATTAAAAAAAAAATTTGTTTCAGCTACAGCAGACCAACACAGCTACCTACTGGTAATTAAAACATCAAACATTAAAAACTTCCCCATAGAGGGCTGGCTTCTAAACGTTGTGTAGTTCTTTATCTCCTTGACATCTGAAGGGAGGGCATTCCACAGGGCGGGTGCCACCACCGAGAAGGCCCTCTGCCTGGTTCCCTGTAGCTTAGCTTCTCGTAGGGAGGGAACCGCCAGAAGGCCCTCAGAGCTGGACCTCAAATGTCTGGGCTGGACAATGGGGGTGGAGACGCTCCTTCAGGTATACTGGGCTGAGGTTATTTAGGGCTTTCAATGTCAGCACCAACACTTCGAATTGTGCTCGGAAACGTACTGGGAGACAATGTAGGTCTTTCAAGACCGGTCTTATGTGGTCTCGGCGGCCGCCCCCAGTCACTAGTCCAGCTGCCACATTCTGGATTAGTTGTAGTTTCTGAGTCACCTTCAAAGGTAGACCCACGTAGAGCGCGTTGCAGTAGCCCAAGCAAGAGATAACCAGAGCATGCACCACTCTGGCCAGACAGTCCGCGGGCAGGGAGGGTCTCATCCTGCGTACCAGATGGAGCTGGTAGACAGCTGCCCTGGACACAGAATTGACCTGCACCTCCATGGACAGCTGTGAGTCCAAAATGATTCCCTGGCTATGCTCCTGGTCCTTCAGGGGCACAGTTACCCTGACAGGACCAGGGAGACCCCCACGTCCGGCTTACTTACAAATTCCAAATGTCTGGTTCATGTGCTGTTCCATGCAGCAGCAAGAAGAAAACACATAGAAAAACTCTTGCGTTACAAAGTACAGGAACGCAAGGTCAAAGCTTTGCAGGAGTTATCTGAGTTATTTAAAGAACAGTGATAATAGAAACCACTGCAGCACCCAATGATGTGTTTAACATACCACGGAACTTGGATTGTGGCCATCCCAGTCTCCCTCTCACACTCCCGCACTTCTGAGTGTCCGCAAATGCTTTGCTGTCTCTGAAACCTTCTGAAATTCTACACACACTGGGGTTTCTTTGCAGTCCGCCACTGTGAGCACAAGATGTTCTCCCGACGCTCTTAGGTCCAGGAACGTCACTGGCTCCTCCCACTTGGCTGGCTTTTGATACGGAAAGGGGGGGGGCATGTCTTCTTTACCTTCTTCTTCGCTACAATATATCCATTTATTCCAATTGTCAATGTCAAAAGGGACTAAAATCTATAAAATTCATAGAAATTCAGCGTGCCAGTTTGCTCAATTACTCTAGGACTCCATCACACCTCCCCTGTCCAGCATAATCCCTCAAGCAAGGTGTCAAGACCCTAATCCTTTCAAATTGCTCTGATCAGCCTTTCCTCCAGACAATGTCAGGTGGCAGTTGTTGTTGTTGTTGTTGTTTAGTCGTTTAGTCGTGTCCGACTCTTCGTGACCCCATGGACCAGAGAACGCCAGGCACCTCTGTCCTCCACTGCCTCCCGCAGTTTGGTCAAACTCATGCTGGTAACCTCAAAAACACTATCCAACCATCTCGTCCTCTGTCGTCCCCTTCTCCTTGTGCCCTCCATCTTTCCCAACATCAGGGTCTTTTCCAGGGAGTCTTCTCTTCTCATGAGGTGGCCAAAGTACTGGAGTCTCAGCTTCACAATCTGTCCTTCCAGTGAGCACTCCGGGTTGATTTCCTTCAGCATGGAGAGGTTTGATCTTCTTGCAGTCCATGGGACTCTCCAGAGTCTCCTCCAGCACCATAATTCAAAAGCATCAATTCTTCGGTGATCAGCCTTCTTTATGGTCCAGCTCTCACTTCCATACATCACCACTGGGAAAACCATAGCTTTAACTATACGAACCTTTGTTGGCAAGGTGATGTCTCTATTGGCAAGGTGATGTCTCTATTGGCAAGGTGATGTCTCTATAGTCAGGTGGCAGACTATGCATATTTGGGACTATTGTTTTCTCATCCCCAGGAAGTGTTTATCTGTGCATATCTCCAGCTCTGTATATTCCCCCCTCCCTCCTCCATATGTTAATCCGGTGTAGCTCTGCATATTCCCCCCTCCCTCCTCCATATGTTAATCTGTGTAACCCAACCTCCCTTTAATATATTCATGATGTAATCTGTGTAACCAAACCTCTCTTTAATGTATTCATGACATGTTTTGCACTGTATTCTGGGACATGGAGGGAGTTTCAAAAACTCATGTCACCCCTTTCTCACTGTTCAATCTCGCCTTGAACCTGTTGCGCAATAAACTTGGATCTTCTGCAGTTTGCTCCGGCTGAGGTCATTTTCCTCCGCAGCGACCCACGGACTTAGTCCGATGAGCTGGGTGGCAGAGCAGCCTCGCACCCAGATTTTTGCCGTAACACTTTCAAAGAGGATGGGACCAATTCCTGGCGGAGGCAGAAGCTGCCGCTGGCTAGTGGCCAGGATGCCTCGCAGTGCCAGCTGTGGGGCGCGCACAGCTCCGGCCGGATCCAGGCTCTCCGGCAGTTCTGAGCGCAAAGTTGCGCCAGTGCAGAAGGACGGATCCTGCCCGAGCCATTGCCCTTCCTCCTCCGGGATGCGGCGGGATGTCTGTCGGTCTCTCCCCCCGCCTGTGCGCGGCTCCCAGGGTTCCCCTACGGAGGCGGGGGCTGTCCTGTCATGGACGCGGCGGAGTCGGGAGCGCGCCGAGCCCACCGCACATGCGCGTTTTTTGCTTGGAGCGGCCGCTGCTTCCTCGCACCCGGAAAAGTCGGGCTGGCGGGGCGCGAGAGGCTTTTCGGGCGAGTGAGTGGCGGGGGCCGGAGTGGGATGGGCTGCCTCCCTCTTTCTCGTCCCTGTCATCCTCTCGCCCCGGAGGAGGAGGAGGAAGAGGAGGATGTCCTTGCCGGGGGGGCTGTGAGACCCCCCTGCAGTCGGACTGTGTGACGGGGAAGAAGCCCCCAATTTGCCCCCTGCCCCTCCTCCTGGCGGGGCTCCCGGGGTGCCTGCAGGTTGCGCCTGGGCTTTTGGAGAGCGCCGCTCCCGCTCCATGCATTGCCTTCCACCCACCTGGGTCTCCCTCCTCTCAGCAGGGGCGCCGACTTATAAAAAATATTGGGGGGGCCCATACTGGGGTCCTGCCCCGGGAAGTTTTATAAGATCCGCTCCCGGCCCGTTGCTGCTGCTGCCGCCCGCCTCGTGGCCCCCTCGCCAGCTGAGGGAGGGAGAGAGACCGAGAAGGAGAGAGATGCGTGGTGGGCAAGGCAAGTGCCCGCCACGCCTCGCCTCCCACCGCCCCTCGTGCCGGCCGCCCCCTCCCCTCCCTTCCCCGCCCGCACTCGCTCGCTCGCCCTCCTCACCCCAGCTCTTGGCCGTTCGCCCCAGGAACTCGCCGCTGTTGGGGTTGTAGATGAACCTCCGCCACTCGGCCATAGACTGGCTGAAGGGCTTCTCCTCCTCCTTGGCCATAGCGAGAGAGAGAGAGAGAGAGAGAGAGAGAGAGAGGCTGGAAAGAGAGAGGGAGCTCGGCGGTTCGCGGGCGGCGGTTTTTCCCCTGCCGAAACAACAGCGGCTCCTCAGAACCGCTAAGTAACTCTCCCTCAGGCGCCCGGCGGGAGAGCAGAAGAGAGGAAAAGGAAAGAGGGGCTGGGCCAGTCGCACGCACCGAGCAAAACTACTCGCGCCGCCTCTTTTACTACCGTAATAATTATTTGTTTTAACTCATTACTGAATGTATTTTAAAAGGTAACTATCATCAAACAAGGAAAATAAAAAATACCAACATAATTTTGTGATTTTACAAAGCATAATATAACTACCGTATTTTTCGCTCTATAACACGCACCTGACCATAACACGCACATCGTTTTTAGAGGAGGAAAACAAGGGAAAAAAACATTCTGAATGAAACAGTGGATGTATCATTTTTGTGCTTCATGCTGTGGCCACAGACATGTGATCTGATGGTGAATTTGGGGTGACCCAATGCAAAAATCCTGAGGATCCATGTGGATCCATGTTTTGTAACCACGTTTTTGCACCATTGCAGCCCCAGGCAACAGTGGGTGCGTGATTTTTGGGGGGCAGGCTGTAGCCATGGACATGCTATGTGCTCTGATGGTGAATTTGGGCTGACCCAATGCAAAGATCCTGAGGATCCATGTGGATCCATGCTTTTTAACCACATTTTAAGTGGGGAGGGAAGGAAAAACACAGAAGGGACACGGAGCAGGAGAGGGGTGTGCAGAGAAGCAGCTGGCTAAGAATGCAGGAGAGGGGTATAACGGGAGGGAGGAAAGGAAGGCCAAAGTTTTCCCTCACCTACCCACCCAAGTCAGCCAGCTCGCGCGCTCTCTCTCGCTCTCCCTCCTGCACGGAGCACAGAGACACACTCTGCTTTCCCTCTGCATGTCTGGAGGGGAGGGGCTTTCCCTGCTCTTTGTTCCGTTTGAGCAAACACAGCAAGGAAACAGAGCAGGGTGGGCAGTAAGACCCTGAGGCAGAAGGCCGGAAAAATACGGTAATAATTTTCTTAAATTATTGGGGGGGCGGAGCCCCCCCAAACGAATTTTTGAGGGGGCTCGGGCCCCCTCAGGCCCCATGGAGTCGGCGCCTATGCCTCTCAGCTGTCGCTCTCGGGGGTGGTCGAGGCAGAGGTCTGTCTGGGGTCCACCCGAGGACCAGTCCAGCCGCCCACCCTGGACACTGCAAGCAGAGGGCATCCGGGGAAGGGGCTGGCGCTGGAGGCCGGGGATGGGGGGCAGCAGGAGGGAGGGAGGCCGAGGGGATGGAGCTCGCTCGCCTGGAAGAGATCGCCGCTTGCCTGCCGCTGCCTCCCCTGGGGGGGTGGGGGGTGGCCATGGCTTTCCGAGGAAGGAAGGGCTCCAGACCTCCAGCCCGCTGCGCGGATCCCGTCCTCCTCCAGGAGGGATTCTCCAAGGCGGCCCCTGCCTGGCATTCCTGCCCGCCTCTTTCGCCAGCCGGGTCCAGCACCCTGACCGCGGAAGGGAGGGAGACAGTTTTAAGCACTGAAAGGCAGGAGCAGCAAGCCTGATACATTTCACAGAAATCCCTGCACTTGCCTGCACATTTGCCTGCCTGGTCACTCTCCTTCTAGGAGGGCTAGAGTGTATACTGTGTATATAAGGACAATGACAATAAATTTATCTAATCTAATCTAGAGGCTTCCTTCTCCTTCCTTTTTGCCTTAAACAAAGCTCAAAGATTGGCCAGCGGTGCAGTCCAGCCCTGGCTCCTAGCAAGGCTCACCCATGCTTCTTCAGGGAACATATTTCTTATCCTGCCCTTGTGGCAATTGTATAACAGAACATTTTTATTTGCATTGTAGGATTTACTAGCACCTATAATTTGGACAGACAGAAAATGACAGAAGAAGAAAAAGTTTCCTTCTGGTCTTTTGAAGGTTTCCTGAGAGCGAAGATGGATGAGGAAGACTCAGCTGGTCTTGGAGCAGGAAGAGGCCATGGCATTATCAATGGGAGCAGTGGGAGATTCTGGGAAGGCTCTGGGCAGAAGATCCTGGGAGAGGAGGACACCCTTCGCTCAGAGGTGCAGAGCCAGCAGTTGAGGCAGTTCTGCTCCCAGGAGGCGAAAGGACCCCGAGACGTTTGCAGCCGACTCTGCCACCTTTGCCACCAGTGGCTGAAGCCAGAAAGGCACACGAAAGCTGAGATGCTGGACCTGGTGATCTTGGAGCAGTTCCTGGCTGTCCTTCCAGCGGAGATGGAGAGCTGGGTGAGGGAATGCGGAGCAGAGACCAGTTCCCAGGCAGTGGCCCTGGCCGAAGGTTTCCTCCTGAGTCAGGCAGAGGAGAGGAAGCAGGTGAGAGAGACTTTCCTCTGGATGCTCCCAAGGGGCTCCAAACAGGAGGGAGAAGATCCCCAAATGCTCTATTAATTGTGGGTCTGGCATTTCTTTTCTAATAGTTCTTCCTATTCTCTGTTTTGAATTTTTGTTTCTCTTCCAGGGAAATGATACTTTTGCAGAAATGGGTCCTGAGGCAGAGAGGACTCCATTGGTTGCCAGAGAGAGGCCACTGGGTAAGGAAGAAGGAGTTCTTTATCCATTTGGTCACGTTCTGTTTCTTTTGAAATTATTCCATGTATTCATTTTACCTTTTTGAGGAAGACACTTGGGGTCAACTAAAATATGAAATGGGTAAAACAAAAAAAATTCCTTCCAGTAGCACCTTAAAGACCAACTAAGTCAGTTCTTGGTATGAGCTTTTGTGTGCATGCATACTTCTTCAGATACACAGATACATCCAGTGTATCTGAAGAAGTGTGCATGCACACGAAAGCTCATACCAAGAACTGACTTAGTTGGTCTTTAAGGTGCTACTGGAAGGAATTTTTTTTGTTTTGACTATGGCAGACCAACACGGCTACCTATCTGTAAATGAAATGGGTAGAAACACAAAAACGCACTCAGCAGGAGGGTCCCCCCCCCCAAGGCCCATCTATGATTAGAGATGCACTGCTTCACCTCTGAGAGAAGCATCCTGCACTCCTGTCTCCCCACTTCCCTTTGTCTCTCGCAGGTGAAAGAAGGATGCCGGCAAGACCTCCTCCTCCATCTCTTCATCCTGGTGGAGGGGAAGCAGCGGCTGAGGATCCGGATCAGGTGGGGGGAAGGAGCCTTGGGGGGAAAGGGGCTGAGGAGTGGGGCAGCCCCGGTGCCTCCAGGCTCCAACGAATCTCTCTGCCCCTTCTGTCAAATCTGCACTGAAGAAAGCATGAAAAGGCCATTCAAAGAGGTTCATGTGCTGAGAATAAGGAACAGCCACTCTCCTTTACTAGCCTTCTGAATGTTGCTAGTATTATTTATCATTCATTGCAGTCTCGTTTATACATTTATTGTTGGTTGCCAAAATAGGCTTCTAAGCAGTTAGTAAATCATAAAAAACAGTGGCCAGGATCCCCCTGTTTAGGGAAGTTTTTTATGTTTGATGTTTTAGCGTGTTTTTAATATTCTGTTGGGAGCCGCTCAGAGTGGCTGGGGAAACCCAGCCAGATGGGCGGGGTATAAATTGTTGTTGTTGTTGTTGTTGTTGTTTCCCCTATTATTAATGGGGATAGGAAAGATTTCATCTGGCAACTGGAAATGCTTGCATAGACAGCAGCATTTAAAGAGTTCCACTCATTTACACAAAGATTAACTACACATTAAAACAATTCCATAAAGACAGTAAAATAAGTATCCATTGTTAAAATGTGCAGCAAAACAATCCCATTAAAACAACACAACATTTAACAGGCAGAAAGCAACAGAGAATGTGCATTGTATGTTTATCCTGCCTTAGAGGAGGACCCTTGTCTCTGTGCTTTGAAGATGTTGCTGTGCATTTCACGGCGGAGGAGTGGGCATTGCTGGATCCTGACCAGAGAGCTCTGCATCAGGAAGTCATGGAGGAGAATCATGGGATCATGGCCTCTCTCGGTAAGGCTCCCTGTTGGATCATAATATCTGTTCTGAAATTCTTTACATTCATCTATGTGAGAAGCCTCCCATATTTTGATGGTGCTCAACAGCGCCACCTACAGCACCTGGGATTCCAACGCCCCCACAGCTCACCTTGAATGGAAGGCTATCAACTGTTTTGTCTGTGAGAATTCCTTCCCCAGCTCGCTTTTTTTAACAACTTTCAGGCTGGTCTGATCTGCCTGAACCTTTTCAAATGCAGGTTTCAGAGTGGTTAGGAAAGTTGAAGTAGTTTCTTTTTTTAATGAAACCACAATTTTATTTAAGGTTTTCAACATACGATACAATAAAAACCCAATAAAACTAATATCTAAAGAGAACAGAATAAAAAAGAAAGAAATGGGGGGTGACAAAGAAGAAAATATAAACATACCCACACAAACACAAAGTTTTATATTCTACCAACCTTCTATCTGAATCTTGAATGGTGAAAGACCAGGGGAAATTCTAGCAAATCGCTTAAAACAAACGTAGGAAAATTCATTTATCTCAAGTATTAAAGGTGAAGTCAATAAAAACTCAAAGGATATGAATAACCAATATTTTAAATTTTATTTGCAATTATACATTGAACCAAAATATGTCACCCACAAGGATATGCAGACTTTCTTACCTAGATATGCAGACTTTCTCACCTAGATGATTTACAAAAACAAATACTGTTAGCACCAATATCAGAGGCAGAAATTAAACAATCCATCCTTAAAATGACAACTGGCAAAACATCAGGCTTGGATGGATTCCCTATTGAATGATATAATTGGATCGTAGATCACGGCTTACTTCAAGTTGGACATGCCTGGTGTAAAACATTGTCAGGGGTTCAGAAGGAGAGACACAGGAGGGGGAGCAAATGGAGAGTGAGGAGGAGGAGTACGAGGGGGGCGCAGGCAGTGACAGTGGCCAGAGTTATTCCACAAGCCTCTCTAGCGAATCGGAGGACTCACAGAAGGGAGCGCCGGTGGCCAGAGCGAGGGGGGCTCCAGGGGGGAAGCCCCAGGAGGAAGGGACCAGCGGGGAGTCCCTGAGCAGCAGTTGGAGATCAGGACCAGCTTCTCCACCAGAGCGCAGTGGGGAGGGGGAGTCCCAGGAGTCGGGACCAGTGTCCTCACCACCAGAGGGAGGAGAGGAGTCAGGTTTGGCAATGCCCACATCAGGAAGCGGGGAAACGGTCAGAAGGAAAGTCACCGGCTGGGCGCGCGCGCCAAGTTCAAATGTACAGGAGCGCGGCACAGCGGGGAGCCCGGGAAGGGAGCCAGGTCCTAAAGCCCGCCGGAGGGAGGGGCAAGACTTAGGAGGCTCAGCGTCAGAGGAGTCCAGGAAGGAGGAAACCCCAGAGGGCAGAAGGACCCAGCGAAGGAAAGAACAGCGTAGGAGGTGGAGCCGGGCTAGAATCTTAAACTGGTGTGGGTGGAGCAGTGAGTCAGAGGGGACTTAGCCGGTCTAGCGTCAAGACGTGGGTCTGCGCGCCCAGAGCTTTGAAATGGAAACTAAACTTCAATAAAGACTTTTGTACATTATATCCACCGGGCGTTGGTCCTCTGTGAGCTGGGATCTAGAGGCAGACCTGACAAACATATATAGATTTATTGGTACCAAAACTTCATCAAATGTATGTTGAGATACTTGATAAAGGTGTCTTATCAACACTATTTAATCAAGCCAAACCACAGTTATTCCCAAACCAGATAAGGATACACAAAATGTGTGAATTATCGCGCTAGATCCTTGATTAATGTTGATACAAAGTTTCTAACATTTTGACACTAGCAAATAGAATCCAACAGATAATTGCGGAGGCAATTGAGAGGGATCAGACCGGCTTTATAAAAACAAGACAGGCTGCAGGTAACATTAGATTAGTGGTAGATTTGGTTGACTTAAATAAAAATAAAGCAACATTCTTTTGGACATCTGTATCTTTGCCTTCACAGCACCATCTGCAGAGTTGAATTTGTCTCTTTTTTCTGAATCTTCATAATTCGTTAAAAATGGCTCTTCTTGATTTTCATCCTCACTCACATTCTTCTCATCTGTATTTACATGTCTCTAGTCATACTATGGGACGCAGGTGGCGCTGTGGGTTAAAGCCTCAGCGCCTAGGACTTGCCGATCGAAAGGTCGGCGGTTCGAATCCCTGCGGCGGGGTGCGCTCCCGCTGCTCGGTCCCAGCGCCTGCCAACCTAGCAGTTCGAAAGCACCTCCGGGTGCAAGTAGATAAATAGGGACCGCTTACCAGCGGGAAGGTAAACGGCGTTTCCGTGTGCGGCTCTGGCTCGCCAGAGCAGCGATGTCACGCTGGCCACGTGACCCGGAAGTGTCTCCGGACAGTGCTGGCCCCTGGCCTCTTGAGTGAGATGGGCGCACAACCCCAGAGTCTGTCAAGACTGGCCCGTACGGGCAGGGGTACCTTTACCTTTACCTTTAGTCATACTATGAAATTCTCATTTCTACTGCTTTAACTGCTCCTTAAGCATTTTTTGGAAGAGGCCCAGAATCGGTGAGGCATAACGAGCCTTCATGATTATGAGATTCCTTCTTCAAATCTGTGACAAAGCAATCAATGTCCATCTTTTATGGCTCAGTACAAAGAAAGGGCGAGTTATCAGGTACATAAATTATACATCATAAAAAGCTGAAAGAGTCACAGTCCGGTATATCTTTCAAAGTTATCAGATATTTAAAGCTTTTTGAGGATGTTTCCAGCCTTTTACAATATTTTATAATGTTTTGTAGCCCTTAGCAAGCTTTGCCACTGGGTGCTCTTTAATGGACAAATAGAGAGTCCAGTTTGCTTTTCTTGCAAATCTTGTTAAAAAAATAAATAACAGAATGGAGATGCAGACTTGAAGCCCATATTTGGTGTATGAGCTGCTGTAACATCTCGTCCTGAATGCTCCACATTTCCAGAGGTTTTATCTTCTTCCTGATAATGATGGACAAGTGTCTCTTCAGAACTTGCTCACTGATCTCTCCTTGACCCTGGGAGAGAAATTCTTGGCAGTCAGGTATTCTGGCCGCCTCTTATCACAGAATAATTATCCATGGTGGCAGATAAGTTAGCAACGGATTCTTTCCAGTTTGCCACGTTCCACAGGAAAGTTGAAGTAGCTTCTGTGAGATGTTTTGCTTTTGCTTCTGTCTGTTTTAGGTTGCTCAAAGACACTACTGAACTTTGAGATGGAGTGGAGTCTATGACTGAACTAAACAAAATACATCCCAGAAAAAAGCCAGGCTTTTTGAATATAAGTTTCTCATGAATGTGTCAGTAAACAGAAGTCAGCAAAGGCAGTAAGCCCTGTAGTAAGAACTCACATCTAACTTTCTTCAGTTTTTTAGAAGCATTCATTAGAACCATTCAGTAATTGGGGGCTCCATTTCTTTCTGAAGCTCTAATTTATTTACTTCTTCATTGCAGCTGGTGATAAATTGGAGTTTAAGAACAGTGGAGATGATGACAAAATACACACAGTTGAGAAACCATTTAAACATTTGGAGTTTGGAGAGACTTTTGGTCAGAACTCCCATTCCAGTTCCTATAAAAGAAATTCCATGGGGGAAAGCAGTATCAGTGCTTGGAGTGTGGAAAGAGCTTCAGTTGGAACTCCAATCTCATTTCACATCAAAGAATTCATACAGGGGAGAAACCATATCAGTGCTTAGAATGTGGGAAGAGCTTTAATATAAGCATAAGCTTCCGTCGACATCAGAGAATTCACAGTGGGGAGAAACCATATCAGTGCTTGGAATGTGGAAAGAGGTTCAGTCAGAGCGCCACTCTCACTTCCCATCAAAGAACTCACAGCGAAGAGAAACCATATCATTGCTTGGAATGTGGAAAGATGTTTACTCGGAGCACCACTCTCACAGCTCATCAAATAATTCATACAGGGGAGAAACCATATCAGTGCTCTGAATGTGGAAAGAGCTTCAGTCACAGGGCTTATCTCCGAGCCCATGAAATAGTACACATAGAGAAGAAATAGTACACATAGAGCTTCAGTCAAAAGGGGAGTCTCACTTCCCATAAAAAAAATCCATAGCAGGAAGAATAATGGAATCAGAGATCAGGAAGGAATCTTGAGGGTCACCTAATGCCATGCCCTGCAATATAGGAATCTCTCCTAAAGCTTCTATTATACATATCCACACAACCTTTCCTTAAAAACCTCCAATGAAGAAGAGTCCACAACATACCAAGGGAGTCCATTACACTGTCAAACAGCCCTTTCCATTAGCAAGTTATTCCGGATGTTTAAGCAGAATCTCCTTTCTTGTAACTTGAATCCATTGGTTTGGGTCCTTCCCTCCAGAGCAGGAGAAAACAAGTTTTCTTCATCTTGCATATGGCAGCCCTTGGGATATTTGGACAGCCCTTCATATACACCCTTGTGCAATTTAATTGAAACAAAGCATGTTTTCTATGCCACATCGATCAGTCTGTCAAGCACCCAGAAAAGAAGATGTTTTGGGGAAAAGTGAGATACCTAGGGGTAAACATAACAGCCAAGAATCTGAGTCTATTTAAGGATAACTATGAAAAGTGCTGGTCAGAAATTAAAAGGGATTTAGAATGTTGGTCAAGATTGAAACTTTCCTTGTTGGGCCGAATTGCTGCTATAAAGATGAATGTATTGCCAAAAATGCTGTTTTTGGTTCAGACTCTACAGATTGTGGACAAAGTGGAGTGTTTCGGGAGGTGGCAAAGAGATATCTCCAAATTTGTCTGGCAGGGCAAAAAGCCCAGAATTAAGTTTAAAATATTAACTGATGCTAAGGAAAGAGGGGGGTTTGCCCTGCCAGACTTAAGGTTGTATTATGAATCAGCAGCTTTCTGCTGGTTGAAAGATTGGCTGCTTCTTGAAAACACTGATGTTTTAGATCTGGAAGGATTTAACAATGCTTATGGATGGCATGCATATTTGTGGTACGACAAGGTTAAAAGCCATAAGGCTTTCAAGAACCATATTGTTAGGAAAGCAGTGTTTAACGTCTGGACAAAATACAAAGACTTACTAGAAAACAAAACCCCAAGGTGGTTGTCACCAATGGAAGCCAAGGCCCGGAAAAGACTCAATATGGAGGCCAAATGGCCGAAATATTGGGAAATACTAGAAAAGGATGGAGATACTTGGAGGTTGCAGAGTTTGGAGAAATTAAAAGATAAAGTGCGAGATTGGTTACATTATGCTCAGATTAAAGAGGTCTTTAACTTGGATAAAAAGATAGGATTCCAGGTGGAAAAATCGAAGTTAGAAACAGAACTGTTAGAACCTAAGACTAAAGTACTTTCAAAAATGTACAACTTGCTGTTAAAATGGAACACACAAGATGAAACAGTTAAATCAGCTATGATAAAATGGGCACAGGACATTGGGTATAATATCATGTTTGCTGACTGGGAAAGGTTATGGACCACTGGGTTGAACTTCACTGCATGTAATGCCTTGAAAGAAAATATTATGAAAATGATATATAGGTGGTACATGACCCCAGTCAAGCTTGCAAAAATATATCATTTGCCTGACAATAAATATTGGAAATGTAAGGAAACTGAAGGAACGTTCTTTCACCTCTGGTGGACTTGCCCTGGGGTTAAGGCTTTCTGGGAAATGATATATAATGAGTTGAAAAAGGTATTTAAGTATACCTTCCCTAAGAAACCAGAGGCCTTTCATTTGGGCATTGTTGGCCAGAGGGTGTTAAAGAAGGACCGAACATTCTTTATGTATGCAACAACAGCAGCAAGGATATTTATCGCTAAGCATTGGAAAACCCAAGATTTGCCCACGCTGGAAGAATGGCAGACGCAACTGATAGACTATATGGAATTAGCAGAAATGACTGGCAGAATCTGAGACCTGGGAGAGGAAGCAGCAGAAGAGGATTGGAAGAAATTTAAGGACTATTTACAAAAATACTGTAAATTGTATGAGTGTTAAGAAGGATGCAGGACTGAAAACAACACGGCACCATCAAGCTAGTTGAAAGGAATATGAGAATAAGTGAAACTTGAGAAAAAGATAAACTCTGGATAAATATTATGTTTAAATTAAGTATTTAAGCTCTAGATAAAAGTATCTAAAGTTAGAGACATAATATTGGAAAATTACAAAAATAAGCATCGAAACAAGATGATAAATTGCTGTTTAAAGTTTTAAAAATTAGGAATGCAGGAACGAGAGATGTGAGGAAGTCCAAAAAGCGAAGAAAATATGGTTATTCTGTTGTGGTATGTTTTTTGTATAATGTGTTAATTTTGTCTTTTCCTAATTTTTGTTCTTTCTTCTTTTTTTTGTTAACTGTATTTTGGTGATGGTTCTTTAAGTGTTTGGTGATTATAATGTCTAAAATCTTTAATAAATATATTTAAAAAAAAGAAGAAGAAGATGTTTTGGGGGTGCTTCAGTTGTTATGGTGTTGGAAGCCTGCAGCCAATAGAAGCAATGATGCGCTCGCCACAATATATTGAGGTTCTATGAAAGAGAGTTATTTAAGGGTTGGAAAAGAAGTATCCTGACAGTACTGGGATATTGCAGCAGGACCTAGCCCCCTCTCACACACCGAAAGTGGTGAAGAAATTCATGACAGAGCAGCCAATACACATACTTGATTGGTCAGGGAATTCCTCGGATGTAAATCCCATTGAGAATTTGTGGGCTAGAAATGCACCAACAAGAGATGACATTGTGTTTTAGGGGAAAGAACAATGGAAACACTGGGAGTAGGGAAAATTCAGTGGTACCTCGGGTTAAGGAATTAATTCGTTCTTAACCTGAAGCACCACTTTAGCTAACGGGGCCTCCTGCTGCTGCCGCACAATTTCTGTTCTCATCCTGAAGCAAAGTTCTTAACCCAAGGTACTATTTCTGGGTTAGCAGAGTCTGTAACCTGAAGCGTCTGTAACCCGAGGTACCACTCTAACAGGAAACTAAAATATTATCTTAAAGATTTCAAAATAAAACATTACAGCTACAGAATACATATTTAACACAGAGTTATTTACATGGTTGAATTTATCTTAAGGCTACCAGCGTTTTCAAATGTACACAATTTTCACCCATATACAGTATTCAATAAACATTTTCCAATCTTCTTTAAACGTGTGTTCTTCTTGTTCTCTTATTCAATATTGTCAGGGGTTCAGAAGGAGAGACACAGGAGGGGGAGCAAATGGAGAGTGAGGAGGAGGAGTACGAGGGGGGCGCAGGCAGTGACAGTGGCCAGAGTTATTCCACAAGCCTCTCTAGCGAATCGGAGGACTCACAGAAGGGAGCGCCGGTGGCCAGAGCGAGGGGGGCTCCAGGGGGGAAGCCCCAGGAGGAAGGGACCAGCGGGGAGTCCCTGAGCAGCAGTTGGAGATCAGGACCAGCTTCTCCACCAGAGCGCAGTGGGGAGGGGGAGTCCCAGGAGTCGGGACCAGTGTCCTCACCACCAGAGGGAGGAGAGGAGTCAGGTTTGGCAACGCCCACATCAGGAAGCGGGGAAACGGTCAGAAGGAAAGTCACCGGCTGGGCGCGCGCGCCAAGTTCAAATGTACAGGAGCGCGGCACAGTGGGGAGCCCGGGAAGGGAGCCAGGTCCTAAAGCCCGCCGGAGGGAGGGGCAAGACTCAGGAGGCTCAGCGTCAGAGGAGTCCAGGAAGGAGGGAACCCCAGAGGGCAGAAGGACCCAGCGCAGGAAAGAGCAGCGCAAGAGGTGGAGCCGGGCTAGAATCTTAAACTGGTGTGGGTGGAGCAGTGAGTCAGAGGGGACTTAGCCGGTCTAGCGTCAAGACGTGGGTCTGCGTGCCCAGAGCTTGGAAATGGAAACTAAACTTTAATAAAGACTTTTGTATATAACATCCACTGGGCGTTGGTCCTCTGTGAGCTGGGACCTAGTGGCAGTCCTGACACATATGTTAAATCTGCAAGCTGTATATATATTCCATCTGCTTCAGCTGCCACTCTTATTTGGTTGGGACCTCGCTCATTTTCCATTTTGGGGCTAACAAAACACGAGCTGCAGTAGTGGCATACATAAATAACCCTTTTTGACACCTGGGAATTTCCACCTGATGGCCAAAATCTTAAGCTTTTGTTCCCAGGTGCTCCTTTGTATTCAGATCAGGCCTCACACAATAATGTAGCACTTGGGGAGGACGATGCAGCCCAGGAGCCCAGCACTGGAGGCCAACATAGAGAAGATCTGCACAGCCACCATGTATTTCCCCTTGGTGCTCAGGTAGGTGGGCACAAAAGACACCCAAACCCTACAGAAGACGAGCATGCTGATCAGCAGGTGATCAGCTTGGCTTCGTTGAAAGAGCCGGGCAGCTTCCTGGCTAGGAAAGCCACCGTGAAGTAGATGGCAGCCAAGAAGCCCATGTAGCCAAGGGCACCATAAAACATGGCCACAGAGCCTTCGTTGCATTGCAGAATGACCTCTACCACCTTGGAGTGGGACTCTGGGAATGGAGAGAAATCCCCAGCCAGGTAGTGCAGATGACAACCTGGGCCCTGGAACAGGAGACCACAATGGAGTTGGCCAGACTCTTCCCCAGCCATCTCCTCGCCCTGTTCCCTGGCTTTGTGGCCAGGAAGGCCAGCACCCCAACAATGGTCTTTGCCAAGAGAGAAGAAATGGCCACTGAGAAGATGATGCTGATGGCCATTTGTCAGAGTAGCAGGTTGCTATTCTTGGCCGCCCAATGAAGAGGACGGAGGACAAGAAAGAGAGCACAAGGGAGGCGAGGAGGATGTTGGAGAGGTCCCGGTTGTTGGCTTTGACTAGTTGGGTGTCTTTGTATTTAATGAAGATTCCCAACACAATTCCTGCTGTAGAAGATAAGGAGAGGACAATGGAAGCTAAGGTGATCCCCAGATGTTCTTCATAAGCCAGGAAGGTGATAATCTTGGAGACACATTGATCTCTGACCTCATTTGCATGCTCATTGTCCGGGCATTTGGTGAAATTCTTGGCATCTGAGGAAGAGAAAAGTGTGGCTTCAGCATCACCTACATCCATGACCTTCTGTGCTCTGCGCCATTTTGAAAATCTCAGCTGTTGTGGGGGAGGTTAGGAAAGAAGAATGTGTAAATAGGTCACGAGAGGCAAAAAATGGTGTATTTGTTTTTTTAAAAAAATGTGCACACTTGTAGCACACACTTTCCATTGTGGAAACAAAAAAAAATTCCTTCCAGTAGCACCTTAAAGACCAACTAAGTTAGTTCTTGGTATGAGCTTTCGTGTGCATGCACACTTCTTCAGATACACACGAAAGCTCATACCAAGAACTAACTTAGCTGGTCTTTAAGGTGCTACTGGAAGGAATTTTTTTTGTTTTGACTATGGCAGACCAACACGGCTACCTATCTGTAACTGGAACTATGGAAGGCACCACATTTTTCCATTGTGGAGTTAGAGGAGTCCACCCCCACCCCCCAAAAAAAGTTTACTCATCCAAGCAGCCTTGTGATCTAGGATTCAGTCAGAGGAAATCACAGCTCCACATCTGTAAACTTTTTGCCTAATTAATATTTCCTTTGACCTGTGCCAATTCCTTTATTCTTCTATTATTATTTATTGGCTGAATTTGCACAGCCCTCATCACCAAGGAGGCTCAGGCTTGTGTGTGTGTGTGTGTGTGTGTGTGTGTGTGTGTGTGTGTGTGGTTTCCCCTTTTGTTCCCACACCAACTTTGCGAGGTCTTCTAGCTCCCTGCAAGTAACAATGTGATGAAAAACAGAGAAGTGAATAAAGGACCCACATTCAAAATGTCTTTATACCCATCTCAAAGAGTGTATCTGGGGGAGTCCGTACCTTATTTCTATTCCCCCCAGAAATTCCCTCTTCCTTGGAGTCACCCACCTTTCTGGGTGAAGATGGTCCCTTCCACACACCGAACACAAGCACAGCAGCAAGCGGGTTTTCCTGGTATCACCTTCTTGACATATCCAGGTCGACATCTTTCATCACACCTGGAATGAGGGACGGCTAAGCATACAGGGGAAATGTGCACAGAGGGGGGAATGTTAGGAGTATTGTTGACTATGGACTTCACTCATAGAGTTGTAAATGACCCAACAGGGGGGTCTCTAGCCCCACTGACCCTGTCCGCTTTGGCAGAGAAACCTCCTCTGTGGGTCTATTAGCTAGTCTCCCCTTCATTCTTTCATGTTTCCTTATAAAGATGTGCTCATGGCAGAGTACAAGACATACACAAATGATATAAAAACACAGGAAAAAGAAAACAGCAGAGATAGAAAAAAAGTGGTGAAGATTATTGCTTGAGCATCCTGTCACCTGAAGACTAATGGAAAAAAGGAGTCCTGGGTTATTATTGGAAGGAGTTTTGAGTGCTGGGAAAGAAGGGGAGAAATTAATCTATTTTGGGAGAGAGTCTGCTCTATAGTGGGACGCGGGTGGTGCTGTGGGTTAAACCACAGAGCCTAGGGCTTGCCGATCAGAAGGTTGGCAGTTCGAATCTCCGCAACGGGGTGAGCTCCCGTTGTTCAGTCCCTGCTCCTGCCAACCTAGCAGTTCGAAAGCACGTCAAAGTGCAAGTAGATAAATACGTACCACTCCGGCAGGAGGGTAAACAGCGTTTCCGTGCGCTGCTCTGGTTCGCTAGAAGCGGCTTAGTCATGCTGGCCACATGACCCAGAAGCTGTACGCCGGCTCCCTCAGCCAGTAAAGCGAGATGAGCGCCGTAACCCCAGAGTCGGCCACAACTGGACCTAATGGTCAGGGGTCCCTTTACCTTCACCTTACCTGCTCTATAGTTGAGAAGTCTCCTGTTATGTACTGAGTTGAATAGGATCCAAGCTGCAGCAGTCTGATTGGTCCTAGAACAATAGGATCCAAATTGCAGCAGTCTGATTGGTCCTAGAACAATGCAGCAATATGATTGGTTGGCAGGAACCACCCAATCATGCTCCAGATATAAGTGAATCCACAACCTGATTGGCTTACAGTAGAATTCCAGAATTAGCCAATCATGTGCAGCCCATTGTGTAAATAATGTATATAAAGCAGATACTTTGAGGGGACTTCCATTCATTCCTCCTCACCACTATGAGCTGAATAAAGAGCATGAAATCACTTTGCGACTCTGAGTATATTTCACTGGCGACGAAGGTGGGATCCCGCTGAGCTGACTGCCACACACAGCACCGCAGCACCGCCACCTGCCGCACCGCTGCCTTGCACCGTGTATCCAGGCTTCAGCTCCGGGACACAAGGAACTCAGAATGGCAACCGACAGCAGCTTCTCGCCGTTCAACCCAGCAACAGGAGACTGGGAAGCGTACGCCTCCCGTTTTACCTTCCTCCTAGAAGCCAAAGGGGTCACCGATGAAGAAGACGCCAAGAAGAGGGCGATATTCTTCAGCGTCTGCGGAGAGGAGACATTTGAAATCGCCTGGGCTCTCCTTGCGCCTGAAGACGTCGCTACTGTTCCATACAAAACAATAATGGAACAGCTTAAGGGGCACTTTTCGCCACAGCCCTCAGTGGTGGCTCGTCGAAATGCCTTCTACGCAAAGCGGCAAGCCCCTGGGGAAACCATAACTGGGTTTGTGACCTCTCTCCGCCAAGCTGCCCGGTTCTGCAACTTCTCAGAGCTAGAGAACATGCTTCGTGGCCGCCTTGTCGGTGGCCTGAGGGATGAGAAACTGCAACGACGCCTCTACGCTAAGAAGGACCTAACGTTCCAGGTCGCTCTGGAGGAGGCCCTGGCAACGGAAGCTGCCAAGAGGTCGACACAAGAGGCACGGCCAAGCCTGCCATCCCAACCGAGGGTTCACCACGAAGACCTCACCGACGACTCAGGATCTGACAGGGAGGAAGTGCACCGAGTACAGCAGCACACTCAAGCAGCCCACATACCACAGCTGCCTCGACGAGAAGGAGGGAACTGCGCAAGCTGCGGGGAAAGTCACGAGAGGAGGACCTGCCGTTTCCGCAACGTAGAGTGCAGGCAGTGCAGAAAATTGGGACACATCGCCCGGGTGTGTTGGGCTCAGCCCACCCGACGCCAGGCATCAGATGACCAATCCAAGAGCCCCAGGTCCCGGGGCCCAACGCACCAAGGCAACTCGACGGAGCTCACGGACTTCCAGGTATACCAGTTGCCCTACCCCAACATAGAGAAAATTTATGTAGAGGTACGGATAGAGGGGGCCCCATGCCTCATGGAGCTTGACACGGGTTCAAATCTATCCATAATCTCGGCAAGGACCTTAAGGAAACTGTGTCCTACTGGGGGTCCCAAACTCAGGCCGGCCCCATTCACCCTCCGGGACTTCCAGAAACGTAAGGTCCCCACAATGGGGGTGGGGACCTTCAGGGTGCAATACCGAGGGCGGACGCGGCAACTGGACTTGCTTGTCGTCAAGGGCCCCTACATTAGCTTACTGGGATTGGCATGGTTTGGACCACTGGGGCTAGCCATCACCGGGGTGAACCACACTACCTTACAAGTGGATGTGGACGCCATATGCAAGGAATTTCCAGAGGTTTTCTTTTTTTTTTTTTTTAATAAATTTTTATTAAGGGTTTTTACAAAATAAAGTACAGAAATAAACAACCTTTCTTTTATCTCAACAAAGTTTCATAACTTCTTTGGACTTCCTCACATCTCCCGCTGCCATTTTCATCATCATAAATTTTTCCCAGCAATTTATCATCTAATTTGCAAATTTTATAACCACTCATTTAAATATAATCCTCTGTAAATTAATTTCTCTTAATCTCACTTTACATCCCATTTCGATCCGATTTTGTGGTGGCCAATTATTTATGATCAAACATCCTACTTAACTTTCCGCCAAATCACAATATTTTTGTAAATAAATCTTAAATTTCCTCCAATCTTCTTCAACCCTCTCTTCTCCCAGGTCTCGAATTCTGCCAGTCATCTCGGCCAGTTGCATATAGTCCATCAGCTGCATCTGCCATTCTTCCAGAGTGGGTAGATCTTGAGTTTTCCACTTCTTGGCGATAAGTATCCTTGCTGCTGCTGTTGCGTACAAAAAGAATGTTCGGTCCTTCTTTGGCACCATCTGGCCGACAATGCCCAGGAGGAAGGCCTCTGGTTTCTTAAGGAAGGTATACTTAAATACCTTTTTCAGCTCATTATATATCATTTCCCAGAAGACCTTCACCCTGGGACAAGTCCACCAGAGGTGAAAGAATGTTCCTTCATTTTCCTTACATTTCCAGCATTTGTTGTCTGGCACATGGCATATTTTGGCTAGTTTAACTGGGGTCATGTACCACCTATAAATCATTTTCATTACATTTTCCTTCAGAGCATTACATGCCGTGAAGTTCATCCCCGTGGTCCACAACCTTTCCCAATCCTCAAACATAATATTATGCCCAATATCCTGTGCCCACTTTATCATGGCCGACTTAACCATTTCATCTTGTGTATTCCATTTCAACAGCAAGTTATACATTCTTGAAAGTACTTTAGTCTTAGGTTCTAACAATTCTGTTTCCAACTTCGATTTCTCCACCTGGAATCCTAACTTTTTATCCTTTTTAAAAATTTCTTGAATCTGAGCGTAATGTAACCAGTCTCGCACTTTATCTTTCATTTTTTCCAAACTCTGCAATTTCCAATTGTTACCCTCTTTCTCTATTATTTCCCAATATTTCGGCCATTTGGCCTCCATATTGGGTCTTTTTCGGGCCTTAGCCTCCAGAGGTGATAGCCATCTTGGAGTTTTATTTTCCAATAGGTCTTTGTATTTTGTCCAGACATTAAACACTGCTTTCCTGACAATATGGTTCTTAAAGGCCTTATTGATCTTAACTTTGTCATACCATAAGTATGCATGCCAGCCAAATGCATTGTTAAAACCTTCTAAATCTAACACATCAGTGTCCTCTAGAAGTAGCCAGTCTTTTAGCCAGCAGAAAGCTGCGGCTTCGTAGTACAACCTTAAGTCTGGCAGGGCAAAGCCCCCTCTTTCTTTCGCATCAGTTAATATCTTAAACTTAATTCTGGGCTTTTTGCCCTGCCAGACAAATTTAGAAATATCTCTCTGCCACTTCCTGAAGCACTCCGTCTTATCCACAATTTGCAATGTTTGAAATAAAAACAACATCTTAGGCAATACATTCATCTTAATAGCAGCAATTCGGCCTAACAAAGAAAGCTTCAATTTTGACCAACTGTTCAAGTCTCTCTTAATTTCAGACCAACATTTTTCATAGGAATTTCCAGAGGTTTTCGATGGGAAATTGGGACAGTATACGGGCCCCCCCATTGCTCTACAGCTTGACCCCACAGTACGACCGGTCAGGCTAAAGGCCCGCCGGGTCCCGTTCGCCCTGAAACCCCGTATAGACGAGGAATTGGACCGGCTTGTGGAGCAAGGAGTGCTGGAGCCGGTGCCTAATGCCCCCTGGGAAACCCCAATCGTCACACCCGTCAAGCCTAATGGTTCAGTCCGCATCTGCGCAGACTACAAATGTACCATAAACAAGGCCCTCACGGCCCATGCATACCCAGTGCCAGTGGTCAGCCATGTCCTTGCCACCCTGGCTGGGTCGAAAATTTTCGGCAAGCTGGACTTGGCCCAAGCATATCAACAGCTTCCAGTAGATGAGGCCACAGCAGAGGCACAGACAATTGTGACGCACAGAGGAGCGTTCAGGGTAAAGCGGCTGCAATTCGGTGTCAGTGTGGCACCAGGCATATTCCAGAATCTAATGGACTCGCTCCTTAAAGGGATTCCTGGCGTCACCCCCTTCTTCGATGATGTGTTGATTGCCGGGCCCACACCAGAGGAGTTTGAGGACCGCCTCCGCACCGTTCTGCACCGTTTCCAGATGGCGGGTCTCAAGGTGAAGCGGGAAAAATGTCTACTAGGAGTGCCTCAGGTGGACTTTCTGGGATTTATGGTGGACGCAGAAGGGGTCCACCCAACTGGGGACAAGGTACGGGCCATTTGTGATGCCCCAGTGCCCAAGAACAAGACTGAACTTCAGGCCTTCTTGGGACTATTGAACTTCTACCATTCCTTCCTTCCCCACAAGGCGGCGGTAGCGGAGCCCCTACACAGACTCCTGGACAAGCGGGCCCCTTGGGTGTGGGGCCAGCGCCAGGAGGCTGCATTCCAGGCAGTCAAGGACCTGCTTGTCTCAAACTCGGTCTTGGCACACTTCGACGAGAGGCTGCCGGTGGTGCTAGCATGCGACGCCTCGCCCTATGGCGGGGGTCGGCAACCTGCGGCTCCAGAGCCGCATGCGGCTCTTTAACTCCTTTGCTGCGGCTCCGGGGCGGAGGCGAGGGGAGGAGGCGCATTTTCTGGGCGGAAACACGCAAAAAGCCGCTTATGATTGGATCAGTCCCTCGGGCACCCCTCCAGCAGAGCGCCCAGCAGGGCGCCCTCCAATAATCTTGGGCGCCCCTCCAGCAGAGCGCCGCTGGCAGCCAGGGACAGGAAGTTGATAGCTGTGTTGCTTGGTAACCAGGAAGTTGCGGTCGCCATTTTGAGCTAACCACGTGGTTTGGCCCGGCGGCCATTTTAGGTGAGGCACTCTGTTGTGGGAATTGGATAAAGGTAAAGGTAAAGGTACCCCTGCCCGTACGGGCCAGTCTTGACAGACTCTGGGGTTGTGCGCCCATCTCACTCAAGAGGCCAGGGGCCAGCGCTGTCCGGAGACACTTCCGGGTCACGTGGCCAGCGTGACATTGCTGCTCTGGCGAGCCAGAGCCGCACACGGAAACGCCGTTTACCTTCCCGCTGGTAAGCGGTCCCTATTTATCTACTTGCACCCGGAGGTGCTTTCGAACTGCTAGGTTGGCAGGCACTGGGACCAAGCAGCGGGAGCGCACCCCGCCGCAGGGATTCGAACCGCCGACCTTTCGATCGGCAAGTCCTAGGCGCTGAGGCTTTAACCCACAGCGCCACCTGCGTCCCGGGAATTGGATACTCAGGCTTTATAAGTGACAATATAGCTCAATTGGTGGATTGGAAGAGAACAAGTTATTTAAGTTAAGCATTTTAAGAGCTCATAGAGGTTTGACTCTGAGTGTTATTATATTAAAGCGCTTTAATTAGGGCTTTAGCGCTCCAAGGATATATATGCAACCCTGAAATATAATTAATTTGATTGCTTTAATAAGTGCTTGCAGTAGTCAACTTATTGCTTGATTCCAATTGTATTTAAACTTATCGAGTGTGGATTCATTTTGGTAATTTAATTCATTTGGTTGGAACTTTAAATTCATTTTGGTTGACTAAGAGAAAGGGCAGATCAATTGCTGCTGGATTCTGATTGTATATCAATTTAATTTAATTGATTAGATTCATTTGGTTGATTTAAGTCCTTTGGTTAGTTAATTAAGAAACAGTATTTATTATTGCAGGCCAATTTAATTACTTAATTCCGTTTAAATTAATTGGAAGTTGGTTCATTAGGCCAACTCATTTTATTTAGTGGTTACTTTAAATTTATTTGCTTGATCAGGAGCAAGGGCAGTTACTGCCCCCTGCCTACAGTGCCCACCCCTTCTGTTTAAAAAACAGTTGAACGCATTATATATATATATAATAATAATAATAATATTCAAAATAAGATAAAATAAATAAATAATAAATAATAAAAAAAACTTTGTCGTCCCGCCTTTGCAAGCAGGCTGCATTGAAAGGAGGCATATACACTGGTCACTGTTTTGAAGGGGAGTGAAGAACACACACTCAAAAAAAGGTAACTTGTTAATGTAATGTTTATTTCTATGAGGAGGAGTAATTCTGAGGGGTCAAACACAGAAATAATAAAAAGTGTCAAAAAAGGTATTTTTATAATGATGAGGATGACATTGGACCCTCATTATTAATTATTATTTACATCAGGCACTGATTATGATTTATGGTACACTGGGGCCCTGATTAATTTTCTATGGCATTTTGGGCATTGATTATTGGGCATAGCAAGTCGCGGTCGCGTGGAATTTGTGCTTTGTGACCGTTTGAAGTGGGGGTTTTTTCTTGGGAGGCTGGGTGGCGGGAAGAGAGGGAGGCTTGTGGTAGCGTCGGGGGCTTGTCTCTAGCAAAGTAAGTCCTCGCTATTTGGTCACATGCGCAGCATTCTCCTTGTGGGGGTTAGGTGGCATATATACAGTGTTATATTTGTTTTAAATGTTGCAATGTTTTTGCGGCTCCCAGTTGTTGTTTTTATTCGGAAACGGGTCCAAGTGGCTCTTTTTGTCTTAAAGGTTGCAGACCCCTGCCCTATGGCATTGGCGCTGTCCTGGGACACCAACTCCCGGATGGGAGAGAGGTACCGGTAGCATACTTTTCCCAGACACTCAACGCAACCGAGCGGAACTACTCGCAAATAGACAAGGAGGGGCTCGCAATCGTGAAGGGAGTAAAAAAATTTCTTGTACGGGCGGCCCTTCACCGTGGTGACTGACCACAAGTCGTTGCTTGGCTTGTTTGCTCCCGAAAAGCAGACCCCCCAAGTGCTGTCTCCTCGTGTCCTCAGGTGGTCAATTTTCCTTGCCAGCTACCAGTAGGCACTGATTCACCGCCCGGGGAAGGCGATGGGCCATGCGGACGCCCTCAGCAGGCTACTACTACCAGAAACAGGCCCCGACCCAGCACCAGCAGGTTATGAGCCTGGAGCTGCTTCCCGACTGCCCCATTCAGGCACAAGAAGTTGCACACCATTCCAAGAAAGATAGGGTCATCTCCCGGGTCCTGGACTGGGTGTGGAGGGGATGGCCCAGCAGCAGTCCTGGGCCAGAATTCGCTGGCTACACAACCCGCAAACATGAACTGTCGGCCCACAAGGGGTGCCTGTTATGGGGAAGCAGGGTCGTTGTTCCCCAGCCCCTCCGCAAAAGGGTCCTCACAGCCCTACACGAGACACACCCAGGGGTAGTAAGAATGAAGGCCCTTGCCAGGAGTTACGTGTGGTGGCCAGGGATCGACGGAGAGATAGAGGCCTGGGTCAAACACTGCCAGGCCTGCCAAGAATCCCGCCCAGATCCCCCAAGGGCCCCAGTCCAGTCCTGGGAGTCCGCCCGAGCACCATGGTCACGCCTGCATGTGGACTTCGCTGGCCCCTTTCAGGGGAAAACATTCTTCATAGTGGTGGACTCCTACACCAAATGGCTGGAAGTCGCACTGGTACCATCCACTTCTACATCCGCAGCCATCCAGGTACTACGCAGGCTCTTTGCAACCCACGGGCTCCCTGACACTCTCGTCTCAGACAATGGGACTGCATTTACGTCAGGAGAATTCCAAACCTTCACAGCGCAGAACGCCATCCGCCACATCCGTTCGGCGCCATTCCACCCTGCCACCAATGGCCAAGCAGAACGCATGGTGCGGACCACCAAGGACACCCTTCGCCGCATGACGCAAGGGGATTGGGAGTACCGCCTTGCCACATTCCTCCTAGCACAGCACAGCACCCCCAGCTCAACAACTGGCCGGAGCCCCGCTGAACTACTAATGGGTCGGCGCCTTGCAATCAGATTGGACCGCCTTCACCCCGATAGAGCTCAGGATGAGGTAGTGGTGGGGGAAGGCAGGAACCCCCGGACCTTCGAGGCCCAGGACCCAGTGTACGCAAAGAATTTTGGGGCAGGCCCAGCATGGGTACCCGCCACAGTCACCAGGGTCACTGGCCCCATGTCGTACGCAGTGCTAACGGATGGGGGGCAATGCTGGCGCCGCCACTGCGACCAGATACGGCTACGATTCCCGGGAGAAAACCAGGAGGAGGAAAGGTCAGAGGAGTCCCAAGGGAACAGCGGGGCAGTGAGGCCCATAGAGCAGGAGGGGGCAGCAGGAGAGGCAGAATCAGTAAATACAGAGAGGACCTGCGAGGCCGAAAGGACACCGGAGCCAGAACCACGACTGAGTGAGCCGGTTGCGCCAGACCAAACAGCCCCATCACAGCCAGCATCCTTGGAACACGAGCCAGAACCTGAACCCTGGACCAGGGAACACCCCAGGCCACAACGCACACGTAGGCCGCCGGCGTACCTTGAGGACTATGAATGCGACCTCCCGGGCAGGACTGGAACTTAGAGGGGAGGGGTGTTATGTACTGAGTTGAATAGGATCCAAACTGCAGCAGTCTGATTGGTCCTAGAACAATAGGATCCAAATTGCAGCAGTCTGATTGGTCCTAGAACAATAGGATTCAGAATGCAGCAGTCTGATTGGTCCTAGAACAATGCAGCAGTATGATTGGTTGGCAGGAACCACCCAATTATGCTCCAGATAGAAGTGAATCCACAACCTGATTGGCTTACAGTAGAATTCCAGAATTAGCCAATCATGTGCAGCCCATTGTGTAAATAATGTATATAAAGCAGATACTTTGAGGGGACATTCATTCATTCCTCCTCACCACTATGAGCTGAATAAAGAGCATGAAATCACTTTGCGACTCTGAGTATATTTCATCTCCCCTCTGGCAACCATCACCCTCATCACCCTCATCCCCTGACCCATCTCAAGGTGCCTTCCTTCCTTGCATTCCTTCCTCCCTTTTGCTACTGCCACAACCCTGCTGGGTTTGCAAAGCAGAGGATGGTCAAGGCCATATTAGCGGCTTCAGGCGAGTGAGGAGGCCTCCTGAGCTGCTGGGGCCAACCCTTCACTCAGGACCTGCTCTGAACCAAAATCTCCCTTTGTCCATTGTGCGAGGGGACCCTCCAGGGAGATATGATGCTTCCTACTTTACGCAATTCCTATACCAAGGGGAAATCCCGTGGGCTTCCAGGCCCAGCCCAAACTCTACTCGGTCGCAGCCCTTCCTCCCTCGTATCTGGGCAAAGGATCGCAGTCAAAGCCGCAAAGGGAAAAGGCGGAGGAGCTCCACCTGCCTTATAAAGGGGTGCAAAGCAAGAAAAAGGGAAAAGAGACCCCACCCCAGTGAGGTGGGCATCAGGTGAACAGTGACAGAGGCAGCTGGATCCGGCCCATCAGTGGCGGACGGAGGCGGGGACGGCACGCTCCGGGTGCCATCCTGACAGGGGTGACATCGCCGTGCCACCCCGGATGCTCGCCGAGGACCGGAGCAGCTTTCTCTGCCTCTGGCTCCAGGTCGGGGCTGCGGGAGATGGGACTGGCCGGCCGGCCGGCTGCACAGGCGATCTTTGGAACTGCCTGCGCCTGCCTCGCCGCTTGCTTTCCGGCGCCTGCTAAATCCATTTCCGTTTAGGCGAAGCCTGTCCAAAGGTGACGCAAGGTGTAATCCATATTTAGCCTCTTGCTTGCTTAAACTTCTGCACTGTCTAAAATCCACCTTATACTTTTCTCATCCTCGTTTGGGGATTGTTTTGTTTTGCTTTTTCAGCGTTGGCCGGTGACATACATTTTACGGGGTCTCTCCCTTCTCGAGGCTTCCAGAAACCGGCATTCAGAAACGTTTCCTGCCTCAGACTGCGGAGGACAGAGCTGAGCCCCCCATAGCCCCCCCCCGAATATGCCCAACCCTCTTTTAAAGCCCCCCAGGCTGGTGGCCCCGGCTGCCTCTCCTGGGAGGGAGTCCCGCAGTTTAACCCTGCGCTTTCTGCTTCGCCCTCTCAGTAGGCGGCGCCACCGCGAGTGAGGCTGGACGCCACGGCCGCCAAGCTCCGGGTGCAGAGGGAGTCTGGCGCGGGGCTGCAGGTGCCCTGGGAGGGGCTCTGGAGCAGCCCCTGCCCCACCTGCGGCCTCCAGACGAGAGCGCAGCAGCCCCCGGCCGGCCTGAAGGAGGACACGGCCCTCAACGACGTCCACTTCTGCTGCTGCTGCTGCTGCTGCTGCTTAGGGGCCTGCGGGGGTGGGGGGCACGCGGGGAGGGGGAAATGGGACTGCAACTCTTGCCTTAAAAAGTTGCTCCTCTGTTTCACCTCACAGAGACCTTTATTGAAAGGTCTGGGGGGGGACCCCACAATTAAACAGCTGGTGATTCCTTCCTTGCTGGGAGCTGGACTGGATGACCCCTGGAGTGCCCTTTCCATATCTCTACATTTCTTGGATTCTGTGACGTTGGAAGGTGGTGGCCTCACCTTCGCTGGAGGTTTTTAAATAGGTTTGTCATAGATTCTCCAGCTGTGATTTCTACATTGCTGGGGGTTGGACTAGATGACCCTCAGGGTCCCTCCTAACTCTGCTGCTCTATGAGTCATTGGGGATTCTTAAGCAGTGCCCGGGTGTCCATCTGTCAAACTGAGTGGAGATTCCTGCACTGCGGGGCGGGGGGGGGGGCTGGACACCCCGCGGGGTCCTTTCCCCACCTCTACAAGTCTAAAGGTCCTAAATTTCCTCAAGGTCCGTCTGTGGCAGGTCCTGAGTCATGTCGCAACCGGCACAGCCCCCACAGAACCGCAGTCCCAGCCCAGATTGCACAGGCCAGTCGCCTGAAATGCCAAACCCGGTTCCTATTTATTTACTTTCCCCCTTATCTCTGCACAGAGAGTTTGTCTTCCGCCCAGCAGCCCTTTCTTTCCCTGGGCAGAAATTTCAATGCCTTCAAAAGGCATTGTGGTGTCTTTGGGGATAGATATAGCTGCTGGGAAATGTGGGGGTGGCCTGGGGGGCGCCATCCTGCCCCCCCCCCCAGGCAAGGCAGTGCAGCACTTGTGGGCAACACGACCCCTTCGCCCATCCTTGAAAATTTCCTTCTTGAGAAAACAGTGGGCGGGAAACCCCATGAGGTCATGGAGGAGGAAGCGAGAGGAGGAGGAGGAGTGGGGGGGGGGCATGCTGGATTCCCCAGACCTGACTCATGAGGAAGCTTTGCAAACCGAGAAGTGAAAGCAGACGGTGGCCTTTCGGGTTCTGCTTTCGACTTCAAAGTGAGCACGCAGAGAGCAAGCGAAGATCATGAGGGCAGAATCCTCCTTTGTGCAAAATTATTTAATTTTTAAACCATTTTTATTTATATATTCTTATGACATATCATTTGGTCTTCTGGCCGTCGGAAGGTCGAGGCTGAGAGGAGACATGGAAGATGGAGCAAGCTGGTTTTCTCCTGCTCTGGAGGGTAGGACTCGAACTCATGGCTTCAAGCTGCAAGAAAGGAGAGTCCCACTAAACCTCAGGAAGAACTTTCTGACAGCAAGAGCTGTTCAACAGAGGAACCGTCTCCCTCGAGAGATGGTGGACACTCTCTCCTTGGAGGCCTTTAGCCAGAGGTTAGGTGGACATCTGTCATGGATACTGTAGTGAAGGTTCTTGAATTGCAGGGGGTTGGACTAGATGACCCCCAGGGTCCCTCCCAACTCTACAGTTTCTATGCTTCTGTACAAAAATAAGGGGCAGAGGGAAAGACACACAGGGTAAAGTGCAAATGGGGGGCAGCTTTGGGGGTTTGGCTGCCAGGCACACACCCCAAAAAGCCTTTTAAGAACAAGAGAGAGATTTTCAAGGGACACCTTTTGCACACAACGGGATTCCAGTATCTACATTTCCCACTCTCCCCCCTTGACTCAAAGTCCTTTCATGGCCCCCCGCAACTCTTGGAACAAAGTGATGCAGCAGACTTGCTGGAAACTCTGGCAAAATCCATTTTTTGGTTACTCCAGCGGCCGCCAGGCTGCCTTCAGGTCTCCTCGCGATGATGCGGCAGCTGTATTTGCTCCTCTGTTGAAAGGGGAAAGAGGTATTCGTTAGGACGATTTGAGTTGCAGTCCACAACCTCTGGAGGGCTCCAGGTTGCCAAAGGCTGTTCTGTGGGGGGGGGGAGCAGAGGAGACTTCCCCCCGCCCCCCTCCTTGCCCACCTGGGTCTCTGAGAGGAGCGTGGGTTGCCTGGCGCTGCCGGTGTCTCCTCCGGCACACCACGATGGTGGCAATGGCCACGGCAACCAGGGTGACAGCCAGCAGTGAAAGCACGACTGTTGGTGAGACCCCCCTTTCTGCCATCTGGGGGGCCTGGCTAGCGGGCCCGGCTGCCCAGGGATCTGCAAGGCAAACAAAGAATTTCGAAGCACAGTCAAGGGACTTTAAAGAGGGTGGGAAGTCCCTTCCCAAGTGCCCCAGTCCTCCCAGCACCACATACTCACCGTGGCCGAGTGGCACAGCACTTCTGGTTGACATGGGGGGCTGTGTTGCGTCCTTGGGGACCTCTGGAGCTGGATGCATGGCAGGGGTCTCGTCGAGGACCCCCATTGAGGTCTCATCAAGGACCCTCAGCGAGACCGTGGGGGACTGAGCTGAGAGGGGGGCTTGGGAGGTGGGGGGCTTGGGTGCAGAGGTGAGGGCCGGCTTGGGAGGCGCAGGACTTGGACTCAGCATCACAACACCCTTTTCTGTGGGAGAGAGAAATGCACACTGAGACTGCTGGGGGGCAGGAAAACAGGCCATTCACAGGCTCATAGGATTGAGGGTCCTCTAGCCCTGCAATAATAATACAATTGTACCCTGGAATTTGAATGGAATCCATTCCGGAAGTCCATTTGACTCCCAAAACGTTCCAAAACCAAAGCACGGCTTCTGATTGGCTGCAGGAAGCTCCTGCAGCCAATCGGAAGTCCCGTCAGACGTTTGGCTTCCAAAAGTATGTTCAAAAACCGGGTGTGTCACTTCTGAGTGTGCGGCGTTCGGGAGCCAAAACGTTCGAGAACTAATCTGTTCCAAAACCAAGGCACAACTGTAATCGTTATTTTATTATTTATATGTTGCTCATCTGAGCAGGTTGCCCCAGCCATTCTGGGCGGCTCCCATTAGAAGAACAGGTTTTTAATGCTTCCAGGTGTCTTCTAGTGGAGGGATCGTGGCTGAAGGTTCCCTGATGGGGGGGGGGGCTGTGCAAATTCTGTCTGAAAGCCTCCACCTGCCCAAGGAGCCCTTTCCAGAGTCCAGTTGGCAGATGCCCTCAGAAAGTCCAGCCAGAATCCCTGTGAGGGAGGCTGGGCTGAGAGAGGCAGGGACTGGGCACCACCCTGCGAGTTTTGTGGCTGCCAAGGGGGGATTCGAACTCGGGTCTCTCCCAGGTCCCCGCCTGTCCACTATGCCCCTTCACTTCTCGCCAGCCAGAGCACCCCCAAACCTTTTTTCTCTCTTTTTCACTCACCTTTTTCAGGGAATTCTTTCATCAGCGCTTGGACCCAGTCGCTGCTCTTTAAGCCGAGGTAACAGTCTCCTTGGGGGAACGTGAACCTGCCAAGGAAAAGGACGGAATGGAGCAGAGGGATGGAGGTGGAGAGCCAGGTGGCTGGCAGAGACGTAACGGAGCCGCTGAAGGATGGCAGGCAGGGAAAAGTCCCTTGTTTGAGGCTGGGGAGGGTGGGGGGAGGGTGGCCTACTTACTTGACTAAGTCCATGCAGGTTTCCCAGTTTTTCATCCGCCCAGGGTATTTGCTTAATTTCCCCTCCTTTTTGGAGTGTTTCTGGCAGGAGCCACAAGTCCCAGCAGCTGCTCCCTCGTTCCCTAGAGCTGCGGAAAGAGAAGAGCAGAGCTTCAGGAAAGAGCGGAGAGGGCCGTTTTGGCCCACAATGAAGGAGGAAGAGGAGGAGGAGAAGCAGGCAAGGGCCGAGTTCTTTTTGCCCTGGGCCCAGCAAAGGGGGCTTGCTTTCGGGGTGGGGTTATGCTTAATTCCTAAAGGGAACGAGGGCTGGTCAGCCTAGAACACCTTTGCAGTGGCTGCCTAGTTGCTTCCGGGCCATTCAAGGTGCTGCTGTTAGCATAAAGGTAAAGGGACCCCTGACCATTAGGTCCAGTCGTGGCCAACTCTGGGGTTGTGGCGCTCATCTCGCTTTATTGGCCGAGGGAGCCGGCATACAGCTTCCGGGTCATGTGGCCAGCAGGACTAAGCTGCTTCTGGCGAACCAGAGCAGCGCACAGAAACACCCTTAAAAGTTTGGGACCAGTTTACCCATGAGAACACTTTGCCCCTTCAATTGGTGGAACTGGCACTGCTGCAGATGCCACACAAGGCCTGCTCCACATTTACAAGAACCTGATCTTTTAGTACGGCCTGCCCTTTGGAACTCCCTGCCACTTGATATGAAACAGGCGCCTTCCCTGTGTTCTTTTTGGCACCTGCTGAAAGTATTATTGTTTATGCAAGCCTTACTCAGATGCGGGGGACGCAGGTGGTGCTGCGAGTAAAACGTCAGCGCCTAGGACTTGCCGATCGCATGGTCGGCGGTTCGAATCCCCGCGGCGGGGTGCGCTCCCGTCATTCGGTCCCAGCGCCTGCCAACCTAGCAGTTCGAAAGCACCTCCGGGTGCAAGTAGATAAATAGGGACCGCTTTCTAGCGGGAAGGTAAACGGCGTTTCCGTGTGCTGCGCTGGCTCGCCAGATGCAGCTTGTCATGCTGGTCACGTGACCCGGAAGTGTCTGTGGACAGCGCTGGCTCCCGGCCTATAGAGTGAGATGAGCGCACAACCCTAGAGTCTGGCAAGACTGGCCCATACAGGCAGGAGTACCTTTACCTTTACCTTTAACTCAGATGCACAGAAAGCTGATGTGATTTTGACTATGGTTATGTTAAAACGTATGCAGGATTTGAAGTGCAGCAACAGAGGAGAAATTGTAGTTTAATGATTTAGAATTAATGCATATAATGGATAAAATATAAGTAATACAGCAGCTGTATAAGTTAACAAAAGGATCCCATGGGTGACCAGTCAAAGGATATGAGAGATTTGTTCGGATTGTACTGTAAAGGAATTGGTAAAATTTGAAAAATAATAATAATAAATATTATTAAAAGAAGAAAGTTGAGGTAATTCTAATCTGTTTTAGTATTTTAACTTTTGTATGTTTTAAAGGTGATGACAAACCTAGACAGCATCTTAAAAAGCAGAGACATCACCTTGCCGACAAAGGTCCGTATAGTTCAAGCTCTGGTTTTCCCAGTAGTGATGTATGGAAGTGAGAGCTGGACCATCAAGAAGGCTGATCGCCAAAGAATGGATGCTTTTGAATTCTGGTGCTGGAGGAGACTCTGGAGAGTCCCATGGACTGCAAGAAGATCAAACGCATCCATTCTTAAGGAAATTAGCCCTGAGTGCTCACTGGAAGGACAGATCCTGAAGCTGAGGCTCCAAGACTTTGGCCACCTCATGAGAAGAGAAGACTCCCTGGAAAAGAGCTTGATGTTGGGAAAGATGGGGGGCACAAGGAGAAGGGGACGACAGAGGACGAGATGGTTGGATAGTGTCACAAACATGAGTCTGACCAAACTGCGGGAGGCAGTGGAAGACAGGAGGGCCTGGCGTGCTCTGGTCCAGGGGGTCACGAAGAGGCAGACACGACTAAACAGCAACATGTTTTAAAGGAGGGTTGTGATTTCCCCCCTTTTTTGTTAACCACTTTGAGGTTTTCCATAATCATTTCATACATTGTATGAAATAATAATAATAATAATAATAATAATAATAATAATAATAATGCTGCTGCACAATCCTGTGTTCAGTATCCGTTGTCCCTGCAAAAGCTTCAGGGCAAATAGATGCAGGGCTTTTTTCCACCCAGAACTCTCTGGAACTCAGTTTCAGGCCCTCTCAGATGGGCGCCATTATCCATTATAAGAGGACAAGGGAGGTGTTAATGGTGAGTTCTGGCACCTCTTTTCCTACAAAAACAACACTGGATAGATTGCTCCATTTCCACTTTCGAAAGACTGTAATTTGTCATTCCAAAAATGTTTTTGTGCAGGAGCACAAGGGAGGCCCCCCCCCCCCAAGATGGCACTAAAGCAGGAACATTGAGGGAGAGGCACACAATGGCCCACAAAGTGAAATGACTCGTGTGAACCCACCACCAATACACTGAGATGGCATTGATGGTGTGTTGCCTAGTTAACCGGTGGAACTCCCTTCCACAAGAGGCAGCAATGACCACCAACCCAGATGACTTTGAAAGAGGATTAGACAAATTCATGGCCCCCAAGGGGACCCATCTCACCTAGCATCCTGTCCCCTGAGTATCCAATTGCCCCCCCCCAAAACTTAGGAATCTAGACAGACTGCTTCTGGGCCTGGAGGTTCCTTAAGCACACGAGGAGAGCCTGACCGCTGGGTCCAGCTCAGCCTCCTCTTCCTCCAGTGGCCAACCAACCAACCATACATAAATAATTTCAGTGCTATGTCTCCTTTCCACAGTTCAATCCATGCTGAAGGTGGCCTTCCAACATGAAAGAAACCGTCACAAATGTAGCCATGAATGAGAAATCAAAAGCTTAAAAAATGCAAAACCAAACTGAGCAACTTCCACATAAATCACAGCAAAGTCTAACACAAAGACACAACACAAAGCGAGTCCTTTTGACTATCAGTAACAGCAAAGATTTTATAAAGCATAATATAACTACCGTATTTTTCGCTCTATAACACGCACCTGACCATAACACGCACATCGTTTTTAGAGGAGGAAAACAAGGGAAAAAAACATTCTGAATGAAACAGTGGATGTATCATTTTTGTGCTTCATGCTGTGGCCACAGACATGTGATCTGATGGTGAATTTGGGGTGACCCAATGCAAAAATCCTGAGGATCCATGTGGATCCATGTTTTGTAACCACGTTTTTGCACCATTGCAGCCCCAGGGAACAGTGGGTGCGTGATTTTTGGGGGGCAGGCTGTAGCCATGGACATGCTATGTGCTCTGATGGTGAATTTGGGCTGACCCAATGCAAAGATTCTGAGGATCCATGTGGATCCATGCTTTTTAACCACATTTTTGCACCACTGCAGCCCCAGGCAACAGTGGGTGCGTGATTTTTGGGGGGCAGGCTGTAGCCATGGACATGCTATGTGATCTGATGGTGAATTTGGGCTGACCCAATGCAAAGATCCTGAGGATCCATGTGGATCCATGCTTTTTAACCACATTTTAAGTGGGGAGGGAAGGAAAAACACAGAAGGGACACGGAGCAGGAGAGGGGTGTGCAGAGAAGCAGCTGGCTAAGAATGCAGGAGAGGGGTATAACGGGAGGGAGGAAAGGAAGGCCAAAGTTTTCCCTCACCTACCCACCCAAGTCAGCCACCTCGCGCTCTCTCTCTCTCTCTCTCTCTCTCTCTCCCTCCTGCACGGAGCACAGAGACACACGCTGCTTTCCCTCTGCCTGGAGGGGAGGGGCTTTCCCTGCTCTTTGTTCCGTTTGAGCAAACACAGCAAGGAAACAGAGCAGGGTGGGCAGTAAGACCCTGAGGCAGAAGGCCGGAAAAATACGGTAATAATTTTCTTAAATTATTGGGGGGGCGGAGCGAATTTTTGAGGGGGCTCGGCCCCCTCAGGCCCCATGGAGTCGGCGCCTATGGGCCAGTCCACCTTCCCTCAGACCATGTGGAGGGCCAGACTATATTTTTTTTGGGGGGGGGGGGAATGAACGAATTCCTATGCCCCACAAATCACCAAGAGATGCATTTTAAATAAAAGCACACATACTACTCATGTAAAAACATGCTGATTCCCGGACTGTCGACGGGCCGGATTGAGAAGGCGATTGGGCCACATCCGGCCCCCGGGCCTTAGTTTGCCCACCCCTGCCTTAGAACCAAGGAATCCAGATAGACTGCCACTGGCCATGAAGGCTCCGTCAGAAGAGCCGGCTGGATCAGGCCAACGGTTCATGCAGTCCAGCACGCTGTTCTCCCAGTGGCCAAGGAGCGCAAGGGCCACTTCCCCCCCCCAGCTCCGGTTCCCAGAGACTGGCATTCAGTAGCCACCCGCCCTCCTCCCTGAATTGGCCCACCCCTTCTGGAAGCCCCCCTGCCTCCTGGCGGAGGGAGTTCCGCAGAGCAGCTCTGCGCTGCCTGGATCAGGGGTTCTCTTCCCGGTCCCAGGAGTCCTGCGCCCTCCCCGCCCCGTCCTCCTTTCCCCGCCTCCAGCCCCCTCCCGGAGCCCGCGCAGCCCTCGGACGTCCCGGAGGCGGCCCCCGCCCGCCCCACCGGCCCGCGGGCGCCTTACCTGGCCCCGCCAGGAGCAACGCCAGCAAGACGGGCAGCCGCCACCCCATGCTTCTGCTTCTGCCTCCGAAAACGAAAGGGACCCGGCGGTGGGGCGGGCGGCGCACTGGGAGGCGGAGGCGGAGCGCAGCCCCAGCCCGGAAGCCTCTCCCCCGAGCCCGCGAGGGGCAGCGGGGAGCTCCCCAGGAAGAGGGAGCCGGACGCGTGATCCTGGGGGGCCCTTGGCCCAGCTTCACTAGCCTCGCTATTCCCCGGGGTGGGGGTTCATCTCCCACATTTGGGATCCCTTTGAGTGCCCCCCTCCCCGTCTAGGGTGAGGAGAGAAGCGGGGAGAGGTTCTCTCCATCCACACCGGGCGAACATGGATAGACGTCCATCTGATGGAAAGCCCGTCTCTGTCATGTGCCCCCCCCCCCGCTGCCCTTCCTTCCTTTCTATTCACCTTGAAGCGAGAGACTCGAGGAGCTTCAAATCCAGTCCTCTCGCCTCTCGGAAGATGCTTCAGCGCTGCCATCGACTGGCTGACCTCGTCGGAAGAGTCCTGCAGCCGCTGGATCGGGCCCCACAGGGGTCATCCATAACTCTCCCCTCCTCCATGAATGTCTCACATCCTCTTTCAAGCCATCCTAGTTGATGGCTACCACGGCCTCCTGCACGGCAGCCAACTCCCAGGGGCCACGGTCCCTTTGCGCCACCAAGAAAATATTGGAGGGGGCCAGGCTGGATTGAGCTTCACTTTGTTGGCTCTCATCCAGTCCATTACTGAGGCAAGACTCTGGTCCAGCACTTCCAGTGCCTCGCCTGCAGATGGGAAGGAGAAACAGAGCTGACAGTGTACTCCAAACCTCCAGATGTCCCCACCCTTGGTTTCACGTAGATGTTAAACAACATGGGGGACAGGATGGAGCCCTGTGGAACCCCACATTGAAGGCTCCGTGGGGCTGAAAAGCGTTTGCCAAGCATCCCCCCCCCTGGGAATGACCATCCGAGTAGGACCAGATCCACTGCAAAGCGGTGCCACCCACCCCTAGTTCAGACAATGGTTGGTGGTATTGAAAGCCACTGAGAGGAGGAGGAGAATGAACAGGGCCGCGTTTCCCTCTCTCTCTCTCTCTTTCGAGAGAAGTCATCATTCAGGACCACCAAAGCAGCTTCTGTGCCAAAACTGCGCCAAGCCCTGACTGAAATGGATCTAGAAAATCAGTTTCCTCCAAGAGCGTCTGGATCTGCTCCGGGACCACTCGCTCCAGAACCTTGCCCAGGAAAGGAAGATTAGCAACTGGCCGGTCGTTAGATTTTCCAAGTCCAGGGAAGTTGAATGAAGAGTGGTTTTACCACTGCCGCCTTCCAAGAGTCAGGGGCAACCTGCAACGCAGGAATCACAGATAAAGCACTTCTGACAGGCGGCCCCCCACCCACCCTCTGCTTACAAACCTCCAAGGAAGGAGAGACCCCCATCTCCCAATGGAGTTTGTTCCACTGTCCTGACAGCTCCTATTGTCAGAAAGTTCTTCCTGATGTTTATTCGGAAGGGCCTTTCCTGAAACTTGAAGCCTTTTACAGTGGTGCCTCGGGATGCGAGGGTGAGCCGTTCCGGAGCCCATTCGCATCCTGAAGCGAACGCAACCCGCATCTGCACGTGTTGTGATTCACCGATTCCGCACATGCGCATGACGTCATTTTGAGTGTCTGTGCATGCATGAGCGGCGAAACCCGGAAGTAACGCGCTCCGTTACTTCTGGGTCGCCATGGAGCGCAACCCGAAAATGCTTAACTTGAAGCTCCTTCAACCCAAGGTATGACTGTATCTTGAGTCTTCCCTTCCAGAGCAGGACAAAGCAAGCTTGCCATAGAGCTAGAGAGAGGGAAGGGACCAACGGAGTCATCTAGTCCACCCCCTGCAATGCAGGAATCTTTCACACATGCGATGACTGATGAGCTATGTGTTAGAGGGGTGGGGGGCATGCAGCCTTCAGCAAGAGAGGGTGGTGCTGAGGCAGGGGCCCCCCAGAAAGGAAGCAGGAGACAAGGGGGTTTGTGGGTGGGGAGCTGCTTCTTCCAGAGACACGCCCCCCCCGTTGGCTGCCATCTTTCTTCTGGGCTGCGGGTGCCAGACTGGGTGGGTGGGGATGCATTGAGAGTGCAGGTGGGGGCCTTGAGATGGATGAAGTGCCCCACCAGGGAAATGCTAAGCCTGGCTGGGAAAGGCTGTCCAGGAAGGAAAGAGCTGGGTTGTGGGCAGGGTAGATAAGAATCAATGGTTGTTTTTTAAATTTAAAGTCAATTTTAAAAATAAAATGCTTCTGGATCTTTCTAAATATAGTTTTCTATTTAAGTTACATTATAGGGCTTGCCGATAGAAAGGTCGGCGGTTCGAATCCCCGCGGCGGGGTGCGCTCCCGTTGCTCGGTCCCAGCGCCTGCCAACCTAGCAGTTCGAAAGCACCCTCGGGTCAAGTAGATAAATAGGGACCGCTTTCTAGCGGGAAGGTAAACGGCGTTTCCGTGTGCGGCTCTGGCTCGCCAGAGCAGCGATGTCACACTGGCCACGTGACCCGGAAGTGTCTCCGGACAGCGCTGGCCCCTGGCCTCTTGAGTGAGATGGGCGCACAACCCCAGAGTCTGGCAAGACTGGCCCGTACGGGCAGGGGTACCTTTACCTTTACCTTTTATAGTCCAAAGGCTATTCATCAGGAAGTAAGGATTTAAGTTTTTCATATGTGCTAACACTCAGTCTAAGATTTTTTTTAAAAAAAATGTTTAACCACATCAGTTACCAAACATGGATACATATGCTATAATGTTAATGTTTTAGTTAAATAAAATGTTTCGAATGCTCTTTTGTCTTCTTTTTTGTAACTTTACTACAACTGTAGCTGTAGACATGGTAAGGTTGTTTCTCCACTACGGATCTAACCCACGCTCCTTCACAACTCCTCTCCACCCCTCTCCACAACTGTCTCTACTCAAGAACCTGCAGACCACCTGGACCAGGAGACCTGGAAGACCTGCTCCCTGCCTTGCAGGACTTTCCCCGCCAGCTCTGGGAGGGCAGGGCCCAGACTGACTCCTGGGGGGGGGGTGTAGCTGCTGTTGCTGGTTTTTTAAAGTTGTTGTTGTGATTTATGTGGAAATTTTTTTGTTTGCTTGAGTACTTTTAAATGAGTATTTAAATGAGTAGCTTAAGTATTTTCATTTATCGGTTATGACTACCGTCCGACATTTAGTTTATGAAATTTATATACTGCTTTCATCCAAAAACCTCAGGACGGTTCCCACCATTAAAATGCAAAATAAAAACACAACATCGATAATAAAAACAAGAAAAAATGAAACAAAACAATCATCTGCCTCACACACATTTAAAGGGTTAGAGAAAGTTTAGTAAGCCAGAGGCCGGATTGTTATGTTGTACTTACTCAAAGACCCTTCCAAATTCTCAGCCAATCACCACTCACCCCCAGAATTTGAAACTTCCCCCTCCCCCAGCTAACATTGCCTTAAATCTATTATAATACTGTACTTACTATTATTACATTAATTACTTTGCTAGAGGAGTACACAACTTTAGACACAAACACCAGAATATGGCACCCAAATTTTAAGCAAACATGCACAAACAATTTCTAAGAGTCTCATGGGAGAGCCAGTGTAGTAGATTGCCAGAGTATTCGACTACACCCTGGGTGACCTGGGTTAAATCCCGACTTGGCCATGAAGCTCACTGGGAAACCTTGGGGAGCCAAACCTAACTCACAGTTGTTATGAATGGCATGTTTTGAATGAGCCGCAAGATGGCTGAAGACCACCACACATTTTAGGCTGAAGACCACCTCACAAAATGGATGCTATTATGAATGAAGTGTGTTATTAATGAACTGTGCTGATCAAAAGAAGTGAATGGAATGTTCACATTCTGGCAAAAAGTCCTGTATCTACAATGAAGCATAAAGACTAAGCCATGCAATGCAAGCCCCAAACAATGAGTGTTGTGCCGTGCCAGAAGACCGGGTACAAACAGTAAGGGTTGTGATATGCCTAGAAGATGCTAAAGATGGAGGACTTCCAAGAACCTGCTAAGAACTGCCAGGAACATGTCACTCAGGAACACGAGACTTAGATGCACAATGAGAAGAGCGTATAAGATTAGTCTCTTTCGGATTGAGGTATGAGTCAGACGCAGTTGAGATCCGGCTGTCTGCCAGCCAACCTAGAGAAGGTGTGTGTGTGTGTGTGTGTGTGTGTGTGTGTGTGTGTGTGTGATTGCGCGTGTGTCTGAGTGCATGTTCCCTTGTCTTGTTATGTGTTAAGTTTCTTAATCAATAAAGCAATGTTATATAGAAATTCCAATATGCATTGGTTGTCTCATTGCTTATTTGTGTTCTTTCTCTGGGGTGCACTATGTCTCATTCAAGCTAAACATCTAAACAGACAAGGAACCTGATTATTCTGTACAGGGTTATTCTCACGATTGTAAAGGAGGTGAAGAACCATGTAACCCCACAAGAACATAACAAGAAAGAAGATTCTGACTAATCATCAAGATGCATTGCATTGGTCAGACTAGATGACCCTAAGAATCCCTCCCAAAGCTACTATTCTATAACTCCAGGATTTTCCCCACTGTGAGTTTTTCATGGGAAGTGAGATTTCCTTCCAGCTGAAGCTCTTTCCGCATTCCAAGCACTATTCAGGTTTATCCGTCATATGAATTCTTTGGTGGGAAGTAAGGTGGTCTCTCCGACCGAAGCTCTTCCCACATTCCAAGCACTCATGTGGCTTCTCCCCTGTATGAATTCTTTGGTGGGAAGTGAAATGGGTGCTCCATCTGAAGCTCTTTCCACACTCTTGGCATTGAAATGGTTTCTCCCCAGTGTGAATTCTCTGATGTCGATGGAACCCATATCGTGTAGTAAAGCACTTTGTGCAGTCCAAGCAGTGATATAGTTTCTCCCCCGTATGAATTTTTTGGTGGGAAGTAAGACTGTCCGTCCTGGAGAAGTTCTTCCCACATTCCACACACTGGTATGGTTTCTCCCCTGTATGAATTCTTTGGTGGGAAGTGAGATGGGACCTGTCACTAAAGCTCTTTCCACACTCTTGGCATTCAAATGGTTTCTCTCCCTTATGAATTCTCTGATGTCGATGGAAGGCTTTTTGTGTAGTAAAGCACTTCTCACATTCCAGGCACTGAAATGGTTTCTCCCCTGTATGAATTCTGAGGTGAGAAGTGAGACTCTCCTTCCTGAAGAAAGTCTTCCCACATTCCACACACTGGTACGGTTTCTCTCCACTGTGAATACTCTGATGTTGACGGAAGTATTTGCTTGTGGGAAAAGACTCCCCACAGTCCAAGCACTTATATGGTTTCTCCCCTGTATGAATTCTTTGATGTGAAGTGAGACATGAGCTCCGCCTGAAGCTCTTCCCACACTCCAAGCACTGATATGGTTTCTCTCCAGTGTGAATTCTCTTGTGTTGATTTAAGTCTCTTCTTGTAGTAAAGAACTTATTGCATTCCACACACTGAAATGGTTTCTCCCCTGTATGAATTATTCGATGGGAAGTGAGATAGGTCCACTTCCTAAAGCTCTTCAGACACTCCAAGCACTGATATGGTTTCTCCCCAGTGTGAATTCTCTTATGTTGATGTAAGTTTCTTCTTGTACTAAAGAACTTTTCACATTCCGGGCACTGAAATGGTTTCTCCCCTGTATGTATTCTTTGATGGGAACGGAGATTGGCCCTCTGACTGAAGCTCTTCCCGCATTCCAAGCACAGAAATGGTTTCTCCCCACTGTGAATACTCTTGTGTTGATGCAAGTCTCTTCTTGTACTAAAGAACTTCTCACATTCAAGACACTGAAATGGTTTCTCCCCTGTGTGAATTCTTTGATGGGAAGTGAGATAGGTCCTCTTCCTGAAGCTCTTCCCACATTCCATGCACTGAAATGGTTTCTCCCCTGTATGAATTATTTGATGGGAAGTAAGCCTATGCTTCCAACTGAAGCTCTTCCCACACTCCAAGCACTGATATGGTTTCTCCCCAGTGTGAATTCTCTTATGTCGCCATAATTTTTTTCTTGCAGCAAAGCACTTTGTGCATTCTAAGCACTGATATGGTTTCTCCCCAGTATGAATATTTAGATGGGAAGTAAGACTATTCTTCCGACTGAAGCTCTTCCCACATTCCAAGCACTGATATGGCTTCTCCCCCGTATGTATTCTTTGATGGGCTTTGAGATGTGAACTGTGATTGAAGCTCTTTCCACATTCCAAGCACTGAAAGGGTTTCTTCCCAATAGGATTTCTTTGATGGGAAGTGGCATGGGAGCTCTGACTGAAGTTCTCTCCATGTTCCAAATCTTGATATGGCTTCTCCACTGTGTGGATTTTGTCGTGTTGTCCCTTGTTCTTAATTTCTAATTCATCACCAACTGCAATGAAAAGAGGAACAGGTCAGAGCCTAAGAAAGAAATGGAGTTCCCAGTTTTTGAATAATGTTAATGAACACTTGTGATCGATGAAGATCTGAAGGGAGTTAGATGGGAAGTCTTACAGCAGAGTTCACTGCCTTTGCTGACTGAGATAAACTGACATATTTATGGGAAATTCAGATTCCAAAAGCCTGTTCTTGTTTGGGATGAAATTTCTTTGGCTCAATCATCAAACCAACTCCACCTGCAAGGTCAGAAGTCTATTTGAATATGAATTGGATTCTCTGTCTACCAATTACCTAGCGTCCAGGGGAGAATTAAACTGCTGGGTAATGACAGAATTCTAAATGGGTCTTGAAATTGTATCAAAAAGCTCAAAACTAATTACTGGTCATTTCAAAAGATTAAAACAAATATATTATTCTGAAAGTTTGCCTTTATTAACTTATAAGCTACACTGTTCGTAAATCTCCTTTCTTTGTTTTACCTGTGTGGAACGAACCGAAAACAGATGGTAAATTTTTATAAGTGCAGAGAAGCAGAGAAGATCAAAGAAGGAGAACTAATAAATCATAATTAGTAAATCATAGCAAAGATAACAATGAAGCCTTTTGATTTTTGATATGCCATAACCAGCAGCTAATGGACAAAATGTGCAGAATGGCTGGAGAAGTTTGAGAGAGACTGCAGGTGAGAGAATGGACACAATCCATTGGGGAAAAACCTGAGACAGCAGTAGATGAAGAAAAGTCCACAGATTTAGAAATGTAAAAAGGAAGGAAGGAAGGAAGGGAGGGAGGGAGGAAGGGAGGAAGGGAGGAAGGAAGGGAGGAAGGAAGGGAGGAAGGGAGGAAGGGAGGAAGGGAGGGAGGAAGGGAGGAAGGGAGGAAGGAAGGGAGGAAGGGAGGAAGGAAGGAAGCTGTTCCGAAGCCAGAAGAGATTTATGGACGGTTGGAGGTGGCAAAGACTGATCTGGAAATTAATACATAGGCAGAAAAAACCTCCCATCTATTGGAAATCAATTTGGAGAAAGACTTTTTGCTCCACCAAAAAATCCCCACAAACAAAAACCTGGCAGAACCGACTTCCCTGAACACTCAGAAAGCCCATCCACATCCTGATCCCTGTGGAAAAAGGCAGAAGTGGAGGACAAATATTCACAGAAAAAATAGTCCCCAGCCCTCCATGCAAGGTGAGCTGTGGGGGTGTGAGAATCCCTGGCGCTCTAGGTGGCAACGTTGGGATCCATCCAAATATGGGAGGTTTGTCCCAGAGAAATATCTATTGAATTCCAAAACAGAGATGATGACCCAAGAGGGAACTTTACCCAGAGAGATCATGGTCCTCCAAGTCTCCTCCATGACTTCCTTATGCAGAGCTCTCTGGGCAGGATCCAGCAACGCCCACTCCTCAGCCGTGAAACAAACAGCGACATCTTCAAAAGAAACTGAGCTCTGAAAGAAAAATATCCTTCTCTTAGGCAGCATAAAGATTATTTCCTGCATGTTGCTCTTTTGCTTCCTGCCTGGGTTGTCTTAATTGGATTGGTCTGCTGCACATTTAGATTATTGTTTCTTATTTTAATGCTTTAATGGAGTTCTTTCATAGTGTATTTTAATGATGAGTATGAATCTTAGTGAAAATGGGTGAAACTCCACATTGTTTTATTCGGATAAATATGTCTATGCAAGTCTCAGAATCCCCTGTCTCCCCCAACCATCCTTCCTCCCCCCAAGGCTCCTTCCCCACACCTGATCCGGTTCCTCAGCGGCTGCTTCCCCTCCACCAGGATGAAGAGATGGAGGAGGAGGTCTTGCCGGCATCCTTCTTTCACCTGCGAGAGACAAAGGGAAGTGGGGAGACAGGAGTGCAGGATGCTTCTCTCAGGGGTGCATTTGGGAGTTTGTCCCCATTTCATATTTTAGTTATGCTAAAATATATCTCTCCTTTGGGTTCTTGGCCCCAAGTGTCTTCCCAAAATATTGAATGAACCCGCAGATTAGTTTGAGAATTGCCAGAATGTGACCACACAGAGGAAAAACTCCTTTCTCCTTACCCAGCAGCCTCTCTCTGGTGTCCAACGAAGTCCTCTCTGCCCCAAAGGAATCAGGACCCATTTCTGCAGACAGATCTGCAGAATTTTCCTGAAAGAGAAACAAGGATTCAAAACAGAGAATGGGGAGAAGGGTTAGAGAAGGGGAAAGGATGAGCAACTAGGAGAGTTTATTAGGATCTTCTCCCTCCTTGGAGCCCCTTGGGAGGATCCAGAGGAAAGTCTCTCTCACCTGCTTCCTCTCCTCTGCCTGACTCAGGAGGAAACCTTCGGCCAGGGCCACCGCCTGGGAACTGGTCTCTGCTCCGCATTCCCTCACCCAGCTCTCCATCTCCGCTGGAAGGACAGCCAGGAACTGCTCCAAGATCACCAGGTCCAGCATCTCAGCTTTCGTGTGCTTTTCTGGCTTCATCCATTGATGGTCAAAGCGGTAGAGTTGGCTGCAAACCTCTCGTGGTCCTTTGGCCTCCTGGGAGCAGAACTGCCTGAACTGCTGGCTCTGCACATCTGAGCGAACGGTGTCCTCCTCACCCAGGATCTCCTGCATGGAGCTTTCCCAGAATCCCCCACTGCTCCCAGTTTCCATAGCATGGCCTCTTCCTGCTCCAGGGCCAGCTGAGTCTTCCTCATCCATCTTTAGGAAGGAATCCAGTTTTTCTTTGGCCAGGTTCTGCCTGTCTGATTTAGAGGTGCTGGCAAATACTGCAAAGGAAATATATTGTTCTGTTATAAAACTGACCCGCTGTCAGGAGAATAGAAAGGTTCTCTGAGCAAGTGTGGATGAGTCTTGCTAGGAACCAGGACTGGACTGCACCACATGTCAGACTCTGAGCTTTATTGAAGAAGGAAGGAAGAAGGAAGGAGAAGAAGAAGAAATCCTCTCGCCCTCCTAGGGGGAAACTGACCAGGCCAAAAGTGGAGGCAATGGAAGAGATTTCTGTGAGATGAATCAGCCTGGTGGCTCCCACTTTTCAGTGTTTTCAGCCCAGGAATGAAATCAGCACTCTGCATCTCCAATGTCCTCCAGACAGACTCTTGGGGTGGGATCCGTTTTTCTCTGTTCTGAGGGTCAGATCCTGATCTGGCCAAGCCCTTGAGGGCCAAATGGGTGAGGCCAAAGTTCATGTGGGACAGACTAAAGGACAGCACTAAGAAGCAAGTGCAATACAGTGGTGCCTCACAAGACGAAATTAATTCGTTCCGCGAGTCTCTTCGTCTAGCGGTTTTTTCGTCTTGCGAAGCACCCCTATTAGCGACTTAGCGAATTAGTGCTATTAGCGGCTTAGCGGCTAAATGGCTTAGAAAAGGGGGGGGGAGGAAAAAAACTTGCAAGAACTCGCAAGACGTTTTCGTCTTGCGAAGCAAGCCCATAGGGAAATTCATCTTGCGTAGCACCTCAAATGACGGAAAACTCTTTGCGAGGCATTCGTCTTGCGGGGCACCACTGTATTGAGTTTTATTATTGTGTTTTAAAGTCATCCGCTGCTCTGGGATCTTACGGCGAAGAGTGGGTAATGAAAATAATAATAATAAAAATACTGTGACGTAGCTTGACCTCCACACAGCCAGCTCTGTCTGGGGCTTCTCCTAGATCCAACCTACTCCCCGGGGGGCACTCAGGTCACCTCAGTGACTAGCAGGATCCCTTTCCAGCTTTGAGAGAGAGGACCAGGCCAGGGTCCTCCACGCTCAGGACCCCATGAGGCCATGGCAGTGCCCTCTAGGCGGAGCTGCCCAAATGCTCTCTGGATTCGTTGTCTTTCTATCTCCCCCTTTTCTCCAAGGAGCTCCAGGGGGCATCCATGGGGGGGGCCCTCCTCACTGAAGCCCCACAACCTAGAGAACACATCTAATTCCCCTCTCAAACTCTCCAATTTTCCTGGCCCAATTCAAGGGGCTCACATTTGGTACCCCAAATATCGGAACACCAGCAGGACTGGGGCGCAAGAGCCCCTCTCTCCCCCTGCGCTCCCTTCCAGCAACTGGGATTCAGAAGCATCTCTGGGGAGACAAGAAGCCAAACAGAGCCTCTCCTCCTCCTCCTCCCTGCCCTGGTCCCAGCCTCGTCTCCTGGGGCAGGGAGTTCCGCAGGCTTGACTCTGCAGGGCACCAAGAAGCGCCTTCTCTTCTCTGCCCCTGCCCTCTTCCAGCAGTCTCAATTGATTGCATGGCGCACGCTCCCCTATTATTATTTGCATCTATTTTCCGTACAAATCTTTCTTTCCCACGACGACGTCTTGATTCCTGGGTCTGAAGGGGCTTCTTCGCAGGCCCTTTTCTTCCCTCCGGGAAGGGATCCAAAGGGATCTTGTGCCCTCGCCCCCACCCGGGCTTTGCAGAGAGGGGGGCAGGAGCCTCTGTCCCTTGACTTGGGGGTCCCCCTGCTCCCCCCTGCATCCCGGGGACCCCCCTCTTCTCCCCACTGCAGAGACTCACCGGCTTCCCGGAGGCGCCCAGGATGCAGCACGTGCAGAAGAGAGAGACAAAGGCCCCTCCTCCCTTTTAGGCAGGCGGGAGAGGGAGGGGCTTGGGAGAGAGAGCTTCTCCCCCCCACCCACCCCTTCTCCTCTCTAGGAATCCAGCTCAATCCCATTTAACCCTTGGCAAGCCAGCGCCCCCAGCTCCACTCTCCCTCCGGTGTCCTGTGCCGGGAGTTCCGCAAGTGAACTCTGCCTTGCCTGAATCTTCCAACATCCCGACTCCTCGGATGTCTTTGAGTTCCGCTGTCAGGAGATGCAACTCTCCATCCACTTTCTCTAGGCCAGGCTTGGCTTTTGAAAATGGGGGGGGGGGGGGCTCAGTAATTAGCTAATTGGGAACCACTGCTCTGAAGTCTAAAGAGCCCCAGAGGCTGCAACCTTTCTTCATAGCCAAGTCTGCCTGGATCATTTTGGCAGCCCTTTTCTGACCCTTTTCCAACTCCTCAAACTCCCTTCATGAGGAGAGGCGACTGTACCCCCCATGAGGTTACGCCATAGATGGGTGACCAGGGGGGGCTGCAGGGCTCTGTCCGGGGCCTGGTGTGGCTCCATCTGTCCATAAACATCTTGGATGGAGGAATTGAGGGGATGCTCATCCAGTTTGCAGATGACACCAAACTGGGAGGGAAGGCACAAAGGACAGAATCGGGATTCAGGATGACCATTACAGATTGGAGAACTGGGGGCAAGCTGACAAAATGAATTTCCATAAGGAAAAAGGTCAGATTCTGCACTTAGGCAGGAAGAACCAGATGCACAAATATAGGATGGGGGACATAGCAGTGCATGTGAAAAAGATCGAGGTGTCTTGGTGGACCAGGAGCTCAACCTGAGTTCACAGTGTGATGCAGCTGGCGGCTTCTGGGGCGTCCAGTTCCGCGCTGCGGGGACTCAGGCGCAGCGTCCCCCTGGGGCTCCGCCGCCCTCTCCCGCGGGGCTTCCTGCCTTTATCTCGCCCTCGCGCCCTCCGTCCTTTCCCCTTCTTCCCCCCTGACCGGGACCCCACCTTCCCTCCCTGCCTCCATTCGCCTCCCGGGCGGCTGCACCGGCTCCTGCCCGGGCGAAGGCGCGCCGGCGGAGGGCAAGGCGAGGCGGGATGGCGAGCAAGGTGCCTGCGCAGCGCGGGCTTCAGCCGCAGCCAGGCGCGCGCCCGGAGCAGCAGGCAGGGCCGGAGCCAGGGGGTGGCGAGGTGGGCCGCTGCCACGTTGGGGGGCGCAAAATCGGCTAGAAATATACCCACAAATATCTCTATAAACAAAAGTATCCATTATTGCCGGAGCAGCTGGTCCAGCTTCGAGGTGGGCGCGGCAGCAGCAGCATCAATAGAGATGGCCGGACGGAAAGGGAACTGGAGGAGGATGCGGGGAGAGCGCGCGCCCCCGGACACGCGGGAAATGTGTTTGTGTGGAGAGGGAGGCTTGGCCAGAAAAGAAGCGCCTCTGGTTGAGCAGAAGCCCACCGGCGCACGTGTTTGCGTGGGAGGGAGTGGGCGCGCATGTGTGTGCCAAGTGGATGGGTGGCGGAGGGAGCCAGCCCAGCCCTGGGCTTCAGCCCTCGGGGGTCATCTCCCACATCTTGGGGTCCCTTTGAGTGCCCTTCGATTTATGACCCTCCCCGCACAGTCTAGGATGAGGAGAGAAGCGGGGAGACGTTCTCTCCATTCACACACACCGCCCCTCCTTCCTTTATATTTATCTTGAGGCAAGAGAGGAGGAGCTTCAAATCCACACTAAACTCCAATGTGGAGAAATCGGAAGAGTCCAGCAGCCGCTGGATCCACCCCACAGGCCCCGCCTCCTGCCCTCACAGTGGCCAACCAGATGCCCATTATGGCAAACCCACAAGAGAGGTCCTCAGACAAGAGCCCTCTTCTCCCCTCCTGGGGTTTCCAGCAACTGAGGTTCAGAAGCATGGCTGCCTCCAGCCGGGAAGGCAGAGCAGAACCAGCCTGGCTAGAAGGGGGCAGCCACATCCCTCCACTCCATGAAGGTCTCTCATCCTCTTTTAAAGCCATCCTAGTTGATGGCTGTCAGGGGTTCAGGAGCAGAGACACAGGAGGGGGAGCAAATGGAGAGTGAGGAGGAGGAATCCGAGTGGGGTGGAGGCAGTGACAGGGGCCAGAGTCATTCCATGAGCCTCTCCAGCGAATCGGAAGATTCACAGAAGGGAGCGCTGATGGCCAGGGCAAGGGGGGCTCCAGGGGGAAAACCCCAGGAGGAAGGGGCCAGCGGGGACTCCCTGAGCAGCAGTTGGAAATCAGGACCAGCTTCCCCACCAGAGCGCAGTAGGGAGGGGGAGTCCCAGGAATCGGGACCAGTGTTCTCACCACCAGAGAGAGGAGATGAGTCAGGTTTGACCATGCCCACATCGGAGAGCGGGGAAACGGTCAGGAGGAAGGTTACTGGCTGGGCGCGCGCGCCAAGTTCAAATGTACAGGCGAGCGGCACAGCAGGGACCCCGGATAGGGAGCCAGGTCCTAAAGCCCGCCGGAAGGAAGGACAAGATTCAGGGGGGTCAGCATCAGAAGAGTCCAGGAAGGAGGAAACCCCAGGGGGCAGAAGGACCCAGAGGAGGAAGGAACAGCGCAGGAGGTGGAGCCGGGCTAGGATCTTGAACTGGTGCGGAAGGGATAGTGACTCAGAGGGGACTTCGCCGATCTAGATTCTAGACGTAGGGCTGCGCGCTCTGGGGTTTGAAATGGAAACTAAACTTCAATAAAGACTTTTGTACATTACATCAACCGGGCATTGGTCCTCTGTGAGCTGGGACCTAGAGGCAGTCCTGACAATGGCTATCGCGGTCTCCTGCAGAGCAGCCAACTCCTAGGGGCCAAGGTCTGAAAAGCATTTGCCAGCATCCCCCTCTGGGAATGACCCACCCCTAATTTGGACAGCCGCTCCAGAAGGTATCGAAAGCTGCTGAGAGGTTGAGGGGAATTAACAGGGACATGTTCCCCTGTCTCTCTCTCTTGAGAGAAGTCATCATCCAGGGCCACCAAAACAGTTTCTGGGCCAAAACTGGACCTAAACCCTGACTGAAATGGATGTAGAAAATCAGTTTCCTCCAAGAGCCCCTGGATCTGGTCCGCAACCACCCGCTCCAAAACCTTGCCCAGGAAAGGGAGGTGAGCAACCAGCTGGTAGTTAGTGTGGGAATGTTCAGGGGTGCAGGAGAGGATATATTGTTTGATTACATCCTTTCCAACTTGTGTTAACAAATTCCACAATTTAGCTGAGTAAAATTCCCCTTTTTAAGCTAACAGTGGATGCATTTCCTCAGGCTCGCTAAAGCCTCTATCATAAGTTTCATTTGTAATGTCCCCTTTAGTCCCTCATAGAAGATAAACCACGACACAGTCTTCTGTAAAAGTATAAAAAGAGTTTACTCACTCACATTCTGTTCACAATTGGAACCCAGAAGGCAGACTTAGCTTAGAAAAGTAATGTACACCTGGAAACTATCCCATAAGGAGACAGTCCCTTTGTCCTATCTTGGCTGCAAGCCAAGAGGGCATCTTAGGCTGAGCAGATGTTGCTTCTTTGGTGAAAGTAGTCAGAGAGAGAGAGGTGGCTGACCAGTCCTACTCTTTGTTACCTGGGCAGGTGAGGTCACGCCCACCTCTAGTCACATGCAAACTGGATGGGTGGGGATGCTTTGAGAGTGCAGGTGGAGGCCTTGAGATGGATGAAATGGCCCCAGCCCCCACCAGATGCTTCATGGGACGTGAAATATTTATTCCAGGTGAAGCTCTTTCCACATTCCAAGCACTATTCGGGATTCTCAGTTGCATGAATCCTTTGGTGGAAAGTGAGATGAGACCTGCGGCTGAAGCTCTTTTCACACTCTTGGCATTGAAATGGTTTCTCCCCAGTGTGAATTTTCTGATGTCGATGGAAGTGTGTGCGTGTAATAAACCTCTTCTTGCATTCCAAGCACTGATATGGTTTCTCCCCACTGTGAATTCTAGTATGGGAAGTGAGACTTGAGCTCCGACTGAAGCTCTTCCCACATTCCACGCACTGATATGGTTTCTCCCCCGTATGAACCCTTTGATGGGAACGAAGATTGGCCCTCTGACTGAAGCTCTTCCCACATTCCAGGCACTGATATGGTTTCTCCCCAGTGTGAATTCTCTTGTGTTGATGCAAGTCTCTTCTTGTTGTAAAGAACTTCTCACATTCCAGGCACTGATACGGCTTCTCCCCTGTATGAATTCTGAGGTGAGAAGTGAGACTCTCCTTCCTGGAGAAGCTCTTCCCACATTCCAGGCACTGGTACGGTTTCTCTCCGCTGTGAATACTCTGATGTCGACGGAAGCGTTTGCTTGTAGGAAAAGACTCCCCACATTCCAAGCACTTATATGGTTTCTCCCCTGTATGAATTCTTTGATGGGATGTGAGACATGACCTCCGATTGAAGTTCTTCCCACACTCTAAGCACTGAAATGGTTTCTCCCCTGTGTGAATTCTTTGGTGGGAAGTGAGATGGTCGTTCCGCCTGAAGCTCTTCCCACACTCCAAGCACTGATATGGTTTCTCCCCACTGTGAATTCTCTTATGTTGTTGCAAGTCTCTTCTTGTAGTAAAGAACTTCTCACATTCCAGGCACTGAAATAGTTTCTCCCCTGTATGGATTCTTTGGTGGGAAGTGAAATGGGCTCTCCATCTGAAGCTCTTTCCACACTCTTTGCATTGAAATGGTTTCTCCCCAGTGTGAATTCTCTGATGTTGATGAAATAATTTTTGTGTAGTAAAGCACTTTGTGCATTCCAAGCACTGAAATGGTTTCTCTCCTGTATGAATTCTTTGATGGGAAGTGAGACTCTCCTTCCTGGAGAAGCTCTTTCCACATTCCACGCACTGGTACGGTTTCTCTCTGCTGTGAATCCTCTGATGTCGACGGAAGCTTTTGCTTGTAGGAAAAGACTTCCCACACTTCAAGCACTTATATGGTTTCTCCCCTGAATGAATTCTTTGATGGTCTTTGAAATGTGAGCTGTGATTGAAGCTCTTTCCACATTGCGAACACTGAAAGGGTTTCTTCCCAATAGGATTTCTTTGATGGGACGTGGCATTTGAGCCCTGACTGAAGTTCTCCCCACACTCCAAATCTTGATATGGCTTCTCCACTGTGTGGATTTTGTTGTGTTGTCCCTTGTTCTTAATTTCTAATTCATCACCACCTGCAACAAAGAAAGGAACACATCAGAGCCTAAGAAAGAAAGGAGTTCCCAGTTTTTGAATAATGCAAATGAACTTTTGTGATAAGGGAAGATCTGAAGGAAGTCTTACTGCAGAGTTCACTGCCTTTGCTGACTGACATTCACTGACATATTTATGGGAAATTCAGATTCACAAAGCCTATTCTTTTCAGGGATGAAATTATTTGGCTCAGTCATCGAACCAACTTCATCTGCAAGGCAAGAGGTATATATGAATATGAATTGGATTCTCTGTCTACCAATTACCTAGCGTGCAGGAGAGAATTAAACTGCTGGGTAATGACAGAATTCTAAATGGGTCTGGAAAACATCTCAAAAAAGCTCAAAACTAATTACTGGTGATTTCAAAAGATTAAAATGAATATATAGTTCTGAGACTTTGCCTTTAACTTCAAAACTACACTGTTGATAAATACCCTTTCTCTGTTTGTTTTTCCTATGCAGAATGGACTGAAAACCGACAGTAACTTTTTATAAGTGCAGAGAAGCGGAGATGGTCAAGGGAGCAGAACTAATAGATCATAATTAGTAAATCATAGCAAAGATAACAATGAAGCCTTTAGATTTTTGATATGTCATAACCAGCAGCTAATGGACAAAATGTGCAGAATGGCTGGAGAGGTTTGAGAGAGACTGCAGGTGAGAGAATGGACACAATCTGTTGGGGGAAAAACCTGAGACAGCAGTAGATGAAGAAAAGTCCACAGATTTAGAAATGTAAAAAGGAAGGAAGGAAGGAAGGAAGGGAGGGAGGGAGGGAGGGAGGGAGGGAGGGAGGAAGGAAGGAAGGAAGGAAGGAAGGAAGGAAGGAAGGAAGGAAGGAAGAAAGAAAGAAAGAAAGAAAGAAAGAAAGAAAGAAAGAAAGAAAGAAAGCTGTTCCTAAGCCAGAAGCTACAGTTAGAACTGGATATGGAACAACTGATTGGTTCAAAACATGCAGAAAGCCCTTCCACATCCTGATCCCTGTGCAAAAAGAGAGAAGCGGAGAAAAAATAGTCCCCAGCCCTCCATGCAAGGTGAGCTGTGGGGGTGTGAGAATCCCAGGTGCTCTAGGTGGCAACGTTGGGATCCATCCAAATATGGGAGGTTTGTCCCAGAGAAATATCTATTGAATTCCAAAACAGAGATGATGACCCAAGAGGGAACTTTACCCAGAGAGATCATGGTCCTCCAAGTCTCCTCCATGACTTCCTTATGCAGAGCTCTCTGGGCAGGATCCAGCAACGCCCACTCCTCAGCCGTGAAACAAACAGCGACATCTTCAAAAGAAACTGAGCTCTGAAATAAAATATCCTTCTCTTAGGCAGCATAAAGATTATTTCCTGCATGTTGCTCTTTTGCTTCCTGCCTGGGTTGTTCTAATCGTGTTGGTCTGTTGCACATTTGGATTATTGGTGCTTATTTTAATGAACACCACGTTGTTTTATTCAGATCAATTTGTCTGTTTACCAAATGGAAGAATCCCTCTCTCCTCTCCCTGTGTGTTGTTCTGGGATGGAAAGACTCTCCAGATGTCCCAAAGACAATTTATAATGAATAATACAAGCGACATTCAGAGTTAAGGTGAAGGGGTTACTCTTTATCCTCAGTGCCTAAACCTTCATTAATGGCATTTTCAGACTTTGTTAAGGGCAGCTTTGACAGAAGTCAACAGGGGGTTCATTTGCCCCCAGAAGCAATGAGGAAGGGAGAGATTTGTTCCGTCTCAGAAATGCCCTCTGTCCCTCACCCCCAGCCTCCCCCCCCCCCATTGCTCCTTCCCCGCACCTGATCCGGTTCCTCAGCCGCTGCTTCCCCTCCACCAGGATGAAGAGATGGAGGAGGAGGTCTTGCCGGCATCCTTCTTTCACCTGCGAGAGACAAAGGGAAGTGGGGAGACAGGAGTGCAGGATGCTTCTCTCAGAGGTGCTTTCTGGCCTTTGTACCCACTTCATATTATGTTAAAATACATCTCCTCTTATTTGGATTCTTGGACCCATGTGTCTTCCCCAAAACACTGAAAGAACCTACAGATTAGTTTGAGAATCGGCAGAATGTGACCACACAGAGGAAAAACCCTTTCTTCCTTACCCAGCAGCCTCTCTCTGGTGTCTAACGAAGTCCTCTCTGCCTCAGAGGAATCAGGACTCATTTCTGCAGACAGATCCTTTTCCTGAAAGAGCAACAAGAATTTGTAATAGAGAATGTGGAGATGGGTTTGAGAAGGAATGGCTGGGGCAATAATCTGAGCTGTCATTCCAAAAAAAAAAAAGATGGGATTTGGGTTTGTTCTCCCTCCTGTCTGGAGCCCCTTGGGAGCATCCAGAGGAAAGTCTCTCTCACCTGCTTTTTCTCTTCCTGCTTCCTCTCCTCCGCCTGACTCAGGAGGAAACCTTCGGCCAGGGCCACTGCCTGGGAACTGGTCTCTGCTCTGCATTCCCTCACCCAGCTCTCCATCTCCGCTGGAAGGACAGCCAGGAACTGCTCCAAGATCACCAGGTCCAGCATCTCAGCTTTCGTGTGCCTTTCTGGCTTCAGCCATTGATGGTCAAAGCGGTAGAGTTGGCTGCAAACCTCTCGTGGTCCTTCAGCCTCCTGGTGACAGGGCTGCCTGAAATGCTGGCTCTGCGCCTCTGAGCGAAGGGAGTCCTCCTCTCCCAGGATCTTCTGCCCAGAGCTTTCCCAGAATCTCCCACTGCTCCCAGTTTCCATAGCATGGCCTCTTCCTGCTCCAGGGCCAGCTGAGCCTTGTTCATCCATCTTTAGGAAGGAATCCATTTTTTTCTTTGACCAAGTTCTGCCTGTCTGAATTAGAGGTGCTGGCAAATACTGCAAAGGAAATATATTGACCCGCTGTCAGGAGAATAGAAAGGTTCTCTGAGCAAGTGTGGACGAGTCTTGCTAGGAACCAGGGCTGGACTGCACCACAGGCCAGACTCTGAGCTTTCTCTAAGAAAAAAAGGAAGGAGAAGAAGAAACTATCTCGCCCTCCTAGGGGGAAAGTGACCAGGTCAAAAGTGGAGGCAAATGAAGGGGTTTCTGTGAGATGAATGAGCCTGGTGGCTCCTGCCTCTCAGTGTTTTCAGCCCAGGAATGAAATCAGCACTCTGCATCTCCACATCTCCAGACAGACTCCAGGGGTGGTTATCTCCCGCTTGGACTACTGCAATGCACTCTACGTGGGGCTACCTTTGAAGGTGACTCGGAAACTACAACTAATCCAGAATGTGGCAGCTAGACTGGTGACTGGGAGCGGCCGCCGAGACCATATAACACCGGTCTTGAAAGACCTACATTGGCTCCCAGTATGTTTCCGAGCACAATTCAAAGTGTTGGTGCTGACCTTGAAAGCCCTAAACGGCCGCGGTCCAATATACCTGAAGGAGCGTCTCCACCCCCATCATTCTGCCCGGACGCTGAGGTCCAGCGCCGAGGGCCTTCTGGCGGTTCCCTCATTGCGAGAAGCAAAGCTACAGGGAACCAGGCAGAGGGCCTTTTTGGTAGTGGCGCCCGCCCTGTGGAACGCCCTTCCAGCAGATGTCAAAGCGATAAACAACTACCTGACATTCAGAAGACATCTTAAGGCAGCCCTGTTCAGGGAAATTTTTAACGTGTGATATTTTACTGTATTTTTGGTTTTTATGGAAGCCGTCCAGAGTGGCTGGGGAGGCCCAGCCAGATGGGCGGGGTATAAATAATAAATTATTCTTATTCTTATTCTTATCCCTTTTCCTCTGTTCTGAGGGTCAGATCCTGATCTGGTCAAGCCCTTGAGGGCCAAATGGGTGAGGCCAAAGTTCATGTGGGCCGGACCAAAGGACAGCACTAAGAAGCAAGTGCAATATTGAGTTTTATTACTGAATTTTAATTAGCATTTTAATGTTGTCAACTGCTGTGGGGGCTTACGGTGAAGGGCGGGTAATGAATAATGATAATGATAATCATAACCATAATAATAATCCTGTGACGTAGCTTGACCTCCACACAGCCAGCTTTGTCTGGGGCTTCTCCTGGATCCAACCTACTCCCCGGGGGCTCCGGTGGCCTCAGTGACTAGCAGGATCCCTTTCCAGCTCAGACAGAGAGGACCAGGCCAGGGTCCTCCCCGCTCTGGACCCCAGGAGGCCATGGCAGTGCCCTCTAGGCGGAGCTGCCCAAATGCTCTCTGCATTCGTTGTCTTTCTATCTCCCCCTTTTCTCCAAGGAGCTCCAGGGGGCATCCATGGGGGGGGCCCTCCTCACTGAAGCCCCACCACCTTGAGAACACATCTAATTCCCCTCTCAAACAGCTGCTTGGATGGCCGGTTTTCCTGGCCCAATTCAAGGGGCTCACATTTGGTACCCGAAATATCAGAACATCTGCAGGACTGGGGCGCAAGAGCCCCTCTCTCCCCCTGCGCTTCCTTCCAGCAACTGGGATTCAGAAGCATCTCTGGGGAGACAAGAAGCCAAACAGAGCCCCTCCTCCTCCTCCCTGGTCCCGGGCTCGCCTCCTGGGGCAGGGAGTTCCGCAGGCTTGACTCTGCATCGCACCAAGAAGCGCTTTCTCTTCTCTCCCCCTCCCCTCTCCCAACAGTCAGCCTTTCCTTTTTATTTCTTCGAGATGCTTTGTGTCCAAATATTTCCGTCCCCCTAAACCCTGAACTAATAAATGGGACTGGTTCCTCAGGCTGGGGGGGGGGTTATTTTCAGGCCCTTTTCTTCCCTCCCCAAACGGCTTTGCAGAGAAGGGGGGCAGGAGCCTCTGCCGCTTGACTTGGGGGTCCCCCTGCTCCCCCCTGCAGCCCAGGGACCCCCCTCTTCTCCCCAATGCACCCTTTGCAAGATGAGAAGAGACTCACCGGCTTCCCGGAGGCGCCATGGATGCAGCACGTGCAGAAGAGAGAGACAAAGGCCCCTCCTCCTCAGGTGGAGTTCCCGGTCCCCCCCCTTGACTTCCTCTCCTCTCTAGGAATCCAGCTCAATCCCCTTTAACCCTTGGCAAGCCAGCGCCCCCAGCTTGCCCCTCCTTCTCTCTCTGGTGTCCTGTGCCGGGGAGTTCCACAGGTGAACTCTGCCTTGCGTTTAATTTTTTTCTGTCCTGAATCTTCCAACATCCGGAATCCTTGGATGTCTTTGAGTTCCACTGCCAGGAGATGCAGCTCTCCATCCACTTTCTCTAGGCCAGGATTGGCTTTTGAAAATTGGGGGGGGGGGGGCTCAGTAATTAGCTAATTGGGAACCACTGCTCTGAAGTCTAAACTAAAGAGCCCCAAAGGCTGCAACCTTTCTTCATAGCAAAGTCCGCCTGGATCATTTTGGCAGCCCTTTTCTGACCCTTTTCCAACTCCTCAAACTCCCTTCATGAGGAGAGGCGACTGTACCCCCCATGAGGTTACGCCATAGATGGGTGACCAGGGGGGGCTGCAGGGCTCTGTCCGGGGCCTGGTGTGGCTCCATCTGTCGATAAACGTCTTGGATGGAGGAATTGAGGGGATGCTCATCCAGTTTGCAGATGACACCAAACTGGGAGGGAAGGCACAAAGGACAGAATCGGGATTCAGGATGACCATTACAGATTGGAGAACTGGGGGCAAGCTGACAAAATGAATTTCCATAGGGACAAAGGTCAGATTCTGCACTTAGGCAGGAAGAACCAGATGCACAAATATAGGATGGGGGACACCTGCCTTACTAGTAGTGCATGTGAAAAAGATCAAGGGGTCTTGGTGGACCAGGAGCTCAACATGAGTTCACAGTGTGATGCAGCTGAGAAAAAGCAAATGCTATTCTAGGCAGCGTCCACAGAAGTCCAGTGTCCAGATCAAGGGAAGTCATAGTCCCACTCTGTTCCACCTTGGTCAAGCCACACCTGGAATACTGTGCCCAGTTCTGGGCAAAACAATTTAAGAAAGATGTTGACCAGCTGGAAGTTGGTCAAATTTTAAGCAGACACAAATGCAGGCACAACTTCCCAGAGTCTTGTTGAGGGCAAGACCTGGATGATGCTGGTCAACACCGTGTCCAAGGCAGCTGTCTACCAGCTCCATCTGGTACACAGGCTGAGAGCCTCCCTGTCCGCAGACTGTCTCACCAGAGAGGTGCATGCTCTAGTTATCTCCTGCTTGGACTACTGCCATGTGCTCTACAGCTAGACTGAGGACTGGGCGTGGGCATCGGGATCATATAACTCTGGTCCTAAAGGATCTTCATTGGCTCCCAGTATGTTCCTGAGCACAATTCAAAATGTTGGTGCTGGCCTTTAAAGCCCTAAACTATCTTGGCCCAGTATATCTGAAGGAGCGTCTCCACCCCCAACGTCCAGCCCAGACACTGAGGTCCAGCTCCAAAGGTCTTCTGCTGCTTCCCTCACTGCGAGAAGTGAGGTTATAGGGAACCAGGCAGAGGGCCTTCTCAGCAGTGGCACCTGCCCTGTGGAACACCCTCCCTTCAGGTGTCAAGGAGATAAAGAACTACACAACTTTTAGAAGAAATCTGAAGGCAGCCCTGTATCAGGAAGTTTTTAGTTTTTGATGTTTTATAATTTTTTATATGTACTGTAAGGCTCCCAGAGTGGCTCAGGAAACCCAGCCAGATGGGTGGGGTATAAATTTAACAACAACAACACAATTATTATTAGTAGTAGGTGGCGGATGGCGCTGTGGTCTAAACCACTGAGCATCTTGCACTTCCTGATCAGAAGGTCAGTGGTTCAAATCCCTGCAATGGGGTGAGCTCCCTTCACTCTGTCCCAGCTCCTGCCAACCTAGCAGTTTGAAAGCATGCCAGTGCAAGTAGATAAACAGGTACCGCTGTGGCGGGAAGGTAAATGGCATTTCCGTGCACTGCTCTGGTTTCCGCCACGGTGTTCCATTGCGCCAGAAGCAGTTTAGTCATCCTGGCTATCTGTGGACAAACGCCAGCTCCCTCAGCCTGAAAGCAAGATGAGCGCCGCAACCCCATAGTCAACTGACTTAACTGCCATGGGGTCCTTTACCTTTACCTTAGTAGTAGTATTAAAATCCATTCTCTTTTTTATAAGTATTTTTTATTAGATTTTACAAATAAAATGTCTTTGGTCTTCTCATATCATAAATATGCATGCAATCCAAATCTATTCCAAATCTATTATCGTGACCTTCCAGGTCTAAAATATCTGTACTTTTCAATGTTATCCATTCCTTTAGCCAGTAGAGATAGGACGCCTCATAATATAATTTTAAATCTGGCTTCTCTTCTCAGCCATGAAGATCACTGGCTGACCTTGAGGACCAGGCACTACATCACAACATTGCCAGGGATTGGATTAGATGATCCTCAGCATCCCTTCCAATACAATCTTATAACTCTATTACATTCCCTGCTGCAAGTTATTTGATGGGAAGTGAAGCTTTCATTCCAGGTGAAGCTTTTTCCACATTTCAAGCACTATTAGGGTGTCTCCGTCATATGAATTCTTTGATGGGAAGTGAGTGTTTGCTTCAAGGTGAAGCTCTTTCTGCACTCTTGGCATTGAAATGGTTTTCCCCCATTGTGAATTCTCTGATGTCACAGAAGCGCTCTTCTTGCAGTAAAGCCCATCGTGCATTCTAAGGATAGTTTCTGCCCTTTATTAATTATTTGGTGGGAAGTGAGACTTTCCTTGTGGGTGAAGCTCTTTCCACATTCCAGGCACTTAAATGGTTTCATTCCAAAGGGATTTCTTTTATCAGAAGTAGAATGGGAGCTCTGAGTGAAGTTCGCTCCACTCTCTGAATATTCATATGGCTTCCTCATGTAGATTTTTTCATGGTTTCCTTTGCTCTCAATTTCCAATTTATCACCAGCTGCAATGAAACGAGAGATAAATCAGAGCATCAGGAAGATATGAAGCTGCCAATTATTGAAAAATGCTCATTAACGTTTGTGAGAGGAAGAACTGAGAGGAGTTAGATCAGAGGGTGTTACTTCAGGGTTCATTGCCTTTGTTGACAGGCATTCAGGGACATCTTTATGGCAACCTGAGATTTGGAAAGCCTAATTTCTGGGATGGATTTTGTTTGGCCCAGCTATGAAATATGCTCCACCTCTTATGCCAGCCATCTTTTTGGGTCAACCAGAAACACACAGCCAAAATAAAAAAATCTGCCAGAAGCTACTTCCATTTCCCTAACCACTCTGAAGCCCACATTTTAAAAAGGACTGGGCAGTTCGGACCAGCCTGATCCTTGTTTAAAAAGGCATAACTGGAGGAAGAATATTCACAACAAATCAGTAGATGGCCCTCCATGCAAAGTGAGTCCGTTTGGTTTATTGTGTTTAGTAAACAGCCTTTACAAACATTCATGCAAAGTGTGCTGTGGGGGGGATTTGAATCCCTGGGGCCGAAGGTGTGCTGTTGAGCTCTTATCAAAATCTGGGAGCTTCATCACATAGAGATTTATGTATGGAATTACAAAATGTATATTATGATTGAACAGGGTATTAGAGGTTCCTGACTATAACTGCTTCCCAAAGCTCTAGCAGAGTTTCCCTGGCGGCAGGCGGCAGGCGGCAGAACTGCAGACACACTCAAATGCACAGTGAAGAATTACTTTATGCAAACATTTTCAGCTACTACAAACATGTTAGTTGCTACTATTTACAAAACTATTTACAGTTCTTCTCCTTCATTGGCATGGTATACTTTTAATCTTACGATAAACAGTCCTGATACTGCAAACTCATAGTATCAACGTATGTGTGCTCTCCTCCTGCCTCAAATTGCAAACTCATTTGTTGTTGTTTAGTCGTTTAGTCGTGTCTGACTCTTCGCGACCCCCTGGACCAGAGCACGCCAGGCACTCCTGTCTTCTCCTTTCAACTGCATCTCCAGCTGACTCCAGTTAAGCTGGCACTCCCACGCATTGAAGAAACTTCTGGAATGCTTTTTAACTTAAATGAACCTTATCTGCTTCTTTAAAGAATGTATTCCCAACACCCCTTCTCATTTGAACAGAAACAGATACAGGATTATGAAACATATAGAAACATATTCACATATCATGTAATACAATTCCCAGCATTGTGACCAGTTCTGCATGTTTTTCAAACGTGACAGCTTTTGTAAAAAATGTCTGTAGTGTTTTGCTTACTTGCACAATACTTCAACGTTATCAGGTTTTCTTTCACATTTTCTTTTACATTCTGATATTTAATTTCAATATGTTTTGGTTTGCCTTTAGACTGCTCAGAACCCACCAATGAGATTACTGTTTGATTATCCTCCCCCTCTTGTACTGGATAATTACATTTCACACCTAAGTCATTGTGGATCTGTACATAATATTTCATTTTGTTACATAGTTCTGCTAATGCACAGTACTCAGCTTCTGTTGAGGATGTAACCACAATTCCCCATTTTCTGGCAAAGTGGAAGGGGAGCCGCTTACACCCGTAAGCATGTAAGCGGTTGTAAGCAGCTCCTCTCCCACTTTCCTGCTTCAAAGCAACTATGCAGGAGGGAAGGAAGGGGACCATGGATCCTCTGCTAGTGACGGCAGCAGATTCTCTCCTCCCGGGCTCTCTTTGAAGCAGGAAAGTGGGAGGGGAGCAGCTCCTCTCCCACTTTCCTGCTTCAAAGCGGAGGGAATCTGCTGCAGTTGCGAGCAGAGGATCCATGGCTCCGCTTCCTTCCCTCCTCCAGGGTGCAGGGGGGAAAGAGGGCAGGAAATAGATACCGGGCAGGAAGACAAAACCACACTTTGACCACTGAAAGTCCACCTCAGCCTCCCCAGATTTCCACTGAGACGGCCAGGCTAATCTCGATGGCCATAAGAGCTGGAAACCTGCATGGGCTGTTTATTTAAAGACGAAAACATGCACACACGTGAAAGAAATCCTCCCAGGTTCCTGGACACAACCCACGCTTGATATTCACACATGGATGGCATTGGCAACTGGAGGAGCAGCATGGTTAAAGAGCAAGTCCTGGTTTCAAGCTGAAGATCAGCTCTTTCGTGGTGGCCTCAAACAACCCTTTGGCTGCAAGGGGAATTCCCCCTCCCTTTATTCAGGATGCTACAGTCTACAGATGCTGTGTCTGCCTGCCCTTTGGCCTGAGCTGTAAAAAGCACCTTCAAGAGGGCGATGGGAGGTGACACAGTCGTCTTCCAGATGTGCAAAGAACCCCCCTCGCCCCACTAAATGGGACAGCAAGCCTCACACCCAGATCCGTAGCATAAATGGGAACCTAGGAAGCTGCCTTATAAGGCGTCAGATCCACTACTCCATCTAGCTTAGTAATGGCAACACTGACTGGCAGCAGTCTGCCAGAGTTTCAGGCCTGGAGAAGCCGGGGATTGAACGTGTGGTGTTCTGCATGCAAAGCCACTGAGTTTACAGCTGTTCCCTTTAAAAACAAACTAAGATTGTAGTCCTCATGGTTATGAAGAAAGGGCTAATTTAAACAGGAACAGAGGGACCTTCCCTGTACCAGTCAGGACCCCTGAGCCCGGTGAGCTCAGTTTTGTCTTCGTAGATGGGCAGAGGCTCGCCGGGGTTTCAGGAGACACACCCTTTCGGAGTGAACTTGGGATCTTCTCCATGCTCTCCCCATTGAGCTATGATGGCTCCCTCCCTTCTCCTCCCCTGCCCCTCTGCAGGAGGCCTATCTCAGCTTGTCATTATAATGTATATATGTCAAGGGCTTTGAGTTGCATATAAAGTCAGGCTCAGCATTATTAACTGGACTTAGATAAGCCATGGTTCCCCTTCCTACCCTCCTCTGAGGCTCGCTTTAAAGCAGCAAAGCGGACAGGAGTCGCCCGCTTTGCTGCTTTAAATAGCTTAGTACAACATTTGATTCAAAATATTTTTTGTGTGTGTGTTTTCCTCCTCTAAAAACTAGGTGCGCCTTATGGAGCGAAAAATACGGTACATAATAATAAAAAAAATGAAACACACCAATATTCTTCTCCCACAAAGAGACTTAAAAGGATAACGTTTAATTGGCCAAAGGCCCGATTGTTACGTTGTACTTACTTAAACACACTTCCAAACTCTCAGCCCATCAACAGCCCCTCCCCCCAGCTAATATTACCTTAAATCTATTATAATATATTAGTTGATTTATTATTATTACATAAATTACTTTGCTAGAGGAGTATACAGCTTTAAATACAAACACCAGACATGCACAAACAATTTCTAAGAGTCTCATGGGAGAGCCAGTGCAGTATATTGCCATGATCGTCCAACAGGTCGATCATGAGGTTTTGGTAGATCGTTGTTGATCGCTACCTTACCCTGCCCCACTGTCATCCTTCAGTGAGCTACTGTTTCTTTTTGACCCCAAAATAATGTAAAAATGTTGCGCCCCCCCCAAAACCAACCAACTTATGCCTCCCAAACCCCCTAAAAATGGGGCTTTGACCTGAACCCCTAAAAATGGGGGTAGATCACTGCCAGTTTTTAAATCTGTGAGTAGATCACAGTCTCTTGGAAGTTGGCCACCCCTGGCTACAGGATTCGACTACACCCTGGGAGACCTGGGTGCAAATCCCTCCTTGGCCATGAAGCTCACTGGACAGCCTTGGGGAGCCTAACCATCTCAGTTATTCTCATGATTGAAAAGGAGGTGAAGAACCATGTGACCCCACAAGAACAGAACAAGAAAGGAGATTCTGACTAAACATCAAGAAGATGCATTGCAGTTGGATAGACTAAATGACCCTCAAGATTCCTCCCAAAGCTACTATTCTGTAACTCCGGGATTCCCCCACTGTGAGTTCTTTCATGGGAAATGAGAGTTTGCTTGAAGGTGAATCTCTTTCCGCACTCTTGGCATTGAAATGGTTTCTCTCCAGTGTGAATTCTCCTATGTCGCCATAACTCTTTTCTTGCAGCAAAGCACTTTGTGCATTCCAAGCACTGATACGGCTTCTCCCCTGTATGGATTATTTGATGAGAAGTGAGACTGTCCTTCCTGGAGAAGCTCTTTCCACATTCCACACACTGGTATGCTTTCTCTCCGCTGTGAATACTCCGATGTCGACGGAGGTATCTGCTTGTAGTGAAGAACTTCCCACATTCCAAGCACTGATATGGTTTTTCACCACTGTGGATCCTCTGATGTAGACGGAAGTATCTGCTTGTAGTGAAGAATTTTCCACATTCCAAGCACTGATATGGTTTCTCCCATGTATGAATTATTCGATGGGAAGTGAGATAAGAGCTGCGACTGAAGCTCTTCCCACATTCCAAACAATGATATGGTTTCTCCCCTGTATGAATTCTTTGATGGGACGTAAGATTGGCCCTCTGACTGAAGCTCTTCCCACACTCCAAGCACTGATATGGTTTCTCCCCACTATGAATTCTCTTATGCTGCTGAAAGTCACCTCTCGTAGTAAAGCACTTCTCACATTCCAGGCACTGATATGGTTTCTCTCCTGTATGAATTCTTTGATGGGAAGTAAGACTATTCTTCCGACTGAAACTCTTTCCACAATCCAAACATTGATATGGTTTCTCCCCTGTATGAATTCTTAAATGAGAAGTGAGAGGGCTGCTCTGACTGAAGCTCTTTCCACACTCCAAGCAGTGATAGGGCTTCTCCCCAGTATGAATTCTTTTATGGGCTTTGAGATGTGAACTGTGATTGAAGCTCTTTCCACATTCCAAGCACTGAAATGGTTTCTCCCCTGTATGAATTCTTTGATGGGAGGCGAGATTGCTGCTGTCACTGAAGCTCTTTCCACATTGTAAGCACTGAAAGGTTTTCTTCCCAATAGGATTTCTTTGATGGGAAGTGGTATGGGAGCTCTGACTGAAGTTCTCCCCACACTCCAAATCTTGATATGGCTTCTCCACTGTGTGGATTTTGTTGTGTTGCCCCTTGTTCTTAATTTCTGATTCATCATCAACTGCAATGAAGAGAGGAACAAATCAGAGCCTAAGAAAGAAATATTTATGGGAAATTCAGATTCAAAAAGCCTGTTCTTGTTTGGGATGAAATTTCTTTGGCTCAATCATCAAACCAACTCCATCTGCAAGGTCAGAAGTCTATTTGAATATGAATTGGATTCTCTGTCTACCAATTACCTAGCATGCAGGGGAGAATTAAACTGCTGGGTAATGACAGAATTCTAAATGGGTCTGGAAAATATCTCAAAAAAAAAGCTCAAAACTAAGTACTGGTGATTTCAAAAGATTAAAATGAATATAAAGTTCTGAAATTTTGCCTTTAGCTTCAAAGCTACACTGTTCATAAATCTCCATTCTCTGTTTCTTTTTTCTATGTGAAACGGACTGAAAACCGACGGTAACTATTTATAAGTGCAGAGAAGCAGAGACAGTCAAGGGAGCAGAACTAATAGATCATAATTAGTAAATCATAGCAAAGATAACAATGAAGCCTTTAGATTTTTGATATGTCATAACCAGCAGCTAATGGACAAAATGTGCAGAATGGCTGGAGAGGTTTGAGAGAGACTGCAGGTGAGAGAATGGACACTATCTGTTGGGGGAAAAACCTGAGACAGCAGTAGATGAAGAAAAGTCCACAGATTTACAAATGTATGAAGGGAAGAAAGAAAGAAAGAAAGAAAGAAAGCTGTTCCTAAGCCAGAAGCTACAGTTAGAACTGGATATGGAACAACTGATTGGTTCAAAACATGCAGAAAGCCCTTCCACACCCTGATCCCTGTGCAAAAAGGCAGAAGGGGAGGAACAATATTCACAGAAAAAACAGTCCATAGCCCTCCATGCAAGGTGAGCTGTGGGGATGTGAGAATCCCAGGTGCTCTAGGTGGCAACGTTGGGATCCATCCAAATATGGGAGGTTTGTCCCAGAGAAATATCTATTGAATTCCAAAACAGAGATGATGACCCAAGAGGGAACTTTACCCAGAGAGATCATGGTCCTCCAAGTCTCCTCCATGACTTCCTTATGCAGAGCTCTCTGGGCAGGATCCAGCAACGCCCACTCCTCAGCCGTGAAACAAACAGCGACATCTTCAAAAGAAACTGAGCTCTGAAATAAAATATCCTTCTCTTAGGCAGCATAAAGATTATTTCCTGCACGTTGCTTTTTTGCTTCCTGCCTGGGTTGTTCTGATTGGATTGGTCCGTTGCACATTTGGATTACTGGTGCTTATTTTAATGAACACCACGTTATTTTATTCAGATCAATATGTCTGTGCAAGTGTTCCAGTTTGCCAAATGGACGAAGCCTTCTCTCCTCTCACTTAAGTTTTGTTCTGGAATGGAAGGACTATCCAGATGTCCCAAAGACATTTATAACGAATAATACTAGCGACATTCAGAGTTAAGGTGAAGGGGCTACTCAGAGCATAAACCTTCATTAATGGCATTTTCAGCCTTTGTTAAGGGCAGCTTTGACAGAAGCAATGAGGAGGGGAGAGATTTGTTCCGTCTCAGAAACGCCCTGTCTCTCACCCCCCCACCTCTTTCCCCCCATAGCTCCTTCCCCGCACCTGATCCGGATCCTCAGCCGCTGCTTCCCCTCCACCAGGATGAAGAGATGGAGGAGGAGGTCTTGCCGGCATCCTCCTTTCACCTGCGAGAGACAAAGGGAAGTGGGGAGACAGGAGTGCAGGATGCTTCTCTCAGGGGTGCATTTGGGAGTTTGCCCCCATTTCATAATTTAGTTATGCTAAAATATATCTGATCTTCTTTGGCCTCTTGGCCCCAAGTGTCATCCCCAAAACACTGACAGAACCCACAGATTAGTTTCAGAATCAATCAAATGGAATCAAAAGAAGAAAACCTCCTTTCTCCTTACCCAGCGGCTTCTCTCTGGTGTCCAACAAAGTCCTCTCTGCCTCAGAGGAATCTGGTTCCGTTTCTGCCAACAGATCCTTTCCCTGAAACAGGAACAAGAATTTGTAATAGAGAATGTGGAGGTGGGTTTGAGAAGGAATGGCTGGGACAAAAACCTGAGCTGTCATTCCAAAAAAAAAAGATGGGATTTGGGTTTGTTCTCCCTCCTGTCTGGAGCCCCTTGGGAGTATCCGGAGGAAAGTCTCTCTCACCTGCTTCTTCTCCACCTGCTTCCTCTCCTCCACCTGACTCAGGAGGAAACCTTCGGCCAGGGCCACCGCCTGGGAACTGGTCTCTGCTCCGCATTCCCTCACCCAGCTCTCCATCTCCGCTGGAAGGACAGCCAGGAACTGCTCCAAGATCACCAGGTCCAGCATCTCAGCTTTCGTGTGCCTTTCTGGCTTCAGCCATTGACGGTCAAAGCGGTAGAGTTGGCAAACCTTTCGTGGTCCTTCAGCCTCCTGGTGACAGGACTGCCGGAACTGCTGGCTCTGCACCTCTGAGCGAAGGGTGTCCTCCTCACCCAGGATCCTCTGCCCACAGCTTTCCCAGAATCTCCCACTGCTCCCATTGACAATGCCATGACCTCTCCCAGCTCCAGGACCAGCTGAGTCTTGCTCATCCATCTTTAGGAAGAAATCCATTTTTTCTTTGACCAAGTTCTGCTTGTCTCATTTAGAGGTGCTGGCAAATACTGCAAAGGAAATATATTGTTCTGTTATAAAATTGACCCGTTGTCAGGAGAATAGAAAGGTTCTCTGAGCAAGTGTGGATGAGTCTTGCTGGGAACCAGAGTATGACTACATCACAGGCCGGACTCTGAGCTTTATTTAAGAAGGAAAGGAAGAAGAATGAAGAAGAAGAAGAAATCCTCTTGCTCTCCTGGAAGGAAACTGACCAGGCCCAAGGTGGAGGCAACGGAAGAGATTTTTGGCAGACGAATGAGCCTGGTGGCTCCTGCCTCTCAGTGTTTTCAGACCAGGGATAGAAGCACAACAGTGATGGAGAAGTGAATCATTTGTTCCAAGTGTGGACACTAGTCCCTATTGAGGGTCCTCATCCTGGGCTCCTCAAGAGTTGCTCTCCCTCCCAGCCCCACTTCAGGGCACATTTCTGCTTCTAGCACTTTGCATCTCCAACATCTCCAGACAGACTCCTGGGGTGGGATCCCTTTTTCTTCTTCTGAGGGCCAGATCCTGATCTGGCCAAGCCCCTGAGGGCCAAGTAGGTGAGGCCAAAGTTCCTGTGGGTAGGAAAGTGCTAAAAAGCCAGGAAAAGAACAACTCTGTTTCTTTCTGTCATTGTAACTTGTTTTAAATGGTTTTTAAAATTGTGTTTTAATGGTGTCCTCTTCCCCGGGGAACTTAATGGGAAAGCTTGGGTTATAAATTAATAATATTATTAATAAGAAGAAGTGTTACACAGCTTATCCCCCACAGAGCCGTATATGCGTTGCATATTTGGAAACCCCTGAGGAGTGGGATTGCCAAGAGAGGGGGGAAGTGAGGGAAAGTGAGAGAAGGAAGCTGTGCTGCGTCCAAAGGATGAAACTCAGAACTGAGTAAAGGAATGAGAAACCGAGTGAAGCATTCCACCTCCTCTTCTAGAAAGTTGAACATCTACCTTTGATTTTTAGCAAGGGAAGTTTAAGAAAAGCTGTGCAGTTACTAATTTGTTTTAAGGCCTGAAAGCTCTTTAGGTTAAGTGCCATTAATAAGTTCACTGTTTCCTGAAAGGACACAACTCCTGACCCTTCTTTGTTTTACCAACTTGGTTTTGTAAATAAAACCTTTCTTATCCGTTCAACGTCTCCCTGAGTCTCCAAGCATCCAAGGTTTCCCTCACACAAAATCCAAGAGAGAACCTGTGGTGGTTAATATATATATATATATATATATATATATGCAGGTTTTGGTGTCCTCGGGTGTCTTCCCGTGTAAAAGACACCCGAGGACACCAAAACCTGCATTCCTGTACCCGTGAAAATCTACGAAAGCATATATATATATATATATATATATACACACACACACATATCTATAGGCGTCATAGAGAGTTGGAGGGTTTGCCTCAAATGGTGGAAGAGTCATGACAGGAAGTATAACTCAGGAGGAGAATGAATTGCTACAGAAGGTTGTCTATTTTGTGAGGGAAAGAGAGTTCTGTGGGGAGAAGGCCCCACCGTGAGCCAGGACTCCTGAAGGGAAGAGAGAGTCAGGAGGAAGCAGAAACGGAGGGGAAAACCTCTGAGGGAATTTCAGTCAGGAGACAAAATGGAGGAAGCCAAAACCTGACAGAGAAGCTCAGGCTTTGAAGGAAACAGATTCAGTTGGCGGGAAAAGGGGGGACAAGGAAAAAGAGGCTGCGCTGAAGAGAAAACGTCAAATATTGTGAGCCAAAACTCAGGCGGAAGATGCAGAAAGTGAGACCTAGAAAAGAGGCCCCCAAAGAAATATCCCTCAGGCACAGGAGATGCAGCTGAGGGCAGAGAAGGGAGAAAGAAATTCCCTCAGGGAAGAGGGGGAAATGAATCCCAAATGCCAGGGGGAAAACGAGAGAAGAAGAAGCCTTTCTGTTTGGTCTTGAAAGGACTCTGTTGTCCCAAAGGGGCGAAAACGGAAATAATCAGTTCAGCCCAGAGACTCTGGTCAAGCGGAGCAGAGCCGGCCGAGAGAGAGTTATGGGGAGGTCTACAAATTCAATTCATAATAAAAATAAGAATAATGGCAGCCCAGGAGGAGGAGCTGAGGGGATTGAGGGATCTGAGGAGACTTGAATCCAGGCCAAGATGGTGCAGAGAGGCCAGAATCTGGCAGGGAAATGGTGGCCTGGAGGCTGAGGCAAAGGAGGCAGGAACTATTATTATTATTATATTCATATAATTGATTTTCATTTTATGAAATGACAGGAACTATTCCCACTTGTGTCAGCCTGAACCCACATTCACAGACATGAATAGAGACGCCTTTAATCTGATAATTCTTGCATTTGGAAGCTGCTGAGAGCAGCTCAGAAACTCTGGTGCGGTTTTTTAAAATGTTGGTGCAGATTTTGTTTAAGACAGTTCCATCAAGGATGCAAAGACGAGTTATACTTAATTTTTCTATCTGCCACCAGAGAAACCAGTTTCTTAGCCTGTGAACTTCAGATTTTAAAATAATAATAATACTATGCAGATTAGTCCTCTAGTGCCTTTATTTGTTTTCATTCATAGCTGCAGGGACAACTTACAAACACATAAATAAAAATATGTAGGATTATGATGAGGCTCAATTCAACACTTTGCTGATCAAATTTATCAAATTAGTTTAATTTGTATACCATCCTATACCCACAGGTCTCAGGGTGCTCACAACATAAAATCACAATATTAAAAACACAAAATATATAATAAAAACAACATAAGCCAATAACCCCCTCCCCAAGAGGAGTCTGGGAAGAGAGAAATGTGCAAATACCGGTACTTTTAGGCAAGGACTTAGCCCGGCAGAATACGTTGCCCAGAGTGGCTGGGGAAACCTACTCAGATGGGTGGGGTATAAATATTATTATTATTATTATTATATTATTATTATTAAATGTAGGAACCAGGAGTAGGCCTAAAATTCCCAAGCAACTGGCATGAATAGCTGAGCCACAGAGAAAATAATGCGGAGGGGCTGGGGGGAAGTCCAGGGGTCAAGAACCTCCAAAATATATTGTTTTGTTACATTGGTATTGTAGCCCCATGAGGCTTTGCCCTCGGGTGGGGAAAATATTGCGCCTGGGAAAGGGAAGTGGGAGTCAACAGGCACTCAAGGAATAGTTTCGGAGAAAAGGCTTTTATTTCTACCATCCATGACCTGGTAGAAGGAGCAAGAGTGAGAAGTCACCCAAGGCTGCACTTCTGGCTTGGTGTGGCCTTCAGAAGGGGAAGGCAGGGTCTCTGCTCACAGACCTGGGTCAAAGGAGACCTTCAGCTGACCCAGCAACAACGGCAGGATGCCGCTCCCAGCTCCCAAACCTGGGGGGCAAGCATCAGCGGCCTCCAGAAAGGACAGTGGTCCATTTGGGACAGGCCTTGTCCAAAACAAACAGGGGGGAATGTGGGGACAGGATATCCCGATCCTGTCTGGGAAATCACCCCAGGCTTCAACAATCAACCAGGCCTCAAAACGGTCCAAAACGCCTTTTGTCTTCTAAAAATCCAAAAGAGCTTTTCTCTGCTCTTCTCTGCTCTTCCCACAGGATGCTGTGGCAAAAGGCAAAATGTGACTTTTAAAGAAAGGCTAATGTATAGGCTCTGTCATTGCCAAGAATACTCAGGCCTGAGAAACGAATCTTATCTCATTCGCTTGCAACATCTTGGACATGCTGACCCACCAGGGCTCCTCGGCTTCTCATTCCCCCTTTCCTGGGAAGAGTCCAATAGTCCCAAGACAGCTTTCTGTTCATGCTCAGAGGAACTCATGGGGCAAGACTCCTGAGGGAGGAGAAAGGAGGAGGGAACTGGAGTATATATGCTTGTGCACATGACTGTGAACTTCGTGCAGGCTTTTTGTGACTTATCACACTTGCTCCTTCTACCAGTTCATGGATGGTAGTGTTACAGGAAAAATCCGAGGGCTCCCTTGGACAAAACAAAGACACCAACCAGGATAACTTGGAGCAAAACAGCAGCCTGTGGGCTTGGCCTTTATTGAACTGTTGCAACAGGGTGCTCCCCTCACTTGCAGGAGAGAGGAAGGACCCAGAAAAATGGTGTGCAAGGCCTTATAAAGACTTTTGAAATTCCCCTCCTCTAGATCAAGCCCACCCCCAGAAACATCATGCATACATTACAGAAAGGAGGGGCTGAGGGAGGAGTTGGTGGTAACCTGAGTGTCTTGTCACCTGGCTAGTTCCTCCTTTCCCCCCCCCCCCATGAGTCACTTCCAGGAGACAAAGGGGAGTTTGCAGTTTCCTGCCCCCTGAGGGAAGATCTGATCAGTGTCCTTTGTTTCAGTCCATGTTGAATCCACTCCCATATGCAAGTTCTTTGTGATCTTGATTGTCTTCTGTCTGGGATCATCAGGGTTGGCATGGGCAGGGCTCCTGTGGATGTGCTGAGACAGTGAAGGGATTATGGCTGACCAGGACTAAGCCACCCCCCTTTGTTAGTTCTTGTCATATGGAGTAAAATAAAAAATGGAACAGTGCAAATCCAATGTATGGTTGATTTTCTATGAATTTATAACAGAAATGTGGTGTGTGTGTGTGTGAAGTTTATACAAACAGAATGATTGGGGTGGGGGTGGGGGGTTCCTGCTACAGTTGAAATAAAAGCCTTTTCTCCGAAACTATTCCTTGAGTGTCTGTTGACTCCCACTTCCCTTTCCCAGGCGCAATATTTTCCCCACCCGAGGGCAAAGCCTCATAGGGCTACAGTATGAATGCAAAATGTAAACAAAAAATCTTTAAAAGAAAATCTTTAAAAAGAAAAGAAAACAATGCTGAGGAATTATTATTATTGAAGAATTGTCATCACCATCACCGTTTCCATGCTGCAAAGTACTTAGCAGAGCAAAGGCAGGATTACTTTTAATTAAGCGAGGCAGGCGGAAAGATTGTTGAAAGTCCAAATCTTTCAAAAGAAGATTGACTACATACCCTCCAACATTTCTCTAATGAATATAGGACCCTCCTATTCTATTATTATTATTATTATTATTATTATTATTATTATTATTATTATCATCATCATTCTACTATTTATACCCCACCCATCTGACTGGGTTCCCCCAGCCACTCTGGGAGGCTTCCAACATATAAATAAACATTTAAAAACTTCCATCCTCCAATGGCTCTGGGGTCAGAGAACTGCAGGTTTGGAAGGGGCTCCTGAGGGTCATCCAGCCCAACCCGCTGCGATGCAGGAATCTCAACTCAAGCATCCCTGAGAGAGTCTTCCCAAGGGATCCTGCTCCTCTTTCGGTGCTTCTCAGCGGGGCTTTCTGTTCAGTCCTAAAGATCCCCTGAACACCTGAGCGGCTGCATGTCTGAATGGGCACACGAGTGTCAGCCTGGAGTCCGGATATCTCCCTTGTCTGATTCATTGGGGGGGGGGCGGAGCTTCACTCCACCTGAGAAGCTCAGCATCGGAGCAGGAGGGGAGCCCTGCAGGATGAGGCCAGTGGGGCCCCCCCGGAGTCCCCCCTCCTGCTCCCACTGGGGCCTGAATGGGAAGCCCCCCAGCCGGACTGGGGCGCAAGAGCCCCTCTCTCCCCCTGCGCTCCCTTCCAGCAACTGGGATTCAGCAGCATCACTGGGCAGACAAGAAGCCCAGCAGAGCCCCTCCTCCTCCTCCCCTCCCTGGTCCCGGGCTCGCCTCCTGGGGCAGGGAGTTCCGCAGGCTTGACTCTGCATCGCACCAAGAAGCGCTTTCTCTTCTCTGCCCTCCATCTTCCCAAAGACTTTCTTTCTTTCTTGCATAGGTCAGGTTTTCCCTTTTATTTTTTGCGTATATTTTAAGTCCGAATGTTTCTGCTGGGCTGCAACTCCTGCTGGTGATCAATGCCTTGAACTGGGTTTCTTTGCAGCCCCCCCCCCCAAAGGGCCAAGGAAGAAGAGCTGCAGGAAGAAGGCCCTCCCTGCCCCCCCCTGCAGCCCTGGGACCCGCCCCCCCTCGCCCCATTGCACCCTTTGCAAGAAGAGCAGAGACCCACCGGATTCCCAAGAGATCACCGATGCAGGTGCGGAGAAGAGGCGCTTGGCCGGGAAGGGCTCCCCCTCCCCCCGCCTGGATCTCCTCTCTCCTCTCTAGGAATCCAGCTTGGTTCCTTTTAACCCTTTGCAAGCCAGCGCAGCCCCGCTATGCGACAGGGAGAAAAGCTGCGCTTCCTCCAGGCCGGGCAGAATTCTGTCCAACTCCATCAAGTTGCCTCTCACTCGCCTTCCTCTAAACCAGACATCCCCAAACGCCACATAGGAAAGCCGGCCACCCCCCTTGGTCATTTCGGCGGCCCTTTGCTGAAACTTTTTCCAACTCTACAAATATCCTTTTTGAGGAGAGGCGACCAGGACTGGAGACTGTGCCCCAAATGCAGTCACACCATAGATTTCCATTTGCAGTTTTATTTTCCACTCCTGTCCTAACGATCCCTGGTGTGAAGTTTGTCTTTTTTCACAGCCACCACACACTGGGTCTACGGCTTCACTGAGCTGCCTGCTACAACCCCCAAGGTCTCACTCCTGGTCCATCTCCACCAGTCCAGATTCCAGGAGTGAGTATGTGAAGTTAAGAGTTTTGCATAATGGGTCCTTGTCATCCTAGAAAAAGTGACCAGTGGGGTGCTGCAGGGTTCTGTCCTGGGCCCAATGTTGTTCAAAGTGTTTAGAAATGACGTGGATGAAGAAATTTAGGGGATGCTCAACAAATTTGCAGGTGACACCAAACTGGGAGGGACAGCTCATGCCATAGAAAACAGAATCAGAATTCAAACCGAGCAGAGCAGACTGGAGAACTGGGCCCAAACAAAATGAATCTCAATAGGGACAAGTGGACGGTTCTTCACTTAAGCAGGAAGAACCTGTGGCACAAATATAGGATGGAGGCCACCTGGCTTTACGTGTGAAAAGGATTTACGGGTCTTAGTGAACCACAAGCTGAAGAGGAGGGAAGGATGTTGACAAGCTGGAACATGTGCAGAGGAGGGCAACCAAGATGACCAAGGGTCTGGAAATAAAGGCTTCTGGAAAAGAGGAGCCCTCTTCAAATATCTCAAGGGGTGTCCAGGAGGGACAGTCTCCCGCAGGAGGTTGTGGACTCTCTTTCACTGGAGGTTTTTAAACAAAGCTTGGATGGCCATCTACCTGGGATTCTTTCGTTGAGATTCCTGCATTGCAGGGGGTTGGACTAGATGGCCCCTTAGGTCCCTTCCGACTCTCCAGTACTGATTCACTCTTAGATCCAGAGTGAATGCAACAGCCAAGGTCTTGGCAATCGTCAATGACCACATTAATGGTATCTGAAGAAGTGTGCATGCACACGAAAGCTCATACCAAGAACTGACTTAGTTGGTCTTTAAGGTAACTCACATTATTTCCGAAAGCCACTTGCTGACAGAAAGGCATTCCGTTTGCCGTGTTCCTCCCCTGTAAGTCCCACTTAAGAGAGAATCTTGCCCTGTACGCCCCACAATTGAATTGCAACATTCCCAGTGTGTCCACCTTGGATAGAAAAGGTTTCCTTATACAATTCTGAATGGGGAAATGGCAAGCGAGGCGACCAAAGAGGGCCAGGTGTATGCAGCAGCACATTTGATTCACAGTCTACGAGGCAAATCTTTCAGAACCCCAGACTGCGAATGTGGCACACACGAGCGCACAAACCCTTCATCATCTTGGTTGCCCTGCTCTGCAAAGGTTTCAGCTTATCAAGGACGAAGCAGATCCAGAACAGAAGGTTTGGCCACAGAGACATCAAAGTCAATGTGGAATTGCAATGCAAGCAGCTTGCTACAGGGACGAAAGCAAGCCAAAAGGCACCAGCCACAACCAAGTGTGTCAGCTGCATCACTGAGAAGAGTGCTAAAGCTTCTTTTCCTTCATGTACAGTGGTACCTCTGGTTACGAACTTAATTCGTTCTGGAGGTCTCTTCTTAACCTGAAGCACAACTTTAGCTAATGGGGCCTCCCGCAGCCACCGCACCTCAGGAGTACAATTTCTGTTCTCATCCTGAAGCAAAGTTCTTAACCCGAGGTACTATTTCTGGGTTAGCAGAGTCTGTAACCTGAAGCGTCTGTAACCCAAGGTACCACTGTATAACAGGAAAGCACCAGACGGTAGTGTACGCAGATGTGTGTGGCACACTTAGGGAAGAATAAGTATATTCTAATTTTTCTGGATGTTTTCTCAAGGTACTTCTAAAAGAGAAAAGTGAAGCAGTGGAGATGTTCAGAAAATACCTTGCCATGGTGAGCAGCAAGTTTCAGAGGAAACTCACAACTCTGGTCAGCGACAATGGAGGTGAGTTTACCTCGAGCCACATGAGAACCCTCCTGGAAGAGGAAGGGGAGGTGTGAGAGCCACACCATGCAACAAAACTCAATCAGGGAGGGAAAGTTTCAGTCTCTTATGGAGATGACTAGGTGCATGCTGAGGGCTCTGGACTCTGACACTTGTCCAGCAGGACATCGAACGGTGTTTGTCTTATCCATTCTCTCCAAACACACACCTTCAACATTCAAATATATTAACGCAGTGGTTTTCAACCAGTGTGCCGTGGCACCTTGGGGTGCCTTGAGTGATGGTCAGGGGGGCCGTGGGCATCTCTGGCCTCTGTCCCTCTTTCCTCCCCTCCCTCCTCTGATGCCCTTTCATGTCTCTGCCTCCCAAAGGCTGGCACGGCTGTTTGTTGCAGCAGCCTTGGTCACCAGCTCCCCTGGCGAACGGTGCCTCTGGGGCTGGCCATGGGGTGCTGGTTAGCAGGAGCTGAAGCAGGTCTCGAGGAAGCAAGCAAGCGGGCGAGGGAGCCCAGCCAGCCCGTCCGCCAGCCCTTGCTGATAGGAATGGACAGACAAGTCCCAGGCCCCTGTGGGGCAGTGTGAGGAGACACCTCTCTTGGGGGCAGCTCAGAGACCAGGGCAGCAGCAGCAGCAACGGCTGCCCAGAGGACTCCCAAGGAGAATGGAGAGGAGAGGAGGCTGAGGGAACACTGCACAAGAGAGGGGGTTCAACAAAGGGTGAGAGGCTGCCCGCTTTGCAGGCAAGGGCTCCTGAGCCCCACAGGGGTGCCACAGAAAGAAGCGAGTTGGTCAAGGGAGCCGTGGACTCCAAAAGGCTGGAAACCTCTGGCTTAGCGTAACCTCTCCACGGAGAATATTGAGCGGTTGATACAAGAAGGTCTTGATTTTGGTCATTAACAAAGTTAAAGAAAGAGGTCCATGCGTCTTGGAAGGTGTCTCTATTCGTTATGCCTTTAATTGCCCTCCTGTGTCTGGCGAGACGCTCAGACATTGCTGTATAGCTAGGTTTGCTTTTATGAAGAGCTCTAGATGAGCTCTGTTCATGCAGAGGTCTAGTTCATCTCCCTGTGTTGTGCTGCCTCCACCTTCGCTCAGAGGGGCTCTGGCAGCCCCACCCCCTCCCCACTGCATTCAAGGGGCACAGCTAGGAGCTGGGTTTTGACTGGGTCTTCCGCCAAACACCCCCTTTATTCCCGCTGCCCCCCAGGGAACTCTTCCCTGAACACTTCACCCCTAAAGGAGTGAAGAATGAAGTGTGTGTTGGAACACAACAGATTTGTTTAAAAATTTGGTTTCAAGATAACATTGTATACATAAGCGCATGGTTTCAAATGTTTCATAGGGAGTTGTACCTGTGTGGCTATTTTGCTGCTTTTTTTTTTAGCTCTTGTGATTTATGTGGAAATTGTTCAGTTTGGTTTTGCATTTTTACATGTTTTATTTATTGCTTATGACTACTTTTTGTATTTATTTAATTCATTAAATTTGTATACTGCTGTCAGGGGCTCAGGAGCAGAGGCGCAGGAGAGGGAGGAAATGGAGAGCGAGGGGGAGGAATCCGAGGGGAGCGTAGGCGGTGACAGTGGTCAGAGGGATTCCATGAGCCTCTCCAGCGAATCGGAAGATTCACAGAAGGGAGCGCCGATGGCCAGGGCAAGGGGGGTGCCAAGGGGGAAACCCCAGAAGGAAGGGGCCAGCGGGGACTCCCAGAGCAGCAGTTGGAAATCAGGACCAGCTTCCCCACCAGAGCGCAGTGGGGGGGAGGAGTCCCAGGCATCGGGACCAGTGTTCTCACCACCAGCGAGAGGAGATGAGTCAGGATTGACCACGCCTCCATCGGAGAGCGGGGAAACGGTCAAGAGGAAAGTTACCGGCTGGGCGCGCGCGCCAAGTTCAAATGTACAGGCAAGCGGCACAGCAGGTAGCCCGGATAGGGAGCCAGGTCCTAAAGCCCGCCAGAAGGAGGGGCAAGACTCAGGGGGGTCAGCATCAGAAGAGTCCAGAAAGGAGGAAACCCCAGGGGGCAGAAGGACCCAGAGGAGGAAAGAACAACAGAAGAGGTGGAGTAAGGCTAGAGTCTTAAACTGGTGTCTAGGAGGCGGAGACTCAGATGGAGCTTCGCCGGTCTAGGTTCTAAGACGTAGAGTTGCACGCTGCAGTTTGGAAATGGAAACTAATCTTCAATAAAGACTTTTATACGTTATTACTGACTAGCGTTGGTCCTCTGTGAGCTGGGACCTGGAGGCAACTCTGACAGTAAACTCCATCTCCAAAAAAAAAACAAAACAAACCTCGCAACGTGAGTGGACGCCGCGAGGGGCGAAGACTGGTGCTTCGCAAGCTCACGAAGGCAGGACAAGATGAATACCAAGCAACAAATAACAGCCCTGCAAAACGCGGTGGCACAACTTAACTCGGAAGTACTGGCATCCAGGAAAAGGGAAGAAGAATCCGCTGCTGTCTGCAAGGATCTGCAAATCAGGTTGGAAATATTGGCTAAACAGGGGGCGCCGGGAACCAGACCAGAGGGGATTGGGCTGGGAAAGAGAGGAGGCAGCCTTGTGTCGCATTTCGATGGGAATCTGCAGCAGTATCCTAACTTCAGAGCAGACGTGGTTTTCGCCCTAGAGTTGCTGGAGAAGGGCTTTAGAGATGAGCAGGAGAAAGTAGGCTTCATACTAACACATCTCCACGGAGACGCTAAAGCGTGGCTGCGGAATCTGTACCGAGATAAAGACCCAGCCCTCCAAAATGCGAAAGCCTTCCTTAAGGCGATGGATGCGTGCTTTTTATCAGAGATTGATGTAGATATCGCCAGGAAAGAGATACATGGATTGAAGCAAGGCAGAGCCACTGTAAGGCAATATCACTCCCGCTTTTTTGCATTGGTCAACGCGCTGGGGTGGGAAAAAGAGTCAGCTGCCGTCAGGGACCTGTTCTGGGAGGGGTTGAACGGGGCTGTGAAAGACGAAATTGCGAGGGGGGAGCGACCCCAGACCACTAAAGACGTGATCCAGAGAGCGCTGACGATTGGGGTGAGGCTGGAGGAACGTTCCTGGAGCAAGGACGAAGGACGTTGGGGACACACACCAGCAAGAGCACCTCCTTTCTTTCCCAGGGAGACAGCGCGCGCTCAATCCACGCCCCCATTGGGAGGGGGAGAGGAGCCGATGGAGTTAGGTGGTGCCAAGGCTCAGTCAGCAGCCAGAGCCCTAACGCCGGGAGCAGTCAAACCGAAGCCTCCTAGAGGGAAAAGGAAGTGTTACATCTGCGACAGTGCTCAGCACATGGCGAAAGAGTGTCCCCAGAGGATTCACAAGCACACTGCAGCCTGAGCGACAGTTACAGAAGTAGTTCAGCAGAGTGCACCACAGCAGGGAAACGACGGAGTCTGGCTGGAATCAGAGGCACTGGGGCCCAGCCAGACGAGTCAGTGAAGCAGTCCCCAGGGATCTTACAGCCCACAGACCCCCTCCCACCCAAACCAGTGGTGCAACTCACGGCATCGCTTCAGCTGCCCACTGGACTCACCATGGAAGTCTCTATTACCATTGACTCTGGCAGCAATGCAGACTTTATAGGAGTGGATTTCGTCACTCAACATGGCATAGCGCTCCTGCCTGCCACGATGCCTCTGAAAGTGGTAACAGTCGACGGCAGGGAGCTGCTAGGGGGACAAGTGGTACAGCAAACGCCGCCAATGGTGATGCAAATTGGGAATCACCGCGAAATCATCAGCTTCAACGTCACCCAACTGTCAGACACTCACATAGTGTTGGGCATGAGCTGGCTGGACCGGCCCAGTCCGGCATTAGCATGGTACCAGCGCCAATTGACTTTCGGCTCCTCCTACTGTGCAGAACGCTGCATCCTGACTAACCAGGAGAATGAGGAGCAAGAGGATGCTCCACAACTGCGACTAGGCATGCTGCAAGCAGTACCCGACAAGTACAAGGCGTTTTTGGAGGTCTTCTGCGAGAAGGAAGCGGACAAGCTGCCTCCCCACAGGCCCTACGACTGCAAGATTGACCTCCTGCCGGGGGCGACGCTGCCGACGGGGAAACTGTATTCCATGTCTGAGGATGAAATGCAGGAACTCAGGGAGTTCATAGATCACAACTTGAAGCGGGGATTCATCCGAGAATCCAAGGCAGTGGGGGGCAGTCCCGTGTTTTTTGTGAGGAAGCGGGACACGCCCCAAAAGAGGCTTGTAGTTGATTACAGAATTTTGAATTCGAAAACCAAGCCCACAGCCTTCCCCATGCCCAAAATCAATGACCTGCTGGCGACGGTGAGGAAGGGTCGCATCTTTACCAAGTTGGATCTACGCGGAGCGTACAATCTCATACGCGTGCGGGAGGGCGACGAGTGGAAGACGGCCATGTTTACGCCGCTAGGCACCTATGAATATAGAGTTATGCCTTTTGGATTACAAAATGGTTCCCACTGTTTTCAAGCCTTCATGCACCACGTCTTAGCGGGTCTCCTCTACAAGAAGTGCGTCTGCTTCCTGGACGACATCCTGATCTTCTCGGAGTCGCTGGAGGCCCACGAGAGAGATGTCAAGGAAGTCCTGCAAAGGCTGAGGGAGCACAGGCTTTATGCCAAGCTGGAGAAGTGCCAGTTCGACATGACGGAGGTGGATTTCCTGGGCTACAAGCTGTCCGACAAGGGGCTCGCCATGGACAGCGCCAAGGTCCGCTCGGTGCTGGACTGGAAAAGCCCGCGCAATCGGAAGGAGGTCCAGAAGTTTGTCGGCTTTGCCAACTTTTATCGCAAGTTTATCAAGGGTTTCGCTATGCAGACGGCGGCCATCAGCGACACCCTCAGCTCCAAGAAGAAGAGGTTCATCTGGACGGAGCAGGCGGAGCAGTCCTTTCAGAAGCTCAAGCGTCTCTTCGCGTCCGAAGAACACCTGCTACATGTGAACCCCAGCAAACCCATGAGGGTTGAGACGGATGCCTCAGACAGAGCCGTGGGGGCAGTCCTGTTGCAGCGAGATCCGCAGGGGGACTGGAGGCCGTGCGCTTTCGACTCCAGGAAACTCAGCAAGTCGGAGCAGAACTACACCATCTGGGATAGAGAGTTGCTGGCCATTCATGCAGCATTCAAGGCGTGGCGGCACTTCCTCATCGGAGCCAAGCACACAGTACAGGTCCGCATGGACCATAAGAACTTGGAGTACTGGCGCACGGCGAGGTTCCTGAACCAGAGACACATCCGCTGGGCGGAGTTCTTTGCGGATTTCGACTTCAGGATAGAATACATCCCGGGAGACAACAACATCATGGCAGATGCGCTATCCAGGAAACCGCAGTATCTCGAGGAAGAGGCACCGGCGGCGGCCAAGCACATTTTCGCACGGAAAGCGTGGGCATGCGCCTCAGCCACGGTGGACCTGGACGCAGTACGTCGCGCGCTGCAGACGGACTCCTTCGCACGAGCCAAGATGGAGGAGGTGCGCAGCGGCACAGCGAAGGACGATGAGTTCCAGATACGCGACGGACTGCTCATCCGCAAAGGGACCTTCTACGTGCCGGGAGACGACCTCCGCGCGAGAGTACTGCAACAGTTACACGACGCGCCCAGCGCTGGGCACTTCGGCAAAGAGAAGACTGTGGAATTAGTAGCCAGAGACTTTTGGTGGCCCAAGATGCGGGGAGAAGTCGCGGATTACGTCAATAGGTGCGACACCTGCCAAAGGGCCAAGCCAGTACATAGGCCGCCGGCGGGACTGTTGGAACCGCTACAGACCCCGCCCGAACCGTGGGAGAGGGTGGCCCTGGACTTTGTCACTGATCTGCCCAGCTCGAGGGGCAAAACAGCAGTACTCGTGGTAGTAGACTTGTTCACCAAGATGGCCCACTTCATTCCTTGCGCGAAGGTGGCCACAGTGGAGCAGACCGCCAAGCTGTTCATAGACCACGTGTTCAAGGTGCACGGCCTACCACGGTCTATCCTGTCCGACCGGGGGCGCCAGTTCATCTCGAACTTCTGGCAGAAGCTGATGGGCATCCTGAACGTCAAGGTCAGCCTAGCGTCAGCAAGACACCCGCAGACCAACGGACAAGCGGAGAGGGTCAACGCCATCATGCAGCAGTACCTGAGATGCTACGCGAACCAGCAGCCCTCGACCTGGGTGGACTACGTACCGCTGGCCGAGTTTGCCTACAACAACACGAAACACGTGTCTACGGGGGTGACACCGTTTTTCGCCAACAATGGGCGGCATCCCAGAACCTTCCCGGGTTTAGAGAAAGTGAGGGAGGGGGAGCCGCAGGGAGCAGAGGCCTTGGCAGCAGAGTTACAGGAGGTCCACGAGCAACTCCGAAGGCAGTTAGAGCTAGCTAAACGCGTACAAAATGCAAGCGGACAGACACAGGAGAGTTGGGGAGGACATCCGGGTGGGGGACTGGGTCTGGTTGGCAGCCCAGGCAGTGCCGGCCAGATCGTTAGCTAAGAAGAAGCTCGGACACAAGCAGATAGGCCCTTACCAAGTCGAGGCGCAGATCAACCCAGTGGCCTTCCGGTTGACACTCCCGGAGGGATCCAGAATGCACCCGGTCTTTCATAGATCGGTGCTCACGCCCTACAAGGCACCTCACAGGTTTCAGGCGCCAGGGACAGCACCAGACCCGCTCAGGGGAGCGCCCACAAAGGGGGGGTCACCGAGAGGGGAGCCACTCAACGAGGCCACAGAGATTTTAGACTCGAGATGGGGGGAGGAAGGGATTGAATATCTCCTTGCCAGGGAAGACACCCCGGTCAGCGCCAACAGGTGGGTACCGGACTATGCCGTGGAGGAGCAATGGCTCAAAGACGAATTCCATGCAATTTTCCCACACAGGCCCATGCCGGCAGATTATTTCGACAAATATCTTTTCACACCCACACTCTCAGCCAGCACGTTTCAGGGGTTCTCTTCAGCTGAGGACACGACGCTAGAGACTAGCTCTCCAGAGGGATCGCTCTCGGGGTTTGGCACAGGGGGCTCCTATTGGTGGGAGGATCAACCTGAGGTGGGGTGGCGCAGAGAACTGCCGAGAGGGCCATTGCACGCAGCATCACCCAGGCGACAGGGGGAGAGGGGGTCATGGGCGAGTTGGGGGAAGATCCCGGGTTCGAACACACCGCCCAGGAGATGGAAGCAGAGGAGACCGCTGTCGACGAGACCATGGAGGACTTCCCGGACTTATCCGGCTGGCTGCATGCCACGGGGGACAAACTGTATCCTGCACTCACCCCCACAACACTGGAGCACCCAGAACCCGCACCTGAAGAGGGGGAAGGGGGGGCTTCGAGGGGGGGATGGATGTCAGGGGCTCAGGAGCAGAGGCACAGGAGAGGGAGGAAATGGAGAGCGAGGGGGAGGAATCCGAGGGGAGTGTAGGCGGTGACAGTGGTCAGAGGGATTCCATGAGCCTCTCCAGCGAATCGGAAGATTCACAGAAGGGAGCGCCGATGGCCAGGGCAAGGGGGGTGCCAAGGGGAAAACCCCAGAAGGAAGGGGCCAGCGGGGACTCCCAGAGCAGCAGTTGGAAATCAGGACCAGCTTCCCCACCAGAGCGCAGTGGGGGGGAGGAGTCCCAGGCATCGGGACCAGTGTTCTCACCACCAGCGAGAGGAGATGAGTCAGGATTGACCACGCCTCCATCGGAGAGCGGGGAAACGGTCAAGAGGAAAGTTACCGGCTGGGCGCGCGCGCCAAGTTCAAATGTACAGGCGAGCGGCACAGCAGGTAGCCCGGATAGGGAGCCAGGTCCTAAAGCCCGCCGGAAGGAGGGGCAAGACTCAGGGGGGTCAGCGTCAGAAGAGTCCAGAAAGGAGGAAACCCCAGGGGGCAGAAGGACCCAGAGGAGGAAAGAACAACGGAAGAGGTGGAGTAAGGCTAGAGTCTTAAACTGGTGTCTAGGAGGCGGAGACTCAGATGGAGCTTCGCCGGTCTAGGTTCTAAGACGTAGAGTTGCACGCTGCAGTTTGGAAATGGAAACTAATCTTCAATAAAGACTTTTATACGTTATTACTGACTAGCGTTGGTCCTCTGTGAGCTGGGACCTAGAGGCAACTCTGACAACTGCCTTCAACCAGAGACCTCAGGGTGTTTCACAGCATAAAACGAAACAAACCAGTCACCGCCCTCCCACAAACACATTTTAGACGATATGCAAAGTTTAATAAGCCACAGGCCTGATTGTATGTTTTATTCAAAATCCTTTTCAAACTCTCAGCCAATCACCTCTCACCCCCAACATCCCAAACTCACACTTTACCCCTCACTAGCTAACATTACCTTAAATCTACTACTATACTGTGCTTGTTATATTACTTTGTTACATGTGCGTACAAACACCAGAACACCACAACTGAACTTTAAGCAGACACCCATGCATGCAGGATTTCTAAGAGTCTCATTAGAGAGTCAGTGTAGTATACTGGAAGGAGGGCTGGACGATGACCTGGGAGACCTGGGTTCAAATTCCCACACTGGGGGGCCAGATACTGCTTCATAGCCTAACCTACCTCACAGGGTTATTGTCAGGATTACAGAAGGAGGGGGAGAACTATGTGGCACCACCTGGAGCTCCTTGGAGAAGGTGATATATGAAGACAATAAAAGAATTTCAATAAGGGCAAATGTCAGGTTCTGCGCTTAGGCAGGAAGAATCAGCTGCACAAATATAGGATGGGGGACGCCTGGCTTGCCATTAGGACATGTGAAAAGGATCTAGGGGTCTTAATGGAACAAAAGCTGAATAGGAATCAACAATGTGATGCTGCAGGGGGGGAAAGCTAATGCTGTTCTAGGCTGAATCAACAGAAGTCTGGTGTGCAGCGCAATGGAAGTCATAGCACCACTCAGTTCTGCCTTGGGTGTGTTCTGGGTATGTTTAGCCTGGAAAACAGAAGCCTAAGAGGAGATATGATACCTGAGAGATCTCAAGGGCTGTCGCACAGAATTAAGAAGCCTGAATCACAAGGGAAGCAGCATGAACACTTCCCTTCAGCAAGGCTACCTTAGAAGGTGACCCGGAAACTACAACTAATCCAGAATGCGGCAGCTAGACTGGTGACTGGGAGCAGCCGCCAAGACCACATAACACCGGTCTGAAAGACCTACACTGGCTCCCAGTACGTTTCCCAGCACAATTCAAAGTGTTGGTGCTGACCTTGAAAGCCCTAAACGGCCTCAGTCCAGTAGACCTGAAGGAGTGTCTCCACCCCCATTGTCCAGCTCAGACACTGAGGTCCAGCACCAAGGGCCTTCTGGCGGTTCCCTCGCTGTGAGAAGCCAAGATACAGGGAACCAGGCAGAAGGCCTTCTCGGTAGTGGCACCTGCCCTGTGGAATGTCCTCCCAGCAGATGTCAAAGAGAAAAACAACCACCAGACTTTTAGAAGATATATGAAGGCAGCTCTGTTTAGGGAAGCTTTTAATGTTTGACCAATTACTGTATTTTAATATTTTGTTGGAAGCCACCCAAAGTGGCTGGGGAAACCCAGCGAGATGGGCAGGGTATAAATAAATTATTATTATTATTATTATTATTATTATTATTATTATTATTAAGCGGAAAGCTACTAGTTTTATTAAATTGGAATATAATTATTGATTAAAAAATGTAACTTTCTATATGGAAAATGTAACTTTCTATATGGAAAATAATATCACAAAAAGGGAGGTCTTGAATACTGAGACTTATGAGGAATGCTTGAGGGAGCTGGGGGTGATTATCACAGAGAAGAGTGCATGGAGATATGATGGGCATCTTCAAATATCTAAAGGGGTGTCACATGAAAGATGTGATTTCTCCTGCTCCACAGGATAGAACTCCAACCAATGGCTCCAAGTTACAAGAAAGGAGATTCTGACTAAGCATCAGGCAGAAATTCTGAAGGTAAGATCTATCTGACTGAGGAACAGATTCCATCAGAAGGTGGTGGAAAGTGGAAAGTTTTTAAGCAGAGGTTGGATGGTCCTCTGTCATGGATGCTTTAGTTGAGATTCCTGCTTTGCACAGGGTTCAGCTAGATAACCATCAGAATCCCTTCCAACCCTATGACTCCATGATCCTATGATACTCCCCGCTGTGACTTCTTAGATGGGGAGTGAGCTTGATCCTTCAAAGGTATTTCCACATTCCAAGGACAGTTAGAGTTTCTCCCTTGTGAATTCTTTGTGGGAAGTGAGAGAGACGTTGTGATATGGTTTCTCAACTGCATGAGTTCTCCGATGTGAAGTGAGGTGGGCCTTCTGACTGAACTTCTTCCCGCATTCCAAACACTGATATGGTTTCTCCCCCGTATGGATTCTTTGATGGGAAGTGAGAAAAGTACTCTTACGGAAGCTCTTCCCACATTCCACACACTGATACGGTTTCTCCCCTGTATGGATTCTTTCATGGGAAATTAGATTCGTTTTCTCATTGAACCTCTTCCCACATTCCAAACAATGATATGGTTTCTCCCCCGTATGGAGTCTTTGATGGTTAGTGAGAATGGAACTCTTACGGAAGCTCTTCCCACATTCCGTACACTGATATGGTTTCTCCCCTGTATGAATTCTTTCATGGATAGTGAGGTGGGCCCTTTGACTGAAGCCCTTTCCACATTCCAAGCACTGGTATGGTTTCTCTCCTGTATGAATTCTTCGATGGGAACTGAGGTGGGTCCTCTGGCTGAACCTCTTCCCACATTCTAGGCACTCATACGGTTTCTCCCCCGTATGAATTTTTTGATGGGAAGTGAGATGGGCTCTCTGGTTGAACCTCTTCCCACATTCCAAGCATGGATATGGTTTCTCCCCTCTATGAATTCTTTGATGGGAAGTCAAACTTATCTTCCAGATGAAGCCCTTCCCACATTCCAAGCACTGATATGGTTTCTCCCCACTGTGAATTCTCTGATGTCGACAGACACTTGTGCTTATATGAGAGCCCTTAACAGACTCCAAGCACTGACAGGGTTTGTTCCCAAGGGGATTTCTTTCATGGGAAACTGAATGGGAGCTCTGGCTAAAGTTCTTTCCAGACTCCGAATATTGATATGGCTTCTCCGTGTGGATTTTGTCGTGGTCTCCCTTGTTCTTAATTTCCAATCCATCTCGACCTGCAATGAAGAGAGAAATGGATTAAAGCCTCAGAAAAAATGGAGCCCCCTGTTATTGAACAAAGCTCATTAACGCTTTTGAGAGAGGAGGAACTGAAGGGAGTTAGATGGGAGGACGTACTTCAGGGTTAACTGCCTTTGTTGACTGGCATTCAGGGACATATTTATGGAAACTTAAGATTTGACAAGACTGGCTCTTTTCTGGGACAGATTTTGTTTGACTCAATCATGGAATCTGGGCCATCTCTAGTCTGTCATCTCTTTGGTCAACAAAAAACAGACCAGAGCAAAAGCAAAAGCAAAAAAATTGTCAGAATCTGTTGTTGTACAATGGCTTTATAAATGACATGGATAGAGGAATTTAGGGGATGCAAATCAAATTTGCAGATGACACCAAACTGGGAAGGGTAGTTAATGTCACAGAAGAAAGAACCAGAAATCAAAATGACCTTAACAGATTGAAGAACTAGGCCCCAGCTAACAAAATGAATTTCAACAGAGACAAATGTCAGGTTCTTCACTTAGGCAGGAAGAACAAGATGCACAAATATAGGATGGGGGACACCTGACCTTGTGGTAGTACATGTGGAAAGTATCTAGAGGTCTTAGTTGACCACAGGCTTAATATAAGACAATAGTGTGATGCAGCAGCAAAAAGGCGAATGATCTTCTAGGCAGCATCAACAGAAGTCTAGTGTCCAGATCAAGGGTAGTAATAGTCCCACTCTATTCCGGCTTGGTCAGACCACGTCTGTAAGAGTGTTTCCAGTTCTGGGCACCACAATTTTAGAAGGATGCTGACCAGCTGGAAGGTGTGCAGAGGAGGGCAGCCAAGATGATCAAGGGTCTGGAAACCAAGCCTTATGGGGAACGGTTGAAGGAGCTGGGTATGTTTAGCCTGCAAAACAGGAGACTGAGAGCCATCTTCAGATATCTCAAGGGCTGCCACCTGGAAGAAGGAACAAGCTTGTTTTCTCCTGCTCTGAAGGGTAGGATCCAAACCAATGGCTTGAAGTTACAAGAAAGTAGAGTCTGACTAATTATCAGAAATAACTTTCTGAGGGTAAGAGCTGTTGAGCAGTGGAACTGTCTCCATTGGAATGTTGTGGACTTTACTTCCTTGGAGGTTTTTAAGAAGAGGTTGGGAGACCATCTGTCATGAATGCTTTAGATGAGATTCCTGCATTGCAGGGGGTGGGACTAGATGATTCTATGATTCCCTAACCACTCTGAAGTCTATATTTTAAAAGTCCATGGTAGTTCAAACAGCCAGATCATGGTTTAAAAAGGCATCAATGGCAAAATAATAACCACAGACAAAAGAATCCATAGCCCCCCATTCAAGGTGAGCTGTGAGGGTGTTATAATCACAGGTGCTCTAGGTGGTGCTGTTGAGCTCAATCAAAATCTGGGAGGCTTCACACATAGATATATTTATGGAATTTCCAAACAAATATTATGATTCAAGAGGGAACCTTACCTAGAGAAGCCAAGATCCCATGATTCTCCTCCATGACTTCCTTATGCAGAGCTCTCTGGGCAGGATCCAGCAACGCCCACTCCTCAGCCATGAAACAAACAGCAACATCTTCAAAACACACTGGTCCCTGAAAGAAGAAAAAGGTCGTCCCCTTAGACAGCATGAATATTATCGACTACACATTGTTCTGTTGTTTTCTGCCTGTTTGTTGTTGTGCTGTTTTAATGGCTTTTTTTCACTACACATTTTGACTATGGATGCTTATTTTAATGTCTAAATGGAATTTTTTAAATTGTGCATTCCAATGCCCCACCCCTCAGCCTCTTTCCCCCCAAGGCTCCTTCCCCACACCTGATCCGGTTCCTCAGCCGCTGCTTCCCCTCCACCAGGATGAAGAGACGGAGGAGGAGGTCTTGCCGGCATCCTTCTTTCACCTGCGAGAGACAAAGGGAAGTGGGGAGACAGGAGTGCAGGATGCTTCTCTCAGAGGTGCATTTGGGAGTTTGTCCCCACTTCATATTTTAGTTATGCTAAAATATATCTCATCTCCTTTGGGTTCTTGGCCCCAAGTGGCTTCTCCCAAAAGATTACTTTCAAAATCAACAGTATGGAATCAAAAGAAGAAAAACTTCCTTCCTCCTTACCCAGCGGCTTCTCTCTGGTGTCCAATGAAGTCCTCTCTGCCTCAGAGGAATCAGGACCCGTTTCTGCAAACAGAACCTTTCCCTGAAATAGGATTCCAAACAGGGAAGAGGGTCAGAATAAGAATGAAAGAGGCAAAAACTTTAGAGGTTTCTGATATTCCTTCTTGGATGCTTTCCAAAAAAAAGGATGGGCCATTAGTAGAGCATTTGGGATACTCTCCCTTATCTATTGAGCCCCTTGGGAGCATCCAGAGCAAAGTCTCTCTCACCTGCTTCTCCGCCTGCTTCCTCTCCTCTGCCTGACTCAGGAGGAAACCTTCGGCCAGGGCCACTGCCTGGGAACTGGTCTCTGCTCCGCATTCCCTCACCCAGCTCTCCATCTCCGCTGGAAGGACAGCCAGGAACTGCTCCAAGATCACCAGGTCCAGCATCTCAGCTTTCGTGTGCCTTTCTGGCTTCAGCCACTGGTGGCAAAGGTGGTAGAGTCGGCTGCAAACGTCTCGGGGTCCTTTCGCCTCCTGGGAGCAGAACTGCCTCAACTGCTGGCTCTGCGCCTCTGAGCGAAGGGTGTGCTCCTCTCCCGGGATCTTCTGCCCAGAGCTTTCCCAGAATCCCCCACTTCTCCCAGTTTCCATAGCATGGTCTCTTCCTGTTCCAGGGCCAGCTGAGTCTTGCTCATGCATCTGTGCTCTCAGGAAGCCTCCAAGAGAATGTTAGGGATCCCCTTTTTCACCTGTCAAATTCTGAATGAGAGGTGCTGGCAAATTCTACAAAGCAAATACATTGTTCTGCTATAAAATTTGCACACTGTCAGAAGAAAAAAGTTCTCTATTAAGTGAGGATGTGTATTCTAAGAGTGTTTATTCATTTTTTGCATAGGTCAGGTTTTCATTTTTTGGGTGTGTGTATATTTTATGTCCCAATGTTTCCATCTGGTTAATAAATGGGGCTTATTAATTTCACTGATTTACATTATTTATCTATATGAGTAACTTTGTATCAATGTAAGATTTTTATATGCAACTGTGTATTTTTGCAATATTTTTGTTTACGTAGTCTGTGCTTGCTTTCGTTTCCTGTGCACTGCTTAGAGATTTTTCTAATATATGAAGAGGTATAGAAATCAAAGAATCCATAAACTCATCACTTTCCCCCCTGATCCAGAGACCCCTCCCTAGAGTGGCAATAAGTGTATGGGTCCAGGTAAATAATACAGTTGCAGACCTCCTGAGAACTTGCCTCCCGCTCTGGCTTTACTGAGCCTCTTAAGCTTGCTGATCATAAGGTTGGCAGTTCAAATCTCCATAATGGAGTGAGCTCCTGTTGCTCGGTCCCTGCTCCTGCCAACCTAGCAGTTCGAAAGCACGCAGTGCAAGTAGATAAATAGGTACTGCTCCAGCGGGAAGGTAAACAGTGTTTCTGGGCACTATGGTTTCCCTCTTGGTGTCCCATTGCGCCAGAAGAAGCGTCTCCACCCCCATCGTCCAGCCAGGACACTGTGGTCCTCCTCCGAGGGCCTCTTGGCGGTTCCCTCCCTGTGAGAAGTGAGGTTACAGAGAACCAGGTAGAGGGCCTTTTCGGTGGTGGCACCTGCCCTGTGGAACACGCTCCCACCAGATGTCAATGAGATACAGAACTATCTGACTTTTGAGAAGCCTGTTTAGGGAAGTTTTTACTGTTTGATGTTTTATTGTGTTTTCAATATTCTGTTGGGAATCGCCCAGAGTGTCTGGGGAGGCCCAGCCAGATGGGCGGGGTCTAAGTAATAAATTAGTATTATTATCAATGCCTTTTTTCCTTTAAAAATGTTTAGGGGTACTCTCATTTTCCTACTCATATTGAAATACTGCCCCTCAATGAGGCCAAATGTAGATTCAGAAAATGTCTAGGGGTATTCGTCCCCCTGCGTCCCCCCAGAACAAAGCACTGATTATTATTATTTAGTCCTGCTGGCCACATGACCCAGAAACTCTGTGGGCAAACGCCTGCTCCCTTGGCCTGAAAAGCGAGATGAGCGCTGCACCCCAGAGTTGCCTTTGACCGGACTTAAGGGTCAGGGGTCCCTTTACCTCTTAGCGAGAGAAGGACCCTCTGCTCCCTGACTTGGGGATCTCCCCCTGCATGAGCCCAACAGCCCCCCATGCACTCACTTGCAGGTGAGAGTAAAGACACAGAAAAATGGTGTGCAAGGTCTTATAAAAACTTTTGGAATTCCCATCCTGTAAGTCAAGCCCACCCCCAGAAACATCATGCATACATTACAGAAAGGAGGGGTTCGGCCTGCAGCTCTGGCCCCAATGCAGCCCATGCAAGAAGAGAGAAGAGACTCACCAGATCCCAGAAGAGGCAGAGCAGAGGCAACAACCCCGTTCTCCTTGCAGAGGAGACCAAAGCCACCCCCTTGCAGGAAAGGACAGGGAAGCTTCTGCTTGGGAGGACCTGCTCCGGTCCTCTCTAGGAATGCAACACTCACTTCATTTAACCCTTGGAAGGAGGTACCCTTGCTCTGGAGAACTGGATTCTATTATAACAGCATTCTAATGGCACTATCCTAATAACAGGAATAATGAAAACCACAAAAACATAAAGCCCATAAATTCCCATTTATTGAGCAGATGAAAGCATTTGGACATAAAATATGAACAAGGAATAGAAGTGAAAACCTGACCTATGCTATAAAGAGACACAGATTGTTGGAAGATGGAGAGCAAGGAGGATGAGGGCAACGCCTGGAGGAAGAGAGGTCCAGGGGTGGCTCATGTTTTGTCTCCAGTCGAAGGCAGCCTTGCTTCTGAATCCCAGTTTTGGGGGAGGAGGAAGCGCAGGTGGAGAGAGGGGCTTTCCCCCCCCCCCCCCAGTCCTGCTGGTGGGCTTTCCAGAAGAACAGGAGGCTGGACTCAGTACGGGGACCCCACTGGCCTGATCCTGCAGGGCTCCTCAGACGCTGAGATCAAGATGCAAGCAAGTCCTCTATTGTCCTTCCGTTGGCAGTAAAGCTCTCCCCACCCCCCACCCATCAGACTCCCGATCGACACAGGATTGCCCATTCAGACATGAGGCCACTCAGGTGTTCAGGGGATCTTTAGAGACTGAACAGAAAGCCCTGGAGGTCTCCCCACCCAAGGAATCCGAGGCAGGAGAAGCCCTGCTGGAAAGAGGAAGGGACTCTCCTTCCTTGGAAGGTCTGAGAAGAGGTTGGGCAGCCACCTGCCAGGGATGCTGCAGATGAGACTCTTGCATTGCAGTGGGCTGGACTAGATGATCCTCGAGGGCCTTCCAAATCTACAGTTCAAGGATTATAGGAAAGGAAACAAACCTAGGGTGGAGGTGAAAGAGACAACCCCTCCCCAAGTGGTTAGAGTTGCTGGGAGACCCTCCCCCACCAGCGCCTTCCACAGAACTCCCTGGCCAGGACAGATCATTAGACTACTCTTTTCCCCTCTGATTCCTTGGCAGAAACTCCTGGCTTTGATCCAGCTTTGAATATGTTCTAACCGCTACAAATGCCAACAGGCTCCCCGCACCCCCCAAAAAAATTCCCCTTACTTTTTAGGAAGAAAAAAGTGTGCCTTACAGAGCAAAAAATACAGTATAAACCATGTTAATGGAGAAATCCGAGGGCTCCCTTGGACAAAAAACAAGGACACCAGCCAGGAATACCAGAGCAAAACAGGAGCCAGTAGGCTTGGTCTTTATTGAAGACTGTTGCCACAGGACTCCCACCTGCCTCCAGGTGGAACAAGATGGAAGCCCCAAACAAAAGAGCCCCCAAACTTTTATTAGCTGCTAATCCCCATGTTACACCCCCCCAAACTACATCACTAATACATCGTGGTTACATCGTGAAAGGGGAGGTCTGGTGGCAGGAATCTGAGCATCCTGGACCCTGCCCCATGGTTCCCCTTGCCCTCCACCAAACACCCACCAAGTGGAACAAGAGATATTTACATTTCCCAGTTTCCCAGCCAAGTGAATCACTTGGTCATGAAGCCCACTGGGTGACTTTGGGAGCCAGGCGTAGCTTCACAGCCTAACCTACCTCACAGGGCTATTGTCAGGATTAAATCCGAAGGGCAAGACCCATGTGACTCCACCGGGAGCTTCCTGGAGAGAAAGATGGCATATTAATGCCATCAAGGAATTTCAGCAAGGACAAATGCCAGGTTCTGCATACAGGCAGGAATAATCAGCAGCAAATATATAAGACGGGTAAATATTAAAAGCACAATAAAACACTGACCATTAGAAACCTTTTGGTACAGGGCTGCCTTCAGGGGTCCAAACACTCATCCCTTTCTAGACATGACCCAGGAGGAACATAACAGTGCCCCCAGCTCCCAACCCCGCTAGACGGTCCAGAATGATACCATGGTCAATGGTTACAAAAGCCACTGAGAGATCCAGCAGAACCAGAAAAGAGCTTTCACCTTTGTCCCTAGCCCGCCGGAGATCATTGAGCAGTGCAACCAGAGCGGTTTCAGTTCCATGATGGGGCCTTAATGACGACTGGAAGGGATCCAGATGGTCTGCTTCCTCCAGATGTGCCTGGAGCTGTTTAGCGACCACCCGCTCAATCACCCTGCATGTATGTGTGTATATATATATATATATATGAATGAGATGGGGAACACCTGCTTTGCCAGTAGTACATGTAAAAAGGATCTAGGGCTCTTAGTAGATCACAAGCTTATTATGAGTCAACAGTGTTGCACTAACAAAGGTGCCACTGGAATTATTAAAAAAGATTTTTTCATCTTCCATCTTGTTATTTATTATGGCACCAACAAAGCTATTCTAGACTGCATCACCATAGAATCATGGAATGATGGAATCAGAGAGTTGGAAGGAACCCTGAGGGTCTTCTTGTCTTCTTTTCCCTTGCAATGCAGGAAAGTTATGTTGTGTGCAGGAAGGGAAAGGAGGTTTAACCCTATTCTCAAAAATGCAGGCTATGCACTTTGCTTTGGGTGGTGTATTTTGGATTTCCTTCATCCCTTTTGCTAGCTGCCAAAGTTCAGGATCTGCTCCATCCTTTTCAAGCTGGAATGGGGCAGAGGAGGGCGACCAAGGGTTTGGAAACCAAGCTTATGAGGAACAGTTGAGGGAGCTGGGAATGTTTATCATGGAGAAGAGGAGACTGAGAGGAGATATGATAGCCACCTTCCATTATCTAAAGGGCTGCCCCATGGGATGGGGACAGGCTGATGGGGCGGTAATTATGTGGCAAAGATCTGTCTCCTTTCTTGAAAAATGGAACTTCTAGCTGGGAGGAATTTGGGCTGTGTTGTGTACAGTGGTGCCTCGCAAGACGAATTTAATCCGAGTCTCTTTTTTCGTCTTGCGAAGCACGGCTATTAGCGGCTTAGCGGCTATTAATGGCTTAGCAGCTATTAACGGCTTAGCGGCTTTAAGAAAAAGGAAAAAAACTCGCAAGAACTCGCAAGACGTTTTGTCTTGCGAAGCAAGCCCATAGGGAAATTCGTCTAGCCAAGCGACGCAAAAACCGAAAACCCTTTCGTCTTGCGCGTTTTTCGTTTTGCGAGGCATTCGTCTTGCGGGGCACCACTGTATCTGTGTAAATAGCCTGGCCAAAATAGGGAGCCACCAACCATTCCAAGTGAGTCTTGATGAGCTCTGGAGGCATCATGTCTTCCTGGGGCTTTGTTTGGTTTTAAGCCTTCAGTGAGATGTTTCATTTCATTTGGGGACACCTCTCACCATTTAAGCAAATTTGACGGGTTGGTGTTCATACCGGCCTTATTTGGGAGCCTTGAATGATCGCTAAAAAGCTTGCTGTAGTATTCAACCCTTTCCAGGCTGGGATTATGGCATCATGTGTTAATTTCACATATTTCATTCCACAGGACACCAATTCCCAAAATTTGTCCTCCCTCCAGTCAGCTGCTTCTTGAGCCAAGTCTTGCCACAGCTGTCTTCCCAAGCCTATCTTTTGCTTTTTAAAAATGTTCTTATATGCTATCCTGTCTTTATTGAGTGTCCCAAAAGTTAAGAGTACTTTGAAAGAACCCCGGTGCTCTAATAGATCCAGCCAGCCTTTTCCTTGCATTTCTGCACTCTTGTGTCAAACCAGTATCACTGTTCTACAAGATAATTTTTAGGTTCTTTGGTGTTGATCAAGAAGGGTTTGATTTCTGCTGTTATTTGTTGGTAAATCTCCACCGGGTTGGACGAGTTTCTTTCAAGGAATTTGCATAGACACATCCGATATTCAGAGACCAGGGTCTTTAGGATGTTGTCACTTAGTCTCAATGACCATTTCAGCTTTTTTGCACCCACAAGCTCTCTGGAAGTGTCTGTTGGCTCGGGGGGGGGGGGGAGAGATTCTAACAGGGGGTAGATTGTAACTAATAATGGGAAATGGTTGCTTTCTGCTCTCTTGAGCACTCAAAAGAATTCACTAAGTGGAAAAGAGATGGTGACACTATGATGTAGTCGATCACACTTCCCTTCCTTTAATGTAGCAATCTGATCTGTCCATATAAAACAGTGACAGGACTCCAATGCCTTGTGGGTTGATTTTCTTGTCCATGGAATAGTGAGGAAAAGAGAAGACATCTTCCAAACCTATTCCTGCAGGGAATAAGATGCCGTCTGTTTGATAGCCAATGTGTTGTCATCCATCTGATTGGAAGTTAGCTTGGCCCTCCTAAGTTATTTCCACACTCCAAGCAGAGCCAGTAGTCTCGTAATCTGGGGAACCGGGTTCGCGTCTCCGCTCCTCCACCTGCAGCTGCTGGGTGACCTTTGGCCAGTCACACTTCCTTGAAGTCTCTCAGCCCCACTCACCTCACAGAGTTTTTGTTGTGGGGGAGGAAGGCGGGATATCAAATCCAAACTCCTCCTCTTCTTCTTCTTCTTCTTCTTCTTCTTCTTCTTCTTCTTCTTCTATAGTTTCTTCCCTAAATGTACTCTTTGATGGGTGGTGAGAGGAGAACTCTGACTGAAGCTCTTTCCACATTCCAAGCACTGGTACGGTTTCTCCCCTGTATGAATTCTTTGGTGGGAATTTAGAGCAGAACTCTGACTGAAGCTCTTTCCACATTCCAAGCACTTATATGGTTTCTCCCCTGTATGAATTCTTTGGTGGGAAGTGACATGGGCCCTCTGATTGAATCTCTTTCCACATTCCAAGCACTGATAGGGTTTCTCCCCCGTATGAAGTCTTTGATGGGTAGTGAGCTTGCCCCTCTCACTGAATCTCTTTCCACATTCCACACACTGATGTGGTTTCTCCCCTGTATGAGTTCTTTGATGGGAAGAGAGACGGGAACTGTCACTGAATCTCTTTCCGCATTGCAAGCACTGATATGGTTTCTCCCCTGTATGAATTCTTTGATGGCAGGAGAGACTTTTCTTACGAGTGAAGCTCTCTCCACATTCCACACACTGATATGGTTTCTCTTCTCCATGAATTATTCTATGGGAAATGAGACTTTCCTTCCAGGTGAAGCTCTTCCCACAGTCTAAGCACTGATGTGGTTTCTCCCCTGTATGAATTCTGTGGTGAGAAGTGAGGTACGCCCTATTACTGAACCTCTTCCCACATTCCATGCACTGATACGGTTTCTCCCCTGTATGAGTTCTTTGATGGGAAGTGAATATGTCTTTCCAGGCAAAGCTCTTTCCACATTCCAAGCACTGGTATGGTTTCTCCCCCGTATGAATTCTTTGATGGGCTATGAGCTTGCCCCTCTGACTGAATCTTTTCCCACATTCCAAGCACAAATATTTCTTCTCCCCTGTATGAATTATTTGATGGGAAGTGAGACCTCCCTTCTGAGTGAAACTCTTTCCACATTCCAAGCACTGAAAAGGTTTCTCACCTGTGTGAATACTTTGATGGGAAGTGAGAGCAGAACTCTTAAAGAAGCTCTCCCCACATTCCAAGCACCGATATGGTCTATGTCCTGTATGAATTCTTTGATGAGCCAAGAGCTTGTCTCTTTGACTGAAGTTCTTCCCACATTCCACGCACGGATATGGTTTCTCGTCCATATGAATTGCCTGGTGGGATGAGAGATGGCCCTTCTTACGGAAGCTCTTTCCACATTCTAAGCACTGATATGGTTTCTCCCCTGTATGAATTCTTTGATGTGAGATGAGTGTGGAATTCTGACTGAAGCTCTTTCCACATTCTAAGCACTGATAAAGTTTCTCCCCTGTATGAATTTTTTGATGAGAACTGAGACCGGAGCTTTGGCTGAAGCGCTTTCCACATTCCAAGCACTGATATGGTTTCTCCCCTGTATGAATTCTTTCATGAGAACTGAGACTGGAGCTCTGGCTGAAGCGCTTTCCACATTCCAAGCACCGATATGGTTTCTCCCCTGTATGAATTCTTTGATGGTAAGTGAGAAGGGACCTGTGACTGAAGCTCTTCCCGCATTCCAGGCACTGATAGGGTTTCATCCCAAAGGGATTTCGTTGATGGGAAGTGGAATGGGAGGTCTGGTTTAAGTTCTCTCCACATTCCAAATATTGAGATGGCTTCTCCACTGTGCAGAATTTGTCAAGCTTTCCCTTGTTCTTCATTTCCAATTTAACACCATCTGCAGGAAATAGAGAAATGGATTATGTCCCTTTAATTTCAGGAAGAAATGGGGACTACGTAGTGCTACTGCTTTTTATGTAGCTTCTAATAGATATATCTGCTGCAGCATTAGATTTGGCTCTGACTGAAGAATCAACACAATACAAACACAACACGTAGGCTAATAGTAGGAAATATATAATAGAATAATGATATCATTCAAATTATAGGAGTAAGCCAATCAAAGTTCATATATACAATATAACAGAGTGGTAGCGAGGACTGTCAAGCCATGTGTTCAAAACAGATGTCTAAGGACAGTCTCACAATAGTCTTTCAAAAGTATCAACAGAAGATGTCTCAAAAGTTTCAAAAGTAAAGTCTCTCGATAGTGCTCTGCTGATCCTTAGCATGAATCGTACTTACATATTCTGTTGGAAAATATTGGCTGATGAAGACTATTACAAAAAAGTAGTATCATTCCGGAGACACTGTCCTTTTGAGACGTCTTCCGTTGGAACTTTTGAAAAACTATTGAGAGACTTCACTTAGCAGGAGGGAGCCAGGAGGTGTCAAGGCTCTGCTATGCTGAAGCAGAGCCCCAGCACTGCACAGAGAGCTCAGGGGCAGGCGGAGAGCCTATGGCTGTGCCTTCGGCACGAGAAAGGAGAGGGTTAAAGCGCAAGGACCAGAGACGTCCCATGAAACCTCCCTGCCCCTTCTGTTGGAGGAGAAGCGGGTGAAGACCACTCCCCAAATCTGAACCGGACGATTCGGATGCATAAGTTGTACTGTGCTGCTTGTACATATGTAAAATAAAGAACTGCAAATATGCTATTCGCTTTAGATTGTACAGCAGTTATTGTTTTGTAGTAATGGATATGGATGTTATTTTGCTTGCTTCATTGGATCATCCATCAGTTAAATAAAGCTTGCGTCTGACACCCAATAGTCTGTCTGCTCTCCATTCACTGAGACCCAAGGAACCACCCCGGCCCAAAGAGTACCCCTTATTGAACAATGTTCATGAATACTTCTGATAGAGGAAGAACTGAAGGCAGTTACATGGGAAATCTTAATACAGCATTCACTGCCTTTGGGGATTTGCAATCACAGACATCTTTATGGGAACCTAAGATTCGAAAAGCCTGGCTTTTTTCTGGGCTGGATGTTATTTGACTCAGTCATGAAATCTGCTCCATCTCCAAGGTCAGTCGTCTCTTTGGTCAGCCAAAACCGGACAGAAGCAAAAACAAAAAACCTGAGAGAGGCTTCTTCAACTTCCTGCAACACCCTGAAGCATACATTCAGAAATGTGTGAAGAGTTCACATCAGCCTGATCCTTGTTTTAAAAGAAATAGCTAGAGGAAAAATGTTCACAGACAAAACAGTCCATTCAAGGTGAGCTGTGGGTTAGAATCCCAGGTGCTGTAGGTGGCATTGCTGAGCTAATCAAAACCTGGGAGATTCGTCACATAGATATATATACATATGGAATTTCAAAACAGATATTGTGATCCAACAGGGAGCCTTACCAAGAGAGTCTATGATCCCACGGTTCTCCTCCATGACTTCCTTATGCAGAGCTCTCTGGTCAGGATCCAGCAACGCCCACTCCTCCTCCGTGAAACGAACAGCTACATCTTCAAAGCACACTGGACCCTAAAAGGAAAAGGAACACTTCCTCCTCTTAGACAGTATGAATATTATCCACCACACACTGCTCTTTTGTTTCCTGCCTGTTAATTGCTGTGTTGCTTTCATGGGATAGTCTTGCCACATATTTTAAGCACAGATGCTCCTTTAGCGTCTTAATTGAATTTTTTATTGTGTCTTTTATTGTATGCATTGTTCTGTGTAGGGAGGGAACCCTCCCACTGCCCTATGGACTGGGGGCACAAGGAGGAGAGTGGGGAAAGCCCTGGGCTACAGATGGGACTGGTTAGATGAATCCTGGCTACAGTTTTTTATGGTTTGTTAATTCCCTAGAAGCCTATTTCAGCATTTCACAATAAACAGACAAATAAAAAAGCAACTACTCATAGATACTAGCGACATTCAGAGGGCTAGTAAAGGTGGGGTGTCTGTTCCTTATTCTCAGCACAGAAACTGTCAGTCTTTGTTAAAGGCAGTTTTGACAGAGAGCAAGAGGAGAGATTCCTTCTGACTCCAGAGGACCCCTAGCTGCCCCACCCCTCAGCCTCTTTCTTCACAAGGCTGCCTCCCATTACCTGATCTGGTTCCACAGCCACTGCTTCCTCTCCACTCCCATTCAAAGACAGGTGAGGAGGTCTTGCCGGCATCCTTCTGTCACCTGCAAGAGACAAGGGCAAGGGGGGAGCCAGGAGTGCAGGATGCTTCTCTCAGAGGTGAAGCAGTGCCTCTCTAACTGCAGGTGGGCCTTAGAAGAAGTCTCCCCTGCCGAGTGCATTTTTGCATTTTTACCCATTTCATATTTTGTTGTGCAAAAATACATCTCATCTCCTTTGGGCTCTTGGCCACAACTGTCTTCCCCCCAAAGGTGAAACAACCCCATGGATTAATGTCCAAGTCCAGAGAATGTGACCCAAATGAGAAGAAATTCCTTCCTCCTTACCCAGCGGCCTCTCTCTGGTGTCCAATGAAGTCCTCTCTGCCTCAGAGGAATCGGGACCAGTTTCTGTCAACAGATCCTTTCCCTAAAAGAGAATCAAGGATTCAAAACATAGAAAGAGAACTATTAGGGGCAAAATCTTTAGGGATGTCCAATATAGTGCCTTGGATACTTTCAAAGAAGGATGAGATTTAGAGATCTTCTCCCTCCTGTCTGGAGCCCCTTGGGAGTATCCGGAGGAAAGCTTCTCTCACCTGCTTCCTCTCCTCCGCCTGACTCAGGAGGAAACCTTCGGCCAGGGCCACTGCCTGGGAACTGGTCTCTGCTCCGCATTCCCTCACCCAGCTCTCCATCTCCGCTGGAAGGACAGCCAGGAACTGCTCCAAGATCATCAGGTCCAGCATCTCAGCTTTCGTGTGCCTTTCTGGCTTCAGCCACTGACAGTCAAGGTGGAGGAACCGGTGGCAAACTTCTCGGGGTCCTTTGGCCTCCTGGGAGCAGAACTGCCCGAACCTCTGGCTCTGCACATCTGAGCGAAGGCTGTCCTCCTCCCCCAGGATCCTCTGCACAGAGTTGGCCCAGAATCCCCCACTGCTCTCATTGCCAGCTGAGTCTTGCTGATCCATCTGTGCTCTTAGGAAGCTTCCACGAGATCAGAAGGAATCTCTTGGTCTTCTGCCAAGAGCTGTCTGTCCGAATGAGAGATGGTGGCAAACCCTGCAAAGCAAATACATTGTTCCATTATTAGACTGGAACACAAGCAGAAGGAGAAATATGTTCCCTGCGCAAGTGTGGATGAGCCTTGCTAGGAAGCAGGACTGGACTGCACCACAGGCCAGACTCTGAGCTTTATATTAAGAGGTATAGAAATTCAACAATCCATCACTCCTCCCTTCAGGGGTCAATGAGATAAAGAAATTCACAACTTTTAAAAGACATCTGAAGGCAGCCTGGGGAGATTTTTAAAGCTTGGTGTTTTTATATAAGCTGTAGGCTGCCCAGAGTGCCTGGGGAGGCCCAGCCAGATGGGCATGGCACTGATGATGATGATGATGATGATGATGATGATATCCATCACTTTTTCACCTGACCAGTTTTTCCCCCTCTGGAAAGTGGCAAGCAGTGTGTGGGTCCAAATGAAAAAATGCATTTGCAGCCTTCCTGTGACGCCTCCCGGGCTGGAGGATCCTCTGCTCCCTGACTTGGAGGTCCCCTGCTGCATGAGCTGAGAAGACCCACCCCTGCATCCCCCCCCCCCGACTCCCCACATCCCAGCGCCTGCAGAAGAGAGAGACAGAGCCCCCTCCCCTTGCAGAAGGGTCCTTGAGAGGGAGGGGCTTTTGCTCAGGAGCACATCTCAACCGCCTTGATTTTTCCTCTCTCTCCTTCTCTAGAAACCCTTTTCTTTTCCAGGCATAATTCTGCCAGGCTGAAATTCTGCCAAGGTGCCTCTCACTTTGCAGAGAGGAAGAGGGAGGCCCCTCTGCTCCCTGACTTGGGGGTCCCCCATTCCTGAGCTGAGCACCCCCCACCATGCAAGAAGAAAGAGGAGACTCACCAGATCCCAAGGGAGAGACCCCAGAGACCAAAGCCCCGCCCCTTGGCAGGAAAGGACGTGCAGGGCGGGGCTGGGACTTTGGAGGAACTCCCTCCCCCCCCCGCACCTTTCTTCCGGTCCTCTCTAGGAATCCGCCCAAGTTCATTTTAACCCTTCGCAAGCCGCGCTCAGGAGAATTCTTTGTTGGTATCCCTCATTACTCCCCTGAACCTGATCACAGAATCGTAGCCCTGGAAGGGTTCCCCCCCCCCGGGGTCATCTAGTCCAACCCCCCGCAAGGCGGCAGGAATCTCAGGACTTCATGGAAAGCCAGCCTGACTTGACAGTCGACCGGGGGGGGGCTTCTCCCGCCCCCTTTCCCTTTGCTTCGCTTCCTACCTTGATTTCCCCTGTGGGGCAGGTCGGTTGCGCAGGAGAAGGGGGGGTCTCTCTTATGGGGCGAGCCTGCAGTTCGCGCCTGCGCTGTGGGTCAGCGCCGGATCCCGCTTCGCGCATGCGCTCGGGGGAGGGGGGCTCAGCTGCAGGGGCGCCAATTTGAAGAGAATATGGGGGTCGGGTGAGTCCCGCCCCCCATGAGGGATGCAGGCGCACTATCGGGATGGCAATGCTCACCAATGGGGTCTCGGCCCCCTCAAGTCTTTTATTGGGGGCGCTGGAGCCCCCTTGGCCGCCCCAGGAGTTGCCCCTATGACTGGGGGGGGGCAGGACCCCCCGAGCTGCCATCTTTCCAGAAGTTCCCGTCTTCGTTTCATCCTCCCTTCCACCTCCCGAGTGAAACTCCCCTCAGTTCGGTCCCAGATAAAGGCAATGGCCAAACGGGAAGAAGGAATCCAGAAGAAGAAAGATTTCCATACAGAATGGGGACACTAAGGGGCTTCCCTTCAAAACTACGAAATACAACAGCAGGATTAATTGAAAAGCAAGCAAGGCTACCTTGCAAGAAAATTAAGAGAGCAATTTAAGGAAAAGGTGTAAGAAACCCTGGAAGGGGGGAGGGAGGTCAGAATGGGGGTTTGATGTGTGGTTATTGTTAAACTGAAAAGAAAAAAAAATATTTTTTAAAAAGAAAAAGCTCAGTTTGTGCTTCCTCTCACTCCGGGAGGCCTTCTCCGCTCATCAATTTCCTCCTCACAAAATATAGACATTTCTGTGGTAATGTATTCTCCTTGCGCGTTTTATTTTGGATCGTGACACAACCAGCAATGAATGATGTAGCAGATCCCACCACTAACCAATTACCGTAATTTGGAGTGGACTCATCCCACTAACTGCCCCCAGTGAAATATGGCACCACCAGTGAACATGATGCCAAGTAAATGAATCTCTGCCATTTGCCCCAGGCTGTCTTGTGGGAGGGAAACGTCCATTCAGGGAGTCTCGGGCAAGAGTTCATCAAATGAGAAAAGTTATATTTTCAAAAAGAAGAGGCTTGTGAAACAGACCTTGGGTCGGGAGATGCGTTCTTTCAGGCAGAAGTTAGCTTCTTAAACTAAAGATGGGAATGTCACAGGCTTAAACACAGCAGGATATGCACACCTTTCCTTAAACTTCAGCTGCTAAAATGAGCTGAAACACTTCAGGTAAACAGATGTTCCTGTTTCTAGAAGAGGAGGGAAAAGGCTCAAATCGGTTTCTGTTACTTCTCTCTCGCTCCTTTCCTTAGTGATTTAGGTGTAGCAGTTCAATCCTTTTCACCCTGACCAGGTTCCTTTCCCTCAGTCTCCCTCCCTCTCAGCAATGCCCCTCCTGAGGCGTTTTCTTTTGTGCGCCAGACCCCGGGGATCCCTCGGCCCTCTTCTTTCTCTCCCCCGACTCAGCCCCTCTTCCTCTCTCCTTCTTCTCCTCAGGCCAGAGCCACTTCTCCCTCAGAGCAGCCTCTCCTCCTCCTCCCTTCCTCCCGTCTCAGCTCCAGCCTCAAAACTCCCTCAGAAAAGGCGCCTCTCATCTTCCCGCCAAAAGGGCTGGCTCCGCCCCCTGTGGTCTGTCTGGGCAGCCAATCAGAGAGAGGCTCCTGCCCCCTAATGGTGTTTCTGAGGGACTGCAGCTTCAGACTCTGCCCGGGCTCAGCTGTCCATCACAGCAGGGCTTTCTGTTCAGTCTCCTCTGGACATCGAAGTGGTGGCATGTCTTCCCTACAGCCTCTTGTCTGAATTACACCTGGAAGAAACGGGTTGGTGCCTCCGGTAATGGCAGAATTCCTCTGATCGGGAGGAATTTGCCCCGTGGGAATTTGGGTCTGGCCGCCATGGCGAAGGTGGAGACCCGCAAAAAATCACAGGCGGGAGAAGCCTGTGAGCATGGGATTCGGCAGGCACCTTTTGCGCTTCCCATGTAACCCTTCCTTCCCTGCACACCATGTAACCCTTCTTTCCTCTCCAAAGCAGAAGCCCAGCAGGAGCCTCATGCGTCAACCCCCCTGCCCCACCCCACCCCTGTTTATTTGGAGACTTTCTTGGCCAATGTGCTGAGCTGCCTTTTCATTCCAAGGTTCATTTCTTCACTGGGCAAGGACCAGTGGTCTAGCAGCAAACTCTTACCACAGCTGGGAGTCCAGGAAGACCAGCTCCATGCCTTGCAAGATTCCCCCCCCCCCCCCCAGTGATTGACTGATTGGTCCACGGACTCCAGCAAGAAAGGCTGAGGCTGCTGAACAAACTATAGGTTTTAACAGATTTTCCGGGGGTTGTGGCTGTTGTGGTGACCCAATGCAAAAATCCTGAGGATCCATGGGCTTTTACCTCCCCCCTGCCAGGCAGCCTCCTTTATCTCTCTCGCGATCCCACCAATCAGCTGTTTCCTTTCAACACTCCCTTCCCTCTTGTTTGCCTTAATGTCTTTTCCTTAGCTGGAAAAGTTTTTTCCTCCTCCTTTTCTTCTAATTTCTCTCCTTATTGCTTTAGTCTTCCTGTTTCCCCCCTTTGCAAGTTTGCTGTCTTTACCCTCCCCCCTCCCAGGGAGCCTCCTTTATCTCTAGCGCCTCTTATCACTCTCCCTGATAGCAAAGGATCAGCTGCTTTGTTTCAACACCCACTTACCTCTCCCCCCCCCCAAAAAAATCTGCTTTTTGCCCCTGGGCAATTCGGCTCCAGGGACCACGCATTCACTCCATAAGACGCACAGACATTTCCCCTTACTTTTTAGGAAGAAAAAAGTGTGCCTTACAGAGCAAAAAATACAGTATAAACCATGTTAATGGAGAAATCCGAGGGCTCCCTTGGACAAAAAACAAGGACACCAGCCAGGAATACCAGAGCAAAACAGGAGCCAGTAGGCTTGGTCTTTATTGAAGACTGTTGCCACAGGACTCCCACCTGCCTCCAGGTGGAACAAGATGGAAGCCCCAAACAAAAGAGCCCCCAAACTTTTATTAGCTGCTAATCCCCATGTTACACCCCCCCAAACTACATCACTAATTCATCATGGTTACATCGTGAAAGGGGAGGTCTGGTGGCAGGAATCTGAGCATCCTGGACCCTGCCCCATGGTTCCCCTTGCCCTCCACCAAACACCCACCAAGTGGAACAAGAGATATTTACATTTCCCAGTTTCCCAGCCAAGTGAATCACTTGGTCATGAAGCCCACTGGGTGACTTTGGGAGCCAGGCGTAGCTTCACAGCCTAACCTACCTCACAGGGCTATTGTCAGGATTAAATCCGAAGGGCAAGACCCATGTGACTCCACCGGGAGCTTCCTGGAGAGAAAGATGGCATATTAATGCCATCAAGGAATTTCAGCAAGGACAAATGCCAGGTTCTGCATACAGGCAGGAATAATCAGCAGCAAATATATAAGACGGGTAAATATTAAAAGCACAATAAAACACTGACCATTAGAAACCTTTTGGTACAGGGCTGCCTTCAGGGGTCCAAACACTCATCCCTTTCTAGACATGACCCAGGAGGAACAGAACCACTACATAACAGTGCCCCCAGCTCCCAACCCCGCTAGACGGTCCAGAATGATACCATGGTCAATGGTTACAAAAGCCACTGAGAGATCCAGCAGAACCAGAAAAGAGCTTTCACCTTTGTCCCTAGCCCGCCGGAGATCATTGAGCAGTGCAACCAGAGCGGTTTCAGTTCCATGATGGGGCCTTAATGACGACTGGAAGGGATCCAGATGGTCTGCTTCCTCCAGATGTGCCTGGAGCTGTTTAGCGACCACCCGCTCAATCACCCTGCATGTATGTGTGTATATATATATATTTGATTCCACACTTCTCTGAAGTCTCTCAGCCCCACTCACCTCACAGAGTGTTTGTTGTAGGGGAGGAAGGGAAAAGAGAATGTTAGCCGCTTTGAGACTCCTTAAAGGGAGTGAAAGGCGGGATATCAAATCCAAACTCCTCCTCTTCTTCTTCTTCTTCTTCTTCTTCTTCTTCTTCTTCTTCTTCTTCTTCTATAGTTTCTTCCCTAAATGTACTCTTTGATGGGTGGTGAGAGGAGAACTCTGACTGAAGCTCTTTCCACATTCCAAGCACTGATACGGTTTCTCCCCTGTATGAATTCTTTGGTGGGAAGTGAGAGCAGAACTCTGACTGAAGCTCTTTCCACATTCCAAGCACTTATATGGTTTATCCCCTGTATGAATTCTTTGGTGGGAAGTGACATGGGCCCTCTGATTGAATCTCTTTCCACATTCCAAGCACTGATAGGGTTTCTCCCCCGTATGAAGTCTTTGATGGGTAGTGAGCGTGGCCCTCTCACTGAATCTCTTTCCACATTCCACACACTGATGTGGTTTCTCCCCTGTATGAGTTCTTCGATGGGAAGAGAGATGGGAACTGTCACTGAATCTCTTTCCGCATTGCAAGCACTGATATGGTTTCTCCCCTGTATGAATTCTTTGATGGCAGGAGAGACTTTTCTTACGAGTGAAGCTCTCTCCACATTCCACACACTGATATGGTTTCTCTTCTCTATGAATTATTCTATGGGAAGTGAGACTTTCCTTCCAGGTGAAGCTCTTCCCACAGTCTAAGCACTGATGTGGTTTCTCCCCTGTATGAATTCTGTGGTGAGAAGTGAGGTAGGCCCTATTACTGAACCTCTTCCCACATTCCATGCACTGATACGGTTTCTCCCCTGTATGAGTTCTTTGATGGGAAGTGAATATGTCCTTCAAGGCAAAGCTCTTTCCACATTCCTCACACTGATACGGTTTCTCCCCCGTATGAATTCTTTGATGGGCTATGAGCTTGCCCCTCTGACTGAATCTCTTCCCACATTCCAAGCACAAATATTTCTTCTCCCCTGTATGAATTATTTGATGGGAAGTGAGACCTCCCTTCTGAGTGAAACTCTTTCCACATTCCAAGCACTGAAAAGGTTTCTCACCTGTGTGAATACTTTGATGGGAAGTGAGAGCAGAACTCTTAAAGAAGCTCTCCCCACATTCCAAGCACCGATATGGTCTATGCCCTGTATGAATTCTTTGATGAGCCATGAGCTTGTCTCTTTGACTGAAGTTCTTCCCACATTCCACGCACGGATATGGTTTCTCGTCCGTATGAATTGCCTGGTGGGATGAGAGATGGCCCTTCCTGCGGAAGCTCTTTCCACATTCTAAGCACTGATATGGTTTCTCCCCCGTATGAATTCTTTGATGTGAGATGAGTGTGGAATTCTGACTGAAGCTCTTTCCACATTCTAAGCACTGATAATGTTTCTCCCCTGTATGAATTTTTTGATGAGAACTGAGACCGGAGCTTTGGCTGAAGCGCTTTCCACATTCCAAGCACTGATATGGTTTCTCCCCTGTATGAATTCTTTCATGAGAACTGAGACTGGAGCTCTGGCTGAAGCGCTTTCCACATTCCAAGCACCGATATGGTTTCTCCCCTGTATGAATTCTTTGATGGTAAGTGAGAAGGGACCTGTGACTGAAGCTCTTCCCGCATTCCAGGCACTGATAGGGTTTCATCCCAAAGGGATTTCGTTGATGGGAAGTGGAATGGGAGGTCTGGTTTAAGTTCTCTCCACATTCCAAATATTGAGATGGCTTCTCCACTGTGCAGAATTTGTCAAGCTTTCCCTTGTTCTTCATTTCCAATTTAACACCATCTGCAGGAAATAGAGAAATGGATTATGTCCCTTTAATTTCAGGAAGAAATGGGGACTACGTAGTGCTACTGCTTTTTATGTAGCTTCTAATAGATATATCTGCTGCAGCATTAGATTTGGCTCTGACTGAAGAATCAACACAATACAAACACAACACGTAGGCTAATAGTAGGAAATATATAATAGAATAATGATATCATTCAAATTATAGGAGTAAGCCAATCAAAGTTCATATATACAATATAACAGAGTGGTAGCGAGGACTGTCAAGCCATGTGTTCAAAACAGATGTCTAAGGACAGTCTCACAATAGTCTTTCAAAAGTATCAACAGAAGACGTCTCAAAAGTTTCAAAAGTAAAGTCTCTCGATAGTGCTCTGCTGATCCTTAGCATGAATCGTACTTACATATTCTGTTGGAAAATATTGGCTGATGAAGACTATTACAAAAAAGTAGTATCATTCCGGAGACACTGTCCTTTTGAGACGTCTTCCGTTGGAACTTTTGAAAAACTATTGAGAGACTTCACTTAGCAGGAGGGAGCCAGGAGGTGTCAAGGCTCTGCTATGCTGAAGCAGAGCCCCAGCACTGCACAGAGAGCTCAGGGGCAGGCGGAGAGCCTATGGCTGTGCCTTCGGCACGAGAAAGGAGAGGGTTAAAGCGCAAGGACCAGAGACGTCCCATGAAACCTCCCTGCCCCTTCTGTTGGAGGAGAAGCGGGTGAAGACCACTCCCCAAATCTGAACCGGACGATTCGGATGCATAAGTTGTACTGTGCTGCTTGTACATATGTAAAATAAAGAACTGCAAATATGCTATTCGCTTTAGATTGTACAGCAGTTATTGTTTTGTAGTGAGTGTGGGATATGGATGTTATTTTGCTTGCTTCATTGGATCATCCATCAGTTAAATAAAGCTTGCGTCTGACACCCAATAGTCTGTCTGCTCTCCATTCACTGAGACCCAAGGAACCACCCCGGCCCAAAGAGTACCCCTTATTGAACAATGTTCATGAATACTTCTGATAGAGGAAGAACTGAAGGCAGTTACATGGGAAATCTTAATACAGCATTCACTGCCTTTGGGGATTTGCAATCACAGACATCTTTATGGGAACCTAAGATTCGAAAAGCCTGGCTTTTTTCTGGGCTGGATGTTATTTGACTCAGTCATGAAATCTGCTCCATCTCCAAGGTCAGTCGTCTCTTTGGTCAGCCAAAACCGGACAGAAGCAAAAACAAAAAACCTGACAGAGGCTTCTTCAACTTCCTGCAACACCCTGAAGCATACATTCAGAAATGTCTGAAGAGTTCACATCAGCCTGATCCTTGTTTTAAAAAAAATAGCTAGAGGAAAAATGTTCACAGACAAAACAGTCCATTCAAGGTGAGCTGTGGGTTAGAATCCCAGGTGCTGTAGGTGGCATTGCTGAGCTAATCAAAACCTGGGAGATTCGTCACATAATAATAATAATAATAAATTTTATTTATATCCCGCCCTCCCCAGCCGAAGCCGGGCTCAGGGCGGCTAACAACACTAAAATAGTGCAACATTCTAAAAACATTATAAAAATTAATTAAGATCAAAATTGATGGCAACCATACTAAAGTTCTGTAAAGATTGCCAAAGGAGGGAGTCAGTCTGCGCCCTGACCAAAGGCCTGGTGGAACAACTCTGTCTTGCAGGCCCTGCGGAAAGATGTCAAGTCCCTTGTCTCTTGTGTCAGAGCGTTCCACCAGATCAGAGCCACAGCCGAAAAAGCCCTGGCTCTGGTTGAGGCCAGCCTAACCTCTCTGTGGCCTGGGACCTTCAAAATGTTTTTATTTGAAGACCGTAAGTTCCTCTGTGGGGCATACCAGGAGAGGCGGTCCCGTGGGTACGAGGGTCCTAGTCCGTATAGGGCTTTGAAGGTTAAAACCAGCACCTTAAACCTGATCCTGTACTCCACCGGGAGCCAGTGCAGCTGGTATAGCACTGGGTGAATGTGATCTCGCAGCGAAGACCCCATAAGGAGTCTCGGTGCGGCATTCTGCACCCGCTGGAGTTTCTGGGTCAGTCTCAAGGGCAGCCCCACGTAGAGCGAGTTACAATAATCCAATCTGGAGGTGACCGTTGCGTGGATCACAGTGGCTAGGTCAGGGCAAGAGAGGTAAGGAGCCAACTACTTAGCTTGGTGGAGATGAAAAAATGCCGCCTTTGTTATAGCTGCAATCTGCGCCTCCATGGAGAGGGAGGTGTCGAAGATTACACCCAAACTCTTAACGGACGGTGCTGGCACTAATTGCACCCCCACAAGAGATGGGAATTGCCCCCTCAATCCCATATTGTCCCGTCCCAGCCAGAGGACCTCTGTCTTCGAAGGATTTAACTTCAACCGGCTCCCACGTAACCATCCAGCCACAGCTTCCAAACATCTGGTCAGTGTGTCTGGGGCCGAGTCAGGATGGCCATCCATCAACAGATAGAGTTGGGTGTCATCAGCATACTGATGGCATCCCAGCCCAAAACTCCGGACAAGCTGGGCGAGGGGGCGCATAAAGATGTTAAAAAGCATCGGGGAGAGTATCACACCCTGGGGCACTCCACACACCAGGGAGTGGTGCGATGACAATTCCCCCCCCAAGCGCCACCCTCTGTCCCCGACCAGAGAGAAACGAGCACAGCCATTGAAGGACTGTGCCCTGGATCCCCATGTTGGCAAGGTGGTGGTCCAGGAGTTCGTGATCGACCATGTTGAAGGCTGCTGACAGGTCTAGAAGAATCAGCAGCCCCAACCCGCCTCGATCTAGCTGCCTGCGGAGATAATCTGTTAGGGCGACCAGAGCCATCTCAGTCCCATGACCAGCGCGGAAGCCGGACTGGAATGGATCCAGAGCCAATGATTCATCGATAAACCTACCAAGCTGTTCAGCAACTGCTCTCTCAATCACCTTACCCAGGAATGGAAGATTCGAAACCGGGCAGTAATTGGACAGATCTAAGGGATCTAATGATGTTTTCTTTAAGAGCGGGCACACCACTGCCTCCTTCAGTTCCCCTGGGAATGTCCCGGTGCCAAGGGACAGATTGATGATATCCCCCAGGGGGGCCCGCACCTCGTCTGGACACGCTCTAATCAGCCAAGACGGGCACGGGTCAAGAGGACAGGTGGTGGGCTTTCCAGCTCGGAGGAGTCTGTCCACATTGGCTGGGGATATCCGGTCAAAGTGGTCCAATACTGGAGCCGAGGACAGTCGAGGGGCCTCCAGTTCCTTTATTGTATCCAAACTGGCAGGGAGGTCATGGCGGAGCAACAGGACCTTCTCCGCAAAAAAGCTCGCAAATGCCTCACAGCTGTGTGTCAAATTGTTAGATATATATACACGTATGGAATTTCAAAACAGATATTGTGATCCAACAGGGAGCCTTACCAAGAGAGTCTATGATCCCACGGTTCTCCTCCATGACTTCCTTATGCAGAGCTCTCTGGTCAGGATCCATCAACGCCCACTCCTCCTCCGTGAAACAAACAGCTACATCTTCAAAGCACACTGGACCCTAAAAGGAAAAGGAACACTTCCTCCTCTTAGACAGTATGAATATTATCCACTACACACTGCTCTTTTGTTTCCTGCCTGTTAATTGCTGTGTTGCTTTCATGGGATAGTCTTGCCACATATTTTAAGCACAGATGCTCCTTTAGCGTCTTAATTGAATTTTTTATTGCGTCTTTTATTGTATGCATTGTTCTGTGTAGGGAGGGAACCCTCCCACTGCCCTATGGACTGGGGGCACAAGGAGAAGAGTGGGGAAAGCCCTGGGCTACAGATGGGACTGGTTAGATGAATCCTGGCTACAATTTTTTATGGTTTGTTAATTCCCTTGAAGCCTATTTCAGCATTTCACAATAAACAGACAAATAAAAAAGCAACTACTCATAGATACTAGCGACATTCAGAGGGCTAGTAAAGGTGGGGTGTCTGTTCCTTATTCTCAGCACAGAAACTGTCAGTCTTTGTTAAAGGCAGTTTTGACAGAGAGCAAGAGGAGAGATTCCTTCTGACTCCAGAGGACCCCTAGCTGCCCCACCCCTCAGCCTCTTTCTTCACAAGGCTGCCTCCCATTACCTGATCTGGTTCCACAGCCACTGCTTCCTCTCCACTCCCATTCAAAGACAGGTGAGGAGGTCTTGCCGGCATCCTTCTGTCACCTGCAAGAGACAAGGGCAAGGGGGGAGCCAGGAGTGCAGGATGCTTCTCTCAGAGGTGAAGCAGTGCCTCTCTAACTGCAGGTGGGCCTTAGAAGAAGTCTCCCCTGCCGAGTGCATTTTTGCATTTTTACCCATTTCATATTTTGTTGTGCAAAAATACATCTCATCCCCTTTGGGCTCTTGGCCACAACTGTCTTCCCCCCAAAGGTGAAACAACCCCATGGATTAATGTCCAAGTCCAGAGAATGTGACCCAAATGAGAAGAAATTCCTCCTCCTTACCCAGCGGCCTCTCTCTGGTGTCCAATGAAGTCCTCTCTGCCTCAGAGGAATCGGGACCAGTTTCTGTCAACAGATCCTTTCCCTAAAAGAGAATCAAGGATTCAAAACATAGAAAGAGAACTATTAGGGGCAAAATCTTTAGGGATGTCCAATATAGTGCCTTGGATACTTTCAAAGAAGGATGAGATTTAGAGATCTTCTCCCTCCTGTCTGGAGCCCCTTGGGAGTATCCGGAGGAAAGCTTCTCTCACCTGCTTCCTCTCCTCTGCCTGACTCAGGAGGAAACCTTCGGCCAGGGCCACTGCCTGGGAACTGGTCTCTGCTCCGCATTCCCTCACCCAGCTCTCCATCTCCGCTGGAAGGACAGCCAGGAACTGCTCCAAGATCACCAGGTCCAGCATCTCAGCTTTCGTGTGCCTTTCTGGCTTCAGCCACTGACAGTCAAGGTGGAGGAACCGGTGGCAAACTTCTCGGGGTCCTTTGGCCTCCTGGGAGCAGAACTGCCCGAACCTCTGGCTCTGCACATCTGAGCGAAGGCTGTCCTCCTCCCCCAGGATCCTCTGCACAGAGTTGGCCCAGAATCCCCCACTGCTCTCATTGCCAGCTGAGTCTTGCTGATCCATCTGTGCTCTTAGGAAGCTTCCCCGAGATCAGAAGGAATCCCTTGGTCTTCTGCCAAGAGCTGTCTGTCCGAATGAGAGATGGTGGCAAATCCTGCAAAGCAAATACATTGTTCCATTATTAGATTGGAACACCAGCAGAAGGAGAAATATGTTCCCTGGGCAAGTGTGGATGAGTCTTGCTAGGAAGCAGGACTGGACTGCACCACAGGCCAGACTCTGAGCTTTATATTAAGAGGTATAGAAATTCAACAATCCATCACTCCTCCCTTCAGGGGTCAATGAGATAAAGAAATTCACAACTTTTAAAAGACATCTGAAGGCAGCCTGGGGAGATTTTTAAAGCTTGGTGTTTTTATATAAGCTGTAGGCTGCCCAGAGTGCCTGGGGAGGCCCAGCCAGATGGGCATGGCACTGATGATGATGATGATGATGATAATGATGATGATATCCATCACTTTTTCACCTGACCAGTTTTTCCCCCTCTGGAAAGTGGCAAGCAGTGTGTGGGTCCAAATGAAAAAATGCATTTGCAGCCTTCCTGTGACGCCTCCCGGGCTGGAGGATCCTCTGCTCCCTGACTTGGGGGTCCCCTGCTGCATGAGCTGAGAAGACCCACCCCTGCATCCCCCCCCCCGACTCCCCACATCCCAGCGCCTGCAGAAGAGAGACAGAGCCCCCTCCCCTTGCAGAAGGGTCCTTGAGAGGGAGGGGCTTTTGCTCAGGAGCACATCTCAACCGCCTTGATTTTTTCTCTCTCTCCTTCTCTAGAAACCCTTTTCTTTTCCAGGCATAATTCTGCCAGGCTGAAATTCTGCCAAGGTGCCTCTCACTTTGCAGAGAGGAAGAGGGAGGCCCCTCTGCTCCCTGACTTGGGGGTCCCCCATTCCTGAGCTGAGCACCCCCCACCATGCAAGAAGAAAGAGGAGTCTCACCAGATCCCAAGGGAGAGACCCCAGAGACCAAAGCCCCGCCCCTTGGCAGGAAAGGACGTGCAGGGCGGGGCTGGGACTTTGGAGGAACTCCCTCCCCCCCCCGCACCTTTCTTCCGGTCCTCTCTAGGAATCCGCCCAAGTTCATTTTAACCCTTCGCAAGCCGCGCTCAGGAGAATTCTTTGTTGGTATCCCTCATTACTCCCCTGAACCTGATCACAGAATCGTAGCCCTGGAAGGGTTCCCCCCCCGGGGTCATCTAGTCCAACCCCCCGCAAGGCAGCAGGAATCTCAGGACTTCATGGAAAGCCAGCCTGACTTGACAGTTGACCGGGGGGGGGCTTCTCCCGCCCCCTTTCCCTTTGCTTCGCTTCCTACCTTGATTTCCCCTGTGGGGCAGGTCGGTTGCGCAGGAGAAGGGGGGTCTCTCTTATGGGGCGAGCCTGCAGTTCGCGCCTGCGCTGTGGGTCAGCGCCGGATCCCGCTTCGCGCATGCGCTCGGGGGAGGGGGGCTCAGCTGCAGGGGCGCCAATTTGGAGAGAATATGGGGGTCGGGTGAGTCCCGCCCCCCATGAGGGATGCAGGCGCACTATCGGGATGGCAATGCTCACCAATGGGGGTCTCGGCCCCCTCAAGTCTTTTATTGGGGGCGCTGGAGCCCCCTTGGCCGCCCCAGGAGTTGTGCGCCAGACCCAGGGGATCCCTCGACCCTCTTCTTTCTCTCGGGCAAGAGTTCATCAAATGAGAAAAGTTATATTTTCAAAAAGAAGAGGCTTGTGAAACAGACCTTGGGTCGGGAGATGCGTTCTTTCAGGCAGAAGTTAGCTTCTTAAACTAAAGATGGGAATGTCACAGGCTTAAACACAGCAGGATATGCACACCTTTCCTTAAACTTCAGCTGCTAAAATGAGCTGAAACACTTCAGGTAAACAGATGTTCCTGTTTCTAGAAGAGGAGGGAAAAGGCTCAAATCGGTTTCTGTTACTTCTCTCTCGCTCCTTTCCTTAGTGATTTAGGTGTAGCAGTTCAATCCTTTTCACCCTGACCAGGTTCCTTTCCCTCAGCCTCCCTCCCTCTCAGCAATGCCCCTCCTGAGGCGTTTTCTTTTGTGCGCCAGACCCAGGGGATCCCTGGGCCCTCTTCTTTCTCTCCCCCCCCCCCGACTCAGCCCCTCTTCCTCTCTCCTTCTTCTCCTCAGGCCAGAGCCACTTCTCCCTCAGACCAGCCTCTCCTCCTCCTCCCTTCCTCCCGTCTCAGCTCCAGCCTCAAAACTCCCTCAGAAAAGGCGCCTCTCATCTTCCCGCCAAAAGGGCTGGCTCCGCCCCCTGTGGTCTGTCCGGGTAGCCAATCAGAGAGAGGCTCCAGCCCCCTGGTGGTGTTTCTGAGGGACTGCAGCCCAGACTATGCCCAGGCTCAGCTGTCCATCACAGCAGGGCTTTCTGTTCAGTCTCCTCTGGACATCGAAGTGGTGGCATGTCTTCCCTACAGCCTCTTGTCTGAATTACACCTGGAAGAAACGACTCACTTGTCAATCACCGTTCTGACTTCCTTCCTGGACTGCAAACACTGAAAGGCAGGAGCAACCAGGCTGATACATGGCACATTTTGTATGGTCACTTTCCTTCTCGGAGGGCTAGAGGCCTCCTTCTCCTTTCCTGAAGGAAAGCTCAGAGTCTGGAATACGATGAAGTCCAGCCCTGACTCCTAGCTAGACTTATCTACGCTTGCTCAGTGAACCTTTCTATTCTCCTGACAGCAGATCAATTTCTGCCTCAAGTCTCCCATCAAACCCATCCGTTGAGGTTGTGCTGATGGCCTGGAAAAAACAGGGGAAGTTCCTGCATTGCGTGGGGCTGGTCTAGTTGATCCTTGGGGTCCCTTCCAACTCTACACACCTATGATTCCATTATTCTTGGGGTCTAGCCCTCCTAGAGATATAGTTTGAATATTCCACCCACTCCCTCCCCGCCCACATTTTTCTGGAAAAGAATGGCTTTGGGGGAAAACAGAAAAAAAACCTGGTTTCCCCCCATTTTTTCTACAGGTCTTCCAATATCTAAGCTCTCCCCAAGTCTTCATTACAGTGGGAGAACTACCAGAAGGCCTTTGGAGTTGGATCAGTGTCTGGGCTGAAAGACGGGAGTGGAGAATCAGAGAATGGGAGGGACCCCAAGGATCATCGAAACCAACCCTCTGCAACGCAGGAATCACAACGAAAGAAACCCAGGCAGACGGCCACCCAACCTCTGCTTAAAAACCTCCAAGGAAGGAGAGTCCAGAGGCTGCATGCGGTATGCCAACACTGAACTGAGCCCACACTGGATGCCCTTCTGGCAGATCTCATTTAATGAAAATGTGCATACCGCGAATCTGTTGAAAATCTAACAAATGTTTTGTGGGGAAAAATTGTGGAAACGCTTCATAAATATCACAAGTTTGTTCCAGGAAAGAAGCCAAAGAGGAGGAAGCAAAGCTATGAAACTGCAAAAGGTGACAGAGACGTTGCTGTTCTTCTTCTGCCCCGCAGGCAGTTTCCACCGCCGTCCCTGCCAGGCGGGCTGCTCAGAGTCCTTTGTCCACAAAGAGCAGCCTGGCGAGTGCTGGCGGCCAGGAGGGGCCACCCGGGAGAGGCCTCCCCTCGGCGCCTCGGCCTCACTGCTCCAGCATCTGCTCGCAGGTCCGGGAGACTTCTCCCAGCTTGACCCGGGCGTAGTCGATCCTCTTGAGGGCCATCTGGCAGTCCTTGCGGGCCGAGTAGCTGGAGCCTTCGTGGGGCTGCCCTGTGGCCACCTGGAGGAAAGAGGAAAGCAGGCCAGGTGAGAAGCCTGGACCTGACCCCTTGCCAGTGCGGCGTAATGGGCAGAGTGTCGGACTAGGAAGTGGGAGGCTAGGGTTCAAATCCCCCCATGGGGAACTGGCTCCAGGCACCAGGCCCATCACAGACCAACTCTGCAGTACAAAGACGTCTGCAAACGTGGCATGACAGCTGGCAACATCAGCCATGTGGGAATCCCTTGCAGACGACGGCCGTGCCTGGAGACAGGCAGGTTGCGCCTCTCTAGCAGTGACCAGGGGAGGAATGGGGAGCGCAGAGAGAAGGAACGCCAGGGTGCAGCTGCAGCAGCACAACCAGGCGCCTTCCTTGCCCCGGCTGCAACCGGGACTCAAAATTAGCCAGGCACATTATGCTACTGTCCAGACTGCATGGAGATTTCTGGGCAAGCCCAGTTTAGAAGCCTCCGCCTTAGTCCATAGTGAACACTGTTTCCGTTTCCACTGTGCGTGTTGGAAGAGCAAGCAGAGGTCAGACAACACAATTGAGATAATAGAATAAAAGAATCAAACAGACATTCCGTGGTGGTGACCAAACTCAGGTTTAAAGTAGCCTTTGGCGCCTTGCTTATTATATACCTTAGTTTCTAATGCTGGCTGCCACAACACCTGTCTCTTCTTGCACATCGGTCTCCACAGCCCCAGCAGGCGATGTAACGCTCTGTGCTGACTTCACCCCCCAAAGGTGCCCTTCTCCAGGGGCTCCCGAGACAGACGGATGCCAACTCCTCAGCTGTGAAGTTCACTGGGTGACCCTGGGTCCATTCCTGTCCCTCTCAGCCTGGCCTACCTTGCAGGGTTGGTGTGGGATTAAATGAGAACTAGGACCTGGGAGAAGCCAGGGTTTGAATTCCCCACTCGGCCACGATAAAACACACTGGATGCGACATGGGGGGGGGGCTGTCCCTGCCTCTTTCAGCCTCTCCGACCTCATAGCGCTTAAATGCAGAACAGGGAAAGCATGTAAGCCACTTTGAACTCCTTGGAGGAAAAGGTGGAATAGCAATGCAACAAGGAAATAATGTCGATATATAAAGTTCTGCTTGGTCCCCTGCAACCTGTTTCCCTCCCCTTCCCTCAAACTGTGCACATGTCTCCTTTTCAAAGAATCGTAGAGCTAGAAGGGATCTCGAGGGCCATCTAGTCCAGCCCCCTGAAAGGCAGGAATCTCACCATGCTGTCCCCCATCATCCCATCTGAAACCACACGGGGTCTGGCTTAGCTTTGCAAGTCAGTTTTTGGTCATCAGAATAGTCTTGCAGCCGCCGCCGCCGCCCCTGGAGGAGAGCAGAGGGGGACCTTCCAGCCCAGCCTCAAGTTCTCACACTGGCCCACAAGGTGGGGAATCTGGCGGCAGGATCCGAGCCCAAGAGCAGCAATGGGCCCTCCTGCGGTGAGTTTCCAGCCACTGGTACCCAGGAGCACGGTTGCTGCCTCTGGCTGTGGAAGCAGAGCATGGCTGGCAGCCACAGACAGCCTTTCTCACCCGCCATGAATTGGCTTCCTCAGCTTTTAGAGCCACCCCACTTGGTGGCCCCGGCAGCCCCCAGCCCAGGAGCCCCAAGCAAGTCCCCAGAGCTCTGAGCATCCCTCTCCAGATAGGCAGGCGGCCATGATCTGCACTCTCCAGAAAGAACGGGAGACTTTTCGCCAGCTGGGTTGGCGGACAGCAGGAGCGTCCATTTAGACACATCGCCTCCGTCTCCTCTTCTTCTTACTGCGGCTTCTGGGGGGCTGGATGGGGCTGCGCTCCCCGACAGGAGCCCCCCCCCCCAGGCGCCGGCCCCGCCCACCCACCTGCGTGAGGTAGCGGATCTGGGCGGAGAGCTCCGACTCCACCTTCTGGACGGAGCCCATGAACTGGGAGGTCTGGCGCTCCAGCAGGCTCCAGTTGGGCTTCTCCTTGGACAGCTCCAGGATCACCGTGCCTGCGGGGGGGGGGAGAGGGGAGGTCAGTGGTGGGCGGGGCAAGCAGGGGCATCCTCAGGCGCAGGGGGGTTTCCCCCAGCCCCGCCCACGGGCCCGCTGGCCCCGCCTGCCCCCCAAGGCCCCGCCCCCAGAGGCCTCCTCCCTCGCAGAGCCCCTTTCCCAGGCCCCGCCCACCCGCGCTCTGCATGGCCGCGCCGATCTCTCGCTCTAGCTCCTCCAGCAGCCGCAGCCGCTCGTTGGCCAAGCCCAGCCCGTAGGCGCCCGAGCCCGACACGGAGGCCGCCGCCGCCGCCGCCGAGGAGCCCGCCGCCATCGCGCTCCTGCCCGCCTCCCGCCCTCTCCGCGCCGGGACGCCTGCGCATGCGCCGAGCAATCCAGAACTACGTCTCCCGGCGCGCCCCGCGCTCTCTTCCGTCGGGAGGCGTGCGCATGCGCCTCTCTCAGGCGAGCCTTTAAATGCCCCGCTGCCGCACTCCGTCTCCCGTCGTGCACTTCGTCACCCGGTGGGCGGGGCCATGCCTGGCGCGGGCTGGCGGCAGCACGTGCGCGCGGAGCTGCAGCGGCGGGAGCGGCGCGCGCGGGGCCTGCGGCTGCTGCTGGAGCGACGTGAGATGAGAGGGCCCGGGGAACTCCCCGCCACCGGACTGGCTGCGCTGGGCTTCTTCCCGGGGGGGGGGGCGGTTCGGTTGGGGGTCACCCTGGTCAGCGGGGCGGGGGCAGGGCAGCCTTCCGGGGCCAGCTGGGAGCTCCTCCCTTCATCCTGCTGCCTCTTGTGGCAGGGAGTTCCGCCGCTTTAGACGCTGCAGGAGAACGCCTCTCCCTCCCTTCAGCCTCATGGGCTGCGCCCAAGTTCTGCTGGGACCGAAGGGGGGAGAAAAGCTTTCCTCTCTCCACTTTCTCCAAGACACTAATAATTTTATCAACTTCCATCATGCTGCCCCTTCCTCACCTTTTCTCTTGACTAAAAAGCCCCAAAGGCTGCAACCTTCTCTCAAGGGACTTGCTCCGCCCCCCGATCACTTTCAACCTCCCCGTCCGTGACCCCCAGATGAAGGGCAGCATAGAACATTAATAGATAATAACAGTAACTTTGGCGGCCCTTTTCTGAACCTTTTCCAACTTGGCAATATCCTTTTTCAGGTGAGATAACCAGAACCGCACAGAGTTATTCCAAATACAGTCACACCATTGATTTGCATAACGTCCATAATTATGCCAAGGATCCCTGGTGTGGGGATTGGCCTTTTCGGAGTCTGAAGATGTTTTCTGGTTAGACAGAAACCCTGGGAGGCTATAAAGCAGGGCAGAGAAGCATGAAGCCTGGCAGGAGTTTCAAGGGCCGGGCAGAAAGGGCTGGAGGGCCGCTTCGCTGCCATAGAGTCAGAATAGGATCTTCTTGGCTCTCTGCCTGGTGCAGAATCCTGCAACTGCTACAGCAGCCCTCGCCTTCCTGGCGCCTTCCAGAGGTTGCGGGACTACAACTCCCAGCAGCCACCAAGTGGGTGCAGGCTGAACCACAGCACCCACTGGCTTGCGTGTTTCCTTTGCTGTGATTTCTGCACTGCAGCGGGTTGGGCTGGATGACCCTAGGGCCCCTTCTGCTGGCAACCATTGCCTTGAACATCAGAGCCACCTGCTGGAGGGGCCAAAGTGGGGCCCCCGAGCCCAGCGTCCTGATCTCACAGCAGCCAGACAGACGCCTCTGATGGGAAGCCACCTGGCAGGATTCGAACACAAGAGCAGCTCTCCCCATGATTTCAAGCAAAGGGCCTTCATTCTCGCTAGTAGCCACTGACAGGCCTGTCCTCCGCTGCAAAATTCCCCGATTCTCTTCTAAAGCCGCCCAGGTCGGTGGCCATTTTGCTACCTCCTGTGGGAGGGAGTTCCACAGGTTAACGGCATGCTGCATGAAGAAGCTGCTTTCTCTCCTCAGCCTTTGGAGAGGCAAGCGGGGCAGTGGAGGCCTAGGGTGGGGCTGCCCTTTCTAAAAGCCCCTTTGCCCAGAGACCCCCTTCCTTCCCAGCCCCCTCCTGAGACGCTCCTTCTTGCTCTTCCAGATGAAATGCTGTATGGCCGCCTGGATGCTCTGCAGACCCTGCTGGCAGCAGCAGAGGAGGGGGGGCAGTGGCCGGCGGCTGTGGGGTCCTGCCGGTGAGTGTGCGGGGTGGGGTGCTGGCATGGGGGGAGGACGGGCGTTTGCTGAACTGGGGGGGGTCCTCATCTGGCTTTTTCCTTCTTTTTTTATACATTTTTATTGATTTTTTAACATATCAGTTCCAACAGTCATACAACATATTTTCTCATAACATGTTTTAGACTTCTGTCAGCACCTCTGAAGATTTTCCATTCTTTATCACTTATTCTGCATTTCATAGTTTCTATATTGCGTTTCTTGGGACGCAGGTGGAGCTGTGGGTAAAACCTCAGCGCCTAGGGCTTGCCGATCGAAAGGTCGGCGGTTCGAATCCCTGCGGCGGGGTGCGCTCCCGTCGTTCGGTCCCAGCGCCTGCCAACCTAGCAGTTCGAAAGCACCTCCGGGTGCAAGTAGATAAATAGGGACCGCTTACTGGCAGGAAGGTAAACGGCGTTTCCGTGTGCGGCTCTGGCTCGCCAGAGCAGCGATGTCACGCTGGCCACGTGACCCGGAAGTGTCTCCGGACAGCGCTGGCCCCTGGCCTCTTGAGTGAGATGGGCGCACCAACCCCAGAGTCTGGCAAGACTGGCCCGTACGGGCAGGGGTACCTTTACCTTTTTATATTGCGTTTAATTATCCTTAACTAATAATTCTTTTCGTAGTCTTCTAATATTTCAAATAATCCACCTTGCAAAACTGTTCATCACAATTACTTTTCAAATAGTTCATATGTTTACTCCAGTCCTCTGAGAATCTCTGATCCCGCAGGTTTCGAATCCTACCTGTTAGTTTATCTAATTCTGCCTGGTCCCCCTCTTCTGGCTTTTCCCAGGCCCCCCCAGGAAGTGGCCTCCGTCCGGGTGCAGCAGGAGATGGAGCTGATCGAACTCCGGAAAGAGAGAGAGGAGGTGAGTGGAGGCTCCGCGAGGGCCTGGATCGGGGCCAGCTCCTGTGGCTCCGTCGGATTATGGAATTGTGGGGCGGGAGGAGCTCCCCAGGGGTCATCTAGTCCAACCCCTGCAGTGCTGGAATCTCAAGGCTGACATCTCCCACAGCCAGCCACCCAATCTCTGCTCCCGGGACAAAAAACGTCGGGGTGCAAATGCGGGAGAGAAAGGAGTAAGTGCTGCGCTTGCTTTGCAGTTGCACCAGCGGGTCGCCCTCCTGACGGACATCCTGAGGGAGGCGGAGGCAGAGAACAAGGAGCAGCGGGCAAAGTAGGAGTCTGGGTCTCTCTGGCCCCCCAGGTGTGGGAGGGGAGGGGGGCTCGGCCTTTCAAAGAAGCTGGGTGCAGCTGGTTCGCAGGCGTGGCATCCCAGCAGCTTTCCTTCCTCCGGTCCCCCTGTCTTTGCTGCAAAATTCACTGGGAAGCCCACAAAACGTTAGAAAATGAAATCTTTCATTGGCGGGGGTTGGGCTGGATGACCCCTGGGTGTCCCTCCTGGCTTTCTCTAGGATCCGGTGCTTTCTGCCCCTCCGCAGGACGAGGCGCCTGGCCCAGGATCTGGCTGCCCTGACCCGCCGGCACGAGGAGGCACAGTGCCAGGCCTGGGCGCTTTCCCAGGAGGCCGAGGGGCTGCGCCAGGAGCTGGCCGAGGCCCATGGACTCATGCAGGAGGCGCGGCGGAAAAGGGAGGAGCTGGAGGTGCGCTGGGTGCGCGAGAAGGCGCTGGAGGCTGGCCGCCTGAACCAGGCCAACGAGCAGCACAACCGGTGAGCAGAGGGGCTCTGTCCGGAAAGATGCTCAGGCCGGGGGCTGGGGAGGTGCAGTTGCACCACGGAAGCCGAACGGAAGTCCATTTGACTTCCAAAACATTCGGGAACCAAGGCCCGGCTTCTGATTGGCTGCAGGAAGCTCGATACAATACGATAGTCTTTATTGTCGTTTTCCCATACAGAACAACGAAATTGAAAAATCTACATAAGACATTCAAAACCCAACAAGCCTGCTATCCCAACCTGGTTAGCTCCCTAAAAACTGACACCCCATTTTTAAATACAATATACTCCCATAGAGACTCCTTACAAGGCGTTTGGAGCCCTGCCTGTCGGATGTCCGGGTTCCAACCAACATTTGCAAACCAAAACACTCACTTCCGGGATTGCGGCGTTCAGGAGCCAAAACATTGGAGTGCCAAGGCATTTGGGTTAGAGCTCATCTGCTGCCCTTTTGCACAAGGCTTTTCTTCCCTGGAATCCACTGCAGCCCCGACTCCGTCTCTCTTCCCCCCCCCCCCAGGTATCAGCGGAGAGTCCGGCGCCTCCAAGAGAAGCTGCAGGAGGCGAGGCAAGCGGCCGGCATGTGAGTCCGCCTCCTTTTCCTGAGGGAGGGGGCAAGGGGGTGTCCCTCTCCAGTGGGGCTGCCATCCCCGCTCGGCCTTGAAGCTCCCTGGGCCACTCTGGCATGCAGCGCGGAGTTGAACTGCGGAACTCCCTCCCACAGGAGGCAGCGGTGAAAGGGGGAGACGGGGCAGATTCATGGGCCATCGGTGGGTCTGCTCCATCTCCGCAGCTGGAGGTGGCCGTGCTTCTCAATCCCAGTTGCCAAAGCCACAGGCAGGAAGAGTTGCTCTTTCACCCGGATCCTGCCTGCCCACTGGGAGGCCAGGAGGCGGGACTAGGTGGCGCCCCGAGGCAGCCATGGTGTCCTTGGGGAACCTCCAGCTCCAGAGGCAGTCTACCTCCATTCCTCAGTTCTTGGGGGCATTTGGCCTTGGGGCCTTCAGTGGGAGTTATCAGTCCTGGCAGAAGGTTTTGAGGTGCCTTGTTCTCCCCGTTTTGTGATAGAGAGGACAGCTGCTCCAATCCTTCCTTAGAGGGAGAGGGGGGGAGCCATTCCAGCTCCAGGAAGCCTTGGGGTTGGGCTGCTTTGAGAAGGGAGGTGGGCATTCTGCACCTCGCCCTTCATCATGGTGCCAATCCGAGGAGTCCTGGAGGGCACCTGGCTTTTCCCCAACCATCTCTGGGCCTTGAGCACCTCTGATTTTCAGTGGGGAAACCAATGGCAGCCCCTGAAGCTTCGCATCCCTTTTCTATGGACCAGGCCCTTAAGATTAGTAGTGGTAGTAATAATAATAATAATAATAGAATTATCCTGTGTCAGTCACGCTGGGATCCTGCGTCTTGGCTGACCGCTCTGTGTGCATTGATCCCGGGTCTGGTCCTTATGTCTTAGAAAATAAAAGAGAGCAGCAGGATAAAAATGCAATTAATAAATGACAGAATTGAAAGGCTGGAAGGACGGCAAGGGCTCTCCGGTGCAGCCCCTACAATGCAGGTATTGCAACTGAAATATTCATGGCAGACGGCTACCAAACCTTTGAATTATTGTTAAAAAATTAAACTTGTGTGTTTTTGCAACACTTTAAGTTTCCTGTTTTTTGTAGACCGCTTAGAGATGTTTTTAAAATGTAAAGCGGTATTGAAATCACTCGACTTCGCTTAAAAACCTCCAAGGGAGGAGAGTCCTAGATTGAGCGTTTTGTTTTTCACTTTTAAATGTTTTCAATTTCCCTCTGCGGGGAAAGCAGGGTGCCGTTTTCTAAGAAGATTCAGTTTGCAGAGGCTGGCCGTGCCTTCTGAGCAGCAGCTGCCTTTGCTCTGAAAGCCCCCCACTTTTCCTTAGGAAAGGGGGGCACCCAACTGCCTGCCCCCAACACGGTCTGCCCCTCTCTCTCGATGCAGGATTCCCAGGCTGGCAGCTGCAGAATCGTCCCCCAGCGACAGCACCTTCAGCACGTCTTGCGAGGAAACCAGCGCAGAAGGTGGGAGCAGCCCAAAGGTGGGTGTGGCGGCGGGGGGGGGGGCAAGTTAGTCAAGAAATGTGCGCCCCACCTTTCAGGCGAGAGATTCTTCCAGGGCGGAAGGTTTCTAGGAAAGCATCAAGCTGCATTTTCATACCATTTGATCTCGGTTTATTGCGATCTTGGAAACGACCAAGTGGCTTGGTAGACCGTGAGCCAGTGATGTGACGCAGCAGCAAAAAAAGGTGAATACTATCCTGGCTGCAGCAACAGGAGTGTCCAGATCAAGGGAAGGAATAATACCGCTTTATTCTGCCTTGGCCAGGCCCCACCTGGAGCCCTGTGTCCAGTTCTGGGCATCACAGTTTAAGAAGGATGTTGACAAGCTGGAAGAAGAGGGCAAGCAGGATGGAAAGCAGGCCTGATGAGGAATGGTTGAAGGAGCTGGGGAAGTTTAGCTTGGGAAAGAGGAGAGATGAGAACCATCAAATACCTGAAGGGCTGTCCCAGGGAAGATGGAGCAAGCTGGTTTTCTCCTGCTCCCTTAAAATAAGAATAATAATTTATTATTTATACCCCAGCCACTCTGGGCGGCTCCCAACAAAATATTAAAATACAATAGTGTGTCAAACATTAAAAGCTTCCCTAAACAGGGCTGCCTTCAGATGTCTTCTAAAAATCGGGTAGTTATTTTTCTCTTTGACATCTGATGGGAGAGCGTTCCACAGGGCGGGCACCACCACCGAGAAGGCCCTCTGCCTGGTTCCCTATAACCTCACTTCTCGCATGGAGGGAACCGCCAGAAGGCCCTCGGAGGAGGACCACCAGAGGAGAGGACTTGAGGCAATGGCTTCAATTTACAAGGAGATTCCAGCTAACGTCAGGAAGAACCTTTTTCTTTTGTTGGGGGTCTTCAGTTTGGGTGGCCGCCTGTCAGGAATGCCTGAACTGCGATTCCTGGGGTTCCCTCTCAATCCTGCGGTTCTTAGCACTCCTTCCCCTCCTTCTAGGTTTCAGAAGCAGGACCAGCAGGGTCCAGCCCCCCTCGGGCCTCATCCCCTCTGGGTCAGCGCGCAGCTGCAGGTAGCCTTGTCCCTCCTTCCCGGGGAGTCCGTGGGGCAGCAAACTTCCTCCAGGTCCTTAACTTGGCCCCCTCTTTCTTGCCGCAGGTCCAATTCCCGAGGCAGCCCCCGCCCCGTGAATGCAGCCTGGCCCTTTCTGAGAACGTCTGCACGGCCGTCGGTCAGCTTGCTCAGTGGTCACAGCACGCTTGCAATGGCACCTTGATTCTTTACCTGGTCCTCACGTCACGGAGAGCGTGCTGGTTGTGTGAATTGCTCAGGAAAAGGGGGCTAAGCCATACCCCACAACCCTGGAGTCTACAAGTTTTTGGGGGTCAGGGGTAGCATGGACTCAAGGCCCCCCCCCCGGGTTGGGCGGCTACCAAAAGCCCCACATAGCTCTTCTGCGGGTGAGGGTCTTCCTTCTTGCAAAACTTGGGGGTCAGGGACCCTCTGGCCCCACAGCGGTGCAGCAAAAGTGGAGAGTCCTTGCTGCAGATCTGAGAATCTCTGGCAGGGGGGCTGCTATTTTCACAGGAGCCCCCTTTCCACTTCTCCCACACCCCCTCCCCATTTTTAATGCTCAAACCACTTAATAAAAACTTCCAGACATCTGTTAACCGTTTTTTAATTTTCATTTGTTGCTCTCTGCTCAGACAATGTAGGAAACAATAATGGTCTTTTTAAAATTTCTTTTTACACGCATTGCCTGCCCTGCACCTGTTTGTACAGGGGGGCAGCCCTGCAAGGGTTTTTTTGGGGGGGGGCGACTGGGCACAAAGCACAGAGACGTTGGCACACACCTGCCCCCTTCGGCATTTGGGGGCATGGGGAGGGGTCCCCAATCCCAGGCAGACGGGCTCAGCTCACACCCCCTTGGCCAGCAGAGGCACATCTCTTGGGGGGGGGGGCTTTTTTGAAAAAGAGATGGGGGGGGACAGACAGAAGAGGCCTCCCAGCCCCCATTAATTTTTTTTAAAGGGAAAGAGGAGAGAGTTCAACTGACCAATTGTTTTCCCTAACCAGTTAAAACAGCATTTAAAAATAAGACATTTATATAAAGGGAGAGCAGGTGGGGAGAGGGGGGGTTGCCCAGAGAGATTAGACACACACAACGTGGTGCTTTTTTGGGGGGGGATACGACAGTCAGACGATAATGCCCAATAAATGTTCCAGTGCGTTAGACAAAAATTTGGGAGAGGGGGACGGACGAGGACGGTGGCGTTAAAATCCATCTGTGGAGAAGATACGCAGCAGCAGATAAAGATTAAAAGCTGGGGGGGTGGAGGTGGTGGCCCTCGCCCCTCCATTTTTAGTCACATTAAAAGCCTCCCTCCCAAATACAGCATGAAGTCACAAGGCGGGGGGTGGGTGGGGTGATGGCTCCTATAAGGAAGGAGGGGGGAGTAGAGGATGAGGCGACATTCGTACGTGGTGGGGGGCCATTTCTCAGCTCTTTCCTCTCCCCCCCCCAACCTGGCTGGACCTGTGGTGGCGAGGGGGGGTGTTCCTCCCTCCCTAGCAAAAATGGTCATCGTCTTCCTTGTCGTCCTTCAACCCCTTCAGGCGCAGGCGGGCAAAGTCTTCAAACACAATGTCGTCGTCCTGCCCGTAGCTGGGGGGAGGGGGATTGGGGGGGGAGAAAAAGGAAAGGAGAAAATGGGGGCAGAGTCAGGCTGCTTTGGATATGCACAAAAACGGTGGCTTTTCTTTCCCCTTTGCACCCGTAAAAGATCTGCTTGTTTCCCCGCATTCCTACATCCCATAATTTCTTCGCTCCGCTTTTCTGCAGCAACAACCCTGCCAGGTGGGCTGGGGCTGAAAGGGAGAAACCGGCCCCCTCCAGACCCCCAGCCAAGCAGAGAATCAAACCTGGGGGCTCTGACCACTGTACCACACTGCCACCGGCAGCTCTCTGCGCAAGACCCAAAGGTCCAGCTCCTTTCCTGGGGGCCTGGGGCTGGAGGGGGGGCCCTTGCAGGTGTGTCCCCCCTCCTTGTGGGTTCTCCTTTCCATGCCCCAACCGCTGACCAAGATTCTCCACTTTTAAACCCCCCACCCCAATTGAACACACTCCCTCCCACCCCATGTGTTAGGTGGGCAATGCAGTCACCCTAGAGAAGTCCTCAAAGGGGGTTTGTGGGCTCCGCCCATATTATCCCTGCCCTATATTAAAAAACAAACCCAAAAAACAACCATTCCAACTTGCGGAATAGAAAATAGAAATTTCAGGGTGTTGTAAGTTCTAGACTAGGACTGGGGAGCCCATTGGGTGACTAGGGCCCCCAAACCTCCCTTGCAGGGTTGTCGGGGGGGGATATAAAGGGGAGGGGGAGAACAAGGCACATCTCCTTGAGCAACTTGGGAGGAAAGGCGGGGTATAAATGCAATAATCAATCATATTATTTGCTTTGTTTTTATTGCGTGTTTTGGGTTTCCATCTTGCATTCTTACCCTGGGAACTGCCCTGAGTTCTACGGTTGAAGGGCAGCAAGAAAATAAGTAATACTACTAAATAATTGGGCCAATATATGGGAAATAACTAGGCACAAAGAGAGAGAGACGCTCCAGGCCCAGCCTGGCTCCCCCCGCCCCCCGAGAGCGGGGCCTTGTGGGTGCTGGCTTCTGAGCCCCCCAGGGAAAGGGTCCGACTTGTCTTACTTGGTTTCGAACTCGATGAGGTTGGTGTCGACGGGGGCGTCCGTCTCGGGGGCGGCTGGAAGGGAAACGGGAGGCATGAGGTTCCTCTTTCCACCCCGTGAAACTTCGCCCCCGCCCCCACCTCTGGGGTGGCAGGAGAAGGCAGGCCCCCCCGATTCAGAGACTTACCCAGCTGAGGCTGCAATGTGGGCGAGGCCTGGTCGGGCGGCTTGGGGTGCATGAGGACAAAAGGCAGCTCCACGGAAACATCCCTGGGGGGCAGGAGAAGATCGTGAGAAGAGTCTGCGGCTGGATCAGGCCCAAGGGGGTCCGTCTGGCCCGGCAGCCTGGCCTCAAAGGGCCAAATGCCCCCCAGGACCCAGAATGGAGGTAGACTGCCTCTGGACCTGAGGCTGGTCCAGTCTCGTGGCTGAACAGGTGCCATATATATATATATATAGGTATTCATATTTAGTTATTTAATCATTTTGCATTTTGCTCATTGCATCTATACAACTCTTATTTTACTCTTACACAGACTTTCCGACTTATCTTCCTTTGGCATCCTTCTTCAAATCCTTGGTTTGCTACAATTCCTTGGGGAGATTTTGCAGCCTTTGTGAACCCCAAACACTGCACGATCCTTTTCGTTCTCTTCTTTTTAGGTCGGTTGGAAACACACCCACCCTTTTTTTCTTTTCTTTTTCTTTTTACTGTTTCGACTTGTCGACTGTAACTTCTGAAAAAACCCCAGAATCTCCACTTATCTGCAATGCCAAGTTCCTGTGATTTATTCTAGCCTCGGTATTTGTTTGAAAGTGGGCAAGAGCCGATGCAAAATCTAACCGAATTTAAATGCACTTGGAGCGATCGCCCTTGTGCTTAACTCTGCTACTAGAGAGCAGGAATCTCTCTTCCAAACATATCTTTGCAACAGATGGGTTGGGATTTTGGGGGGACATGGGACAACGAGAGAAGAGCAACCCACCCGATGTTCATACTTACCCTCCCCGGGACACCACCAGCTTGACCTTGACCCGGTAGGAGACCAGGATGCCCAGGACCTCCTTGTTGGCACCCTCCTTCACACTGCAATGCCAGGGAAAAAGAAATAGGGGGGTCACTCTGACCTGGAAACACCTCACGGACCCCGCAAGGAACAAGGCCTCCCCTTTTTCCCACGCTCACATTTCTTACCCCTTCTCACCCTGCATGAATTCCTCCTGTGCCACATAACAAACCAGTGTTCCCCAAACTTTTTGGGGTCCCTTCCGCCCCCTCGGTGCCATGAACTCACCCCCAGTGGCCCCTCCCCTCCAAAAAGCATTGTTCAGAACGTTTTTTTGCAGGACCCCCTGAAGAAGATTCAGAGCAGCAGCAGCAGCTAATGGCCAAATTGTTCAAAATCCAACTGAAACTAACTCTGTTTTACTTCAAAAAATTTATATACCGCTTGATTGTAAGGGGGAAAGCCTCAGAGAGGGTTTTACAAAAAGGATAAAACAAAATTGTCGCTAAAATTGCAAAACCACACCACAAGCACCGTTTAAAACCGCAGTGGAATAGACTGAAACTTGTGCAAACTCGTCTCAAGAGGATTGAGTTCAGCAGGCGCCAAAAAGACGACAGTGAAGGCAACTGCGCGGGAGGATGTCAAGAGGCAGGGAGTTCCAAAGTGCTGGTGCTGGCACTATTTATTATTAACAAAAATGATTAATATTGTTTATTTATTTATGCCCCACCTTTTCCCCCTGAAAGGACTTAAGGGCGGTCAAGTGACCTTGCAGAGAAGCTGGTCCCAAGTTGTTAGAATCACAGCCTCGTCAAATTGGCAGGGACCCCAGCGGTCATGTAGTCCAACCCCCTTTTAAGGGCTTTATAGACTAAGAGTAACACCTGGAACTTGGCCCGGGGGCAAATGGGCAGCCAGCGCAAATCTCCAAGAAGCACAGATGTCGTATGCTGACTGGGTCTCCCCTCCTGTCAGCAAGTGTGCTGCAGCATCCTGCACCCAGGGCAGCCCCACGGAGAGCCCCTTGCAGTATTGAGAGCAATAAATCCAGCAATCCAGGGGGAAAGCTCTGCAATGTCTGATATTTCCCGCCCCCTGGCCTCTTAACACGCCCCCCAGGACCCTCCTGCCCCCTCCCCCCCCACCAGGGGTCTGCAACCCGTGTTTGGTCCCTCTGCAATCCTAAGATCCTTCAGCTGCGATTCCTGCACAGCGGGGGGGGGGGGGGGGTTGGACTGGATGAGCCCTGGGGGTCCCAGCATTGAATTGCAGGACTCACATGGTGGAGGAGGCCAGGTTGGTGTCTTCGTGCTTGAGCTTCCCGTCCAGCGCCAGGCCCCGCTTCTCCCGGTTGTTGCTCAGCAGCGGCGTCAGGGTGTAGACCTTGCAGAAGGTGGAGCTGGGCGCCACTTGGTCGCTGGCGGCGGAAGCCAGAGAGAGAGGCGTCAAGGTCCCTGCCGGCCCAGCGCGGCCCGCCTGAGTCCGGCTGCTTGTCAGCCCACACAATACAGGATTATCTGCACTGTCAGGCAGGACCCTCTTGCGGCTCGAACCTGGGAAGGGCCTGCAAGGCAGCTGCTCTAACCACTGAGCCCCCATTGCCCTTCCACGAACCCCCATTGCAAGCAGGGCTGCAGGGGACAACGTCAGGCCAGGGCCAAAATAATAATAATAATTTATTATTTATACCCTGCCCATCTGGCTGAGCCCCCCAGCGACTCCAATCAAGAGTTAAAAACAATACAGGATTCAATAATAAAAACTTCCCTAAACAGGGCTGCCTTCAGATGTCTTTGAAAAATAAGATAGCTGCTTATTTCCTTGACATCTGGTGGGAGGGCGTTCCACAGGGCAGGTGCCACCACCGAGAAGGCCCTCTGCTGGTTGAGAGTCCTGCATTGCAGAGGGTTGGGCTGGATGACCCTCAGGTGTCCCACCCAGTTCTGGGATCTGATCTGCAGGAGTCTCCTTCATTGGAGGTTTTAAGCAGAGAAGGGAGTCCCAGGACATTTCCATGCTTGGGGAGACGACGAATTCAAGGCTGAGTTTTCCGAAATCACCCACCCAGCATCCCCTCGCCCCCACCCCAGTTCCCAGGCCGGAGACTTACTCCTGTTCGATTTGGGCCACGGGGCACTTGTACTGGGCTGTGCTGAAGAGGCAGATGTCCGCGTATTGCCGCACTGCGGAGTCAGGAGGGAGGAAAAGCGTCAGGAGACGTTCCAGAGGAAGCCAGGTCCAGGGAGTGCCAAATGGGGTGTGCTGAGGGGGTCCTCAGCTGGCTGATCATCCCCCACGCACCCCCTTTTTCCAAACCAGCAGAACCCCCCCATGCTCCCCCGGCTCCACAGGGACCCCCCCTTTCCTACCGGACACCTTGACTTTCTTGACACTTTTGCTGGAGTTGTTTGTGACGTGAACGTTGACGCTGATGGGCTCCCCGTGATAATAAAGCTGGAGGGGGGAGAGAAGGGGGGGTCAGGATACCTGGCCAAGGAAGACACGGCCCACCCTCCCAAGACCCCCTGGGACCTGGCGCCTCTCTCTTGCAACGCCCCCCCAAGCGGCACCGTCCCCCCAATTCATAGCGGAGAGCATCCACCATGAAGCCGGTGACCCCAGGAGGAGAGGGAACCTGCAACCATTGCTGCCAAGAGTCCCACATTCGCAAGAGATCTGTCTTTGGAACTCACTGCCTCTTGACGCCTTTTTTCAGAGCCTCCTAAAAGCTAAAATCCTCAGGGGAAAATATTCTCTTGGAACTACTAGATGCCTATTGTACGGAACTTGACAGTCGGACAACAGATACTTTGTTTGGATACGTATAGTGATATTTGGAATGAGTTTGCAAAGAATGTATCAGGTTTTGAATAACTGCACTTGTACAGGGAGGGGGGAAGTATTTGATCCCCTTCTAAATTTGCCTGTTTGCGCTCTGATGAAGAAATGACCAGCCCATAATTTTAATGGTAGGGTGTTCATCAATCTCTGACTTTTGTCTTCTGGGTTTCCGGGGTTTTTCCTGTTGTTACTCTGTCTCTCACAGCTACAATTAACCTACCATTAAAATTATGGATGTGTCATTTCTTCGTCGGAGGGCAAACGGGCAAATTTAGCAGGGGATCAAATACTTCCCCCCCTCACCGTATCAGGGATACAACATCATTTCTTTCAATGTATGGAAACGTACTGATTTTATTTCTGCATCCTCTTTCTCACGTATTTCCTTTTTCTCTTTTCTTTTATAAATAAAATTGCTCTAAAATAATAGTAATAATAACACATTACAGTGGTCCCTCTGGTTATGTACTTAATTTGTTCCGGAGGTCCGTTTTTAACCTGAAACTGTTCTTAACCTGAAGCACCACTTTAGCTAATGGGGCCTCCTGCTGCTGCTGGAGCACGACTTCTGTTCTCATCCTGAAGCAAAGTTCTTAACCTGAGGTACTATTTCTGGGTTAGCGGAGTCTGTAACCTGAAGCGTATGTAACCCGAGGTACCACTGTATTTTTATACCACTCTGGGTGGCTTCCAGCAAATTTAAATAATCAAAATAATCAAGAATTTTAAAAGGCACTGATTTGCTCAGACCAGCCTGAGGATACTGGTGTGTGTTTGAATCTGCTTTCAGGGCCTTTCCCCTCATTGCAGCAACTTGCAGGTGGGGCATTGGGGGGAAGGGGCAGCTATTGCTCGGGGGTGGGGGAGATTGGGACTAGATGGGGTCTGCTTTTAAGAAGGCCGGGCGCCAAGGGATTCTCAAGCTGCGGTTCGCACCTTGCAGGGCGTTGAGCTACGACTCGCAGATTCCTGACTGGTGGTGGGGATCCACAGGGTCCCCATCAGAAGCATGTTTCACACACCCCCCGCAAATGCACCTATGTGCATTGCAAAGGGCCCCCCCCCCCATAATACCTCCTTGTCGAGCGAAGCCTCGAGGTGCAGGGACCGGTCGGACATCAGAAAGTGGCGGGTGGTCTCGGCCATGGGCTGGGGGCCGGGCTTCTCCGGGGCATATTGCACTTTCCGGATGACCAGGCGGACGGAATTCCTGTGGGTCAGGGGGGGGGAGGGAGAGGGGTTGAAAGAGGAGGGGGCTGCGGCCCAGGACACCTGGGTTCTCCCCAAGGCAAGTGAGGAGGGGGCAGTTCAAAGCCCGATTAATCCGTTGCACAAACAGAAGCCCCCCTTTAGGAATCTCAAGGTGGCTCTCTTCCCCATTGCAACCCCACAACAACCCTGCGAGGTGGGCAAGTCTGAGAGAAGGGGGTCAGGATAATGGGCAGTATATAAATCGAGCAAAGAAATAAATAGCAAAGAATTAAATATGGAGTTGGGCCAAATGCTTCTCCCTTCTACGACAATGGTATTTTCTGGCCTGAACTGGATGTGCTGCCAGGGATCCGAACCCGGAGCCCGCCATGGGCAAAGCAGGCGGAAAAGGGGGCAAGGGGCTTCACAGGAAATGACACAGCCTTGTCCACCTGCCCCACAGCCTTCCCTGATCAACCGCAGTTCCCGCATTGAAGGGGGTTGGGATGGATGACCCCTGGGGGTCCCCTTGTAACTCTTCCATTCTAGGAAACTCCCAGAGGTTTGGCAGGGAAGACTGGGCCGCCTAACACCCAAAATAACAACAAATCTGTTTTGTTTTTTGCAATTTCTCAGCCAAAGGATTTGTCTGCCCTTGAAGAACAGCCCTGCGAAGCTGGCTCACCTTTTGTGAATCTTCTCATCTTGAATTTTGGCACAAAAAGCCCGGATCTCAAAATCGACGCCGCAAGCCTGGAGGAGGGGGAAAGAGGGGGATCGGGGCCCTTAGTGACACTGGTGGTCCTGTCCCGTGTCCCCCCCCAAGCTGCCCCATAAGGAGCTCTGCCCCATATGCTGCTTCCAGGGCAGAAGCCACACAGTCCCATCCTTTTCTTTCCCCTGAACCCCCAAAATCTGCCCCCATCCCTTCAGAAACCCCCTACCTTTCCTGTGTCCTCTGGACCCGGCTGCAGCGTCACAGAGCAGGGCAGGTTCTGTGGGATCTGTGGGGGGCAGAAAGAAATAGAGCAGTGCAAAAGTTTTCCCCCTCAACTCCAACTTTGGGGTCACCAACATGGCCCCCACCCCAAGGACTTCTCCTCCGAGTCCCTGACCCCCCCCCCCCGCTTTCCTCCCTTGCCACTTTTCCACCCCATGGTAACAGCCCTGCGGAACTCCCTGCCACTGGAAATGCAGCAGGCGCCTTCCGCGCCAACTTTCAAAGCTGGGGGTTGGCCTAGATGTCCCTTGGGTTCCCCTCCAACCTGACAGCCCTTTGATTCTGTGACAGGGGATGGAAAGGAAACCACAGAGCCATGGAACTGCAGAGTTGGAAGGGGGGACCCCCAAAGGGCATCTAGCCCAACCCCCTGCAATGCAGGAGTTTTGGGGGTGCAAAGGCTTGGTCCCTCTCTTACTATGAAGCTGAAGGGGTGGGCGTTGGCCCCCAGTTTCCGCAGCAGCCGCTCCTGCAGGCGGGTGAGGGGCTCGGCGGTCTCCTCGGGGGGCGGGAAGGCCTGCCAGGAGGCCAGGAAGAGGTCCTTGCGGAAGGAGAGGCCCAGAACGTCCAGGTCCTCGCGGCCGTAGCGGAAGGCGCAGGTCAGCGTCACAAAGACTGCGGGGGAAGAAGGGGGAGAGGGTCAGGCCCCCCAAGTCCCACAGCGCAGGAGCCAAAGGGGAGGACAAGCTCAGAAAAGGGGAACGGGAAACAGGAAACTGTTCTCTTCCCCCCCCCCCAAAGATGCAACCCAGGCATTTAGGATTTTGCGGTTTTGCAGAAACAAGGGCTTCGCCACTTCTGTTTGGTGACGGAAGTCAGGGGGCGATTCCGCCGTGACCAACGTAACATCTGCAAGCTCCCCGGCACGTAATGTTTTGGTTTCTTCCAAGCTCGTGTTTTTTTGAACTCCAGGGGACCTCTTTGCGTGCAGACAGACCTCTCTGCAAAAATGACTAAAAAGCTGTCATTTAACTGCTTTTCATGCAATTAAAAGGTGTGTTTGACAAGATGTGACTGTGACAAAGGTTCTGCAACCTCAAGAATTGACCTGCAACTTGGATAATGGTTTTCTCTAAAAGTTTTATTATTATTATTATTTCAAACTTCCTAAGAGCTATCAGATGCCCGACGCTGATAGTATGGTCCAAACTGCAGGCCTAATGCTTATTAAATTCTCAGGGAAGGAATTATGACAGTCCTAAAAGGAGGTTTCAAATGACACACCCTCTTCTAAGTTGTCTGCCGTGATGTTACGCTGGTCACAAGAAATGCTGAATGTACGAAACCTTTCAGGTAACATCTCACCCTGTTACCTTAATGCTAAGAACCTCAAAGAAGAGGGGAAAACCATACCTTTTCCTTTTCCTTTGCTATGGGGAGGGGGAGGTGTGCGTGACCAACGTAACATGCTCAAGCAACGCAATTTTCCTGGCCCTCCAGGCATCTGATTTCTGCCCCTAGCATGGCACTTCTTATCAGTTCCCCAAAGGAGGAAGCAAAACTATCAGTACAATTCAGGGTCCTTAACCTACTGTCTGTTTTCTCTGGCGAGGTCTTGGACGGAAATTAGAGAAAACAAAACAAAAATTCCTTCCAGTAGCACCTTAAAGACCAACTAAGTCAGTTCTTGGTATGAGCTTTCGTGTGCATGCACACTTCTTCTTAGAGAATTAGAGAAATTCTGAGTCATCTTCCTTTCACACTCCCAGCTGCTCTAATCTTGCGCAGAATGACTGATAATCAAACTGTGAACTGAATTATCTTCAGGATATTATAGAGACCACTTGTGAACAGGAAAAATGGGTTTGTAGGTTGACCGTTTCCCCACAGAATTAGCCAGATAAGTTTCCTCTGCTGCCCCCGCCCTCCTCAAATGATCAGACACTGAGCAATTTGGAGCATCTTAAGGAGACAGAAAAACCAGGCACAGGGCCTTCTCGGTAGTGGCACCCTTCAAATGTCAAGGAAATAAACAACTATCTGACTTTTAGAAGACATCTGAAGGCAGCCCTGTTGAGGGAAGTTTTTAATGTCTGATGTTTTATCGCATTATTATTATTATCACTAATTCTGTTGGGAGCCACCCAGAGTGGCTGGGGAAACCCAGCCAGATGGGCGGGTATAAATAATAAATTATTATTATATATTATTATTATAAAAAGAGAGAGAGAGACTCATTTCCAGGCATAAATGTAAAGTTTACACCTGCTTTTACTTCCTGGATTAGCCCTGCTGGGCTTCCCTCAAGCCCCAAACAGCTGCCAACTTCCCTGGCGCCAGGAACAGGAAAAATCTCTTCTCTGAGAGCAGAAGAACAATACTTCTGTTCTCTAGGCTGCCGGTTTTAACCTTTTCTCTCTGAAAAGGCTTCCCTGAGCTTGGCGGGGAGCGCGGAAATTAGACAAATCTTCACCCACTTGAATACCATCTTCAGACGGCACAATTGGGATTTTGGGAATTCAAAGGGCCTTGCTTGCAAAAACGACTTAAAATGGCACAGACGGGTCTCCTGCAACTATCTCTCTGTAGAAATTAATGTGGCAGAACTCTGGAACTGCCTGCCTATTGAGATTGGCCTTCAGCTGAACTCTTTCTGGCCCCCAATAAAAGCAGTTTCGTTTAGAAAGTCGACGCAAGTTTTAACCTGCTTCCAGACTTTTGCCATTTCGACATTTCAAATGTTTTAAATTATTGCTGTTAATAATTTATTTTCAGAGGATAATATTCTCTGGAACGACATACCTACTATATGAGATTTGGCAACGTGATTAGATTTTCTGTGCCCTTACTAGGGCCGAGTGACAGATCTTGATGCATTGCGAAGATGTAAGCCGGCCAGATGGGCAAGGTATGAATAATAAAATTATTATCATTATCATTAATGTATGGCTCCAATTAATCAATAGATTGAAGATCTGACCATCCCTGCCGTCAATGAGCAGATTGCTTAGAGATGAGATTTGGTACTCTTTTGTAAAAATACAGTAGGTTAAAAAGTGTATTAGAAATAACTGTTTGGATAACATCTCTATTAGGTAAGTTTATATGTAATTGTTAACTGATATAGTGATATACCGCACCCTGAAATAAATAATAACAAGTTATTTTCCATTTTTATTTTTGTAAACCGCTTTGAGTTTCTTTTTCTACACACAAGCAGCTCCCAGAGTACTGTTGTGGTGCAGCAGTTGGGGCGTTGGGACTGGGACCTGGGAGAGACGTGGGTTCAAATCTTCCCACCTGGTCACGAATGAAGCTCCGTGGGCGTGATCCGGGAGAGGCGGCAGGGGCTGCCTCTGAGCCCGGCCTCCCTCACAGAGCTGTCGTGGGGATTCCCTGAGGACTAGGACCTGGGAGGAACCAGGGTTCAAATCCCCACTCGGCTTGCTGGCTGTGACTTCAATAAATAGCAATCATAAATTGTTATTTGTATCCCACCCTCCCCAGCCAAAGCTGGGCTCAAAGCGGCTAACAACAAGTAAAAATGAGGATTGGTTTGAGAGGATACTGAATTATTTGGGTAGGTCTGAACAATTTGGGGCAATTAAAATGTTAAACGTTAAATAAACCTTGTGGAGGGAGGAGTGTTAGGGTATTCAGAAGTGTACATATGGCTGATTTGAACATGTTATTGAATATTATTGAATATGTATATTATTGAATATTGTATACCCAATGTATCAGCTGCCTGGGAGGTTTCACTGTTTGTGTTTTGGTGGTTGGTAAAAAATAAAATATTTAAATATATTTTTTTTAAAAGAAACAAGTAAAAATAGCACAGTGTACATAAAATCACACAGTAAATTAATTAAAATACATTCTAAAATCAGTTCAGAATCAAATTAATGGCAACCATTGGGCTAGAGTTCTGTGAGGATTACCAAAGGCTGTGCCTTGGCCAAAGGCCTGGCGGAACAGCTCCGTCTTGCAGGCCCTGCGGAAAGATGTCAAGTCCTGCAGGGCCCTGGTCTCTTGTGACAGAGTGTTCCACCAGATCGGAGCCACAGCCGAAAAAGCCCTGGCTCTGGTTGAGGCCAGCCTAACCTCTCTGTGGCCCGGGACCTTCAAGATGTTTTTATTTGAGGATGGTAAGTTCCTCTGTGGGGCATACCAGGAGAGGCGGTCCCGTAGGTAAGAGGGTCCTAGCCCGTATAGGGCTTTGAAGGTTAAAACCAGCACCTTGAACCTGATCCTGTACTCCACCGGGAGCCAGTGGAGACCTAGCCTACCTTTCAAGATTGTTGTGAGGACTGGATGGTGGGGGGAGAGACAGAACTACGCAAGTCACCTTGAGCTCCTTGGAGGAAAAGGTGAGATTCCTGCCTTGAAGGGGGCTGGAGTGGATGACCCCTGGGGGCCCTTCCAATTCTATGATTCTACAAAATGCACAATAAATAAATAAAGGCAAACAAGCAGAAATCAGTGTCCCCAAAATTCAAGCACCTGCCCCTCTCCTTGCCCCCCGACTTACCCTTCCGGTCCTTGAGGTATTCGGGGTCCACCAGAACGACACCATCTAAGGGGGCAGAAAAGAAACAGGGGGGGTGAGGGGGGAATGCAAACCTCCATGCGCAGAGTATTAAGTCGTTCCTGTTATTCTTCTTCCTTATTGATAACTTTATTGTTTATATTGGGGGGGTGTTTTAAAAATAAAGCAGTGTATAAATTTAATGGAATAAACAAAATGAAACCAATAAAGGTAAGATACAAAAAGCTAAAAGCTGATTCATACCCTATGCAATTTTCAATGTGTTTGTGGGGCAGGTATTGTTTTGTTTCTGTATTTGTTTCAAAGCACATTTGGGGTTTTGGTCTTGTGATTTTGTGCTGTGAACTGTGCTAAGATCTACAGGTGAAGGGCAGTATCTGAATTTATTAAGGTACACCTCTGTCTATGATCGACTATCACTGTCGAAAAATGTAATCAAACTCTAACAGAACTGCAAGAATATTTGAAAGTCATGCCTATTAAAATATGGTTACGTGTAATTAAAAACAGCAGCAGCACAGCACTATTAAAGCCCTTTGCTTTAAAAAAGACCTGGGTTCAAATGCTCCGACTTGGAAGCTGTGACCCCCCCGGGGGGGGACCTCAGGGACCAGGGGCTGCCTTCCTGCAGTCTTGAGCTCCTTGCAGGAAAATAAAGTGGTCTAAAAGTGCAGTTTTTAAAAAGGCAATGTCCCCTGAATGGAGCCGGGGGTGGGGGGGACTTTGATGGACCCCAAATAAATTGGAAGGGCCCACCCCATAACTCACTTTCCTCTTCTCCCCCCTTGCACCCCCGACTGCCCCAGGGGCTCTCCCCCCCCTGCCCCCTACTCACCTACGGGGTCCACTCTGTCCAGGTGGTCGACAAAGTCCCTCTTGCCCAGGTAGACGGTGAGCTGGAGGGAGGAGAGGCAGACCCCCATTAGGTGGAGACGAGAGGGGACACCCCCTCCAGGGGGGGCATCTCTAGGGAAACAACCCCTCCCCCAATCCAACATGGCCCTCGGGAGCGCCGCCTGACTCTACAATTCCCGGATTCCCTGGGGATTTTTCAGCAGAGGTCGGGGGGGGCATCTGTCTGGGATCCTTGGTTGCGGCTCCTGCATGCCAGGGGGTCGGGCTGCGTCACACCTGGGGGGCCCTTCCTAACCTAGGGCTCTCCGATTCTGTATCGGTGGCACAGATAAGGGTCATAGGACACTGGAAATACCCCAAATCTTGTGAAATCAAGTGTCTGCCCCCCCTCACACAGCCAAGGCCCCCCATCTTCTCCTCACCCCCCAGACCTGGAACTGGCCCCCCTTAAGCTCACTTCCAGCCCCACCATCCTCCTCCCAGACCAAAATCCATAACCTGCAAGGGGCTTTTGGGGGGAGGAAGCTGCAAGGAAGGACCCCCCCCCATCGCCATCCGCCAAAGAGCCCCACCTGGCTGCTGAGCTGCTTCCGATAAACCTGCACCCCCCGAGGAGGCACCTCGCACCAGATCCTGTCCAGCTCCAGGGGCTCCATCCTGCCCTCCCCACGTCCTTTGTTGGTCCTACGTGCTCCCCCTTCACTCCCCCCCCCCCAGCCCCAAACGCTGTTTGGCCTGCAGCGCTTTCTGGCTGCCCTACCCTGCCAGGAGTCTGCGTTGTGGGTTGCCCCCCAGGGAGGGAGGGAGGGGGGCAGCATCACCGTGGAGACGCCAGGAGTCAACAAAGCGCGTTGGAGGCTTGGGAGGGACCCCAGGGGACATCTAGCCCAACCCCCTGAAACGCTGCAAGAACAGCCAGAGGATCCCTGGCAGAGGGGCAGCCGGGCCTCTGCTTAAGCACCTCCGAAGAAGGGATCCCCCAGTGGTCATCTAGCCCAACCCCCTAATAAACCGGGAGAGAGAAAGGGGGCAATAAGGGGGGGGGGGGAGAGAGAGAGAGAGAGAGAGAGAGAGAGAGAGAGAGAGAGAGAGAGAGAAAGGAAGGAAGGAAATATATGTTTGCCTGCCTCCATCCTGGCCTCTCAGCTGCCTTGCCCAAGATTCAGGATTCCAGGCAGGTGCTTTGAAAGCAGGGCTGGCAGCCCCACGCACCAGGTTCCTCGCTGCCCCCACCCCAAACAAAAGCCCCCCCCCCGCTGCACCAACAGTGTTTTCTCAACCCCTCAAGACCACCCCCCACAACCAGCTCAAAAATTGAATTTTCATCACCTCTGCGCCCTCCCTGCAAAGCGCAGGAGCCCAACTCTCCTCCTTCAGCCCCCCTGTAAAGCCAAACCCCCCCCCAGCTGCACTCCTCCCCCCTCACCCCATCAGCAAGAAATGAGATCTCTTTTGGTGGGGGTGAGGTGGGGGGATGTTCTTGTGCAACTAAGTTTATAAAATCAATTTATAAAGAATGCAAAATTATGCATGGCATGAAGAAACCGGGCAGAGAAAAGTCCCCCCTATGACATGCACGGAAGCTGAATGTTGGAAGACGCAGGAGAGAGAAAAGTCCTTCTTCATTCAGAGTTGAATTGCGGAACTCCTTGCCACAGGAGGCAGCAATAGCCCACCAACCTGGATGAATTTTAAAAAATCATGGTGGCGGCTAGTGGATGGACCTCAAACACGATGGAATATGCAAAAGCTCTGCTTTCGGAGGCAGCAAACTGGAAACCTCAAGAGGGGAGAAGCTGCTCCCAGATTCAAATCCTGGATGCGTGTGTTTTGCATCTGTTTGGCCAATGCAAGAAGAGGATGCTGGGCTGGGTGGGCCTGATCCACCAGCCAGACCCTAATGCAAGAGATCCCTTTTGCTGGACGTGGTGGGGAGAGGGGCCACCCGCAAAGAACGAGGGGAGGGGGTGTTTATTGGGCGACTGACAGGTGGGGAAAAGCAGAGTGCAATTCAGAAGGGAGAAAGGGAGAGGCAGCGGCAGGCGGGACTCAGTTCCTGGTTCGAGAGTCGCTCTTGCCTGTTGCGGAGGAAGGAAGCTGGGAGGGGGAGGGCGGCTGACAGGAAACCCACAAAGAGAGAGATGACAATGGGGGGGGGAGAGGAGGCCACATGAATAAACCGTTAAACGTGCCTTTTTGGCCCAGGCACCAAGCTCAGAGCGGAGGATTTGGGCTTGGCTGGATTTTGCAGAAAATACTACTGCTAATATTATTATTGTTGTTATTATTATTATTATTATTATTATTATTTGTACAGCACCCATCGGACTGGGAAGGGGGTGTTTGGAGGAGAAGCCGGGTGAAAGGGGGTCACTTACTTTGCAATTGGGGCTGGACTTCTTGAAAACCCTGTTTTCAACAGAAGAGGGAGAAAGAGGACAAGGCAGTTAGGATAAGTGGGGCCTGTGCAACACCTCCCCCCCACCCTACAAGTGGGACACCCCCCCCAAAAAAGAAACACCGTCCCTCCCCCACCCCCTTCTCCTCTCCCCACCGTTAAATTATCCAATGCTCAGGCCGGCTCCCTCTTTCCCCCAGGAACAGAAATCCACCACCAGCAGGGCTTAGTACAATGTGTTGCCGTGGGAACCGCATCAGGACCAGGTGCCTGAGGGTTGCTGCAGCAACGGGAGCAGCTGTCACCCTGTTGTCAAGGGGTTGGGTGGGGAGGGCAAACTCCGCTGGGGAACCTCTTTTCCAGCCTGGGCATGGCGGGGGGGGCGGGGTCCAGCCCAGCAGAGACAGAGGCTGTCGCTGGGGGTCCCGCCAGCTCTGTTCTGCCCACACGGGCTGGCAGCTGCTGAGGCCAGGAGTCTCCCCCAGCCTGGAAATGCCATCTGCAGGATTTGAACCTGGAGCCACTGATCTCACAAATCGCAGCCCCCATGAGCCCCATCTGAAAGAGTAATAATAATAAACCAGCCGTCTCTTTCCTTGCCCCCCAATCCAAACTTTTGGCACAAGTGCTCTGAGACCTTAAAAGGAACTGGATGGGGATGCAGGAGAATTTCAGAACACGCTGCACTTCTTCCAAATATCCTGTTCTCCTGGGGGAGGGAAAGGGGGGGGGACAGGCTCTCAGGCCCCTCCCCAGAACCATCTCCTCAGAAAAGGCCAATGTTTCTACCTCGGAATCTAGACTTGGAAGGGACCCTATGGGGTCATCCAGCCTCACCCCGTGCAATGCCTTGCCTAACACGGGACTCGAACTCACAACCCTGAGACGAAGAGCTCTACTGCCTGGGCTCTCCTTCACTGGAAGTTTGTAAGCAGAGGTGGGGCAGCCGCCTGCCGCGGATCCCTGCATTGCAAGGCGTTGGGGGGTCCCTTCCAGCTCTGCAGCTACAGGGCTCCCCCTTATAAACACACCTCCCTCCCTGCCCTATAGAAGTCCAATGGAGGATTCATCAGGGCAGGAAAAGCGGGGAGACAGAGTGACCAGCCATCTGCCCCTCCTTTCTCAGAGGTTCAAGGGGGGCTGGCCATCACCGCAGGGAGCGGCCTTGCATCCTATTGCATCTTGGTGCAGAAACCTCCGTCCTGGGCTGTCTCAAGGGGGGGGGGGGCTGGCAGAGCGGAAGAAGAGCTGTCCAGAGGGACGGCGGGTGCGGAGCAGAAAAAGTTATTTACACCCTCTTCCAAATGTCACCCTGCAGATGACTTCCTGTTTTTGTGCAGAGATGGGGAGGCGAGAAACCGCTTCCTTGTAAATGGGCTGTTTTCGTTCTTCCCCCCCCCGCAAAGCGCCCTCTCCCTCAGCGCAGCGCTGGAAAATCATCCCCTGGGGGGCTTTGTGTCTGGAAGCGAGGTGAGGAAAGCAGGCATAGTAGTTAGAGTTCAGACCTGGGTTTGATTACCGCCCCCCACCCAAGGAGCCTGGGGTGCTGCGCCCGCCTTGCAGGGCTGTCGTGGGGGTGGAATGGGGGTGAGGGCCTTGGAGGGAGCAGGGTTCCAGTCCTCCCAGCGCAGGGTATGAATGCAACTAATGAACGGGAATAACCGCCCTGGCTGGGTCCAGCCCCCTCTCAGCTCCGGGTCCAGAGGCCAGAGCGTGTGTGTGTGTGTGTGTGTGTGTGTTGTGTGTACACAGGCGGACGTGGCCGGCCCTCCCTCTCCCCCCACAACATCTGGGGCTCTGGTGCCAACTGCCGCCTGGCTCCGGGAAGAGGTTAATAGCCAACTAATAAAAGTAAATAACGGAGAGGGGAGAGAGAGGGAGAAGGAACTTCTCTTTTCTGCCCCACCCAAGGCAAAGGGGGGCGGGAGAAAGGACACCCCCTCAAGAAGCATTGGGAAGAGACATGCCAGCTGGCAGGAGTCTGGGCGGGGAAGGGGGTTTCCCCCCCAGGGGAAATGGCAGGAAAGCCTTTGGGTGCTGGGGCAGCTGCCAGCCCCCCCCCGCCTGGCCCCCTCATGCCCCCTCGCTCAGACACGGCAGCCCCCCAGGAGGACAGGGGCCCCCCTCTCTGCAGCCAAGTCCACCCGCCCCCCCCAAGAACCCCCAGCCCTTCTGCGCAATCTGGGACCCGGACGCCTGGGTCCGCGGTGGGAGAAGGGGCTCCAGCACGAAGCCAGGACGCCTGGGTTCTCCAGATGGGTGGGGTGGGGGGAGAAGTCTTGAAGAGGCGCTCGGACGCCTGGGTCCCTTGGTCAGGGGACGGAGAGGGGAGCGCGAGTCCCGGGGAGGGGGGAGTCCGGGACCACTGGCCCCTCCTCGGGGGGTCTCGGACTCCTGGGTCCCTTGGCGGGGAGGGGGCGCCTGGGCTGCCCCTGAGCGCGCCGCGGGGGGCTGCTGGCCAGCCCGGACTCCTGGGTTCCCCTCCTAGCAGCCGCTGGGTGTGGGGGGGGCCGGGGGGCGCCCGGACGCCTGGGTCCCTTCCTACCTGGTTCCCGCCTTCTCCCCCATGCTCGCCTTCCTCCTCCTCCTCCTCCTCCTCTAGTGCTCCGGCCCCGAGTCCGGGCTGCAGGGCGGAGCGGACCACAGTGAAGCCATGGCTGGCCTCCGGGCCGCGGTCACGTGGGCGCCTCGGCAGCCAATCCCAGGGCCGGCCCGGGAGGCGGGGCGGGAGGGGCGACGTCAGCGGGCGCCGCGGGAGGGGGAGGCGGGGCGGGAGCGCGACCCCGAGCATGTGCAGAGCGCCGCCCGCCCGCCCCCCCCCCGCCGCCGCCCTCTGCACGCGCCCCGAGACTCCGGCGGCGGTTTCGCGGAGCCCCTCCCCGGCGGGCGTTTCCAGGCCCCCCCCGGCGCTTCCCGGCATGCCTCGCTCTGTCTCTCCCCGCGCATGCGCCCTTGGCGGGGGGTGGGGAGCGCGCGATGGCGGCGGCGTTGGGGTTGTCGGCGGGGTCCTCCTCCTGCTCCTCGTCGGGGGGTCCCGGGGGGGCGGCGCCGCCGGGGCGGCTGGTGCTGGAGACCCTGGCGGGGCTGCTGCGGGGGGGCGCGCAGGCGGGGACCCCCCCGGAGACGCCCCGCGGCCTGGCCGGGCTGCTGCGCTGCGCCAGGGAGGCCGGCGGGGGAGGGGGCGCCCAGGTGAGAGAGAGAGAGAGAGAGAGAGGGACCCCCCGCGGGAGGGGGAGGGGAGCAGCAAGGACACCATTGGGGGCCACTCCCCCACTTGGCCCCCCCGGACCCAGGAAGCCCCCCCCCCACATGATGGGTCCCACCGTCGGAATGGCCTTTTCCCCTGGGGGGGGGGTCCTGCGCATCCCCCTTGCGCCTCCTCCTCAGGGTGGGGGTCCCCAGGGCGCCCCTCCTTCTCCTGAGCATGAGCAGAGTGTCCCTTTGTCTCCCTGCAGGCGTCGCCCACCCTGGGGGGGCTGGTGAGCCTCAGCAACACCCGCCTGGGCTCCATCAAAACCCGGTGAGTAGCTCCCTCCCTCCCTCACCCAGGCCCTCTGGACTACAACTCCCAGCATCACTTGCAGTCCTTGGTCCTGGGTTCTGGAGCTGCCATTCCTGCCTGGCAAGGGGTTGGGATAGATGACCCTGGGGGTCTCTTCGCACTGTACCAATTTCCCAGCCCCCCCTTTCACAGTTTCTGGGAAACAGGGTGGCCGGGGTCTTGCGGCACCTCTCTAAAATTGGTGCAGCACAGTCGCCCATGGGCCATGCTGGCTGTGGGTGGGGGCTTGGAGGCCAGGTGTCTCAGGATTGGGACCCAAAGGGGCATCTAGCCGAACCCCACCACCTGCAGGCTACTGGGACCTTTTTCTCTTGACACATCATCATCTGGCCAGGGTTGGTTTGGATGACCCTTGGGGGCCCCTTTCAGCCCTCTGATTCTGCCCTGCTTTTTCTTCCCCCTGCAAAGGTTTGAGGGCCTCTGCCTCCTCTCCCTGCTGGTGACTGAGAGCTCCACAGAAGCCTTCAGCCAGAACTGCCTGGGCTGGCTGCGCAGCCTGCAGCACCTCATTCAGGTGAGGGGGGGCGCCAGTGCCCCCCACCCGCTTTGCCTCCCCCCAGGCCCAAGAGCTCCACAGCTGCACCCACCAGTAGAAGCTGCCCTTTCGGTGCCCAGGAAGGCTGGGTGGGTCAGATGTTTTGGGTGCCTTAATGTTCCTTGACTGAGGAAGACTGCCCCCCAACTAACCTCATTTCTTCTCCTCTCCCCCCCCCCCCAAGTCTCAGGATCCGCCCCCCACGATGGAGCTGGCCGTCCTCATCCTCCGTGACCTGCTGGAGTATTCCTGCCAGATCCCTGAGCTGGCACGAGACATCGGCACCAACCACATCCCGGGACTGCTCACCTCCTTGCTGGCTCTCAAACCCGAGGTGAGACCCCCAACCCACCCTAGTTGGGGAGCTGGGGGTGGCCTGCATCCCCCCCCCATGTGCATGTCTGAAGGCATAAAACAAAACCCACAAATTGAATGAATGAATATTGTTTAGTATGGCAAAACAGCCAGCTTGGTAAAACCAGAAATTCAGCATAATTTTTACATAAATATTGAAACAGTCTAAATGGAATTTAACAATCAATGTGCTAATTAAATAGCTGCACCCCCCGTAATGTGACTCCCCCGCCCCTTACGTAGGAAGCTCAGAGCCTGGCTGGGTGAGGTTCCAATGGCCAAAGACCTCTTTGCACCAAGGGGTTGAAGTAGACTGCCTCTGCAGCTGGAGGCTCCATAAGGACAGAAGAGGCCAGCTGCTGGGTCAGGCAAAGGCCACAGTGGCCAACCAAGTGCCCATTATGGGAAACCCAGACTCAGGATTCAAGTGCGAGAGCAGCTGCCCCTCCTGCGTCTTCCAGTATCTGATGTTTAGAAGCATTTATTGGCCGTGGAGGCAGAGCACAGCCACCAGCAGCGCTCTTCTCCTCCACAAATTTGACCAGTCCTCTTCTATTGTGGGGGCCATCCCATCTCTGCCTCTTGTGGCAGGGAGTTCCGCAGTTCAACGAAGAAGGGCTTTCATTGATCCCTCCTGGATCTCCCCACATCTGGCTTCTCTGACTGTTACAAGAGAGCAAACTTTTATCTAACCCTTTCCTCTTTTCTGACCCCCCCCTCGCCTCCCCCGGGACTCTTCCTAGTGCCAGATTTCCACCCTGGAAGGAAGCAAGGCCTGCATGATGTTTTACCCCAGGGCATGTGGCTCTTTGCGGGTAAGTCTTCTGTTTCGGGGGGGGGGGCAGAGGAGCAGCACTAGGTTGCAGAATCTCCACTGACCTCTCCCCCCCCATCCTTTTTTTCCTGCCCCCCAGGGCAAACTGGCGGCCTACTTCCTGGCCCGCGTGGATGCAGAGACGCCCCACCTGCAACAGGTAAAAACGAACCTCTCTGGCCTTCCCTTCAGCTGTGCAGGGACCCCCACCTTGTGGTTTAAACTGGGAAACTCCCCTGGGGGCAGGGGGGTGTTTGTGGGAGCTGGGAAGAGCCCCAGAGCAGGTGGCTCAGGCCAGAGGGGCCCAGCATCCCGTCCTCCCCACACCTGGCCGACCAGGTGCCCCCAAGGGGAAGAATCCCACCAGCAGGGCCTGAATGACCCCGTCAGAAGCTTCGTGGATATTTTATAAATCCCATTTCTACGGTCCGCCTTCGTTCCCCAAGCTGGCATACGCAGCTCCCCCACTTTATCCTGTGAGATAGGCCAGGCTGAGAGAAGCCTGTGACTGGTCCCCAAAGTCCGCCCCACCGAGCTTCATAGCAGCAGGGTGGGGGGTTGAACCCAGGTCTCCCAGGCCCTCGACCTCATTGAATCCCCGCGAGAACTCTGTGAGGTGGGGATTTGAACCCAGGACTCTTTGGGATCCCTTCCCTCTTTCCCCTTGTGGGCTGCCCCACTGATGCTCTGCCTCCTCCTCCTCCCCCCAGCTGGCCTGCGACTGCTACGCCCTCCTGCCCTCTCTGGGCGCCGGCTTCACGCAGGGGCTCAAGTACACCGAGTGCTGGGGGCAGCAGGCCCACTGCCTCCTGGCCACGCTCCACAGCCTGCTGGGGACGCTCTACGAGGGTGCAGAAACAGGTGCGTCTCCTCATGCTTTTCATGTTGATATTGCTCTTACTTTGGGGGGGGGGGGTTAGCAGGGCTGGGAATTCGCCAGGCACATTTTGCACCTGGCTGTCGGCTACTTGCGACAATGGCGCCTTGGCATCTCCACCCTCGGGGGATCCTTGGAGCCGGGCTGTTTTCTCACACTGTGGCACCGATTGTATGGTCGGCGGTTCGAATCCCCGCGACGGGGTGAGCTCCCGTTGCTCGGCCCCAGCTCCTGCCCACCTAGCAGTTCGAAAGCACCTCAAAGTGCAAGTCGATAAATAGGTACCGCTTTATAGTGGGAAGGTAAACAGCGTTTCCATGTGCTGCGCTGGCTCGCCAGATGCAGCTTCGTCACGCTGGCCACATGACCCGGAAGTGTCTCCGGACAGCGCTGGCCCCTGGCCTCTTAAGCAAGATGGGCGCGCAACCCTAGAGTCGGACACGACTGGCCCATGCGGGCAGGAGTACCTTTACCTTTATTTTTATCTGTAAAATAAGGGAGGAAGGTGGGATATAAATATTATTATTATCTTATTCCATTTATGTACCACTCTTCATCGTAAGATCTCAGGGCAGTTTGCAGAAAATGCAGGATCAAAACAAGTCAATAAGTAAAATCGAACAGCAAAACAGTAACCTCCCCCTTTCCACAGACTCATTTAAATAGCTGTAGAATATTAATCTGCTAAAGGCCTGGCTTAAGAGGAATGTTTTCGCCTGGCGCATAAAAATTAATAATTATTATTATTATTTGTACCCCGTCCATCTGGCTGGGCTTCCCCAGCCACTCTGGGCAGCTTCCAACAAAGATTAAAAATACATTAAAATGTCACACATTTAAAACTTCCCTGAATTTACTTAGTTATTAATAAAGCACACAAAAAATTGCAGGTAAATTGGTCCCAGATTTCCTAAGGCTTTCCTGTACCAAGAGCAACACCTTGAACTCGATTCAGTTGCAAATTTGCAGGCAGTGCAGGTGTTCTCTGCCGATAAGACCTCCTCCCTCCTGTCAGCAGTTGTGCTGCAGCATCCTGCACCAACGGCAGCTTCCGGATCAAGTGCGAGGGAAGCCCCACATGGGGGGGGGGTGCAAACTCAGCCCCAGCCCCAGCCAGGAGGGCTCTTGTTTTGCAGTGGCCATATTCCCAGCAGACCTGCTCACGTCATGCCCCCCTTCGGCTAATTTGAGGCCGGGGCCTCTCCTGCCTGTGAGGGAGCAATTAAGATAAGTGCTTTGTTGACGAGCCAATTTGACGTGTTGTGCGGAACCCACATGACGGAAACAGGACCAGTGATGGATGTTGACGGCGGAGGAGACGGGCAAAATCCCAGACCGCTCTCTGTTGTGATCATTGCGTTTCAGCCCCGCTGCTCGGCCCAAATTCCCCTTTCCTGGCCGTCTGGCTGCAGCTGGAAGCCCAAAGGAACTCCTTCCCCAGAGGAAGAGCGAGCAAAAGTCTGGGCCGTTGGCCTGCCTTCCTGCATTGCGGGGGTTGGACTAGATGACCCCTGGCATCCCTTCCAAGTCCTCCATTCTATGATTCTGTATAAGCAAGAGTCCTTACGTTACTACTCAGCGTGGTATAAGTTTTTCTCCCATGAACAGCCCACTAAACCTGCTGCTCCACAGATAAATATGTGGACAGATTTTATTGAGAACTGAATTGACTCCCCCCCTTTTTCCCCCTTTTCTTTTCATTTTTGAGAGTCAAGTACAGTATTGTATTCTCAGTTGATTTCTGTGTCTTCCTCCCCATTGTGTCTCAATTTTATTTAATTTATTTCTATATTCTTTTTTTGTCTGCTGCACTTATGACTTTTACTGTATTGCCTATGAGCTTGTATTAATAAAATTAAAAAATTAAAATACTGTCCTTGTGGTCCAGTATTTTAAAAGAGCTTGCAGTGGCTCTCCTACCGTCTTTTGATGGGGGGCATCTTTTAATTGCAAGAAGCACCCTCTTACCTCAGTTTAATAGGGCCAAGCAATATATCCATATATCATCCAAAACTTTGTTTGAAGCCCATATCGTGATATAGGTTTCGTAATATTTGACCTGGTAATATATCACAAATCGTGGTGGGTGGGTGTTATGCAAAAATCACAACGAAGGAGAATCCATGAAGCCGGTCAGTACCTCTCCACAGCGCCATCTAAGTCTCAGAGATTGTGATGCATCAGTATATCGCAATGTTTAGCTGGTGATGTACCGCGATGTTGAAAACCAGATATCTCCCAGCCCTCAAGCTCTTACTTGAGATCAAAGATTCTTTGTGCAACATGTTCTTAATTTTTGTTCCTTATCGGCACTTTAAATGAGCATCTTAGACCAGGGCAGTCCAACCTCTCAGGTCGCAGAACCCGCAGAGCCACACGCTGAATTAAATTTCCGTACTGGGAGTGGAAAGGCCTGCCATATATTTAACATACGCGATTCATATACTTAATTAAATATATATCAATAAATAGAGTTTGTAGATTTAACATATTTAATTATTAAACTGAACTAATACACAGGTGTATTTGGGTATAGGTCGGAATAGAGCTTTAATAAGTAAAAATGCACGAAAAACAAATGTTTAAGTGCTGTAAGATGTTTCTTCTTGAATGTTGCCAAGTGCTGCACATTGGACCACTTTGCAAGCCACTTTAGAGCTGGCTGTCCTTCTGCAGGTTGGGATAGATGACCTTTGGGGGTTCTGATGGGTTCTCTCCCCCCCCCCCGTTCCCCCTCCTTCTCCTCCAGATCCCCTGCACTACGAAGGGCCTGGCGTGGAGATCCTGCTCCCGACCCCCGAAGATGGAGAGGTGAACTTCATCCTCCACCTGAAGCACCGCTTCTCCGGATTGGCCAAATGCCTCTGCCAGATGCTCAGGTCGGGAGCCCCTCTCCCCCCCCCCGCCTTTCCAGCCTTGCTGCTGTACTTGAGACCCCCCCCCTTAAACCCAGCGCTTCGTTTGCCGTTCCAGTAATGACTTTGTGGCTCCCGTCTCCGTCCCGGTTCAAGACATCCTAGACCTCGTTTGCCGCGCCCTCAACATTTCCACGAAGAACATCGTGAGTAGCCATGGGGGCAGCGTTGGGGTCAGGGTGGGGCAGGTCCCCGAGCCGAGGGGCCACACAGCCTCCCCAGCCACTCTTGGCGGCCTCCAAAGGAATATTAAAATACAATAACCTATTAAACATTAAAAGCTTCCCTAAAGGAGGCTCCTTTCAGATGTCTTCTAAATGTTGGGTAGTTGTTTATCTCTTTGACATCTGGTGGGAGGGCGTTCCACAGGCGGGCGCCACCACCCAGAAGGTCCTCTGCCTGGTTCCCTGTAACTTGGCTTCTCGCAGGGAGGGAACCACCAGAAGGCCCTCGGAGCTGGACCTCAGTGTCCGGGCAGAACGATGGGGGTGGAGACACTCCTTCAGGGATACTGGGCCTTTGAGGCCGTTGAGGGCTTTCAGGGTCAGCACCAACCCTTTGAATTGTGCTCGGAAGAGTTTTGGAGCTGGGAGGGCCCCCCAGGGCTCATCTAGCTCAACCCCCTGCAGTGCAGGAACCTCAACTAAAGCATCCAAGACAATGGGCCTCCCGCTTCTTCTGGAAAGCTGCCAAGGAAAGGGAGCCCCCCTCCCTCCAAGGAAGCCCCCTCCCCTATCAAACAGCTGCTTCCGTCAGGAAGTGCCTAGTAGGGACCTCCTTCCTTGCAACCCGGACCAAAGAGGGGCTGGAGGAGGGGGCATCGGAAAGACTGAATGGGAAATGGGGCATGTTTGTTATTGGAAGGTAGAATTCCAGGGCAAGGTGAACCCCTAATTTGACCCCCTGCGGCCAGTGCAGTAGCAAACTGGTGTGCTCCTTAAATTGCCGTTTTGTACATGGATGCATCCTTTGGTTATTTATGCCAAAAAAATGTAAATGACTGTTACGGCAAAAATCTGGGTGCGAGGCTGCTCTGCCACCCAGCTCATCGGACTAAGTCCGTGTGTCCCTGCGGAGGAAAATGAGCTCAGCCGGAGACAGGAGCAAGATGCGGAGATCCGAGTTTATTGCGCAACAGGTTCAAGGCGAGATTGAACAGTGAGAAAGGGGTGACATGAGTTTTTGAAACTCCCTCCATGTCCCAGAATACAGTGCAAAACACGTCATGAATACATTAAAGAGAGGTTTGGTTACACAGATTACATCATGAATATATTAAAGGGAGGTTGGGTTACACAGATTAACATATGGAGGAGGGAGGGGGGAATATGCAGAGCTGGAGATATGCACAGATAAACACTTCCTGGGGATGAGAAAACAATAGTCCCAAATATGCATAGTCTGCCACCTGACATTGTCTGGAGGAAAGGCTGATCAGAGCAATTTGAAAGGATTAGGGTCTTGACACCTTGCTTGAGGGATTATGCTGGACAGGGGAGGTGTGATGGAGTCCTAGAGTAATTGAGCAAACTGGCATGCTGATTTTCTATGAATTTTATAGATTTTAGTCCCTTTTGACATTGACAATTGGAATAAATGGATATATTGTAGCGAAGAAGAAGGTAAAGAAGACATGCCCCCCCTTTCCGTATCATGACTTACAAGCTTACATTTAAGAAATAACAAAGTATAGCAGAATTATATGTTGCTGTAATACGTTAATGTCATAATGCATATGTGAACCTAAAACCTACATATATACTTGTTACATTGTCAAAATTATTACTATCAGAATTGTTACTTCTTTTGTAATGGTTTTATTTTTTGCAATATATATATCTCACTTGAAAACTTATCCCTAAAGGCAGTCCTGGCCAAACTTGGCCTTCCAGCTGTTTTGGGACTACAATTCCCATCATCCCTGACCCCTGGTCCTGATAGCTAGGGATGATGGGAGTTGTAGACCAAAAACAGCTGGAGGGCAAAGTTTGGCCAGCACTGCCTTCAGGGATAATGAAGCTTAGTAGAAGTGAGGTTTACTGCTATGGCTATGGATATTATTATTACTGCTTACAATAATACTAGAAATAGGAAAGCAGCCTAGTAGGCAGATACATCCAGTGACCTTGGTCACTTTATAATGGGGGGTGGGAATTGGGGGCTTTGCTTTGCTTGCACGGCCGATTGTGGGGGGGTGCTGCTGCTCCCTTCCGCCCCTGACCCCCCCTCCTCCCTTCCAGAGCTGGTTTGGCGACGGCCCCCTGCGGATGCTCCTCTTGCCCTCCGTCCACCTGGAGGCCCTGGACCTCCTTTCGGCGCTCATCTTGGCGTAAGTCGAGGGGAGAGGGCGTTGGGCACCCCCACCGGGCTCCACCCTCCCCCAACTGTCCCTTCTCTGACGCCCCCCCTCGCTTTACCTTTGCAGGTGCGGCCCCCGCCTGGTGCGCTTTGGGACCACCTTATGCCGCCTCTTCCCCCAGGTCCTGACCACCTGGAGCAGCGGGCGAGACCTCTTCCCCCCCGGGCAGGAGCGCCCCTACAGGTGTGTGGGGAGCCGAGGAAGAGGGGGGGCCCTTGCTGCTCTGGCCAATGTGTACCACCACCCTGGGGGGGGGGCTAGAGAAGGAGGGAGCGAGGGGGCGTGTTTGTGGTTCTCCCCACAACAGCCCTGCGAGGGAGTTTCGGCTGAGAAGGTCTCCCAGTGCGCATCACAGCCAAGATGGGGGATCTGGACCCCGACAGTCCTCACGGCGATGCCACACTGTCTCTCCAGAAAGCTGCCTCCCCCCCCCCAACAGCACCAGCTGCTGCCTCCCTGCTTAGTCCAGCATTAGCGACGCCCCTGCAGAGTTGCCTGGGTGAGGCCTTCCTCTCTCTCTCTCTGGGTCTCTCCTCCTTCCTTGGAGGTTTTTAAGCAGAGTTCGAGTGCCCCCCTGTCCGGGGTTCTCTAGCTGTGATTCCCGTGTTCCAGGGGGTTGGGCTGGATGACCTTTGGGGGCCCCTTCCAATTCTGCATTGCCATGGGTGAGGTGTGGGGCCTGCCAGGCTGCCCTGTCTTCCAGCTCTTCTTCCTTCCTCCTCAGTGCGGTGCGGACTCGGCTCTACGAAGTCCTGGATCTGTGGGTCCAGACGGCTGGGGCGGCCTGTGGCATCCTGCAGGGACCCAGGACCCAGAGCGAGGCCCTGCTGGGTCACCTGATCAGTGACATCAGCCCCCCGGCCGACACCCTCAAGGTGAGGCCCCCCCCCCCCCATGAAGAAAGAAGTATTGGAAAGGGAAAAGGAAACGAAGGACCACGAGATGCTGCAGGAAATCTTGTTGAACAGAGTGGAGCTGATAGTTTGTTGATCTGACTTGACTGGTGTTTTTAAATAATTATATTTTCATCTAGTGCATGGAAAATATTCCCTCTTTTGCTAATATTTCTTTCTTTCTTTCTTTCTTTCTTTCTTTCTTTTCCCTCTCTTTTCCTCTCCCTTTATCTCTTATTTTCTTCTGCTTCTTTTCCTTGTTTTGCATCTTAAGTAGCTGCAATCTGGTTGTATTAGGGGAAAATCTCAAATTGAAATTTGATACAAATGAAGTGTTTGAGCTGCGCTGATGAATTCTCTCCCCCACCCCTCCCTCCTGGCCTCCGGTTCAAGGCCTCTCTGCCTCTTTTTAAAATAATAACAACAATAATTACTATTTTGTCATTCGTATCCCACCCATCTGACCGGGCTGCCCCAGCCGCTCTCTGTGGCCTCCAGCAACTATAAAAGCAGAATAAAACATCCAGAACTTCCTCATCCCCTTCTCTCTCTGCCCTGTCCAGATGCAGGACAGCCGGCCGGCCTCGGACCTGAAGCCCAGCGCCCCCAAGAAGCCCAAGCTGTCTGACCTGGGGCCTTTGGGGTCCCTGCACCCCAAGCAGGACTCCCAGGCCAACAGCAGCACCTGCCTGGCCGCCTTGCGAGGTAAGGAGACCTGTAGCTGAGCAGCAGGGTGGAGAGGGGGCCGGGCCTGGGGCTCTGCTTCTTCCAGTCCCACTCCCCCCAAATTCACCCCCCCCCGACTCGACTCTTCTCTCCCCCCCCCCCAGGCCTGAGCCGTGCCGTCCTCCTGACCGGAAGCCTGATGAAGGAGCAGGTCCACAAGGTGAGGGGGCTGTGGGGCAGCCCTGGGGGACTTGGGGGTCTGGGCTGCCAGGCAAGGGGGTGGGGTGGAGTGCCAGTCCTGGGGGCCGAGCCCAGCTCTTGGTTTCCGGAGAGAGCCTTCCCCTCGCAGCGCTGTGGGGGTTGGCCGGTGGTGTCTCTGCCCCAAGGAGCTTTCAGTGCGGGAAAATGATACAGAGAAGTTTGAGGAAGACGAGGGGAAGGAGAAGGAGAATTTCAGAGATCTGTGGTCATTATTACTCATGTCAAATCTGTTTGTTGATTTCAGTCCTGTTGAATGTTGTAAATGGTTCCTTAAATCAGTGGCTATTTTATTCTCTTTGTGAAGCTGCTTCAAGGTTGACTTGTTTACAGTCAGGTAGTGTATAAATTTTATGAAATGAAATAAATAAGCTGACCAGCCGCTTTGTTGTGGGGGGGGGGGGCGTTGGTCAGAACAACCTGAAGTGACATTTTTAATTGTTAAATTTATATCCCTGCCTTTGTTGGAGAGGCGAGAGGGCAGCTTCCAGCATAAAACACAAGATACAGGATAGACTGATAGTCCGAGCAGGGCAGGGAGTCTGTTGGTTGACCGTCTGCCTCCTTTTCCTCAGGGTGGGGGCTAGGGAACCCCCCTTCCGCCACGAGGGCCAGGAGGATCCCCCAGACCATCTTGCATGTCCCCCCCCACCCAAAAAAGCAACTTCTCTTGATCTTCTTCCTCCCCACAGAGGCTGCAGGAGCTGGTGGTCCCTCTGCTCATCCGCCTGGCTCAGGCCGAGACCCCCCCAGGGTCCCCCTACGCCAGCGCCCCCTGCCGCAGGGAGCTGCACCGCCTCCTGCTGGCGCTGGTCCTGGCCCCCCCGCCCTCCTGGCCGCCCCCTTTCCACTGCGCCCTCCGCTTGTTCAGCCAGGGGCGCGCCGACCCCAACCTCCAGGTGAGTCTGTCTGTCTGTCTGTCTCTCTCTTTTTCCCCCAACACTCACTTGGGGTTTGGCCCAAAGGGAAGGCGGGGAGCAGGGCAGGAAGGGAAAAGCCTCCCCCCCACCTGGAGGGCCTAGTCTCTGCATAGCAGGTAGACTGCCTCGCAGCCTGGAGGTTCCTCCTTCGCCGGCCCATCCGTCCATCCTCCTCTCCCCCTTCGCCAGTCCTGGAGGCAGGAAGTCAGCCCCCTGGCTGGGCCCTGTTAAATGTTTCCTAAAAGAATTGCTTTACTTTATTCATAAATAATACGGGGTGGTTTTTAATGTTTTGAGTTTTAAATGTTTTAATATTTTGTTGAAAGCCGCCCAGGAGTGGCTTGGGCAATGCGGTCAAATGGGCAGCATATACATAATACAGGTGAAACTCAAAAAACTAGAATATCGTGGAAAAGTTCCTTTAGTTCAGTAATTCAACTTAAAAGGCGAAACTAATATATGAGATCGACTTACAATATGCAAAGCGAGATGTGCTTCTACTTCTCAGGGGTCCAGTCTTGTTCTATTTGCAATCCTTATTTTCCTGATTTCCTTGAATATTCTCATTTTCTGAGATTGTTAATTGGGGGTTTTCATCAGCTGTACACCATGATCATCGCAATGATAACAAATCAAGGCTTGACAGATCTCGCTTTGTATGTCACGCGTCTATCTCATTCATTAGTTTCACCTTTCAAGTTGGATTACGGAAATCAAGGAACTTTTCCACGGTATTCTAATTTTTCAAGTTTCACCTGTAATAATATTATTATTAAAAAGTAAACCAAGGTAAGACAGTAACTGCTACAGTTGGTTGGAAGCAGCTTAAGGTTGGGCTCGATCCTTGAGCTTGTTGCTCCAGAGCAGCACAGAAAAGGCCCACTCCCCCCCCCCCCATAAGCCTGTGGGGCTGCTGCTTTAGTAGGTTTTCTTTTGCAAGAAGGTGGGGGTGAGTTGTAGCTGCCACAAACCCAGTTTCTTCCCTCCATTCAGCAAGAGTAGGAAATGGCCTTTTCTCCCATTCGAAACCATTTATAGGTTAGCCGCAGCAATGAGGTTGAGCGTTATTTCTCTTTCAGTTTCTGGAATAATTATAATAATTTATAATAATTTATTTATACCCCACCCATCTGGCTGGGCTTCCCCAGCCACTCTGGGTGGCTTCCAAAAAAATACTAAAATAGCGTAATACATCAGGTCCTGAGGGTGTAAGATATCCCGGCATGTCAGATATATTGGCCTGCACCAATTTCTGGAATATTTCTTTTTGGGAACAATTCTGAAAGACGTGCACGTCCTCTGCTTTATTTAATCCGGGTCTCCAGCATTTGTCTGTTCTTGACTGGCATATTGAGTTCAGTCTATACGGTGCTCAAATACCATTCATAGGCAGTTTTGAAATAGTTCTCCTTTAGTCCCAGCTCCCTGGATTTCCTGGCTGTTCTCTGACCTGAATCTCCCCCCACCCCATTTTCTCCTCTATGTGACCTGGTTCTGATCTAGGCTCAACCCAAAACCCTTCCTTTTATGCAGATGGGAGATACATTTCCCGTTTGTCCTCTCCCTCCATTTCCCCGTATCTGTGCATCAGAAAGGAGATCGCACCTCTAATCGTGCTGTAATTATTTGCATAGTTTTAGTGGGTGGGTGTATAGCTTTAATTCTGTGGATGTTTAATCATTTTTTAAATTGTTGTTTCTCCCCCACCCCCTTAAGTTTTCAGACTGCTCTTATTTTTATCTGCTAAATGAAATTGAGTCCCGTTATCACGTGTGAATAAGGATATAACGTTATCTGTGTTTTCTGCTTTCGTCTTGTATTTTTATCTTGTGAACGGCCCGGAGATCAGCGGATGAAAGGCGGTTTGCAAATTAAAAATTATAACAGTAATAAGAAAAATGCAAGAATGCAAATAATAAAAACAATTATGGCATTTCTTTTCCTCCTCCCTCCGCAGGTCTCTTCCTTCTGCACAGAGGCCCTGGCTGTCTGCAACGCCCTCCTGCACCCCCGGGTGCCCTCCCTGCAGCTCCCTCTAGTCGCCCCCCCGGGAGGTCCGCAGGCCCCCCCTCCGGGCCCCTCGGAGCTCTCCCCCGCCCTGGCCTCCCCCTTCCGCCCGGCGCCCCCGGCCCCCTTCTCGGCCCCCCGCCTCCTCCTCCCTCCCCCCGCCTCCTCGGCAGCCAACCCCCTGGGGCTGCCCCCCCCAGGCCTGGCCTCCCCCGCCCAGCTGCCCCCCCGCCTGGCCCCCGAGGAGCCCTCCCTGCCCACGTCCCCCAGGGCGGCCGAGGCGGCTCTGGGCGCCAAGCTGCGCCGCTCGGTCTTTGTCCACTACGACAAGGAGGAGGAGGACGACGTGGAGATCTCCCTGGAGAGCGACTCAGACGACTCCGTGGTCATCGTGCCCAAGGGCCAGCTTGGCCAGGGCCCCGGGAGCGCCATGGTAGTGCCAGCCACCGCAGCCCAGGTCCCCACCCCGCCCGCTCCTCCGCCAGCCCCCCCTTCCCCCCCGCCAGCCTCCGAGGAGACCCCTCCAGAGCCCCCTGCCCCGCCCCTCTCCCTGGGTGTCCCTCTGCCCCCTGCCCCCGCCGCTGTCCTGGCGCTGCCCGCCTCCCCTTCCCCTGCAGCCATGGACCCCCCGTTCCCCGCCTTGGTGGAGGAAGACCCCACCGTCATCAACATCAACAGCAGCGAGGAGGAAGAGGACGATGAAGACGACTACCCGGAGGACGAGGAATACTTTGAAGAGGACGAGGAAGAGGTGCCCTGGGAGGCAGGGGCCGGTCAGACCGGCGGCATGTTAATTCTTATTTTTTATTATGATGGCCAGGCAGCGAAGAGGCAGGGCTTGTGGGGCGGGAGGTGCTGTGACCCTGTGGGTCAAATTCATCCCTGCTTTCCCCCAGGGGAAATCGCACGCAGAGAGCCATAAAACATCAAACATTTTTCAGTGTACATTGAGAAGGGTTACAGGTCATGGGATGTAAAACGCGCATGGCTCCGTACCAGTCTTTACACCCCCAAGTGCTCAGGCCGTTTGGGTCTCAGTTGTCGCCCTTGGCAGGCCTTGGGCAGCCCCACTCTCACTTCCCTCGTCCCTGGGACATCTGGGGAAGCTTCAAGAAGATGCTGGATTGCCAGCTTGTGAAGCAGACTTGGGAAAACATCACCATTGGCTATTTCTGCCACTTTGGGGGTTAGATAGCAGTTTTAGTTTATGGCCTAGAGAGCACAAGGGTTGTAAAATGTCAGTACACAGGAGCCTCACAGAAGTCATTCCCTGATGGATTTCATCTTGAGGTTAAATGCCGTTCATATTGAAATATTGTTTTTAAAATCAAAAACAGACACTTTGGTCTCTAATGTTGACATCACCCCCAAGCCACAGCTGCCAGCCCCACACCTGACAGGTGAAGACGGGGCTTGCTCTGGGCCCCGATTAGGGGTTGCGGGATGAGGGCAAGGGGCCCCTTGGCAGCCATGTTTCTTTCTGCCCTGGATGGCAAGGGGTTGGGCTGCATGACCCTCAGCCATGTCCCTCACAAGGTAGCAGGCTGCCCATCAGGCTGTGGTTCCTGCGCACCGGGGTTGGGCTGGATGGCCTTTGGGTGGCCCTCTCCCAACACTACAGTCCTGATTCTCTCCCACCCCCCTTTTTTTTTTTGCTGGCCAGGAGGAAGAGTACGACGAGGAGGATGAGGAGTTTGGGGAGGATCTGGAGGAGGAAGAGGACGAGGAGTTTGACGAGGAGGAAGGCCTGACGGAGGAGGAAGAGGATGAGGAGGAAGGCCTGACAGAAGAGGAGGAGGAGGAGGAAGAAGGGGAGGAGGAGGAGCGGAGGGTGCTGCCCTCACTGCCGCCCCCACTGCCGCCCCACCGGAGCGACGAGGAGCCGCCTGAGCTCTTGCCCATCAAGGACGAGCCCCCCAAGTTGGAGGAGGAGGAAGAGGAAGAAAACGAAGACGAAGAGGCGGCCGCCGGACTCCTGATGGAGGTGGACGAGGAAGCCTTCCACCCCCCAGAGGAAATGGCAGAGGAGGAAGAGGAAGGAGGCCGGCTGGAGCGGGACCCGGGGAAGGCAGAAGGCCAGGCGTCTCCTCTGCGGACGGCCGAAGGGCAGCCCCCCCTCCCCAGCGCGGCCCCCCTGCCCTCCGTGAAGCTGGAGGAGGAGCAGGGCGAGAAGCAGCCCCCCCAGGAGGAGCAGGAGGGTCCCGCGGCTGCAGCTGCCCCCCGGACCACGCCTCCACAGGGGCAGGAGGAAGAAGAGGAGGAGGAAGTGGTGGTGCACGAAGGGGGCCGGAGAGAGCCAGGAGGGGCGGCCCCCGAGGCTGCAGTGCTGCGGGCGGAGTCGGAGAAGCAGGAGCCGCCGCCGCCGGGCGAGGAGGTGGGCATGAGGGGCAGGGCGGGAAGAGAGGGCACGGCTGCCCCCCCCCCCCCGCACATGTGGGGAAGAATATTCCTTCGTTAACTGAACTCTGTATAGTGCATCTTCCACTCTGGGGCGCTAGTGGAGCTCAGGGTGTGGCGTTGAAGTTCCAGGGGGAAAGGAGCCTGGGACGGCTCAGTCGGTAGATCAGGAGACCCTTCATCTCAGGGTCCTGGGTTCAAGTCCCACGCTGGGCAAAAGATTCCTGCACTGCAGGGGGTGGGACTAGGTGCCCCCCCCCCTCCGGGGGGTCCTTCCAACTTCTCAGTTCTATGACTCCATCATTCCAAGTATGAAGGCATTACAGGTGGAGGGTTTTGTTTTGTTTGGTAAATTTGTAGACCCATAGATCTCAGGGCTTTCGCAGTCTAAAATTACAATCTAATAAGCGCAAAATGCATAATAAAAATCAGAACAATGATCCCTTGGGACCCCCTTCCAGATTCTCACAGTTCTCTGGTTCTGTCCCAGGTCTGATCTTCTCCCCCCTCCCACCTCCAAGAAAGGGCAAAAGTGGGAGTGAAATTATATCAGTTTAGAGTTGGCTCTTCTTTCTTTCCAAATTAAGCTGTTTGTTTGACTTCTACACAGTGCTGCTTTCTATTTATTCATTTGTTTTGCTTCACAAAATCTCTTCGCTGATTGATTGTAGAGGGGAAAGCCTCAAAGCCGGAAAGGTTTTCTCAGTGAAACCACATAAAGATTTTATGAAGCAAATAAGTAAACCTCAAAGTGGTTTGCAAAAGGAGGATGATGATGATGATAAATTGTCAATCAGAAAAGTTTGCAGCAACAACATTTAGGCTTCTGAACAGTTAACACAGCAAAAAACCGAAAACAGAACAGGAACTCGCATGCTCTTCGTAATGTGGGTTGTTGTCTGAAAGCAGTTTACCTGTGAGATCGCTTTGCCCCACGTGCTCCCACTTGGCCAGTTCAGCCGGCGGATCTGGCCCTGCTGCAGGCGCCGTTCTGCTTTAGTAAGAACTCTGGCAGCCCCCGCCCTTTGGAACTCCCCGCCTCTTGAGATCAAGCAGGCTTCTTTGCTGTACTCTTTATCAGCAACTGCTAAAACCATTCTGGTTTGGGAAGCCAGCAAGAGAACAATCCAGACAATCCTGGCTACACTTTGAGTGGCAGAAAAAGTCCTCTCTGGGGCGGCGGAGAGCCTGGAGGGAGGGTGTGTCTAGGGCAGGTTCCCAAGTCTGGAGCTGGGATGGTTTATTGTGCAGGTGGTGGGGTGGGAGGTGTTGTGTGTTCTGCAGTCTCTCCAACTTTGGGGGGAGCAGCGAGGGGTCTTGCAGTGGCAGCTGGGAACAATGGTCAGACCCCACCTGGGCCCAGTTTTGGGCACCCCAGTTCCAGAAGGATATGGGTGAGAAGCTGGAAGGTGCGCAGAAGAGGGTGAGCAGGATTTTGAAGGGTCTGGAAACCAAGCCTTGTTTATGCGGAACAGCTGGGGGGAGATGGAGATGTTTAGCCTGGAAAAGAGACGTGAGAGCCGATTTCCAGTATCTGAAGGGTTGTCACAAGGAGCAAGCTCTGGAGGGCAGGATCCGAACCCATGGTTTCAAATTCCAAGAAAGGGGCTACTCAACGTTTAGGCTTTCCTGAGGGTAAGAGCCCATCAGTGGCAGAGCGACTCCCTCAGAAGGTTTTTTAATAGGTTGGATGGCCGCCTGTCAGCGATGCTTCAGCTGTGATTCCTGCATTTCGGGGGTTGGACTAGATGAGCCCTGGGAGGCCCACAATTCTGTGATTCTCTAAGGCCTGCATTCTGGGTTTGCTCTGTGTGTGTACGTCTTTTTTTAGATTGAGTGCTGAAATGCTGTCTTTTCCGCCAGTCTTCAAAACTTTGTTCAGCTGAGCGCCCTAATATATTTACTAGACGCCTTGTGGAGGGTTACCTCCAGTGGGTCGTGGGGTGAGTTGGCAAGCCAGCTGCAATGAAGTGACCCCCCCTAATTCTCTTCCCCTGCAGGGCACAGAAGTGGATGAAACAGAAGCCATGTTGGCGGACTTTGTGGACTGTCCCCCAGACGAGGAGAAGGTGCCATCCGAACCCAGTTCCTGAGGGGGCGCTGGATCCGCCCTGGTCAACGGTGGTGGGTGAATTGGGGGCTGAGAAGGGGGGCGCTGTGATCCCGGAAACAGACGTTCCCCGCTCTGCGCATCACTGCCTTCTGGACTGAGGAGCCTCCATAGTCTATTTTTTTTTTTATGTGTTTGTGTTTTGAGGGGAGGAAGGTTTGGGGTTTTGGTTTTTTTTAATACAAAAGACATTCAATAAAATTTCTTTATACTGCATGTTCACTTTGGTTTGTGGTGCAGCTGGGGCAAAGGCAGCAGGGCGAGTTGGACCCCTGGGGGGGGGTCAAGGTGGAAGATTTATGCTGCTCCAGAGGGCAGCATCTGAACAAACGAGAAAGGAGATTCCGACTGAACATCAGGAAGAACTTTCTTGACAGTAAGAGACTCTCTTGGAAGGTGATGGACTCTCCTTCAATGGAGGTTTTTAAGCAGAGGTTGGATGGCTGTCTGTCATGGATGCTTTCGTTGAGATTTCTGCTTTGCAGGGAATTGGACCAGATGACCTTTGGGAGTCAGGTTTTCCTGTGTGATCCAACACCTGCACACTTGATCAGTAGGCTGAGCCTTTTTGATATTGTCGCTCTGCGGAGTAAGAGGCTCCGCAGTTGAGCTTGGTGAGTGAAGGATCAGTTTCAGGTTCTGCAGCCAGCCGTCTCTAGCCGCCTGCCAGACAACCTCCCCTTGAATGCTGCATGTGGGTCGCTCATCAGTGTGAAGGGCACAAACCAACCAGAGCAGCATGGCACACACATCCATGACAGCAGTAGAATCACCTCCAGTGGCCTAGAGGTGCTTGTCAATGTGTGTGTGTGTGTGATTGTAATACAAAATTTAATATAAAATATGTATAAAAAGGTAAAGGTACCCCTGCCCGTGCGGGCCAGTCTTGCCAGACTCTAGGGTTGTGCGCTCATCTCACTCTAGAGGCCGGGAGCCAGCGCTGTCCGCAGACACTTCCGGGTCACGGGGCCAGCGTGACAAGCTGCATCTGGCGAGCCAGCGCAGCACTCGCTGGTAAGCGGTCCCTATTTATCTACTTGCACCCGGGGGTGCTTTCGAACTACTAGGTTGGCAGGCGCTGGGGCCGAACGACGGGAGTGCACCCCGCCGCGGGGATTCGAACCGCGATCGGCAAGTCCTAGGCGCTGAGGTTTTACCCACAGTGCCACCCGCGTCCCGAAAATATGTATAGGTCATACCTAAGAATATATATAACTGAATACTTAGCAATCATTTTTATTTGTACTTACACATTCTTTAGGCAATTCTACACACATTCCCCGTCAAAAAAAATAACGACAAGTGTCCCTATTGAGATTAATTTTGTTAGCTTGCCCCCAGTTCTCCAATCTGTAATGGTCATCCTGAATCCCGATTCTGTCCTTTGTGCCTTCCCTCCCAGTTTGGTGTCATCTGCAAACTGGATGAGCCAAAATGATCCAGGCAGACTTTGCTATGAAGAAAGGTTGCAGCCTCTGGGGCTCTTTAGAGCAGTGCTTCCCAATTAGCTAATTACTGAGAGCCCCCCCCCCCCAATTTTCAAAAGCCAAGCCTGGCCTAGAGAAAGTGGATGGAGAGTTGCATCTCCTGGCAGAGGAACTCAGAGACATCCAAGGAATCGGAAGATTCAGGACAGATAACATTAAGCTCTTCTTCACGCAAGGCAGAGTTCACCTGTGGAACTCCCCGGCACAGGACACCAGAGAGAGAAGGAGGGGCAAGCTGGGGGCGCTGGCTTGCCAAGGGTTAAAGGGGATTGAGTGGGATTCCTAGAGAGGAGAGGAAGTCAAGAGGGGGTTGGGGGTCGGGGGGGGGGAGAAGCTCCCTCTCCCAAGCCCCTCCCTCTCCCGCCTGCCTAAAAGGGAGGAGGGGCCTTTGTCTCTCTCTTCTGCACGTGCTGCATCCATGGCGCCTCCGGGAAGCCGGTGAGTCTCTTCTCATCTTGCAAAGGGTGCAATGGGGAGAAGAGGGGGGTCCCTGGGATGCAGGGGGGAAGCAGGGGGACCCCCAAGTCAAGCGGCAGAGGCTCCTGCCCCCCTTCTCTGCAAAGCCGTTTGGGGAGGGAAGAAAAGGGCCTGAAAATAACCCCCCCCCCCAGCCTGAGGAATCAGTCCCATTTATTAGTTGAGGGTTTAGGGGGACGGAAATATTTGGACACAAAGCATCTCGAAGAAATGGAAAGGAAAGGCTGACTGTTGGGAGAGGGGAGGGGGAGAGAAGAGAAAGCGCTTCTTGGTGCGATGCAGAGTCAAGCCTGCGGAACTCCCTGCCCCAGGAGGCGAGCCCGGGACCAGGGAGGAGGAGGAGGGGCTCTGCTGGGCTTCTTGTCTGCCCAGTGATGCTGCTGAATCCCAGTTGCTGGAAGGGAGCGCAGGGGGAGAGAGGGGCTCTTGCGCCCCAGTCCGGCTGGGGGGCTTCCCATTCAGGCCCCAGTGGGAGCAGGAGGGGGGACTCCAGACGGGCCCCACTGGCCTCATCCTGCAGGGCTCCCCTCCTGCTCCGATGCTGAGCTCCTCAGTTGTCCTGGAAGTAAAGCTTTCCCCAACACAACCCATGAATCAGACCTGGGTGTTATCTGGACTCCAGGCTTCGCATCCTTGGCAGAACTGTCTCCTTTGAAGGGAAATCTCTCTTAATTACTGCGCCAAGATTTTAAGAAACCGCACCAGAGTTTCTGAGCTCCTCTCGGCAGCTTCCAAATGCAAGAATTGTCAGATTAAAGGCGTCTCTATTCATGTCTGTGAATGTGGGTTCCGGCTGACACAAGTGGGAATAGTTCCTGTCATTTTATAAAATGAAAATCAATTAAATGAATATAATAATAATAATAATAATAATAATAATAATAATAATAATAATTCCTGCTGTTGCAGGAAACCTCCCCCCCCCATCATTCAGTTTGTACAAACTTCACACACACTCACACTCACACATTACATACGCTGCACTTCGTTTATAAATTCATAGAAAATCAACCCTACATCGGATTTGCACCGTTCCACTTTTATTTTACTCCATGAAGGAAGGACTACAAAATGGGGAAGGTTTGATACAGGCCAGCCATAATCCCTTCACCATCCCAGCACATCCACAGGAGCCCTGCCCAGTTGCTATGCCAACCCTGAGGGTCCTAGACAGAAGACCATCAAGATCACAAAGAACTTGCATATGGGAGTGGATTCAGCATGGACTGGAACAAAGGACACTGATCAGATCTTCCCTCTGGGGGCAGGAAACTGCAACTACCTTTTGTCTTCATGGGGAGGGGGGGAAGGGGGTCCAGCCAGGTGACAGGACCCTCAGGTTACCACCACAACTCCTCCCTCAACCCCTCCTTTTGTGATGCATGTATGATGTTTCTGGGGGTGGGCTTGATCTACAGGGTGGCAAGTGAGGGGAGCACCCTGTTGCAACAGTTCAATAAAGGCCAAGCCTACAGGCTGCTGTTTTGCTCCAAGTTATCCTGGTTGGTGTCTTTGTTTTTGTCCAAGGGAGCCCTCGGATTTTTCCGGTAACATGCTGAGCTCCTCAGGTGGAATGAAGCTTCCCCACCTAAACCCGTGAATCAGACATGGGAGTTATTGGGACTCCAGGCTTCGCATCCTTGGCAGAACTGTCTCCTTTGAAGGGAAATCTCTCTTAATTACTCCGCCAACATTTTAAAAAACCGCACCAGAGTTTCTGAGCTGCTCTCAGCAGCTTCCAAATGCAAGAATTATCAGATTAAAGGCGTCTCTATTCATGTCTGTGAATGGGGGTTCCGGCTGACAAAAGTGGGAATAGTTCCTGTCATTTCATAAAATGAAAATCAATTAAATGAATAAAATAAGAATAATAGTTCCTGCCTCCTTTGCCTCAGCCTCCAGGCCACCATTTCCCTGCCAGATTCTGGCCTCTCTGCACCATCTTGGCCTGGATTCAAGTCCCCTCAGATCCCTCAATCCCCTCAGCTCCTCCTCCTGGGCTGCCATTATTCTTATTTTTATTATTAATGGAATTTGTAGACCTCCCCATAACTCTCTCTCGGCCGGCTCTGCTCCGCTTGACCAGAGTCTCTGGGCTGAACTGATTATTTCCGTTTTCTCCCCTTTGGGACAACAGAGTCCTTTCAAGACCAAACAGAAAGGCTTCTTCTTCTCTCGTTTTCCCCCTGGCATTTGGGATTCATTTCCCCCTCTTCCCTGAGGGAATTTCTTTCTCCCTTCTCTGCCCTCAGCTGCATCTCCTGTGCCTGAGGGACATTTCTTTGGGGGCCTCTTTTCTAGGTCTCACTTTCTGCATCTTCCGCCTGAGTTTTGGCTCACAATATTTGACGTTTTCTCTTCAGCGCAGCCTCTTTTTCCTTGTCCCCCCTTTTCCCGCCAACTGAATCTGTTTCCTTCAAAGCCTGAGCTTCTCTGTCAGGTTTTGGCTTCCTCCATTTTGTCTCCTGACTGAAATTCCCTCAGAGGTTTTTCCCTCCGTTTCTGCTTCTGCCTGACTCTCTCTTCCCTTCAGGAGTCCTTCTCCCCACAGAAACCTTTTCTTAACCAGACATAATACTTCTGGGTTGGCGGAGTCTGTAACCCAAGGTGTTTCTAACCTGAGGTACCACTGTATTCTTGTGGGTTTTATTTCCTGTCATGACTCTTCCACCATTTGAGGCAAACCCTCCAACTCTCTATGACGCCTATATATATATATATTAACCACCACAGGTTCTCTCTTGGATTTTGTGTGAGGGAAACCTTAGATGCTTGGAGACTCAGGGAGACGTTGAACGGATAAGAAAGGTTTTATTTACAAAACCAAGTTGGTAAAACAAAGAAGGGTCAGGAGTTGTGTCCTTTCAGGAAACAGTGAACTTATTAATGACACTTAACCTAAAGAGCTTTCAGGCCTTAAAACAAATTAGTAACTGCACAGCTTTTCTTAAACTTCCCTTGCTAAAAATCAAAGGTAGATGTTCAACTTTCTAGAAGAGGAGGTGGAATGCTTCACTCGGTTTCTCATTCCTTTACTCAGTTCTGAGTTTCATCCTTTGGACGCAGCACAGCTTCCTTCTCTCACTTTCCCTCACTTCCCCCCTCTCTTGGCAATCCCACTCCTCAGGGGTTTCCAAATAGCAACGCATATACGGCTCTGTGGGGGATAAGCTGTGTAACACTTCTTCTTATTAATAATATTATTAATTTATAACCCAAGCTTTCCCATTAAGTTCCCCGGGGAAGAGGACACAATTAAAACACAATTTTAAAAACCATTTAAAACAAGTTACAATGACAGAAAGAAACAGAGTTGTTCTTTTCCTGGCTTTTTAGCACTTTCCTACCCACAGGAACTTTGGCCTCACCCACTTGGCCCTCAGGGGCTTGGCCAGATCAGGATCTGGCCCTCAGAAGAAGAAAAAGGGACGTTGGAGATGCAAAGGGGTAGAAAACAAGACAGAAGCAGAAAAGAAATGTGCCCTCGAGAGGGGTTGGGAAGGAGAGCAACCCTTGAGGAGCCCAGGATTAGGACCCTCAATAGAGACTAGTGTCCATATATTATTTATACCCCACCCATCTGGCTGGGTATCCCCAGCCACTCTGGGCGGCTTCCAGCAAAATATTAAAATACAATAATTCATCAAATATTCCACACTTGGAACAAATGATTCACTTCTCCATCACCGTTCTGCTTCTATCCTTGGGCTGAAAACACTGAGAGGCAGGAGCCACCAGGCTCATTCATCTCACAGAAACCCCTTCATTTGTCTCCACTTTTGGCCTGGTCACTTTCCCCCTAGGAGGTCGAGATAGTTTCTTCTTATCCTTCATTCCTCCTTTCCTTCTTCAGGAAAGCTCAGAGTCTGGCATGTGGTGCAGTCCAGTCCTGGTTCCTAGCAAGACTCATCCACACTTGCTCAGAGAACCTTTCTATTCTCCTGACAACGGGTCAATATATTTCCTTTGCAGTATTTGCCAGCACCTCTAAATCAGACAGGCAGAACTTGGTCAAATAAAAACTGGATTCCTTCCTAAAGATGGATGAACAAGACTCAGCTGGCCCTGGAGCAGGAAGAGACCATGCTATGGAAACGGGAGGAAGTGGGGGATTCTGGGAAAGCTCCATGCAGAAGATCCTGGGGGAGGAGGACACCCTTCGCTCAGAGGTGCAGAGCCAGCATTTCAGGCAGCCCTGTCACCAGGAGGCTGAAGGACCACGAAAGGTTTGCAGCCAACTCTACCGCTTTGACCATCAATGGCTGAAGCCAGAAAGGCACACGAAAGCTGAGATGCTGGACCTGGTGATCTTGGAGCAGTTCCTGGCTGTCCTTCCAGCGGAGATGGAGAGCTGGGTGAGGGAATGCGGAGCAGAGACCAGTTCCCAGGCAGTGGCCCTGGCTGAAGGTTTCCTCCTGAGTCAGGCAGAGGAGAGAAAGCAGGTGAGAGAGACTTTCCTCTGGATCCTCCCAAGGGGCTCCAAGGAGGGAGAAGATCCTAAAAAACTCTCCTAGTTGCTCATCCTTTTTCCTTTTTTAACCCTTGTCCCCATTGTCTGTTTGGAATCCTTGTTTCTCTTTCAGGAAAATGATCTGTTTGTGGAAATGGGTCCTGATTCCTCTGAGGCAGAGAGGACCCCGTTGGAAACCAGAGAGAGGTCACTAGGTAAGGAGGAAGTAGTTTCTTCTCAGTTGGGTCACATTCTGTGGGTTTCGAAGTGATTCCATGGGTTCTTTTCATCATTTTGGGAGAAGACACTTAGGTCCAGGAGCCCAGAGGAGGGGAGGTGTAATTTTGCACAACTAAACTATGAAATGGGTACAAACACTGAAATGCACTCAGCAGGTGAGGCTTTCTCTCCAAGAGAAGCATGCTCTCATGGTTCCCACTTACCTTTGTCTCTCACAGGTGACGGAATTATACTGGCAGAACTGGCAAGACCTCCTCTTCCATCTTTTCTGGGTGATGGAGGGGAAGCAGCGGCTGTGGAACCGGATCAGGTGGGGGGAAGGAGCCTTTGGGGGAAAGGGGCTGAGGGGTGGGGCAACCAGGGTGTCTCTGGGGGCCAAACAAATCTGTCCTCTTCTTTGCTTCTGCCGTAGCTGCCCTTAAGAAAGAGAACGTTTATCTGCCGAGTATAATGAACAACCAGCTCACCTTAACTCGCCTTCTGAATGTCACTAGTATTTATCAGTAGTTGCTATTTTATTTGTCAATTTATTGTGAAATGCTAAAATAGGCTTCTATGGAATCAAGAAACAATAAAAAACTGCAGCCAGGATTCACCTAATGAGCCCCATCCACTGCAGAAAGGGGCTTTGTCCTCCCTGTGGCCCCCATGCGCCCCTTGAAGTTGGCATCAATCACAATGAAATACCAATAAAACAATTCCATTGAGACATTAAAAAGAGCATCTCTACTTAAAATCTGCAGCAAAATATTCCCATGAAATCAACAGAGCAAATGTGTAGTCGTTAAATCTTTATGCATTCTAAGAGGAGGAACTTTCCCTTTTGCTTTTAGGGTCCAGTGTGCTTTGAAGATGTCTCTGTTTGTTTCAAAGAGGAGGAGTGGGCATTGCTGGATCCTGACCAGAGAGCTCTGCATAAGGAAGTCATGGAGGAGAATCGTGGGACCATAGATTCTCTTGGTATAGCTCATATTATTACAACATCTGTTTCAAAATTCCATGCATATATCTCTGTGTGATGAATCTCCTAGATTTTGATGGATTTTGACAGCGCCACCTACAGCATCTGGGATTCTCGCACCCTCATAATTTACCTTGAATGGAGGCTATTGTCTGTTTTGCCTGTGAATATTCTTCCACCACTTAAGCCTTTTAAAACAAGGATCAGGCTGGTCTGAGCTGCCCAGGCCTTTTAAAATTGTAGGCTTCCTGAATATTTAGGAAAGTGGAAGTAGCTTCTGACAGGTTTTGTGTTTTTCTTTTTGGTTCTGTCAGTTCTTGGTTTTGCAAAAATTCTTCTGACGCTGGAGATGGAGCAGATTCCATGATTGAGCCAAAGGAAATTCATTGCAGAAAGTAACAGGCTTTTTGAAGTTCAGTTTCCCATAAGTACCGTACTTTTCGCACCATAACACTCAGTCCCCCCCCCCCCCAAAAAAGGTAAAAGGAAATGTGTGTGCACGTTATGGAGCGAATGCAGGCGGGAAGAGATGCTCTTGCTGGCTTTTCGTCGAGGTGGGAGAAGGAGGCAGCCTCTCTTTCTCCGTGTCTGCCTGCTCTATTGTTTTTTGGCGAGGTGACTTTATAGTCTGATGGGCTGACTGTAATTCAAGCAAAGGGAGAGCCGCTTACACACATGTAAGTGGCTCTTACTCTGCTTTCTTTACAATGAGCCGGAAGGAGGGACAAAGAGGGCATCCCCTTCCGTCCCTCCCCCAGCACCTCACCGGTAAATTCAAACAAAGCGGCTTACAAGGCTCGTGTCCCTGCGTCTCCTCCTCCTCTTTTTGCTCCGGTTCGAGGCAAGGCAGCTGCACAAATGTGAGCTCCCCCTCTCTCTTCCTTCCCTCCCTCTTCCAACTTCAAAAAATATGGGGGGGCAGCCAGGTAAGCCCCACCTCACATACCACAATGGGGGGTGGGGGATGACTCCCTCAAATATTTAATGGGGGGTGAAGGCACCTAGGCCCATAGGAGTTGGCTGCTTTGCCTAGGACAAATGTGAGCTCCCCCCCTCTCTTCCTTCATCACCGTATTGGAGATACCATACATTACTGACAGTTCCTTCATCATTTTCTTGCAGAAAACTGTATTTTCTTGCAGAAAACCTCCCCCGTTCTGATAAGGACGAAAAAGCAGAGAAGACTAGCATATAAGATTCCTTTTAAACTAGAGGTAGTAAAATATGCTAAGGAGCATGGAAACAGAGCAGCAGAGAGACATTTTGGACCACCTCCAACTGAAAAAATGATAAGAGGTTGGAGGAAACAGGAGGATCAGCTGCAAAAAGCAGATAAAAGCAAGCACACTTTTCGTGGACCTGCTGCAAAGTGGCCACAGATGGACATTGCCATGAAAGAATGGATCACAAAGCAGCGGAATAATGGCTTTACAGTCTCTACAAAAATGATAATACATGAAGCCAAACGCATTGCTTTAGAGAAAGGCATTCACGCTTTTACTGGCTCACCATCATGGTGCCACAGATTTATGAAGCGATGTGGCCTTGCTATGCGCACCAAAACTAGAATTGCATAAAAAATGCCAGAAGAATATGAATCTAAGATTCTGCCTTTTCATAAATTTGTGATTGATGCTAGGAAGAGAAATGGATTTGAAATTGGCCAGATTGGGAATATGGATGAAGTCCCGCTAACCTTTGACGTGCCATCTAATAGGACTGTTGATCTGAAAGGTGCCAAAACTATTGCTGTGAAAACCTCCGGACATGAGAAAACCCATTACACGGTTGTGTTGTCTTGCTGTGCAGACGGCACCAAATTGCCACCCATGTTAATTTTCAAAAAGAAAACATTTCCCAAAGAAGTGATTCCAAGAGGAATTGCTGTACATGTTCATGAGAAAGGATGGATGGACGAAAATGGAATGAGAGTATGGGTTGAAAAAGTGTGGTCCTAACATCCTGGAGGGCTTTTGAAAAAACCTGGACCAGTTTAGAGCACATATTAGCGAAACTACAAAAAAGTGCTTTGAAGAAGTGAAGACTCATCTAGCTGTAATTCCAGGAGGTCTTACCAGCCAGTTGCAACCTCTCAACGTTTCCGTCAACAAGCCATTTAAGGTCTTTATGCGAGAAGAGTGGAACAAATGGATGGCTGCTGGTAATCATGATCTGACACCTACTGGACGAATGAAGAGGCCCACTATCACTCAGGTTTGTGAATGGGTGAAAACATCATGGCACTCGGTGAAGGAGGAAATCGTTGCACAGTCATTCAAAAAATGTGGCATTAGCAATGGTTTGGATGCAAAAGAAGATGACATTTTATATGAAGATAGTGAAGAAAGTGATGTCAGTGGTTATGAGCAACTGAGCTTCCTAAATTCTGACTCTAGCAATGATGAGTTCTTGGGGTTCACAGAAGACTAGAAGAGTTCTTGAACCTAAAATTCTCTCTTCATTTGTTAATGACAGTGATGATGGTTCTTAATGCCACTGTTGACTGCTGTTCACTTTACAGGGTTGTAATATGATTCTGATATACCGGTTGTTTATTAAATAGTTTAGTACAACATTTGATTCAGAAAATTTTTTTTCTTGTTTTCCTCCTCTAAAAACTATGTGCGTGTTATGGTCAGGTGTGTGTTATAGAGCGAAAAATACGGTGTGTCAGTCAACAAAGGCAGTGAATTCTGCAGTAAGAAATCTAACTTTAGTTTTTCCTTTATCACAGGTGTTCATTAGCGTTATTCAATAATTGGCAACTCCATTTTTTCCTCTTCTTTGCATCATAATTTTTATTTAGTTTAGAAAAGTTTAACAAATTAACTTCAAATTCAATATATGCTTCTTTTACCAAAAAACAACAACAGTGAGGTGACATCTTCCCTCATTTCCGTGGTGCTTTCATTCCCATCTTTTCCTGCTGCTGATATATATCAAACTATAGCTAATACATATTTCATTCATTACATTTATTATCATTTCCAATCCACGCTCATAATTCCAATCCTGCCCATGATTTCAATTGACTAAAATTCTTTCTCAGATATCCCAAAAAGGGTTTCTACTCTTCAGTAAAAAGTTTGGTCTCTCACTCTTGCTCTCAACTTTGCCAATTTTGCATACTCCAATTTTTTTACAAGCCATTCCTCTTTGTTTCTTCTTTCCAGTTCTGTGCATATAAAGTGTTGCTGCGTACACAAATAGTTTATTCATATTCTTCAGGACATTTGTCCCCAATATCCCTAAAAGAAAAGCTTCAGGTTTTTGAAAATTACCAATTCTTACATCTTCTTCATTTCATGATATATCATTACAGTGGTACCTCGGGTTAAGAACTTAATTCGTTCCAGAGGTCCGTTCTTAACCTGAAACTGTTCTTAACCTGAAGACCACTTTAGCTAATGGGGCCTCCCACTGCCGCTGTGCGATTTCTGTTCTCATCCCGAAGCCAAGTTCTTAACCCGAGGTACTATTTCTGGGTTAGCAGAGTCTGTAACCTGAAGCATCTGTAACCTGAGGTTCCACCATATAATCCTTTGTCCATCTATTGGAAGGTGGCTTCGGAAGTGGGTTTGAAGAATTCTATCCTTGATTTTTCTTGAGCAGAACTGAACCAAACAAACTCCTGGTAATTTCTTTGTGCTTTCAAAGGCCGACTTTATACAGAAAACTTAGATTATCTCCTCCGCTTCCATCTGAAGGAATTCCACCAACTGCTTCACCAGTTTCTCTTGGATTTAATCGCCTAGTTCCAGGATCCCATGAAATATCGAAAAGGACTCCTTTTGTCGCATTTCCAAAACTTCCATTTGATCTGACAGCAGCTCTCCTTGTGCTTTATTTCTGTCACTTCCCCCTGCATTGTCTCTGCTTGCTTCTTGGTTTCACGATTCCCATAAGAAAGCTTATTAACAGTCTTTCCCACTGAAGCAGTTCTTTTAGTTAAATCCTGGATGTTACAAGAAAGTTGGGATATTGCCTTGGAATTTGCCTCCAGTGCCAACTTGATTGCTATCCATGTTTCATTTAAATCCATTGCTGCCTTGTCAATTCTGCTGTTACAGATGTTGCCCTCTGTGAGGCTGGCTGGTTCAGGTTTTATTCTTTGATTCTGGTCATCTTAGTACTGTAATTCACTTCTATAATCCATGCTTAAACAACAGTCCTTCTGGGACACGTTTTGTTCTGCAGATCTCTCTCATTCAGACATAACATTTCAGCCTGCTCCGTCCCACCGTGCACCTCCACTCTGCTGGCAATATTCCAAGCGCTCTCTCTCTTAGCTCTCTCTTTATATGGCAAAGTCAAATTGTACCCAGACAGTCCCCTTTTGGATTCTAGTGCTCTTTATTCCATTAGCCACGAGGATTGGGTAGTATTCTCCCAAGGAATTTATAGCTTTGTATCAACATTCTCCCTTCCCTCTCCTTTCCCTTCTCCTTTGTGGCAGTGATTTTTTCTTTTCTTCTTTCACGCTTTTCTTCACACACCAGCAGCCAGAATTTTCCCCTGCAGCTGCTGCCCACCCTTTATGGTAAAGTGTCTTTAAATTTAAGTCAAGTCCAATTTATAAGGAAGTCAGCCCCTTACACGATTGCCTCTGAGTCTTCTCAGTAATTGAGTCAGAAATATTTCTGCCAGTGCCTTGCCTCTCAACCAGCCTGGAACAGGGGCCTCCAACTTCCTCCAAGCAGGGAGCGGCAGAGAAACGGGCTTGTCACCCTGCTACACTCAGGGTCTTAAGGAATGTTTGCCTTCGCTACCCCAATTTCTGCACCTGAGACTTCCCCAAGCTTGGAGAAGCTGCTCTTGTGATCATGGCTGACCTGGAAGTACAATTCTTCCTGAGGCTCTAATCCATTTCTCTGTTCATTGCAGGTGGTGATGAATTAGAAATTCAGAACAAGGGAGACCAAGACAAAGTTCACACAGTGGAGAAACCCTATACATACCTGGAGTCTGGCAAGAGCTTCAGTCAGAGTTCCTATTCCACTTCCCATCAAAGAACTCATACAGGGGAGAGACCACATCAGTGCTTGGAGTGTGGAAAGAGCTTTAGTAAGCAGGTGATTCTCACCACCCATCTAAAAATTCATACAGGGGAGAAATCATATCAGTGCTTGGAGTGTGGAAAGAGCTTCAGTAGAAAGGAATATCTCACTTCCCATCTAAGAATTCATATGGGCCAGAAACCATATCAATGCTTGGAATGTGGAAAGAGCTTCAGTTGGAAAAAGAGTCTTACTTCCCATCAAAGAATTCATACAGGTGAGAAACCATATCAGTGCTTAGACTGTGGAAGGAACTTCAAAACAAAGCAACATCTCACTTACCATCAAAGAACTCATAGTGGGGATAAACCATATCAGTGTGTGGAATGTGGAAAGAGCTTCAGTCAGCACTCCAGTCTCAGTTCTCATGAAAGAATTCATACAGGGGAGAAACCATATCAGTGCCTGGAATGCGGAAAGAGCTTCATTTGGAAAGATAGTCTCACTTCTCATGAAAGAATTCATGCAGGGGAGAAGCCATATCAATGCGTGGAATGTGGAAAGAGCTTCAGTCACAGATCTCATCTCACTTCCCATCAAAGAATTCATACAGGGGAGAAACCACATCAGTGCTTGGAGTGTGGAAAGAGCTTCAGTCACAGATCTCATCTCACTATCCATCAAAGAATTCATACAGGGGAGAAACCACATCAGTGCTTGGAGTGTGGAAGGAGCTTCAGTCAGAAGGTGAGTCTCACCACTCATCTAAATATTCATACAGGGGAGAAGCCATATCAGTGCTCAGACTGTGGAAGGAACTTCAGAACAAAGCAACAACTCACTTACCATCAAATAACTCATAGTGGGGAGAAGCCATATCAGTGCACGGAATGTGGAAAGAGCTTCATTCGGAAGTACCGTCTCACTTCCCATCAAAGAATTCATGCAGGGGAGAAACCACATCAGTGCTTGGAATGTGCAAGGAGTTTCACCTCAAAGGCAGGTCTTACTTTCCATCAAAGAATTCATACAGGGGAGAAACCACATCAGTGCTTGGACTGTGCAAGGAACTTCACCTCAAAGGCAGCTCTCTCTTACCATCGAATAACTCACAGTGGGGACAAACCATATCAGTGCTTAGACTGTGGAAGGAACTTCAGAACAAAGCAACATCTCACTTCCCATCAAAGAACTCATAGTGGGGAGAAGCCATATCAGTGCGTGGAATGTGGAAAGAGCTTCCCTCGGGGGGATACTCTCACTTCCCATCGAAGAATTCATACAGGGGAGAAACCACATCAGTGCTTGGAATGTGGAAAGAGCTTCATACAAAAGACCAGTCTCACTTCCCATCGAAGAATTCATACAGGGGAGAAACCACATCAGTGCTTAGAATGTGGAAAGAGCTTCAGGCAGAGAATCAGTCTTCTTTCCCATCAAAGAATTCATACAGGGGAGAAAGCACATTAGTGCTTGGAATGTGGAAAGAGCTTCACCTGTAAGGAAAGTCTTATTTCCCATCAAAGATCACACAGCAGGGAAAATAGCAGAATAATAGCATTGTAGTGTTGGAAGGGGCTGTGTTAGTCATCTAGTTCAGGAATCTCAGCTAAAGCATTCATGACATATAACCATCTAATCTCTTATTAAAAACCTCCAAGGAAGGAGATGACACCTCTCATAGGAATCTGTTCCACTGCTGAGCAGCTTATACCACCAGAAGCTTCCTCCTGATATTGAGTCGGAATCTCATTTTTTGTAACTTGAATGCATTGGTTCAGGTCTTACCCTCCAGAACAGGAGAAAACAAGCTAGCTGCATCTTGCCTGGGACAGTCCTTTAGATATTTGAAGACTGCTATTCTGTTTTCTCCCAGTTTCCTCTTTTCCAGGCTAAACATATCCATTCCCTCAACTGTTCCACTTAAGGCTTTACTTCCAGGCCCTTGGTCATGCTTCCAGCTTGTCAGGATCCTATTCAAATTGTGACACCCAAAAGAAGATAACAGTACTGTGACTTCCCTTTATCTGGGCACTCGGCTTCTGTTGATGCGCCCTTGGATAGCATTAGCTTTCTTTGCTGCTGCGTCACACTTTTGACTCATGTTTAGCTTTAGTTCTGCTAACACTCCTGGATCGTTTTCACATGTACTACTGGGAATCCAGATGTCCCCCCTCTTATATATTTGCTGATTATACCTGCCTATATGCAGAACCTGACATTTGTCCTTACTGAAATTCCTTTATGGCGTTTAAAGGCCACCTTTTTCTCCAGGGAGCTCCCGGGGGTGTCACATGGCTCTTGCCCTCCTGATTTAACACGGACAATAATCCTGGTCCCCAGGGTCACCCAGCTAAGTAGGGATATGAATCCAGGTCTCCCAGATCTGAGCCTTTAACCACTAGGCCACACTTGTTCTCTAGTGAGACTCTCAGAAACTTCATGTGCATGTGTGTTTCCTTAAAGCTCAGTTGTGATGTTCTGGTGTTTGAATTTAAAGTTATATACACCTATAGCAAAATAATTAACGTAACAGAAGTAAGTACAGTATACTAGAAGATTTATGGTAAAGTTGGCTAGGGAGGGGGAGTTTGGAATGCTGGGGGTGAGAGGTGATTGGCTGGGAGTTTGAAAGGGGTTTGAATGACGACAACATAACAATCATGACTTTGGGTAATTAAACATTCTGTGTCCTTTTAAATGTGCTTGTGGGAAGGGGGGATTTTTGTTTTGATTTTGTTCTTGTTTTTATTCTGTATTTTGTATTTTTGTGCTGTGAACTGCCCGATATCTTCAGATGAAGGGTCATATACAATTTTTAAAAATAAATACTAAAAAGTAGTCATAAGCAATAAAACATAAAAAAGACTAACCACGGTGAACCATTTCCACATAAATCCCAAGGAGCTAAAAACAGAGATGCAAAAAACCTGACAGCTACGATCCCCTATGGCACATTCACCCCATGGTGGACCACACACATCCCCGGAGATTAAATCTAGCACCCTGGCACTTCTCTTTTCAGTGTGTGGCGGGAAAGAAGGTTTACTCAGTAATGCAACTTACACACTTGGTTGTCCCCAAGCGCAGAGTTCTGGGTCCGCTTCGTCCTTCTGGCTTTGGTGTGCCATGTCTGCAGTCTGGATTTCTGAGAGATTAGTCTCATAGGCCCTCTTCTTTAAATGCGCTTCTGCACACACATGGCCATCTTTGGTCACTGGCCAGGTTGCAATTCAATCTTCAGCTCGGACAATTAGTACATAGTCTAAGAGGTGCCAGTGGTTTCACTGAGGGTGCCTCCAAGATGTTTTAAATTTATTATTTTGTCGAAAGAGTGTGTTGGTAATAACAAGTTAGTGCGCTGCAAATATCGTCAAAAGTAAGATTGCGTTCTGGTTGCTGTTGCCAATTCCTCCTTTCCCAATAGTCCCAGGCCCCAGATTGAAATCTCGCCCAACTCTTCCATTAAAATCACCCAGGAGGATAATTTGATCCTCCTTAGGTGTCTGATAGGACGGTATCCAGCTGGGAGTATAAATCTTCTTGAATGTCTTCATCAGCATCCAGTGTTGGTGGATAAGCGCTTAGACTAGTAGCCTGTTGGTTTCTGGTGAGTTTTATTCAAAGTGTGAGACATACATATGACACTCTCCACATGGTTATCTCTTCATTGACTGTTTGGCTTTCAGTTTGGGGTCCCTGAACCTCTACTGTATCTCTTTATGGCTTCTCCATTTGCAATTGGAATATGGCCATCCCCACTCACAGTTTAAGATTGTCCAGGCCGCCAAGTAAATCTTCATCCTAACACATATATGAAGAACATCCATAATCGAGCAACCATTGGTTTCAGTTCTTTTTTTCTTTTTGTATCGCATCTGTTCGCAGCTAGATGCTTCTGTTGCAAAAGAAGATTGCTCTCTTGATCTCTGCTTCTCTGATTTGGATTTGGTTGCTAAAATGAAGGGGATTTTGCCAGTTTGGAGCTTCACAAAATCGAGATATGTGTCCCTCTTTGTTATATCTGAAGCAAACGACTCTTTGGGATGGAGCCTTGGCTCTCTTGTGAGACTGTGACACGTATTTTGAATCACTGGAATTTCCATTCTTGGCTGGAGTGATTGCTCTTTTCTCCACACACTTTTCTCAGATGGCCAATGACATCTGAAATTCTATCCAGAATAATAGACACTGCTAGGTCATTCTGCTGTTCCCATCTCCTTATTGAAGCTGCACCTCCTTTTTCTTCCCAGATAGAATTCCTGGTGTTATGTATTGAAATTCTGACCCTGGCCACCAGGGGTATTTTGTGTGTGTGTGTGTGTGTGTATATAGTTTTCACTCAGGTCCACCTCAGTTAATTTAGGTGGGAGACCCTGGGTTGTTGTTACAATGTTGACAGCTGGCTGCCTATAAAACTGTTTTCAGTTTAGTTCAGTTCCAGCTTACTTACAAAGAACTACAGTGGTAAGGTAAAGGTAAAGGTACCCCTGCCCGTACGGGCCAGTCTTGACAGACTCTAGGGTTGTGCGCCCATCTCACTTAAGAGGCCAGGGGCCAGCGCTGTCCGGAGACACTTCCGGGTCACGTGGCCAGCGTGACGAAGCTGCATCTGGCGAGCCAGAGCCGCACACGGAAACGCCGTTTACCTTCCCCCTGGTAAGCGGTCCCTATTTATCTACTTGCACCCGGGGGTGCTTTCGAACTGCTAGGTTGGCAGGCGCTGGGACCGAGCAGCGGGAGCGCACCCCGCCGCAGGGATTCGAACCGCCGACCTTTCGATCGGCAAGTCCTAGGCGCTGAGGTTTTAACCCACAGCGCCACCGTACCTCGGGTTAAATACTTAATTCGTTCTGGAGGTCTGTACTTAACCTGAAACTGTTCTTAACCTGGAGACCACTTTAGCTAATGGGGCCTCCTGCTGCTGCTGCTGTGCCGCTGCTGTGTGATTTCTGTTCTTAACCTGAAGCACTATTTCTGGGTTAGTGGAGTCTGTAACCTGAAGCGTATGTAACCCGAGGTACCACTGTACTTGGAGAAATCTCTGTGTCGTCTGCTATATCCACCCACTATTTAATTCCTCTCTCTCTCTCAGTCTGGCTTCCATTCCTCTCTTCTACAGAATTAAACTACTCTGGGTGAGCAATGGGCTTCTGGCAATGGGTATTCCGAAACCATAAAATGTTCTCGAAGCTCCCAGCATGAGAGAGGCAGTGGAAGACAGGAGGGCCTGGCGTGCTCTGGTCCAGGGGGCACCAAGAGGCGGACACGGCTAAACAGCAACAATCCATAAAAGAAAATCTTCCCCGTCCCAAGGGTTAAAAGCAACTGACCTGCCTTCCTAGAGCGGACGGAAAATCCTGCGGGAGGGGGTAGGTCCTCCAGAGCAAGGAGAGAGAAAGCGCAGAGGGAGAACTGGGGAGATCAGGCGCTCCAAGGGTTAAGAGGAACTGAGCTGGGTTCCTAGAGGGGACAGGAAACTGGGCGAGGAGGCAGGTCCTCCGGAGCCAAGGAGGGGGCTCTGGTCGCCTGTGCAGCTTCTGCCTGAGGTAAGTCTCCTCTCTCCCCCCCAGAGGGCACAGTGGGGGGAAGGGGGCAGAGGGGGGGGCAGGGGGGACCCCAAGTCCAGGGAGGAGGAGAGGCTCCAGGTGGCTTCATGCAGGAGGGCTGAGCTCTTGTCTCCCCAGAGATGCTTCTGAATCCCAGTTGCTGGAAGGAAGCGCAGAGGGAGAGAGGGGCTCTTGCGCCCCAGCCCTACTGGGGGGCTTCCCATTGAGGCCCCTGGGGGCCCCTGTGAGAATCATAGGAACATGGAATCGTAGAGTTGGAAGGGAGCCCGAGGGTCATCTAGCCCAACCCCCTGCAAAGCAGGAATCTCTGCTTCCCTGAAGGATTCTAAGCAGAGTTTGGATGTCCAGCTCTCAAGGATGTGTGAGCTGAGATTCCTACATTGCAGGGGTCATAGAATCCTAGAGTTGGAAGAGACCCCAAGGGCCATTGAGTCCAACCCCCTGCCAAGCAGGAAACACCATCAGAGCACTCCTGACATATGGTTGTCAAGCCTCTGCTTAAAGACCTCCAAAGAAGGAGACTCCACCACACTCCTGGGCAGCAAATTCCACTGTTGAACAGCTCTTACTGTCAGGAAGTTCTTCCTAATGTTTAGGTGGAATCTTCTTTCTTGTAGTTTGGATCCATTGCTCCGTGTCCGCTTCTCTGGAGCAGCAGTAAACAACCTTTCTCCCTCCTCTATGTGACATCCTTTTATATATTTGAACATGGCTATCATATCACCCCTGAACCTCCTCTTCTCCAGGCTAAACATGCCCAGCTCCCTTAGCCGTTCCTCCTAAGGCATCGTTTCCAGGCCTTTGACCATTTTGGTTGCCCTCCTCTGGACACGTTCCAGTTTGTCAGTGTCCTTCTTGAACTGTGGTGCCCAGAACTGGACACAGTACTCCAGGTGAGGTCTGACCAGAGCAGACTACAGTGGCACTATTACTTCCCTTGATCTAGATGCTATACTCCTATTGATGCAGCCCAGAATTGCATTGGCTTTTTTAGCTGCCGCGTCACACTCTTGGCTCATGTTAAGTTTGTGGTCAACCAAGACTCCTAGATCCTTTTCACATGTACTGCTCTCAAGCCAGCTGTCACCCATCTTGTATTTGTGCCTCTCTTTTTTTTTGACCCCCAGCGCCCCTTCCAGCTCTACAGTTCTGGGGTTCTGTGAAAGAAGCTTGTGGTGTGGGGCAGGCATCCGAGAGCTCAGTCAAGAGGGGAAGGGGGCAGGAAATTCCCCGAGAGAGGAACCGCCACCAGGCTGCCCTCTCTCTGGCCACCCAAAGCTCTTGAGTGTGGGGAAACCACCAAGAGGGCCCCTCTGCCCCCCCCTGAGCCCCCAAGGGGGGGTTAGAGAAGGAGGCCTTTCTTCAGATACTTGGGGGCCAAAAGGAACGGCTCCTGTGAGTCCCTTGAACTGGACACAGAAGTGAATGAAATTAATAAAGAGAAGGAGCCCAGCCCATAATCTCTCAACTGCATTTTGCATCCGTTTCTGAGTTGTCTTCAAGGGCAGCTGCACATGGGGGGCATTGCAATGATCCCATTGGATCCAGAGCATGGAATACCATGGCCTCCTCCTCTCGTCCCAAAGAGACTGGGGCTGGCAAACTCGCCAGAGCTGGAAGGGGGCAATGCCAGTCACTGAGAACCTCTAAGCAGATATGGTAGTGGTAGTGATGGGGTTATGCTATGCCACGTTGTTATTAATTTAATTATTATAATTATTAATTACTCATCCTATTATTTACATGCGCTTCACCTTATGATTGCAACATTACAACACTATAGCAAAAACAGTTTAAAACCACTTACAATCACAGAAATAAGGTGAATCCTACTGTACTTTCTTTTAGTGCTGTCCTTTGGTCCTGCCCACATGAAGTTTAGACTCACCCACTTGACCATCAAGGTGTTGCCAGATAAATCACATTCCTTGTAGGGGGACTAGATGATTTCTTCTTCTACCTTCTTCCTTTTTTCTTAAAGAAAGCTCAGAGTCTGGGCCCTGGTTCCTTCCAAGACTCATCTACGCTTACTCAGGGAACCACCTTCTTCTACTTCCCATGTATCAGTTTTATAACAGAACAATGTCTTTGTTTGTAGAATTTGCCAGCACCTAATTTTCGGACGGACAGAACTTGGCAGAGGACCAAGGGGTTCCTTCTGATCTTTTGGGGACTTCCTGAGAGCTAAGATGGATGAGCAAGACTCAGCTGGCCCTGGAGCAGGAAGAGACCATGCTATGGAAACTGGAGGCAGTGGGGGATTCTGGGAAAGCTCTGTGCAGAAGATCTTGGGTGAGGAGCACATCCTTCGCTCAGAGGCGCAGAGCCGGCAGTTCAGCTGGTTCTGCTATCTGCAAGTCAAAGGACCCCGTGAGGTTTGCAGCCAACTCTACCACTTCTGCCACCAGTGGCTGAAGCCAGAAAGGCACACGAAAGCTGAGATGCTGGACCTGGTGATCTTGGAGCAGTTCCTGGCTGTCCTTCCAGCGGAGATGGAGAGCTGGGTGAGGGAATGCGGAGCAGAGACCAGTTCCCAGGCAGTGGCCCTGGCCGAAGGTTTCCTCCTGAGTCAGGCGGAGGAGAGGAAGCAGGTGAGAGAGACTTTCCTCTGGATGCTCCCAAGGGGCTCCAGACAGGAGGAAGAACAAACCCAAATGCTAAAAAAAAGGGCCATCCTTTTTTGGAAAGCATCCAAGGAATGAGATGTGATATATCTGAAGTTTTTTTCCTCTGCCATTCCTTTCTAACCCATCTCCACATTCTCTATTACAAATTCTTGTTGCTCTTTCAGGAAAGGGATCTGTTGGCAGAAATGGGTCCAGATTTCTTTGAGGCAGAGAGGACTTTGTTGGACACCAGAGAGAGGCTGCTGGGTAAGGAGGAAGGAAGTTTTTCTTCTTTTGATTCCATTCTGTTGATTCTGAAACTAATATTTTGGGAGAAGCCACTTGGGGCCAAGAACCGAAAGGAGATGAGATATATTTGAACATATCTAAAATATGAAATGGGGACAAACTCCCAAATGCACCTCTGAGAGAAGCATCCTGCACTCCTGTCTCCCCACTTCCCTTTGTCTCTCGCAGGTGAAAGGAGGATGCCGGCAAGACCTCCTCCTCCATCTCTTCATCCTGGTGGAGGGGAAGCAGCGGCTGAGGAACAGGATCAGGTAGGGGGAAGGAGCAGGGGGGGGAGGATGCTGAGGGGTGGGGAGACAGGGCGTTTCTGGGGGCAAATGAATCTCTCCTGCTCTTTTTTCAAATCTGGGAAACTGGCGTGCTTGCACAGACAGAATGATTTGAAGAAATAAACATACAGTTCCATCCATTTTCACTAAGATTCATACCCATCATTAAAAACAGTATGAAAGATTCCCAAAACATTAAATTATGCACCCACAGTCAAAATGTGCATCAAACAAATCTGATTAATCCAATGCAGGCAGAAAGAGCAACGTGCAGTAAATACCGTATTTTTCGCTCTATAGGACGCACTTTTCCCCCTCCAAAAATTAAGGGGAAATGTATGTGCGTCCTATAGAGCGAATGCAGGCTGCGCCGCTAAGCCCAAAGGCAGAACAGGGAGACGGAGCGCTGTGGAGCGCTCTGTCTCGCTGTTCTAGCTTGGGGACCGCTGCATGCAAAGCCTCTCCAGGGCAGTGGGGTGCCTTCACCCTGCTCTCCTGCAGAGGCTAGCAAGGCTGCTCCCAAGCCAGAACAGTGAGACGGAGGGCTCCGTCTCGCTCTTCTAGCTTGGGGATGGCTGCGCACAAAGCCTCTGCAGGGCAGCGGGGCGCTGCGCTCCAAAGGCTTCAGGGATCTTTGAGGCTGGCGGTGGGGGGAAGCAGCCCCACACGCTCGGGTGAATGCACCTTGAATGCACCTTGTTTTAGAGGGGGAGAACAAGGGGGGGGAAATTTCCCTGTTCTCCCCCTCCTATGGTCCGGTGCGTCCAATAGAGCGAAAAATACGGTAATCTTTATGTTGTGTAAGAGAAGGACCTTTTTTCTTTTAGGGTCCAGTTTGTTTTGAAGATGTCGCTGTTTGTTTCACGGCTGAGGAGTGGGTGTTGCTGGATCCTGCCCAGAGAGCTCTGCATAAGGAAGTCATGGAGGAGACTTGTATGATCATGAATTCTCCCGGTAAGGTTCCTTGTTGGAGCATAATACTTGTTTTGAAATTCAGTCAATATTTTCATATCACAAACCTCCCATATTTTGACGGATCTCAACCTAGAGTGTCAGGAGATGTGTGTTAATCTGAATTCATGATATGGTTTATCATGAAATGGTATGAGATTGACATAACTCTAATACAACACAAAAGCCTCCATGGGGTTCTGGTGGAAGCCTTATTCCCGCATCCTGAAAGGCATTCAGGAACATCCTGAGTTCACACACATCAGGCATTATCAAGACATGCAAATCTAGGGTTGCTCATTGCAGGATTCTCAGCTCCGCAGTGGGATCCACCCACCCCATGGCAAGGGGGTGTAAAGGCAGGTTGGAGACAGAGGTTTCTACGTTCAGATCATTGCTCACGATCACAAGCCTTTCGCCTTTTGGTTAAATGGTAACAGGATGACCAAAGATGGGCAAGGTGAGAAAGAGGCAGGAAGATCCTGACGGAATTATGCAAATTGTAGGAATCACTGTCCCCTCTTCCTTTTGTCAGGGGCTGGACTGAGGAGGAATAGTGAGGGCTGGCCCCCTTCTTCTGAACCTTCCTGTGGGCAAGAGGACAGTATAGATTTAGAACCGTGGTTTGCAGATGGTCATAGTTCAGTGGCTGCAGAGGGGAGAAGCGGGGAAATATTGGAAGAGGAACAGCAGGAAGAAGAAACACTAGGGAGGGACAGCTGACAGACTCTGTGTCTTTGGAAAGCATTCTTGGCCCCCTTCTCCCAGGACCAGGCGAGCACTGAGTGAGGGCAGGAGAACAAGCATTGGTTTGCAAGCATTGAGTATTGTATCTGTAAGGTCTTTATCTCTTGTAGTATGTCTTTATTTCCCACTTTTGTAAAGAAATCTTTCTCTTTCTTTATTAGCTTGTTAGATGTATCCAGTTTCTTCCCTTCCCTTACTTTCCCATGATGCACACTTTGCTGAATAAAATAGCCTCTTAAAACTGCCTTGCTTGCGTCCCAAACAACCTTTGAATTAACACCTTGGTTGCAATTAAGTTCAAAGTAATCATTAGTAATTTTCTTGCCTTTCTCTATGTCTTAACTTAGTCTGCATCATCTATGTGTTAATTTTTCTTCTTGGAATTGTGGTCTGAGAGTGATTTAATGCTCCTTTTTTATTGCTTTATTGAACTTAAAAAAGACATAACACAAAATCAAAACCATCCATAACAAATAAATATCAAATATATTTAATATATTTTTAATGCTCCATTTCAACACAAAGGGAGCACTGTGTTGCCTTCTTTCCACAGCTCAGTTTCCTTTCATCCTTACAACTGATATTTATGGCCAATTATCCTTCAATTTAGATTACATTCTGAATCCTCTCAGTCTTTATTTCCTTTCCTTGTTATTTTATAAAAAGTGGCGGGTGGCAGGTTGGCTCTATATTGCCAGCATAGTCCATTCGAACACTAGAGCTTTCCCGCTTTCCCCTTCCTTTCTTCCTTTCAAATCACACGTAGTCTCTGTTGTTGTTTGTTAATCTTAATCTTACTCCAACTTATTCCATCCTCACTTGTATATATTTCTTAAACCTGCATTCTGGAGAGGGTTGCCATATCATAAAAGTAAAGCGAAAAACTCAAAATAAACAACCATGGGATTCTCTCCCCCAACCATCTCTCGCACAGAATGATATCTTATCTCAGTTCAAACCTTAAACCCATGCAGCTGAATGTACCACAGATTGTAGTTGCATCTCCTCCAGCCCATGCCTTTACTTTAATTGCCAATTAACATCCAATTCGTAGGATGACCTCTGCTTCCAGAAACAGAGTCAGGGTGGGGTGGGGGGGGGTTGCAGCAGACAAAGTGCTCCTGCCCCCAGGGCCTGCCTTCCATGGGGAACGAATGCCAGACCACAGGGCCCTTTCCTCCCCTGCCCGGAGGGGAATCCAGAGAATGCTTTAACCCCGCCATCCTCTTTATCTGGATTTCCCTGCGATGTCGAAGGAGTCATCCATTCCTGGCGCAGACCAGAAACAGAAGCCAAATGCAGTTAAAAATGTTTACCGCCTCCCATCTTGAATCTGTCACCTTCTTGACATTAGACATCACTTATCTGGGATGTGGCAGAATGGGAGGTAACATCGGGAGATTTCCCAGTATCGAAGGGGCTCTCCCATGGAAGTTGGAGCAACCTTGTTTTCTGCTGCTGCTCTGGAGGGGAGGAGCCAAGCCCAGTGGCTTCATGTTACAAGAAAGGAGATTCTGGCTCAATCCATGGCGGACTCTCCTTCATTGGAGGACTTCCAGCAGAGCTTGGATGACTCTTCTGCCTCTGCAGAAGGAATCAATGGAGTTTTGCAAGCAGAGGTTGGGTGTGTAAGTTGAGATTCCTGCATTTCAGGGTACAGGACAAGATCGCCCCGGGGGGTTCCCTTGCAACTCTCTCCTTCTCAGAAAGGGTTTCCTGCTTCCAGAGCCTTTTTCACATGAAGCTGTTCCTCCAGCTTCTGTATCTAAGGGAAGAAGCAGCTCAGCATGTCAGCCAAGAGGGTTTCCCAAAGAAATCACCTCTGGGGGTGCCTGACACACGCAGCTGGTCCTGGGCTCCTGCTCTAGAGAAAGAAAACTCAGAGAGGGAGGGAAGGGAGCACTGCTTACGCTCGTCATCTAAATCCTTTCAGTCCTTCCTCTCTCACAAGCGCTAATGAGCATTATTCAATCCTGATGCTCTAATTCATCTCTCTCTTCATTTCAGGTGTTGAGGAATTAGAAATGAAGAACAAGGGAAACCATGAGAAAATCCACACAGTGCAGAAGCCGTGTCAGTCTTTGGAATGTGGAGATAACTTCACTAACAGCTCCGATTCCATGTCTCATCAAAATCCCATTTGGAATAAACCGTATCAGTGCTCAAACTGTGGAAGGAACTTCAGAACAAAGCAACATCTCACTGACCATCAAAGAACTCATAGTGGGGAGAAGCCATATCAGTGCGTGGAATGTGGAAAGAGCTTCAATAATAGCCGCTCCCTTGGGTCCCATCAAGGAATTCATACAGGGGAGAAACCCTATCAGTGCTTGGAATGTGGAAAGAGTTTCAATAATAGCCGCTCCCTTGGTTCCCATCAAAGAATTCATATAGGGGAGAAACCCTATCAGTGCTTGGAATGTGGAAAGAGCTTCAGTGAAAGCATCAAACTCACTGCCCATCAAATAACTCATAAAGGGGAGAAACCATTTCAGTGCTTGGAATGTGGAAAGAACTTTAGTCGACGTGACTCTTTCACTTTCCATCAAAGAACTCATACAGGGGAGAAACCCTATCAGTGCTTGGAATGTGGAAAGAGCTTCATTCACAAGGTCAGCCTCACTTCTCATCAAAGAATCCATACAGGGGAGAAACCCTATAAGTGCTTGGAATGTGGGAAGAGCTTCAGTATGAAGACCTATCTCACGTCCCATCAAAGAATTCATATAGGGGAGAAACCATATCAATGCTTGGAATGTGGGAAGAGCTTCAGTATGAAGACCTATCTCACTTCCCATCAAAGGGTTCATACAGGGGAGAAACCATATCAGTGTGTGGCATGTGGAAAGAGCTTCAATCACCGCTCCACTCTCAGTTCTCATGAAAGAACTCATACAGGGGAGAAACCCTATCAGTGCTTAGAATGTGGAAAGAGCTTCAGCAGGAAAGACCATCTCACTTCCCACGAAATAATTCATGCAGCGCAGAAACTATATCAGTCCTTAGAATGCACATTGGGCCTTCCTGCAAGAAGAGCGCTTCTGTGACATCAGAGAATTCACAGTGGGGGGAAACCATTTCAGTGCCAAGAGTGCGGAAAGAGCTTCACCTTAAAGCAAACACTCACTTCCCATCAGAGAATTCATATGATGGAGACACCCTAATAGTGCTTGAAATGTGGAAAAAGCTTCACCTGGAATTAAAGTTTCACTTCCCATCAAATAACTTGCAGCGGGGAATGTAATAGAATTATAAGATTGTAGTGTTGGAAGGGACACTGAGGGTCATCTAGTCTAACCCCCTGGCAATGTTGTGAAGTAGTGCCTGGTCCTCAAGGTCAGCCAGTGATCTTCATGGCTGAGAAGGGATTTTAGTAGTAGTAGTAGTAGTAGTAGTAGTAGTAGTAGTAGTAGTAATTGTTGTGTTGTAGTTGTTATATTTATACCCCACCCATCTGGCTGGTTTTCCTGAGCCACTATGGGCGGCTTCCAACAAATATATCTATATAAATAATAATAAATCAAACATTAAAAACCTCCCTAAACAGGGCTGCCTTCATATTTATTCTAAAAGTTGTGTTGTTCTTTATCTCCTTGACATCTGCTGGAAGGGCGTTCCACAGGGTGGGCGCCACTACCAAGAAGGCCCTCTGCCTGGTTCCCTGTAACTTCGCTTCTCTCAGGGAGGGAACTTCCAGAAAGCCCTCGGAGCTGGGCCTCAGTGTCCAGACTGGACGATGGGGGTGAAGATGCTCCATCAGGTCTACTTGACCGAGGCCATTTAGGGCTTTCAAGGTCAGCACCAACACTTTGAATTGTGCTCAGAAATGTACTAGGAGCCAATGTAGGTCATTCAGGTCTGGTGTTATGTGGTCTCGGCAGCTGCTCCCAGTCCTCAGTCTAGCTGCCGCATTCTGGATTAGTTGTAGTTTCCGGGTCACCTTCAAATGCAGCCCCACATAGAGCACATTGCAATAGTCCAAGCGGGAGATAATCAAAGCATGCACCACTCTGGCAAGACAGTCCACGGGCAGGGAGGGTCTCATCCTGCGTACCAGATGGAGCTGGTAGACAGCTGCCCTGGACACAGAGTTGACCTGCACCTCCATGGACAGCTGTGAGTCCAAATTCACTCCTAGGCTGTGCACCCATCCCATTTAGGACCAGGGAGTCCCCCACACCCACCTGCCCCCTGTCCCCCCCCAAAAAAACAGTACTTCTGTCTTGTCAGGATTTAACCTCAATCCGTTAGCCGCCATCCGCCCTCCAACTGCCTCTACTCACACAGGACCTTCACTGCCTTCACTGGTTCCGATTTAAAACAGAGGTAGAGCTGGGTATCATCCGCATACTAATGAACACCCAGCCCAACCCCTGGATGATGTCTCCCAGTGGCTTCATGTAGATGTTAAAAAGCATGGGGGGAGGACAGAGCCCTGAGGCACCCCACAAGTGAGAGCCCAGGGGTCTGAACACTCATCCCCCAACACCACTTTCCTGACAGGGCCCAGGAGGAAGGAGCGGAACTGTTGGGATTTATGACGCTCTGGGGTCGACCCCTCAGTCTCTCTGACCTTTCCGGGCGTCCTCCCAGTAAGCACAACTCTGGAATGGCACGGCCCCTCATTCCAGTGTGCCCTAAAGCAGCTTGAGTTATGCACACTAAACTTCTGTCATTGCACAGCAAGAAGAATGAACCATCCGTAGATCTAAACTACATATTTATTTACACTGTATTACACTGGACTTCTTTGGATGCAGCCTAGAGTAGCATTCACAGTATTCCAGGTGTGGTCTGACCAAGTTATAATGGTGCCGTACTATGTCTTCCCTTGATCTGGACACTGGACTTCTGTGGACGCTGCCTAGAATAGCATTTGCTTTTTCTCAGCTGCATCACACTGTGAACTCATGTTGAGCTCCTGGTCCACCAAGACCCCTTGATCTTTTTCACATGCACTACTAGTAAGGCAGGCGTCCCCCATCCTATATTTGTGCATCTGGTTCTTCCTGCCTAAGTGCAGAATCTGACCTTTTTCCCTATGGAAATTCATTTTGTCAGCTTGCCCCCAGTTCTCCAATCTGTAATGGTCATCCTGAATCCCGATTCTGTCCTTTGTGCCTTCCCTCCCAGTTTGGTGTCATCTGCAAACTGGATGAGCATCCCCTCAATTCCTCCATCCAAGATGTTTATGGACAGATGGAGCCACACCAGGCCCCGGACAGAGCCCTGCAGCCCCCCCTGGTCACCCATCTATGGCGTAACCTCATGGGGGGTACAGCCGCCTCTCCTCATGAAGGGAGTTTGAGGAGTTGGAAAAGGGTCAGAAAAGGGCTGCCAAAATGATCCAGGCAGACTTGGCTATGAAGAAAGGTTGCAGCCTCTGGGGCTCTTTAGACTTCAGAGCAGTGGTTCCCAATTAGCTAATTACTGAGCGCCCCCCCCCCCATTTTCAAAAGCCAAGCCTGGCCTAGAGAAAGTGGATGGAGAGTTGCATCTCCTGGCAGAGGAACTCAAAGACATCCGAGGAGTCGAGATGTTGGAAGATTCAGGGCAGATAACATTAAACACAAGGCAGAGTTCACCTGTGGAACTCCCCGGCACAGGACACCAGAGAGAGAAGGAGGGGCAAGCTGGGGGCGCTGGCTTGCCAAGGGTTAAAAGGGATTGAGCTGGATTCCTAGAGAGGAGAGGAAGTCAAGGGGGGGGGACCGGAACTCCACCTGAGGAGGAGGGGCCTTTGTCTCTCTCTTCTGCACGTGCTGCATCCATGGCGCCTCCGGGAAGCCGGTGAGTCTCTTCTCATCTTGCAAAGGGTGCAATGGGGAGAAGAGGGGGGTCCCTGGGATGCAGGGGGGAAGCAGGGGGACCCCCAAGTCAAGCGGCAGAGGCTCCTGCCCCCCTTCTCTGCAAAGCCGTTTGGGGAGGGAAGAAAAGGGCCTGAAAATAACCCCCCCCCCAGCCTGAGGAACCAGTCCCATTTATTAGTTCAGGGTTTAGGGGGACGGAAATATTTGGACACAAAGCATCTCGAAGAAATAAAAAGGAAAGGCTGACTGTTGGGAGAGGGGAGGGGGAGAGAAGAGAAAGCGCTTCTTGGTGCGATGCAGAGTCAAGCCTGCGGAACTCCCTGCCCCAGGAGGCGAGCCCGGGACCAGGGAGGAGGAGGAGGGGCTCTGCTTGGCTTCTTGTCTCCCCAGAGATGCTTCTGAATCCCAGTTGCTGGAAGGGAGCGCAGGGGGAGAGAGGGGCTCTTGCGCCCCAGTCCTGCAGATGTTCTGATATTTCGGGTACCAAATGTGAGCCCCTTGAATTGGGCCAGGAAAACCGGCCATCCAAGCAGCTGTTTGAGAGGGGAATTAGATGTGTTCTCAAGGTGGTGGGGCTTCAGTGAGGAGGGCCCCCCCCATGGATGCCCCCTGGAGCTCCTTGGAGAAAAGGGGGAGATAGAAAGACAACGAATGCAGAGAGCTTTTGGGCAGCTCCGCCTAGAGGGCACTGCCATGGCCTCCTGGGGTCCAGAGCGGGGAGGACCCTGGCCTGGTCCTCTCTGTCTGAGCTGGAAAGGGATCCTGCTAGTCACTGAGGCCACCGGAGCCCCCGGGGAGTAGGTTGGATCCAGGAGAAGCCCCAGACAAAGCTGGCTGTGTGGAGGTCAAGCTACGTCACAGGATTATTATTATGGTTATGATTATCATTATCATTATTCATTACCCGCCCTTCACCGTAAGCCCCCACAGCAGTTGACAACATTAAAATGCTAATTAAAATTCAGTAATAAAACTCAATATTGCACTTGCTTCTTAGTGCTGTCCTTTGGTCCGGCCCACATGAACTTTGGCCTCACCCATTTGGCCCTCAAGGGCTTGGCCAGATCAGGATCTGACCCTCAGAACAGAGGAAAAGGGATCCCACCCCAGGAGTCTGTCTGGAGGACGTTGGAGATGCAGAGTGCTAGAAAACAAGACAGAAGCAGAAAAGGAGAGTGCCCTGAAATGGGGGTGGGAGGGAGAGCAACTCTTGAGGAGCCCCACTCTGGCCTAGTGCCCACATTACACTCGGAACAAATGAAGCATTGTTCTGACTTCATTCCTGGGCTGAAAACACTGAGAGGCAGGAGCCACCAGGTTGATTCATCTCACAGAAACCCCTTCATTTGCCTCCACTTTTGGCCTGGTCACTTTCCCCCTAGGAGGGCGAGATAGTTTCTTCTTCTCCTTCCCTTTTTTCTTAGAGAAAGCTCAGAGTCTGGCCTGTGGTGCAGTCCAGCCCTGGTTCCTAGCAAGACTCATCCACACTTGCTCAGAGAACCTTTCTATTCTCCTGACAGCGGGTCAATATATTTCCTTTGCAGTATTTGCCAGCACCTCTAAATCAGACAGGCAGAACTTGGTCAAATAAAAACTGGATTCCTTCCTAAAGATGGATGAACAAGGCTCAGCTGGCCCTGGAGCAGGAAGAGGCCATGCTATGGAAACTGGGAGCAATGGGAGATTCTGGGAAAGCTCTGGGCAGAAGGTCCTGGGAGAGGAGGACACCCTTTGCTCAGAGGCACAGAGCCGGCAGTTCAGCTGGTTCTGCTATCTGCAAGTCAAAGGACCCCGAGACGTTTGCAGCCGACTCTACCACCTTTGCCACCAGTGGCTGAAGCCAGAAAGGCACACGAAAGCTGAGATGCTGGACCTGGTGATCTTGGAGCAGTTCCTGGCTGTCCTTCCAGCGGAGATGGAGAGCTGGGTGAGGGAATGCGGAGCAGAGACCAGTTCCCAGGCAGTGGCCCTGGCCGAAGGTTTCCTCCTGAGTCAGGCAGAGGAGAGGAAGCAGGTGGAGAAGAAGCAGGTGAGAGAGACTTTCCTCTGGATGCTCCCAGGGGGATCCAAGGAGGGAGAAGATTCCTAAATCCCATCCTTTTTTGGGGCAATGTCATTGGATACCCCTCAAGTTTTTGTCCCAGCCATTCCTTCTCAAACCCTTCGCCACATTCTCTATTACAATTATTTTTTTTTTGCTGTTTCAGGAAAGGGATCTGTCTGCAGAAATGGGTCCTGATTCCTCTGAGACAGAGAGGAGTTCGTTGGACACCAGAAAGAGGGCACTGGGTAAGGAGGAAGGAGTTTTTCCTCTGTGTATCACATTCTGGCAATTCTCAAACTAATCTGCGGGTTCTTTCAGTGTTTTGGGATGACACTTGGGGCCAAGAGGCCAAAGAAGATCAGATATATTTTAGCATAACTAAATTATGAAATGGGGGCAAACTCCCAAATGCACCCCTGAGAGAAGCATCCTGCACTCCTGTCTCCCCACTTCCCTTTGTCTCTCGCAGGTGAAAGAAGGATGCCGGCAAGACCTCCTCCTCCATCTCTTCATCCTGATGGAGGGGAAGCAGCGGCTGAGGATCTGGATCAGGTGCGGGGATGGAGCCATGGGGGGGGGGGAGGATGGGGGGGTAGACAGGGGATTCTGAGACTTGCACAGACAAATTGATCTGAATAAAACAAGGTGGAGTTCCACCCATTTTCACTAATATTCATACCCATCATTAAAATGCACTATGAAAGAACTCCATTAAAGCATTAAAATAAGCACCAGTAATCCAAATGTGCAGCAGACCAATCTGATTAGAACAACCCAGGCAGGAAGCAAAAGAGCAACATGCAGGAAATAATCTTTATGCTGCCTAAGAGAAGGATATTTTATTTCAGAGCTCAGTTTCTTTTGAAGATGTCGCTGTTTGTTTCACGGCTGAGGAGTGGGCGTTGCTGGATCCTGCCCAGAGAGCTCTGCATAAGGAAGTCATGGAGGAGACTTGGAGGACCATGATCTCTCTGGGTAAAGTTCCCTCTTGGGTCATCATCTCTGTTTTGGAATTCAATAGATATTTCTCTGGGACAAACTTCCAATATTTTGATGGATCCCAACGTTGCCACCTAGAGCACCTGGGATTCTCACACCCCCACAGCTCACCTTGCATGGAGGGCTATGGACTGTTTTGTCTGTGAATATTGTTCCTCCCCTTCTGCCTTTTTGCACAGGGATCAGGGTGTGGATAGGCTGAGTGTCTGGGGAAGTGGATGTCGCTTAATCTTTTGATATCACCAATAGTTAGTTTAGAGCTTTTTGATCTATTTTCCAAACCCATTTAGAATTCTGTCATTACACAGCAATTTAATTCTTCCCTGGACGCTAGGTAATTGGTAGACAGAGAATCCAATTCACATTCAAATAGACTTCTGACCTTGCAGATGGAGTTGGTTCAATGATTGAGCCAAAGAAATTTCACCCCTGAAAAGAACAGGCTTTTAAATATGAATTTCCCATAAATATGACAGTGAATGTTAGTCAGCAAAGGCAGTGAATTCTGCAGTAAGACTTCCCATCTAATGCCCTTCAGATCTTCCTTTATCACAAGTGTTCATTAGCATTATTCAAAAACTGGGAACTCGTTTCTTTCTTGGGCTCTGACCTGTTCCTCTCTTCATTGCAGATGGTGATGAATTGGAAATTAAGAACAAGGGACAACACGACAAAATCCTCACGGTGGAGAAGCCATATCAAGATTTGGAACATGGAGAAAACTTCAGTCAGAGCTCCCATGCCACTTCCCATCTAAGAAATCATACTGGGAAGAAACCCTATCCGTGTTTGGAATGTGGAAAGAACTTCAATAACAGCTCACATCTCAAAGCCCATCAAAGAATTCATCCTGGGCAGAAGCCCTATCACTGCTTGGAGTGTGGAAAGAGCTTCAGTCGGAAGGATAGTCTTACTTCCCATCAAAGAATTCATACAGGGGAGAAACTGTATCAGTGCTTGGAATGTGGGAAGTTCTTTACTACAAGAAGAGACTTCCATCGACATAAGAGAATTCATACAGGGGAGAAACCCTTTCAGTGCTTGGAATGTGGGAAGAGCTTCAATCACAGCTCACATCTCAAAACCCATCAAAGAATTCATACTGGGGAGAAGCCCTATCACTGCTTGGAGTGTGGAAAGAGCTTCAGTCAGAGCTCCGGTCTCACTTCTCATCAAAGAATTCATACACGGGAAAAACCACGTCAATGCTTGGAGTGTGGAAAGAGTTTCAATTGGAATAATAGTCTTACTTACCATCAAATAATTCATATAGGTGGAGAACCATTTCAGTCCCTGGAATGTGAGAAGTGCTTTACTACAAGAAGAGACTTGCATCAACACAAGAGAATTCACAGTGGGGAGAAACCATATCAGTGCTTAGAGTGTGGGAAGAGCTTCAGTCGGAAGGATAGTCTCACTTTCCATCAAAGAATTCATACAAGGGAGAAACTATATCACTGCTTAGAATGTGATAAGTTTTTTACTATAAGAAGAGATTTCCATCGACATAAAAGAATTCACAGTGGGGAGAAACCATATCAGTGCTTGGAGTGTGGGAAGAGCTTCAATCACAGCTCACATCTCACTTCCCATCATAGAATTCATACAGGGGAGAAACCATATAAGTGCTTGGAGTGTGGAAAGAGCTTCAGGAGAAAGGACAATCTCACTTGTCATCAAAGAATCCATATGTCAGAGCTGCCCGAGGTCCCAGCTCACAAGGACCAACGCCAGTTCGTTGTTATATACAAAAGTCTTTATTGAAGTTCAGTTTCGATTTCAAAACCGCGGTGCGCAGCTCTACGTCTCAAACTCTAGACCGCTGAAGCTCTGTCTGAATCTCCTCCCCCCAGACACCAGTTTAAGACTCTAGCCTTGCTCCACCTCTTCCTTTGCTCTTTCCTCCTCTGGGTCCGCCTGTCCGCTGGGGTCTTGCCCTTTCTAGACTCTTCTGACGCTGAGTCCCCTGAGTCTTCCCCCCACCTCCGGCGGGCTTTAGGACCTGGTTCCCAATCCGGGTTTTCTGCTGTCCCGCGTGCCTGTACATTCGAACTTGGCGCGCGCGCCCAGCCGGCAACCTTTCTCCTGACCGTTACACTGCTCCTGTCACTGCTTCCCCCTTCGGGGGGGCTAGCTGGGCCTGACCTCCCCTCCGTTCCCTCACTCTCCAACAGGGGCGTGGTCAGCCCTGACTCATCTCTCCCTGCTGGAGGAGACGCTGGCCCTGATACATGGGACTCTTCCCCCCCACTACGCTCTGGTGGGGGAACTGGTCCTGATCTCCCGCTGCTGCTTTGGGAGTCCCCGCTGGCCCCTTGCTTCTGGTGCATCCCCCCTGGGACCCCCCCCTTGCCCTGGCCCTCGGCGCCCCCCTCTGGGAATCTTCTGATTCGCTGGAGAAGCTCATGGAGTCCCTCGTGCCACTGTCATACTCCCCTACGCTGCCCTCAGATTCTTCCCCTTCGCTCTCCATTTCCTCTCTCCCCTGTGCCTCTGCTCCTGAGCCCCTGACACCATACAACGGAGAAACCTGAATACAGTGGTACCTCTGGTTAAGAACTTAATTTGCTCTGTAGGTCCGTTCTTAACCGGAAACTGTTCTTAACCTGAGGTACCACTTTAGCTAATGCGGCCTCCCGCTGCCGCAGCACGATTTCTGTTCTCATCTGGAAGCAAAGTTCTTAACTCGAGCTACTACTTCTGGGTTAGTGGAATCTGTAACCTGAAGTGTTTGTAGCCTGAGGTACAACTGTAGTGCTTGAAATGTGGAAAGAGCTTCAGCTGGAAGGAAATCTCACTTCCCATGAAAGAACTCACAGTGGGGGAAATCCCGGAGTTATAGAATAGTAGCTTTGGGAGGAATCTTTAGGATCCAAAACATATGCAAAGCAGACTGTTCCCAAACCAAGGTACCACTGTAGTAGCTTTGGGAGGAATCTTGAGGGTCTGACCAACTACAATGAATCCTCTTGATGTTTAGTCAGAATCTCCTTTCTTGTTCTGTTCTTGTGGGGTTACATGGTTCTTCACCTCCTTTTCAATCATGAGAATAACTGTGAGGTAGGTTAGGCTCCCCAAGGCCACCTAGTAAGCTTCCTGGTCAAGGAGGGATTTGAACCCAGGTCTCCCAGGGTGTTGTTGAATACTTTAGGGAATATACTACACTGGCTCTCCTATGAAACTCTTAGAAATTGTTCATGCATTTGTGTCTGCTTAAAATTTGGGTGCCATATTCTTGTTTTGTATTTAAAGCTGTATACTTCTCTAGCAGAGTAGTTAATGCCATAATATTAAGTCAAGTTCAGTGGCGTAGCGTGGGTTGTCAGCACCCGGGGCAAGGCAAGTAATTTGCGCCCCCTAACCTGTGGATTTGCGCCCCCTAACCCTAACCCCCAGATGTTGCGCCCGATGCGGCCGGCCCCCCCCTGCACCCCCCACGCTATGCCACTGGTCAAGTTCAATATTATAATAGATTTAAGGCAATGTTAGCTGGGGGAGGGGGAAGTTTTCAATTCTGGGGGTGAGTGGGGCTTGGCTGAGAATTTGGGAGGGAGTTTAACTAAGTTTCATTTTTGTGTTTCTTATGTAATTGGTGTTTTTATTTTGAATGTTAATGCTGTGTAATGCCCTGATATCTTCAAATGAAGACAGTATATGAATTTAATAAATGAAAAACAAGGTCCTAAATCATAAAGGAAAATATAAAAATACTCTGGGGTGTCAGCTGGAATGAAGGGGCTGTTTGGTGAAAGACCCAGTCAAGACGCAGCTCACAGCTCTGCCACCATAGCTCAGGGCCTGGGGGCACCTGCTTGGCATGCAGAAGGGCCTGGTCCCCGTCTGCCCTGGCAGCATCTCCATCTGCTAGGGAGCCTGGCCAAACCTGGCGGGGAAAGGCAGCCAGGAGCAGTCTCTCCCCCCCCCCCCCCCCGGTTAAAAGCAGCTGATCCGCCTTCCTGGAGGGGGCGGGGAGTCCTCCCGAGCAAGGAGAGAGATGGGGCGCTCGGCATTCGAAGGGTTAGGAGGAGCGGAACTGGGTTCCTAGAGGGGACAGGAAATAGTGGGGAGAGGGCAGATCCTCCCCCGGAAGTGGGGCTCTGGTGGCCCTTGCCGAGGCGGCCTCGCCGGGTGAGTCTCCTCTCTCTTCCCCCAGAGGGCGAGGGGGGGCAGAGCCGTCCAGTGGCGCCCCCCCAGGCAGGGCTCCCCCCCCCGGCTCTGGAAGCCCCTCCCTTCCCTCCTCATCTCTCAGCATCCCTGCAGGGGGTGGAGGGAAAGTCTCTCGCCCCCAAGAAACTTCCGCGGGGGGGGGGGGGATAGATAAAGGTTTCCTGAGGGTCCGGAGGCGAGGAATGGGGGAGAAGGAAGGTGCAGGCTGCCCCCATCTGGAGACACGGAGGCCTCAGAGCAGCTCCTTATTCTTGGGGAGGGGAAAGGGGACACCTTTGTCTCTCTCCCCCCCCCCCCCTTTGGCAGGAGATCCAGCGGGGGAAGGAAACCCCGCCCCCAGCCGAGACCCCCAGAAACTCTTACTCTTAGGGAGGGGGCGAAGGAGGAGCCCCCCCCCCCGCTGCTAGGAAAAGCAGGATCGCTCCCCAAAGAGTGCCTTGGGTCGCTGGTGAGGGGGCCTTTCTCTCCCCCCCGCCCGCCTTGTACCTCGTCATTCTGACTCCTTGCCACTCTATTTGTCTAACTTAAAGGTAAAGGTAAAGGTACCCCTGCCCGTAGGGGCCAGTCTTGACAGACTCTGGGGTTGTGCGCCCATCTCACTCAAGAGGCCAGGGGCCAGCGCTGTCCGGAGACACTTCCGGGTCACGTGGCCAGCGTGACATCGCTGCTCTGGCGAGCCAGAGCCGCACACGGAAACGCCGTTTACCTTCCCGCTGGTAAGCGGTCCCTATTTATCTACTTGCACCCGGGGGTGCTTTCAAACTCCTAGGTTGGCAGGCGCTGGGACCGAGCAACGGGAGCGCACCCCGCAGCGGGGATTCGAACCACCGACCTTTCGATCGGCAAGCCCTAGGCGCTGAGGCTTTAACCCGCAGCGCCACCCGCGTCCCATTTGTCTAACTTAAAAATCCCCAAATAGAGGCACACTTTTACTCTGCAAGGTCGAATATACAGCCTTTGGCAGAAGACATCTGAAGGCAGCCCTGTTCAGGGAAGCTTTTAGTGTTTGATGTATTGCAGTATTTTACTATTTGTTTTGGAAGCCGCCCAGAGTGGCTGGGGAAGCCCAGCCAGATGGACGGGGTATAAATAATAAATTATTATTATTGTCTGCCCTCTAGGGGCGATTCTCAAAAAATCCCACTGGAAACACGGTTATGTCCCTGTGGAGATGGCAGTATCCAATCGGTGGCTCATGTCCCTCTTTACAAGGTTTGAGGAGGGAGTTTCTTACCCCTCTATTGTTGTCTATTCCGGGTCGCCCAAGCGTTGTTGCAGTCTCCATTCTCTTGGCAGATCAAGATAAACAGGTGACAGCAAAAGGTGCAAGGTTTTTAACCGGGTCAGTTAAAATAAGAACCATCATTTGACTTTTGATCCTCTCCCCCAAAATGTATTTTATGTACAATAATCAACTTTTTACCTTTATCCTCTGTAAGCTGCATTTTATGTTATTGCTATGGCTGGTGGCTGATGCACATAAATATTTATTCATACGTTCAACACCCACCCACCTTGCCCCGTTCCCTTGTGGCCCCACTTCTCAACTCCTCCCTTGCCACCCTGTACCTCACTGACCGCCCAAGCGCAGCCCTCGGGGACATATTATGGACATACAGCCCCCCACCTGGGCCCCTGGTGGGGGCCTTCCCCACCACCCCCAAGCTACGACCCTGGTGTGTGTGCTCAGCTCATGCATGGAGGGACCCCCAAGTCCAGGGAGACAGAGGCTCCTGCCCCCTGCATGGAAGGGGGACCAGGGCACAGGACATCTGCAACTCTTTCCTTCCTTTGCAGCCTTAGCTTTGGGGAGGGAAAGAAAGGGCCTGAAAATAAACCCTCTCCATACCGAGGAATCCGGGCCATCTACGTCGTAGTCGGACAGAAAGATTTGTACGTAAAATACAATAAAGAGAAAAAGGAAAGCGAGACCCATGCAATCAATTGAGACTGTTGCAAAAGGGGAGGGGGAGAGAAGAGAAAGCGCTTCTTGGTGCAGTGCAGAGACAAGCCTGCGGAACTCCCTGCCCCAGGAGGCGAGCCCGGGACCAGGACAGGGAGGAGGAGGGGCTCTGCTTGGCTTCTTGTCTCCCCAGAGATGCTGCTGAATCCCAGTTGCTGGAAGGAAGCGCAGGGGGAGAGAGGGGCTCTTGCGCCCCAGCCCTACTGTGGGCTTCCCATTCAGGCCCCTGTGAGAATCATAGGAACATGGAATCGTAGAGTTGGAAGGGAGCCCGAGGGTCATCTAGTCCAACCCCCTGCAAAGCAGGAATCTTTCCTACATTGCAGGGTTACATGACCCCCAGCTCCCCTTCCAGCTCTGCAGTTCTGGGGTTCAGTGAAAGAAGCTTGTGGTGTGGGGCAGGCATCCGAGAGCTCAGTCAAGAGGGGAAGGGGGCAGGAAATTCCCCGAAAGAGGAACCGCCAGCTGGCTGCCCTCTCTTTGGCCACCCAAAGCTCTTGAGTGTGGGGAAACCTCCAAGAGGGCCCCTCTGAGCCCCCAAGGGGGGGTGTAGCGAAGGAGGCCTTTCTTTAGATACTTGGGGGCCAAAAGGAACGGCTCCTGTGAGTCCCTTGAACTGGGCCCAGAAGTGAATGGACCAGCAACGCAGCTGTTTCAAAATAGGAATTGAATGTGTTCTCAAGAGTTGTTTTGGGGATTCAGTGAGGTGGGGTTCCTTGGAGTAAAAGGTGGGATAGAAATGAAATTAATAAAGAGAAGGAGTGTGGCGTTTGCCCTCCTAGGTGACCAACGCCACAAGGAGCCCAGCCCATAATCTCTCAACTGCATTTTGCATCCGTTTCTGAGTTGTCTTCAAGGGCAGCTGCACATGGGGGGCATTGCAATGATCCCATTGGAACCAGAGCATGGAATACCACGGCCTCCTCCTCTCGTCCCAAAGAGGCTGGGGCTGGCAAACTAGCCAGAGCTGGAAGGGGGCAATGCCAGTCACTGAGGCCACCTGGGAACCTCTAAGCAGATGTGGTGGTGGTGGTTGTGGGGTTATGCTATGCTACATTATTGTTATTTTAATTACAGTGGTACCTTGGGTTAAGTACTTAATTCGTTCCGGAGTTCCATACTTAACCTGAAACTGTTCTTAACCTGAAGCACCACTTTAGCTAATGGGGCCTCCTGCTGCTGCCGTGCCGCTGGAGCACGATTTCTGTTCTTATACTGAAGCAAAGTTCTTAACCTGAAGCACTATTTCTGGGTTAGCGGAGTCTGTAACCTGAAGCGTATGTAACCCGAGGTACCACTGTATTATAATTATTAATTACCCATTCTATTATTTACATGTACTTCACCCTAAGTTCCCAGGGCAGATTTCACCGTTAAAACACCATTAAAAAAATTGTTTAAAACTAGAACCCGAATATTTCTCCTTCTTCTCTCTTCCTTTTTTTTCTTAAAGAAAGCTCAGAGTCTGGGTCCTGGTTCATCTCATCTACGCTTACTCAGGGAACCACCTTCTTCTCCTTCCTATCTATCAGTTTTATAACAGAACAATGTCTTTCTTTGTAGAATTTGCCAGCACCTCTCGTTCGGACGGACAGAACTTGGCAGAGGACCAAGGGGTTCCTTCTGATCTTTTGGGGACTTCCTGAGAGTGAAGATGCATAAGCAAGACTCAGCTGGCCCTGGAGCAGGAAGAGGCCATGCTATGGAAACGGGGAGCAGTGGAGGATTCTGGGAAATCTCTGGGCAGGAGATCCTGGAAGAGGAGGACACCCTTTGCTCAGAGGCACAGAGCCGGCAGTTCTGCTATCAGGAAGCCAAAGGACCCCGAGGGGTTTGCCGCCGACTCTACTACTTCTGCCACCAGTGGCTGAAGCCAGAAAGGCACACGAAAGCTGAGATGCTGGACCTGGTGATCTTGGAGCAGTTCCTGGCTGTCCTTCCAGCGGAGATGGAGAGCTGGGTGAGGGAATGCGGAGCGGAGACCAGTTCCCAGGCAGTGGCCCTGGCCGAAGGTTTCCTCCTGAGTCAGGCAGAGGAGAGGAAGCAGGCGGAGAAGAAGCAGGTGAGAGAGACTTTCCTCTGGATGCTCCCAAGGGGCTCCAAGGAGGGAGAAGATCCCTAAATCCCATCCTTTTTGGGGGGAAAGTCATTGGATACCCCTCAAGTTTTTGCCCCAGCCATTCCTTTTCTGACCCATCTCCACATTCTCTATTACAGATTATTGTTGCTCTTTCAGGAAAGGGATCTGTCTGCAGAAAAGGGACCAGATTCCTCTGAGGCAGAGAGGACTTCGTTGGACACCAGAGAGGGGCCGCTGGGTAAGGAGGAAGGAGTTTCTTCTCAGTTGGGGTCACATTCTGGCCATTCTCAAACCAATCTGTGGGTTCTGTCAGTATTTTTCGGTATGACACTTGGGGCCAAGAGGCCAAAGGAGATGAGATATATTTGAACATAACTAAAATATGAAATGGGGACAGACTCCGAAACCCCTGAATGCACCTCTGAGAGAAGCATCCTGCACTCCTGTCTCCCCACTTCCCTTTATCTCTCGCAGGTGAAAGAAGGATGCTGGCAAGACCTCCTTCTCCATCTCTTCTTCCTGGTGGAGGGGAAGCAGCGGCTGAGGAACCGGATCAGGTGCGGGGAAGGAAGGATGAGGGGTGGGGCAGCCAGGATGTTTCTGGGGGCAAATGAATCTCTCTCATGGTCTTTTTTCATCTGTCAAATATGGAAAACTGTCATTCTTGCACAGACAGAATGATTTGAAGGTATCAACCTGGAGGTCCACCCGTTTTCACTAAGATTCATACCCATCATTAAAAACAGTATGAAAGATTCCCAAAACATTAAATTATGCATTCATGGTCAAAATGTGCAGCAAACAAATCTGATTAATCCAATGCAGGCAGAAAGAGGAATGTGCAGTAAATAATCTTTGTGTTGCGTAAGAAAAGGACCTCTTTTCTTTTAGGGTCCAGTTTCTTTTGAAGATGTCGCTGTTTGTTTCACGGCTGAGGAGTGGGCGTTGCTGGATCCTGCCCAGAGAGCTCTGCATAAGGAAGTCATGGAAGAGACTTGGAGGACCATGATCTCTCTGGGTAAAGTTCCCTGTTGGAGCATAATACTTGTTTGAAGTTCAGTCAATATTTTCATATCACAAACGTCCCAGATTTTGACAGATCTCAACCTAGAGTGTCAGGAGATGTGTGTTAATCTAAATTAATGATATGGCTTATCTCTGTATAAGATTGACATAACTCTAATACGACATAAAGTCAAAGCCTTATTCCTGCATCCTGAAAGGCATTCAGGAACATCCTGAGTTCACACACATAAGGCATTATCAAGACATGCAAATCTAGGGTTGCTCATTGCAGGATTCTCAGCTCCCCAGTGGGATCCACCCACCCCATGGCAAGGGGGTGTAAAGGCAGGATAGAGACAGAGATGTCTAGGTTCAGATCACAAGCCTTTTGGTTAAACGGAAACAGGATGACCAAAGATGGGCAAGGTGAGAAAGAGGCAGGAAGATCCAATTATGCAAATTGTAGGAATCACTGCCCCCTCTCCTATTGTCAGGGGCTGGACTGAGGAGGAATGGTGAGGCCTGCCCCCCTTCTCCTGAACCTTCCCATGGGCAAGAAGACAGTACAGATTTAGAATCGTGGTTTGCAGACGGTCATAGTTCAGAGGCTGCAGAGGGGAGAGGGTTTTTCACTCGAAGCTGTTCCTCCTGCTTCTGTATCTAAGGGAAGAAGCAGCTCAGCATGTCAGCCAAGAGGGTTTCCCAAAGAAATCACCTCTGGGGGTGCCTGACACACGCAGCTGGTCCTGGGCTCCTGCTCTAGAGAAAGAAAACTCAGAGAGGGAGGGAAGGGAGCACTGCTTACGCTCGTCATCTAAATCCTTTCAGTTCTTCCTCTCTCACAAGCACTAATGAAGCCCCAATTCAATAATTGGGGGCTTCATATCATCCTGACGCTCTAATTCATCTCTCTCTTCATTTTAGGTGTTGAGGAATTAGAAATGAAGAACAAGGGAAACCATGAGAAAATCCACACAGTGCAGAAGCCATATCAGTCTTTGGAATGTGGAGATAACTTCACTAACAGCTCTGATTCCATATCTCATCAAAATTCTATTGGAAAGAAACCATATCAGTGCTTGGCTTGTGGAAAGAGCTTCAGTAGAAAGGACAATCTCACTTGCCATCAAAAAATTCATACAGGGCAAAAACCATATCAGTGCTTGGATTGTGGAAAGAGCTTCAGGAGAAAGGACAATCTCACTTGTCATCAAAGAATCCATACAGGGCAGAAACCGTATCAGTGCTTAGATTGTGGAAAGAGCTTCAGTCAGGGCTCCTCTCTCACTTCCCATCAAACAATTCATACAGGGGAGAAACCCTATCAGTGCTTGCATTGTGGAAAGAGCTTTGACAGGAAGGATCGTCTTACTTCCCATCAGAGAATTCATACAGGAGAGAAACCCTATCAGTGCATGGAATGTGGAAAGAGTTTCAGTTGCAGTTCCTATCTCACTTCCCATCAAACAATTCATACAGGGGAGAAACCCTATCAGTGCTTGCATTGTGGAAAGAGCTTTGACAGGAAGGATCGTCTTACTTCCCATCAAAGAATTCATACAGGAGAGAAACCCTATCAGTGCTTAGAATGTGGAAAGAGTTTTAGTTGCAGCTCCAGTCTCACTTCCCATCTAATAATCCATACAAGGCAGAAACCCTATCAGTGTTTGGAATGTGGAAAGAGCTTCGATCGGAATATTGATCTCACTTCCCATCAAAGAATTCATACAGGGGAGAAACCATATCAGTGTTTGGAATGTGGAGAGAGCTTCAGTTGGAAGATATATTTGTCTTACCATCAAAGAATTCATACAGGGGAGAAACCCTAATAATGCTTGGAATGTGGAAAGATCTTCACCCACAAGAAAAGTCTCACTTCCCACCAATAATTCCTACAGGGCAGAAACTACATCAGTCCTTAGAATGCACGATGGGCTTTACTGCAAGAAGAGCGCTTCTGTGACATCAGAGAATTCACAATGGGGAAAAACCATTTCAATGCCAAGAGTGTGGAAAGAGCTTCACCTTGAAGCAAACACTCACTTTCCATTAAAGAATTCATACGACAGAGAAACTCTAATAGTGCTTGAAATGTGGAAAAAGCTTCATCTTGATTGAAAGTTTCACTTCCCATCAAATAACTTGCAGCAGGGAATGTAATAGAATTATAAGATTGTAGTGTTGGAAGGGATGCTGAGGATCATCTGCTAGGGAGGGGGAGGGGCAGTTTGGAATGCTGGGGGTGAGAGGTGATTGGCGGGGAATTCGAAAGGATGGCCTTAGACAGATTTAATATTCAGTGTCCTTTTAAATGCAATTATGGGAGGTGAATTATTGGTTTACTTCATTTTTTCTGGTTTCTATTCTTTATTCTGTATTTTATTTTGTATTTTAATGCTGGAAACCCTTCTGAGATTTTTGGTTGAGGGCGATATATCAGTTTAATAGATTGCATATAAGAACGTGGTCAAACATCAAAAAATACACAACCAAACCCAGCAATTTCCACACAAATCACAGCAACGACTTAAAACAGATGCAAACAACCCCAGCTGCACATCCCTGTGGTCAGATGGGAAAAGGCCTGCAAGGCAGGGAGCAGGTCTTCCGGGACTCAAAGCAGCCAAGGTGGTCTCTGGCCTCTTCAGGTGCGAGAGCGAGAGGGAATTGTCAGCCAGGGTTGGTTAGATCAGGAGGAGAGGAACAGCCTCAGAATGCCCATTGTTACACTAGTAATAAAGGAATGGAAAAAGGAACAGGAACACTTGAAATGATATGTACACAAACTTAGCCTTGTATATTTTCTAATAAATTGATTGTATTCCACCAAACGCCTCATTCTTTGCTACTTTTTTTTTCTTTTTTAAAAAACAAAGTTCTGTTAAGCAATTGGTGAATCTGCAAAGTAACTGCTAGGCTAAGCTGACTATTCTCTGGACAAACACCAGCTCCCCTGGCCTGAAAGCGAGATGAGCGCCGCTCCCCAAAGTTCCCTTTGGACATAACCGTCCAGGGGTCCGTTACTTAAAAAAATAGTGTTAGAAATTAGCCAGGTGCCAGGCGCATTTTGCTGCTGGCACGGGTCCAATTGTGACTACATGGAGATTTATGGGCTCTGCCTTAGTCCATAGTTAATACAATTTCCATTTCCACTGCGTGTGTTTCTCCTTCTTGCATACTGGGAGCAGTGAACTGTTGTAAGAGCAAAATAAAGTCCAGCAACGCAGCTGAGATAATAGAATCGTAGAATTGAAGCATTGGAAGGGACCCCGTTATGGTGACCAACTTAGGCTGAAAGTGCCCCTTGGCACCCAGCTGATATAGCTGAGTTTCTTACGCTGCTCTGTATGGCGCATCCTGAAGCATTAAAAGAGCTTCATGGAAACTAACCCTGCTGTCCTCAACACCCCATAATATGAACAAGGCTACAAAGATCACTGGAAGGCCACCTGCTTGGCATGTGGAAGGGTCCAGGCTTCACACACACACCCCGGCAGCACCTCAGGGTCAGACTAGGAACATTCCCCGTCTGGCCCCCAGAAGGGTCACGCCCCTCATTTTCAAAAGCCAAGCCAAGGAATCGGAATGTTGGAAGATTCAGGACAGATAAAATTAAATGCAAGGCAGAGTTCACCTGTGGAACTCCCCGGCACAGGACACCAGAGGGAGAGGGAGAGAGGGGGAACTGGCTTGCCAAGGGATAAAAGGGATTGAGCTGGATTCCTAGAGAGGAGAGGAAGTCAAGCGGGGGGGGGGGGACCGGGAACTCCACCTGAGGAGGAGGGGCCTTTGTCTCTCTCTTCTGCACGTGCTGCATCCATGGCGCCTCCGGGAAGCCGGTGAGTCTCTGCATTGGGGAGAAGAGGGGGGTCCCTGGGATGCAGGGGTGAGCAGGGGGACCCCCAAGTCAAGCGGCAGAGGCTCCTGCCCCCCTCTCTGCAAAGCCCAGGTGGGGGCGAGGGCACAAGATCCCTTTGGATCCCTTCGGGGAGGGAAGAAAAGGGCCTGCGAAGAAGCCCCTTCAGACCCAGGAATCCAGACGTCGTCGTGGGAAAGAAAGATTTGTACGGAAAATAGATGCAAATAATAATAGGGGAGCGTGAGCCATGCAATCAATTGAGACTGCTGGAAGAGGGCAGGGGGCAGAGAAGAGAAAGCGCTTCTTGGTGCCGTGCAGAGTCAAGCCTGTGGAACTCCCTGCTCCAGGAGGCCAGGCTGGGACCAGGGCAGGGAGGAGGAGGGGCTCTGCTTGGCTTCATCCTCCAGAGCTGAGCTCTTGTCTCCCCAGCGATGCTGCAGAATCCCAGTTGCAGGAAAGAAGCGCAAGGGGAGAGAGGGGCTCTTGCGCCCCAGTCCTGCTGGGGGGCTTCCCATTCAGGCCCCTGGGTGGCCCCTGTGAGAATCATATGAACATGGAATCGTAGAATTGGAAGGGAGCCCGAGGGTCATCTAGTCCAGTGCAGGGAGCAGGAGAGGCTCCTGGTGCCCATCAGGCTGATTCATCTCACAGAAACCGCTTCCGTTTCCTCCACTTTTGGCCTGGTCACTTCCCCCCTAGGAGGGCGAGAGGGTTTCTTCTAATTCATTCTTCCCTTTTTCTTAGAGAAAGCTCAGAGTCTGGCCTGTGGTGCAGTCCAGCCCTGGTTCCTAGCAAGACTCATCCACACTTGCTCAGGGGACCTTCTTCTTCTTCTGCTGACCGTGTGCCAATTTCATAACAGAACAATACCGTATTTTTTGCACCATAGGACGCACCGGACAATAGGACGCACCTTGTTTTAGAGGGGGGAGAACAAGGGGAAAAAATTCTTCCGCTCTCTGACCAGCGCCCCTTCAGCGAAGCGGCAGGAAGCGCTGCGCAGAGAGTGGGAAAATTTTCCCCCTCTTGTTTTCCCGCTCTAAAACAAGATGCCATTTAAGGTGCGTTCAGGTGGCTTCCTTGGAAGCCTGGAGAGCTAGAGGGGTCAGTGCGCACCGACCCCTCTCACTCTCCAGCCTTCAGGTTCCTTTCGACCTGCTCTTTGGGGCTGGCAGGGGGAAGCCCACCACCAGCCCCAAAGAGCAGGTCAGGGAGCAGCGGAGAGGCTGCTGCCATAGTCACGCGTCACTTCTCCAGCTGGGAGAGGGTCGCGGGGCTATGGCTTCTTTAGCCCCGTCCGCGCTCTCCCGGCTGGAGAGGTGACGCACGGCTATTGAGGCTCCTGCCAGAGCCGCGCGTCACCTCTCCAGCCGGGAGAGGGTTGCGGGGGCTTCTTTAGCCCCGTGTGTGCTCTCCTGACTGGAGAGGTGATGCGCGGCTATGGAGGCTCCTGCCAGAGCCGCGCGTCACCTCTCCAGCCGGGAAAGGGTCGCGGGGCTATGGTGTCTTCGCTTCATGGGACGCACACACATTTCCCCTTCATTTTTGAAGGGGAAAAAGTGCGTCCTATAGAGCGAAAAATACGGTATATTTCCTTTGCAGTCTTTGCCAGCACCTCTAAATCAGGCAGGCAGAACTTGGCCAAGGAAAAACTGGATTCCTTCCTAAAGATGGATGAGCAAGACTCAGCTGGCCCTGGAGCAGGAAGAGGTCATGCTATGGAAACTGGAGGCAGTGGGGGATTCTGGGAAAGCTCTGGGCAGAAGATCCTGGGAGAGGAGCACACCCTTTGCTCAGAGGTGCAGAGCCAGCAGTTGAGGCAGTTCTGCTATCAGGAGGCCAAAGGACCCCGAGATGTTTGCAGCCGACTCTACCACCTTTGCCACCAGTGGCTGAAGCCAGAAAGGCACACGAAAGCTGAGATGCTGGACCTGGTGATCTTGGAGCAGTTCCTGGCTGTCCTTCCAGCGGAGATGGAGAGCTGGGTGAGGGAATGCGGAGCAGAGACCAGTTCCCAGGCCGTGGCCCTGGCCGAAGGTTTCCTCCTGAGTCAGGCAGAGGAGAGGAAGCAGGCAGAGCAGCAGGTGAGAGAGACTTTCCTCTGGATGCTCCCAAGGGGCTCCAAGGAGGGAGAAGATCCCTAAATCCCATCCTTTTTCGGAAGGCTACCAGATACTAAAATTTTTGCCTCTGCCATTCCTATTCTGATTCTTTTCCCCGTCTCTGTTTTGAATCCTTGTTGCTGTTTCAGGGAAAGGATCCATTTGCTGAATTGTGTCCTGATTCCTCTGAAGTAGAGAAGTCTCTGTTGGACACCAGAGATAAGCCACTGGGTAAGAAGGAAGGAGTATTTTCTCAGTTTGGTCCCATTCTGTTGGTGTTGAAAGTAACCTAGTGGTTCTTTTGATCTTTTTGGGGAAGACACTTGAGGCCCAGAGCCCAGAGGAGCCTGATATATAATTTTGCACAATTAAATCTGAAATAGGTATAGGGGGGTATTTCTTAATCTGTAGTTAGAGATGCACTGCTTCACCTCTGAGAGAAGCATCCTGCACTCCTGTCTCCCCAAAACAAAAAAAAATTCCTTCCAGTAGCACCTTAAAGACCAACTAAGTCAGTTCTTGGTATGAGCTTTCGTGTGCATACACACTTCTTCAGATACACGCTGTCTCCCCACTTCCCTTTGTCTCTCGCAGGTGAAAGAAGGATGCCGGCAAGACCTCCTCCTCCATCTCTTCATCCTGGTGGAGGGGAAGCAGTGGCTGAAGAACCAGATCAGGTGCGGGGAAGGAGCTAGGGGGGGAAAGGGGCTGAGGGTGAGGGACAGAGGGCATTTCTGGGGGCAAATGAACCCCCTCTTGCCTTCTATCAAAGCTGCCCTTAACAAAGGCTGAAAATGCCATTAATGAAGGTTTAGGCACTGAGGATAAAGAGTAACCCCTTCACCTTAACTCTGAATGTCGCTAGTATTATTCATTATAAATTGTCTTTGGGACATCTGGGGAGTCTTTCCATCCCAGAACAACACACAGGGAGAGGGGAGAGGGATTCTTCCATTTGGCAAACTGGAACACTTGCACAGACAAATTGATCTGAATAAAACAACGTGGAGTTTATTAAAATAAGCACCAGTAATCCAAATGTGCAACAGACCAATCCAATCAGAACAACCCAGGCAGGAAGCAAAAAAGCAACGTGCAGGTAATAATCTTTATGCTGCCTAAGAGAAGGATATTTTATTTCAGAGCTCAGTTTCTTTTGAAAATGTCGCTGTTTGTTTCACGGCTGAGGAGTGGGCGTTGCTGGATCCTGCCCAGAGAGCTCTGCATAAGGAAGTCATGGAGGAGACTTGGAGGACCATGATCTCTCTGGGTAAAGTTCCCTCTTGGGTCATCATCTCTTTATTGGAATTCAACAGATATTTCTCTGGGACAAACTTCCAATATTTTGATGGCTCGCAATATTGCCACTTAGAGTGCCAGGGATTCTCTCTCTTTTTTTAAAATGAATATTTATTAGCATTTTCAAAAAAAAAAGGAAAAAACATACAAAAACAAAAACAAAAATAAACAAAAAATACAAAAAACCAAAACTTAAAAACAATTAAAAACACCTGAAAGTTCAAATACTTATTTTCTTTTAACTTGTTTCTCAGACCTCCTCACACCTCCCCTTCTTGTATTCCAATTTAAATTATTAGCTCAGCAAATCCTTGACTTACTTCTCCATTTTAACTTAATTTAATTTATTCTAACATGTTATTATTTTACTTTTCTTCTTTCTTCCATTTCCTCAATTTATATTTACAAACCTTAATTTCATTTAATTTAGACCATTTTACAAACCAATTTTAACTTCTCCAAATTTACACATCAATATTTATACCTCATTATTTTTTCTTAAACATTTTTCCTAAAGTCGACCAAAATTTCCCTTCCACGACTTTCCCAATTTCCATACTAATAGCAAAGCAAAGTAAAAACAAAACAAATTATATTTATATACCCTTTGGATTCCCAAACTCCACCCACGCTTTTCCCAGTTTCAGTCCTCAACAAAAATCCATCAGTCTCAATATACTGTTTAGCCTGGAGATCTCACGTCCGAGGCTCTCAATTCTCTCTCAGTTCCTCTCTGCCGGTCTTTTTGATAGTCCTTAATGTTAAACTCCAAATCTTGAAGAAGCTCCGGCCCAACAGGATCCATGTTTCTACCAGCCAGACCTCCATATTTAAAAGTAAAGCCTAGGGGGTACTTCAAATCTTGTTTTATACTCCTTTCAGGTCCAAATGTCCCCAGAGCTCCAACTTCCACCCCCAATTCAGGCCAGGCTCTCCACCTCAGAATTTTATTTTCCTTTTTTGTCATCATGTCAGGCCTCAAAATGCAACTCTCATTTAACTTCTGCAAAGTTTCAGCTCCTCTTCCTTTTCTTCAGGAGCAACATATGTCACCTGCTCCATATTGTCAAAGCTCTCCGCTTTCTCTATTTGTTCAGTTGGATAGTGTCAGGGGTTCAGAAGGAGAGACACAGGAGGGGGAGCAAATGGAGAGTGAGGAGGAGGAGTCCGAGGGGGGTGGAGGCAGTGACAGTGGAAAGAGTTACTCCACAAGCCTCTCCAGCGAATCGGAGGACTCACAGAAGGGAGCGCCAATGGCCAGAGCGAGGGGGGTTCCAGGGGGGGAAGCCCCAGGAGGAAGGGGCTAGCGGGGAGTCCCTGAGCAGCAGTTGGAAGTCAGGACCAGCTTCCCACCAGAGCGCAGTGGGGAGGGGGAGTCCCAGGAATCGGGACCAGTGTCCTCACCACCAGCGGGAGGAGAGGAGTCAGGTTTGGCCACGCCCACATCGGGAAGCGGGGAAACGGTCAGGAGGAAGGTTACCGGCTGGGCGCGCGCGCCAAGTTCAAATGTACAGGCGAGCGGCACAGCAGGGAGCCCGGGAAGGGAGCCAGGTCCTAAAGCCCGCCGGAAGGAAGGGCAGGACTCAGGGGGCTCAGCGTCAGAGGAGTCCAGGAAGGAGGAAACCCCAGAGGGCAGAAGGACCCAGCGAAGGAAAGAACAGCGCAGGAGGTGGAGCCGGGCTAGGATCTTAAACTGGTGTGGGAGGAGCAGTGAGTCAGAGGGGACTTAGCCGGTCTAGAGTCAAGACGTGGGGCAGCACGCCCAGAGCTTTGAAATGGAAACTAAACTTCAATAAAGACTTTTGTACATTACATCCACCGGGCGTTGGTCCTCTGTGAGCTGGGACCTAGAGGCAGTCCTGACAGATAGGCTCCTTGTTTCAAGTCCTTATCAGATTCAACAATGTTCTTTACTGCTAAGTCCAGAGTTGTAACATTTGTAGCCAAAACATCGGTTTGGCCTTGTAACTTTCCCAAGAGAACAAATGCTCTGTCCAATTCAGCCTGGATTTTCCTTCCTCCAGCCATTCCTGTAATATCACTAAACCCCTCTAGGGGGATTTTAGTTCCTTAATATTCCTTTCAGCTCAAGTCCAAAAGTCAGGTTATTTTGTATCAGCCCTTCCTTATTTTCAACAGATTATTACAAATTAAGGAACAGAAACAAGGTTCTCTTTTTCCGTCTTGACAGCTAACTTGACAGCTGTCAAACTTTTCAGTCTTTCATCAACAGGCTCTCTCGCGGGACACTCCTGGGTCCGGGGTGTGTGTGTGAAACTTCAGCTCCCAAAATTAATCTTATTATCCTTCAGCAAAAATTCTTATGATGTCAAAACTGTGAAATTAAAGTTTTTTACTAAAAAGAAAGAAAAGATTCTATCGACCTTAGCTAGCAGGTCCTTTGCTTTAAATTGTTTACAAAGGGGGGGGTGGACTTCCTTTTTAACCATTTCCCGCTCGTTCCTGATCCACCAAATTTTTATTTAAAATTCCAGTTTCCGTATTACTCACGGATTGATGTTTTAGAGTCTGAATGTTCCAAGAGAAAGTCAGCGCTCTCCGATAATGGCTTGCGGCTTCACTCTGCAGATGAAGGAGTACTCTCAGCACCGCGCCGCACCCCGTCCCCGTTCCGAAGCCTTTAAAAAGGCTCCTTCATGGATTGGGGGGGGGCGCAAATGGTGCCTGCCGAGTCACTATGCTCACAGGCTTCTGCGCCTGTGATTTTAAGAGTCACCGCGTCGCCATCGCAGCAAGACCCAGTCTCTGCAGAGCCGATTCCCTCCGGAGCTCGGAGGGAATCCGCCATTAATCAATGGCGCCAACCCGGAAGTCCAGAGTGCCAGGGATTCTCACATCCCAACAGCTCACCTTGCATGGAGGGCTATGGACTGTTTTGTCTGTGAATATGGTTCCTCCCCTTCTGCCTTTTTGCACAGGGATCAGGGTGTGGATAGGCGCGCGCGCCCAGTCGGCAACCTTCCTTTTGACCGTTCCCTCGCTCCCTGATGGAGGCGTGGTCAGCCCTAACTCATCTCTCCCTCCTGGAGGAGACGCTGGCCCTGATACCTGGGATTCTCCCCCCCCCCCACTACGCTCTGGTGGGGAAGCTGGTCCTGATCTCCAGCCGCTGCTCTGGGAGTCACCGCTGGCCCCTTGCTCCTGGCGCGTCCCCCCTGGGACCCCCCTTGCCCTGGCCATCGGCGCCCCCTTCTGTGAATCTTCCGATTCGCTGGAGAGGCTCATGGAATCTCTCGGGCCACTGTCGTCTTCTCCTATGCTGCCCTCAGATTCTTCCCCTTCGCTCTCCATTTCCTGTGCTTCTGCTCCTGAGCCGCTGACAGTGATGAATTAAAAATTAAGAATAAGGGACAACAGGACAAAATCCACACAGTGGAGAAGCCATATCAAGATTTGGAGTGTGGGGAGAACTTCAGTCAGAGCTCCCATGCCACTTCCCATCAAAGAAATCCTATTGGGAAGAAACCCTTTCAGTGCTTGGAATGTGGAAAGAGCTTCAATCACAGCTCACACCTCAAAGCCCATCAAAGAATTCATTCCGGGGAGAAACCATATCAGTGTTTGGAATGTGGAAAGTTATTTACTACAAGCAGATACTTCCGTCGACATTGGAGTATTCATAGCGTAGAGAAAGCATACCAGTGCGTGGAATGTGGAAAGAGCTTCTCCAGGAAGGAGAATCTCACTTCCCATCAGAGAGTTCATACAGGGGAGAAACCATACCAGTGCTTGGAGTGTGGGAATATCTTCAGTCAGAAGATTAGTCTTACTTGCCATCTAAGAATTCATACAGGGGAGAAACCATATCAATGTTTGGAGTGCGGAAAGAGCTTTTCCAGGAAGGACCATCTCACTTCCCATCAAAGATATCATACAGGGGAGAAACCATACCAGTGCTTGGAATGTGAGAAGTTCTTTATTACAGGAAAAGATTTACATCGACACAAGAGAATTCACAGTGGGGAGAAACCATATCAGTGCTTGGAGTGTGGGAATAGCTTCAGTGACATCTCACATCTCAAAGCCCATCAAAGAATTCATACGGGGGAGAAGCCCTATCACTGCTTTGAGTGTGGAAAGAGCTTCAGTGGGAAGACTAGTCTTACTTCCCATCAAAGAATTCATACAAAGGAGAAGCCATATCAGTGTGTGGAATGTGGGAAGAGCTTCTCCAGGAAGGATAGTTTCACTTCCCATCTAAGAATTCATACAGGGGAGAAGCCATATCAGTGCTTGGAATGTGAGAAGTGTTTTGCTTCAACAAAAAACTTATGGTGACATAGGAGAATTCACACTGGAGAGAAACAATTTCAATGCCAAGAGTATGGAAAGAGATTCACCTTCAAGGAAAATCTCACTTCCCATCAAATAATTCATACAGGAGAGAAACCATATCAGTGCTTGGAATGTGGGAAGAGCTGTAAGGAAATCTCACTTCCCATGAAATAACTCACAGCGGGGGAAATCCTGGAATTATAGAATAGTAGCTTTGGGAGGAATCTTGAGGGTCATCTAGTCTAACGAACTGCAATGCATCTTCTTGATGTTTAGTCAGAATCTCCTTTCTTGTTCTGTTCTTGTGGGGTCACATGGTTCTTCACTTCCTTTTCAATCATGAGAATAAGTGTGAGGTAGGTTAGGCTCCCCAAGGCCACCTAGTAAGCTTCATGGCCAAGGAGGGATTTGAACCCAGGTCTCCCAGGGTGTTGTCAAATCCTCTATGGAATATACTACACTGGCTCTCCTATGAGACTCTTAGAAATTGTTCATGCATTTGTGTCTGCCTAAAATTTGGGTGCCATATTCTGGTGTTTGTATTTAAAGCTGTGTACTCCGCTAGCAAAGTAATTTATGTAATAATAGTTACAGATAGGTAGCCGTGTTGGTCTGCCATAGTCAAAACAAAAAAAAATTCCAGTAGCACCTTAAAGACCAACCAAGTCAGTTCTTGGTATGAGCTTTCGTGTGCATGCACACTTCTTCAGATACACTGAAACAGAAGTTGCCAGACCCTTCTATATAGTGAGAAGGTGGGGAGGGGTATTACTCAGAAGGCTGGTGGGAATGGGTGGTTGGCAGATAGCTGTGATGAGCCTGTTGACGACTCTTAACGACTGCAATAGGTCTTACAGGGAGAAGCAAGGGGTGAAAAGGTGAAAAATGGCTTTGTCGTGTATAATGAGATAAGAATCCAATGTCTTTGTTCAGGCCAGGTTTCTCCATGGTTTTAAGTTTGGTGATAAGTTGTAATTCAGCAGCTTCTCTTTCCAGTCTATTTCTGAAATTCAGTCCAGTCGAATTCAACTTTGAGGTGTGGCTCTCAGCGCTGATTTCAGCCTGAGGGAGCCGGCGTTGGTCCAGTCAGGATTCAGGGTCAGGTGGCCAGCAGGACTAGACCGCTTCTGGCGCCACAGGACACCGTGATGAGTGCCAGAGCGCATGGAAACGCCATTTCCCTTCCTGCTGCAGTGGTACCTATTTATCTACTTGCTTTCAACCCTGCTAGGTTGGCAGGAGCTGGGACAGAGCAATGGGAGCTCAGCCTGGCACGCAGATTCGAACCTCCGACTTTACAATCGGCAAGCTCAAGAGGCTCTGTGGTTAGACTACAGCGCCACTCCATCCACGACAGCCCAACACCCCCCAAATCAGAGGGCACTCAGCAAATGAGACTGTCATAGAATCACAGAATTGTAGAGTGGGAAGGGACCCTAGCAGTCATCTAGTCCACCTCCCTGCATTGCAAGAATCACCACTAAAGCATCCATGACGCTTTAGAAATCTCCATGGAAGGAGAGTCCACCAGCCTTCGCAGGGAGGCTGTTCCATTCTTGAACACCCCTTACCCTCAGATACTTAGACGGAAGCTCCTTGAAGCCACGAGCCAATTCCCCTCCTCTCAGGTTCCTCTTTCCCCATCTCAACCATTCCTCATATGGCTTGGCTTCCAGACCCTTGATCATCTTGGCTATCCTCCTCTGCACATGTTCCAGCTTGTCAACATCCTTCCAAAATTGTTGTCCATGTGTGTCTAAAGTATTCCGTGTGTGGTCTGACCAAGCAGTATAGAATGCTACTATTGCTTCCCTGAATCTGGACATTCGACTGGCTTCCCACTTACCTTTGTCTCTTGCAGGTGATATAAGGTTGCTGGCAAGACCTCCTCATCCATCTTTTCTTGGTGGTGGAGCAGTGACTGTGGAAGCAGCTCAGGTAGGGGAAAGCAGCCTTGTGGGGAAAGAGGCGGAGGGGTGGGGCAGCCAGGGTTCCTCTGGAGTCCCAGGAATTTCTCGCCTCTTCCTCTTGGCTTCTGTCAAAACTGCCCCTTGAAGTTGTTTTAGGGCATTGGGTGAGTTCTCCACCTACACAGAACAATGCACAGAACAAAACACAAAATAAAATAATTCCATTAAGATGTTAAAAGAAGCATCCATTAAAACAGCACAGCAGGAACAGGAAGAAAAGAGCAAAATAATTTGTGGTAATATAATCATTATACTGGCTAAGAGGAGGACCTTTTTCTCTCTCTTTTAAAGAGTTCACTGTCCTTTGAAGACGTCGCTGTTCCTTTCCCAGGTGAAGAGTGGGTGTTGCTGGGTCCTGACCAGAGAGCTCTGCATAAAGGAGAATTGTGGGATCATGGCCGCTCTTGGTAAGGCTCCCTGTTGGATCTTAATATCTTTTTTGAAATTCCTTACTAATCTATCCATGTGAGGAACATCCCAGATTTTGATGGGGGTGAACAGCGCCACCTACAGCACCTGGGATTCTCACACCCCACAGCTCACCTTGAATGGAGGGCTATCCAGCTGTATAGCAAGACAATACCCAGCTATTCCTCATTCTGCTAGGTGGTGTTTGCCCAGACAAAATCCATTCCAGAAAAGAGCTAGGCTTTTGGAATCTCAGGTTCCCATATCCCTGAATGCCAGTAAACAAAGCCAGTGAACCCTGGAGTAAGATCTCATCTATCTACTTTCTGTTCTTCCTCTCTCACAAGCATTAATGAGCATTGTTCAATAATTGGGGGCTCCATTTCTTGCTGAGGCTCTAATCCATTTCTCTTTTCTCTGCAGGTGGTGATGAATTGGAAATGAAGAATAAGGGAGACCATGATGAAATTCACACAGGGGAGAAACCATATAAAAATTTGGAGTGTGCAAAGAGCTTCAGCCAAAGCTCCCATTCAACTTCCCATCAGAAGAATCCCATTGGGAAGAAACCCTACCAGTGCTTGGAATGTGGAAAGAGCTTTGGTTGGAGGGCTCACCTCACTGTCCATGAGAGAATTCATACAGGGGAGAAACCATACAAGTGTGTGCAATGTGGAAAGAGCTTCAATCAGCAGGCCAATCTCACTACCCATCAGAGAATTCATACAGGGGAGAAACCTTACCAGTGCTTGGAATGTGGAAAGAGCTTCAAGGAAAGGGCCAAGCTCACTTCCCATCAAATAATTCACACAGGGGAGAATCCTTATCATTGCTTGGAATGTGGAAAGAGCTTCAACTGGAAATATAATCTCATTTCCCATCAAAGAACCCATACAGGGGAGAAACCGTTTCAGTGCTTGGAGTGTGGAATGAGATTCAGTCACAAGGGAAGTCTCACTTCCCATGAAAGAACTCATAGCTGGGAGAGTCCACATAAATGCTTGGAATGTGGAAGGACTTTTAGTCAGGACTCCCATCTCATTTCCCATCAAATAATTCATACAATGGAGAGACCATATAAATGCTTGGAATGTGGAGAGTGTTTTAGTCAGGAGTCCTTTCTCACTTCCCATCAAAGAACTCACAGCGGGGAGAATCAGATTCCCCAAGAATCATTGAATTGTTGCATTGGATTGGATGGTGAGAGTCATCTTCTCCAATCCCCTGCAATGAAGGATTTTCAACAAAAGAGTTCATGACAGATGGCCATCCAACCTTTGCTTAAAACCCTTCCAATTCAGGAGTGTCCCACACCACCTGAACTACTTTCTTTCACAGTCGAACAGTTCCTGCTGCTAGAAAGTTCTTCCTGATGTTTAGTCAGAATCTCCTTCCTTCTACCTTAAATCCATTGGTTTGGGTCCTCCTTCCACCAGAGTAGGAGAAACCAAGTTTGCTCCATCTTCCATGGGACGGCCCTTTGCATATTGAAAGATGTGAAGGAGTGCCTGGTCCCCCAGTGAGCATCATGGCTAAGTAGGGACTTGAACCCAGGTCTGCCAAGTCGTATTCTGACACTATAACACACTAGCTCCGTCATGAGTCTCTTGGAAAGTGTGCAGGCATGTGCGTCTCTTTAAGTTTAGGCACAGTGTTCTGGTGCTTGTATTTAAAGTTGTGTACACATGGGATCAAAATAATAATAGTGCATTTAAATTACTGTTAGCTAAGGAGGCAGAAAAAGTGAGTTTCGGGGTGTTGCAGCTGAGAATTGGGAATCACGCTTGTGTAACAACAACATCAAACCAGAGCTTTGCTTAATTAAACCTATGTCCTTTCTAATGAAATCTATGTCCTTTCAAATGTGTTTGTGGGAAGGGGTTATTGTTTCTTTTATTGCATATTTTGTGTTTTTATTTTGCATCTTTATGTTGTGAAATACTCTGAGATCTTTGGATGAAAGACGTCATACAAATGTAATAGATAAATAAATAAATAGCAAAATGGTCATAAGCAATAAATAAAACATTAAAATACACAGTCACACTGGAGAATAGCCACATGAATCATGAGAAAATCTAAAATAAAGATAGAAAAACCTGTAGCAACAACAAACCTGCTAAGCCCAAGAATTTGTTCAGCGGCCCCAGCTTTTGTAGCTGGAGTCAGTCTGGACTTTCCTACATGGGAAAAGGCCTGCAAGGCAGGAGAAGGTCTTAGGACACAGCCAGGATGAGGGGGCCGGGCCTCAGGCCGGTGGAGAAAGCCTGCAAGGAAACAGTTGGAGGTTGAAATCAGTACTATAGGAATACCCTTGTAATATCCATTTTTACAATAGTAATAAAGTAAGAAAAGAAAGAAAAGAAAAAACTGGAAGATTTGAAACCATACACTTATTAGTGTATTTTTGGTCTTTGTTGGAAAACCTGTAGCAACACCAAACCTGCTAAGCCCCAGAGTTTGTTCAGTGGCCCCAGCTTTTGTAGCTGGAGTCAGTCTGGACTCTCCCAGGCCACATGGGAAAAGGCCTGCAAGGCAGGAGAAGGTCTTAGGACTCACAGCCAGGATGGTCTCTGTCCTCATCCGCGGTCTCAGCTTTGTAGCTGGAGTCTATCTGCTCATCACCTTGGACCCGGCCCCCTCAGGCTGGTGGAGAATGCCTGCAAGGAAACAGTTTGAGGTTGAACTCAGTACTAGAGGAATAACCTTGTAATACCCGTTGTTACAGTAGTAATAAAGTAATGAAGAATGAGCAGAAAAAAGTGGAAGATTTGAAAGCATACACTTATGTTAGGGTTGCCATATTTCAAAAAGTAAAAACCAGGACACCCTGAAAGCTGTTAAGCATTTTTAGGAAGACCCCAACATTGTTGTGCTTTTTTAAGGACCCCCCCCCCAATTTTATGACAATGCCAAAATAACCTGCTTTTTTATTGATTTACCTAAGATCCAAGAAAATCTGGACTTATGGCAGTCCTAACTTATCTACACCAAATTATCTTGAAATCAGTGTTTGTTTTTAATAAATCAGTTGTACTCCACCTCACACCTCATTCTTTGCTACATTGGGGGTGAAGTGTTCAGGTCAGAGTTCTGGGGTGGCAGTGGGAATAAGGGGGTGTTTGCTGAAAGGCCCATCTATGCCCCTTGAATGCAGAGGGAAGAGGGAGCAGAAGTGGGTGGGAGCAACATGGGGAGAGAAACAACATCCGTGTGGTACATTCTGAAGCGTTTTTCAAAGTGCTCCATAAAAAGAAACTTCTATAACATTCCTATAAGGTAGACCAGTAGCATACGCACACCTTTCCTTAAACTTCAGCTGCTAAAATGAGCTGTTACACTTCAGGTAAATTGATGTTCCTGTTTCTAGACTGGGTGGGGGAAAGCTCAAATCGGTTTCTGTTACTTCCCTCTCGCTCCTTTACTTAATTATGGCAGGTGTAGCAGTTCAATCCTTTTCACCCTGACCAGGTTCCTTTCCCTCAGCCTCCCTCCCTCTCAGCAATGCCCCTCCTGAGGCGTTTTCTTTTGTGCGCCAGACCCCGGGGATCCCTCGGCCCTCTTCTTTCTCTCCCCCGACTCAGCCCCTCTTCCTCTCTCCTTCTTCTCCTCAGGCCAGAGCCACTTCTCCCTCAGAGCAGCCTCTCCTCCTCCTCCCTTCCTCCCGTCTCAGCTCCAGCCTCAAAACTCCCTCAGAAAAGGCGCCTCTCATCTTCCCGCCAAAAAGGCTGGCTCCGCCCCCTGGTGGTCTGTCCGGGTAGCCAATCAGAGAGAGGCTCCAGCCCCCTGGTGGTGTTTCTGAGGGACTGCAGCCCAGACTCTGCCCGGGCTCAGCTGTTTTTCTCTCCACCTCCTCTCTCTCACACACACTGTCTGACACTGGGCCTTGAAAGTGGGGCTGCTCGGAGGGGGGCTGAGCTCTGTCTCCCCGGAGATGGAAAGGCGCCTGGGACTCATTGCTGGGGGAGAAGGGAGGGGCAGGCAGAGAAGAAGAGAGAAAAGAACCCACGGAGGAAATGGCTTCGAAAATGTTGCCGTGAGATTTGCTTCAACGAGATTTTATCGGGTTCTTTCAGCCGGGTTAAGAGGAACTGAGCTGGATTCCTAGAGAGGACCAGAAATGAAGGTGTCCAGGCCCCGCCCTCCCCAGCCCCTTCCTGTCAGAGGAGGCAGCTGTTGTCTCCTCGGAGGCGCCTTCTGCATCGAGTGAGTCTCTCTTCTTGCCTGGGGAGCTTTGGGGGGAGGGGGACCCCCCCCAAATAAGGGAGCAGAGGGTCCTCTCTGCAAAGGATCAAGGGGGTGGTCGAACTGAATTTCAGAATTCTAGGGTGAGGAGGGAACCACGAGAGTCATCTGGACCAAACATAAGCAGTGCAGGAATCTCCACTCAAAGGCTGGTCAGGATACGGATGAGCTGGACCCATGGCTGCCTTTTGGAGCCCATGGGGGGAAAGGTGGATAGAAATGCCGTGAATACAGAGAGGGAAGCCATTCCGTAACTTGGGAGTCCCCTCGCCACACAGGGACTGCAGCTGGCACACTAGTGGGATGTTGAAGTGGACACTCAAGGGACTATGTTGGATCCAGAAGTACCCCACACAGATGTTGGGGTTGTGCTGTGTCACATTATTAATTACACAGCCACCATCCTGAATTCCCAGGGCAAATTTCAGGATTAAAACACAACATTGAAAAGAGTTGCAATCACAGAAAGACGGTAGGTCCTACTTTACCTGCTTTTGAGTTCTGTCCTTTGGCCTGACCCACTTGGCCCTCAGGGCGTTTCCCAGATGAGGATCTGGCCCTCAGAACAAGGAAAAAAGGACCCCATCTCAGTAGTTTGTCTTGAGGAGGTGGGAACTCCTCACTATAGCCTGGTTTCCACGTTACACTTGGTACAAATGACTCACTTGTCACTCACCGTTCTGACTTTATTCCTTGACTGCAAACACTTGCAGGCAGGATCAACCAGGCTGATTCATTTCACTTTCCTGCACATCTGGGATGGTCACTTTCCTTCTAGGAGGGCAGGAGCATTACTTCTCCTTTTCTTTCGTAAGCAAAGCTCAAAGTCCGCCCAGTGGTGCAGTCCAGCCTTGGTTCCTAGCGAGACTCATCCTCGCTTGCTCAGGGAACATTTTTCTCCTCTTGTCCGTGTTGTGATTTTATAACAGAACAATGCTTTTCATTTGTTGGATTTTCTAGCGCCTCTAATTTGGACAAACAGAACTTGGAATAGGACCAAGGGGATCCTTCCTGTCTCTTGGAGGCTTCCTGAGAGCACAGATGGATGAGCAAGACTCAGCTGGCCCTGAAGCAGGAAGAGGCACGGCCATGGAAACGGGAAGCAGTGCAGGATTCTGGGAAGGCTCTGGGCAGAAGATCCTGCGAGAGGAGGACTCCCTTCGCTCAGAGGTGCAGAGCCAGCAATTCAGCTGGTTCTGTTACCAGGATGCTGAAGGACCCCGTGAGGTTTGCAGCCAACTCTACCACCTTTGCCACCAGTGGCTGAAGCCAGAAAGGCACACGAAAGCTGAGATGCTGGACCTGGTGATCTTGGAGCAGTTCCTGGCTGTCCTTCCAGCGGAGATGGAGAGCTGGGTGAGGGAATGCGGAGCAGAGACCAGTTCCCAGGCAGTGGCTCTGGCCGAAGGTTTCCTCCTGAGTCAGGCAGAGGAGAGAAAGCAGGCAGAGAAGCAGGTGAGAGAGACTTTCCTCTGGATGCTCCCAAGGGGCTCCAAGGAGGGAGAAGATCCCTAAATCCCATCCTTTTTCGGAAGACTACCAGATGCTGCTAAATTTTTTGCCTCTGCCATTCTGATTCTTTTCCCTGTCTCTGTTTTGAATCCTTTTTGCTGTTTCAGGGAAAGGATCTGTTTGCTGAAATGGGTCCTGATTCCTCTGAAGTAGAGAAGTCTCTGTTGGACACCAGAGATAAGCCACTGGGTAAGAAGGAAGGAGTATTTTCTCAGTTTGGTCCCATTCTGTTGGTGTTGAAAGTAACCTAGTGGTTCTTTTGATCTTTTTGGGGAAGACACTTGAGGCCCAGAGCCCAGAGGAGCCTGATATATAATTTTGCACAATTAAATCTGAAATAGGTATAGGGGGGTATTTCTTAATCTGTAGTTAGAGATGCACTGCTTCACCTCTGAGAGAAGCATCCTGCACTCTTGTCTCCCCACTTCCCTTTGTCTCTCGCAGGTGAAAGAAGGATGCCGGCAAGACCTCCTCCTCCATCTCTTCATCCTGATGGAGGGGAAGCAGTGGCTGAGGATCCGGATCAGGTACGGGGAAGGAGCAATGGGGGGGGGGGGGGAGAGACAGGGCATTTCTGAGACCAAACAAATCTCTCCCCTCCTCTTGTCACTAGAATTATTCATTATAAATTGTCTTTAGGACATCTGGATAGTCTTTCCATCCCAGAGCAACACACAGGGAGAGGAGAGAGGGATTCTTCCATTTGGCAAATTGAAAAGCTTGCACAGAGAGAATGATCGGAATAAAACAACGTGGAGTTCCACCCATTTTCACTAAGATTCTTACCCATCATTAAAGTACACTATGAAAGAACTCCATTAAAGCATTAAAATAAGTAATCCAAATGTGCAGCAGACCAATCTGATTAGAACAACCCAGGCAGGAAGCAAAAGAGCAACATGCAGGAAATAATCTTTATGCTGCCTAAGAGAAGGATATTATTCTTTCAGAACTCAGTTTCTTTTGAAGATGTCACTGTTTGTTTCACGGCTGAGGAGTGGGCGTTGCTGGATCCTGCCCAGAGAGCTCTGCATAAGGAGGTTACAGAGGAGAATCGTGGTATCCTGGCCTCTCTCAGTAAGACTCCTAGTTGCATCATGAGATCTGTTTTGCAATTCCATACATATATCTCTATTGTGAGGGAGCTCAATAGCGCTGCCTTCAGCAGCTGGGCTTCCAACACCTCCACAAGTCACCTTGAATGGAGGACTGTTTGGTCTGGGAATGTACTTCCTTAAACAGAGATCAGGCTGGTCTGAACTGCCCAAACCTTTTAAAAGGAGGCTTCATTCTTATAAAGGTAAAGGGAGCCTTTTTAAATTGCAAATCGGCTTTTCTTGGTACTGCTTTTTCTTTCCATCTTGGGCCTATACCTTTCAGGCAGCTGTTGTAGCATACATATACAGGTTTCCCCCCTCATCTTTGGGTACCTTTCCCTCCATTATACCTGAAAGGGAAGCTTCCGTTTTTTTAACAAAGATTATTTTCAGCATTTTTGTTCAACTCGTTATAAATCATTTCCCCGAAGACTTTTACTATCTTACACAAACACAACATGTCAAAACAAAAAAAATTCCTTCCAGTAGCACCTTAAAGACCAACTAAGTTAGTTCTTGGTATGAGCTTTCGTGTGCATGCACACTTCTTCAGATACACACACTTCTTCAGATACACACACAAAAGCTCATACCAAGAACTAACTTAGTTGGTCTTTAAGGTGCTACTGGAAGGAATTTTTTTTGTTTTGACTATGGCAGACCAACACGGCTACCTATCTGTAACTGAAACACAACATGTGAAAAAGGTCCTTCCTTCCCTTGACATTCCCAGCAGGCATTTGATTTGGTCTTGTACATTTTAGCTAAGTTACTAGGAGTCAAATGCCATCTATACATCATTTTCCTATAGTGTTCTTTTAACTCATAACATGCTGTAAACTTCTAATCTCCATTCCAGAATCTTTCCCAAGCTGCCATTTCAATGTTGTATCATATATCCATTGCTCAGTGTATCATCAGCAATTTGTCTTTCCAGGTCTCCTTCAAAGGTAGCCCCACATAGAGTGCATTGCAGTAGTCTAAGCGAGAGATAACTAGAGCATGCACTGCTTTGCTGAGACTATCAATGGGCAGGGAGGGTCTCATCCTGCGTACCAGGTGGAGCTGGTAGACAGCTGCCCTGGACACAGAATTAATCTGCCCCTCCATGGAAAGCTGAGAGTCCAAAATGACTCCTGCACACCTGGTCCTTCAGGGGCACAGTTAGCCCATTCAGGACCAGAGAGTCCTCCACACCCGCCTGCTTCCTTTCCCCCCAAAAGAGTACTTCTGTCTTGTCAGGATTCAACCTCAGTCTGTTAGCTGCCACCCATCCTCCAACTGCCTCCAGACACTCACACAGGACCTTCACTGCCTTCACTGGTTCTGATTTGAAAGAGAGGTAGCATACTGCTGAACACCCAGCCCCACCCCCCTGATGATCTCTCCCATCGGCTGCATGTAGATGTTGAAAATCCATATCTCTTTTTGTTGCAGGTGGTGATGAATTACAAATTAAGAACCAGCGAATCCATGACAAAATCCACAAAGTGGAGAACCCTTATCAATATGTAGAGTGTGGAGAGAGCTCTCATTCCTTATCCCATCCAAGAATTCCCACTGGGAAGAAAAAGCATCAGTGCTTGGAATGTGGGAAGAGCTTCAGTCGCAGCTCTTATCTCACGGTCCATCAAAGATTTCATAAAGGAGAGAAACCTTATCAGTGCTTGGAATGTGGGAAGAGCTTCAGTACAAAGGCCAATGTCACTTCCCATCAAAGAATTCATACAAGGGAGAAACCCTACGAGTGCTTGCACTGTGGGAAGAGCTTCAGTGGGAGCACCCATCTCACTATCCATGAGAGAATTCATACAAGGGAGAAACCATATCAGTGCTTGGAATGTGGAAAGCGCTTCAGTCAGAGGTCCCATCTCACTACCCATCAAATAATTCATACAGGGGAGAAACCGTTTCAGTGCTTGGAATGCGGGAAGAGCTTCAGTTCGAAGGCCTATGTCACTTCCCATCAAAAAATCCATACAAGGCAGAAACCCTATCAGTGTTTGGAATGTGGAAAGGGCTTCAATCGGAATATTGATCTCACTTCTCATCAAAGAATTCATACAGGGGAGAAACCATATCAGTGTTTGGAATGTGGAGAGAGCTTCAGTTGGAAGATATATTTGTCTTACCATCAAAGAATTCATAGAGGGAAGAAACCCTAATAATGCTTGGAATGTGGAAAGATCTTCACCCACAAGAAAAGTCTCACTTCCCACCAATAATTAATACAGGGCAGAAACTACATCAGTCCTTAGAATGCACGATGGGCTTTACTGCAAGAAGAGCGCTTCTGTGACATCAGAGAATTCACAATGGGGGAAAACCATTTCAATGCCAAGAGTGCGGAAAGAGCTTCACCTTGAAGCAAACACTCACTTTCCATTAAAGAATTCATACGACAGAGAAACTCTAATAGTGCTTGAAATGTGGAAAAAGCTTCATCTTGATTGAAAGTTTCACTTCCCATCAAATAACTTGCAGCAGGGAATGTAATAGAATTATAAGATTGTAGTGTTGGAAGGGATGCTGAGGATCATCTGCTAGGGAGGGGGAGGGGCCAGTTTGGAATGCTGGGGGTGAGAGGTGATTGGCGGGGAATTCGAAAGGATGGCCTTAGACAGATTTAATATTCATTGTCCTTTTAAATGCAATTATGGGAGGGGAATTATTGGTTTGCTTCATTTTTTCTGGTTTCTATTCTTTATTCTGTATTTTATTTTGTATTTTAATGCTGGAAACCCTCCTGAGATTTTTGGTTGAGGGCGATATATCAGTTTAATAGATTGTATATAAGAACGTGGTCAAACATCAAAAAATACACAACCAAACCCAGCAATTTCCACACAAATCACAGCAACGACTTAAAACAGATGCAAACAACCCCAGCTGCACATCCCTGTGGTCAGATGGGAAAAGGCCTGCAAGGCAGGGAGCAGGTCTTCCGGGACTCAAAGCAGCCAAGGTGGTCTCTGGCCTCTTCAGGTGCGAGAGCGAGAGGGAATTGTCAGCCAGGGTTGGTTAGATCAGGAGGAGAGGAACAGCCTCAGAATGCCCATTGTTACACTAGTAATAAAGGAATGGAAAAAGGAACAGGAACACTTGAAATGATATGTACACAAACTTAGCCTTGCATATTTTCTAATAAATTGATTGTATTCCACCAAAGTCCTCATTCTTTGCTACTTTTTTTTTCTTTTTTAAAAAACAAAGTTCTGTTAAGCAATTGGTGAATCTGCAAAGTAACTGCTAGGCTAAGCTGACTATTCTCTGGACAAACACCAGCTCCCCTGGCCTGAAAGCGAGATGAGCGCCGCTCCCCAAAGTTCCCTTTGGACATAACCGTCCAGGGGTCCGTTACTTAAAAAAATAGTGTTAGAAATTAGCCAGGTGCCAGGCGCATTTTGCTGCTGGCACGGGTCCAATTGTGACTACATGGAGATTTATGGGCTCTGCCTTAGTCCATAGTTAATACAATTTCCATTTCCACTGCGTGTGTTTCTCCTCATTGCATACTGGGAGCAGTGAACTGTTGTAAGAGCAAACTAAAGTCCAGCAACGCAGTTATAATGGTGAAGTACTATGTCTTCCCTTGATCTGGACACTGGACTTCTGTGGACGCTGCCTAGAATAGCATTTGCTTTTTCTCAGCTGCATCACACTGTGAACTCATGTTGAGCTCCTGGTCCACCAAGACCCCTTGATCTTTTTCACATGCACTACTAGTAAGGCAGGTGTCCCCCATCCTATATTTGTGCATCTGGTTCTTCCTGCCTAAGTTCAGGACCTGACCTTTTTCCCTATGGAAATTCATTATGTTAGCTTGCTCCCAGTTCTCCAATCTGTAAATGGTAATCTGTGTTGAATAATTGGCGTGACGTGGCTAATTGCTTTACGATCCCAATTAGCCCCTGCTTACAGCGATCTTCGGGTCCGGCACGTTTCCCTCAAGGTGCGCTGATCCTTCACTCCGTCACGACATGCAGAGTACACACAGCGGAAAACTGTTGCTTCTCAGTGATTTTGATCCATGCAAACACACCAGGCATTTGTGTGTTTCTTTATTAGTCTTTTATTACAGCAGAAAATAACAAATCAACATTTCTCAGATTCTCCTGGGCTGTTAGCATTCATGGCTGCCTTCTCTTTCAGAGACAAAGAGACAGTGAGGAAAACTCCTCCCACCTTCCAAATCACACGTCAGAATGGACAGACGTCACACAGAACTCCTTAACCCTATGAGTTCTGAAAACCCTAACACCCCCTCTTCTGTCCATTCCTGAGGTGACTTGGGTGTTTACCTTTACAGACCTTTTGTGCCCCTTCCTGGCATTCTTGTCAGGCACCTGTGAAACCTCCTCACAACTCTCAGGTTCACACTTTGCGAAACCAACCCACACACCTGTGGCCTGATACCTCTCAGGTGGAATGCCCTTCGTTGTGCGACTGGACCGCCTGGGCACAAACTCAGGTATTTCCTCTGACTCACAGCGATCAGCAGGTGTGTCCTGTGCATCACGGGATTCCCCCTCTGACTTAAAGCATCTTCGAATCCTTTGCATTACGCTAACAGGAGACCTAGGCTCACTCTTGGGCTCTCTTTTAACAACCTGTGGAGACGCCCCATCCTGTTCTTGACCTTGGTCAGTGACCTGGTCTTCATCAACAGGTACAGCACCTGGCTCTCCTTCCTCATCAGAATCTTCCTGCTCTGAATCCTCCTCTGAATCAGACAGACATTCTGAGAGAACGTCACGCCTTGCAGGAGTCTTTGACCAACCATCCTGCTCATAGAACTCAGCATGCTTGCTGATCAGAAGCTTGCTCTGATCACCTTCTGGATATGCAAACCGCCATGCTTTAGAAGACGGTTCATACCCACAGAAGATCATTTTCTGGAACTTGGGTCCACCTGGGCTTTGCAAAGCCTTTGGCACCGGCACAGATGCGGCTGACCCGAACGAACGAACGGAGAAAATGAATCTGAGGTTTCCTTTCGTGAAGCATGAAGAACGGAGTGTCCCCTACCACTGAATTGTAGGACCTATTCCAGGTGAAATTCACATTCTTAATTGCCTCCATCCAAAAACTTGGAGGTAACCCAGAGTCTGACAGCATCACCAGTGTAGCCTTAACCAGAGCCTCACTCCTGAGCTCTGCCACCCCCCTCTGTTGAGGAGAAGTCACCTTGTGACGTATCCCTTTCGGGTGAAAGAACTTCTGCAGAACAGACCCAGTAAACTCTGCACCTCGGTCACTAGTGACTGCTTGCACCTTGGTGGAGAACCTTAGTTCCACCTCCTCAACCCAACTTTTAATCAGTTGTGCTGCATCTCCCTTGGATTTCAGAGCATGAGTCCAGGAATTCTGGCTAAAATCATCCTGCATCTTTAGCAGATACCTGGCTCCTCCCAGACTGGGCTCTTTCATGGGACCCAACAGATCTATGTGAACAAGTTCAAAAGGTTTTGTGGTTACCCTGTCTACCCTGGGGTAACTGCACCCTTTTATCTTTGCCCTTCTGCAAGCCTTACAATTTATGGCTCTTCCACATTCCTGAATTTTACAGCCTTTGGTACACTCCTGTAACACCTGGAGTTCTTCAAGAGAACTATGAGCTGTCTTCTTGTGCCAAACACATGCACATGAAACATGAGTGGGAACTGTAGCACGCATAGCTTGTGTCCCCTCACCCTTCAGAGGCATTTTAAGAACAAAGAGATCATTCTGCCCCTTTTCAACTTTGACTAGCTGCTTCCCTGCTCTGGAGATTGTACAAGCATCATGTTCAAAGCAAACCTTAAATCCCTTCTGCAACAAATAAGGTACAGATAAAAGACAGTGACGCATCCCAGGTACAGTGCAAACCTCCACCTGCTCCTGCAAAACAGAAAGAAAGACATTTGCAACATTAGTTACATTTTTCTGTTCCCCATTTGCAAACTGAACAGTTTTTCCAGCCGGAATTGCCTTGCAATTCCACATCTCGACAGCAGGGGTCTCAGGAATCAGGTTGCGATTAGCTCCTGAGTCGATAATAAGGTGAGTTCATTATCTCTCTCAGAGCTGTCCTCAAACATTGCCATAGCAACAAACGTCTCGCTGCCTCCTCCCTTTGGGCTTCTGCAGCTGTTCTCTCTGGTTGTCATGGCAACCAACTCCCCCTTGTTCAGGACCTTAGCAACTTCCGTAGAAGCAACTTCCTTGGTTGCCTTGGAGACCAGACTGGCCTCTGCCTTCCCACGCAACTCTGTAGGGCTTATCTGCAGGTGGCTGGCCTTGAAGCGTCTAGCTCTCCGCAGCTTCAAAGAACCCAGCTGACGACGAAAACAACTCTTGGCTGCCTTTGGAAAACAAGCCGTTTCTGAGCTTTCACTGCTCACTGCCCCCCCACTGCTCTCAGGCCTCCCAGGACGTTTTCCTGCACCCCCTCTGGTGGGTAAAGGGCTCCCAACGCTTGGCCTCTGTCCTGGCTCCTCACACAGGTACGGTGCAGCACTCAAACAGCTGCCAGCAACAGTCCCTTCTGCCCCCTCTGGGGGCTCACAGCTCCCCTCAGCTGTGTGTCGGCTTTCAAGAATGTGCTCAGCGCCATCTTGCCTCTCCCCTTTGGATGCAGCCATATCTTGGCTCTTGCGTTCCACTCCTGCTTCACAAGCCTCACGGAGTGCCAGCCAAGCAGCCTCAGGCCTCTCAGCATCCAGGACAATATGCATCAGAGCATCACTCACATTTTCTGCCAGAAAAGCAAGCACACACTTTTCAGCTTCACTTAGCTCTGCAGCCTTAACAGCTGCCCCAGCCGCTATCTGTGGCGGCTGGACTGTTTCCCAAAGGTTTTCTCCGACCAGGAACAGTTCTACGTGAAAGCTCCATTCCCACCAGCCTTCACACGTCAGCTTCTCACATGGCAGCTTAAGCTCAAAGCCATGCTTTTGGGACTGCGTCATTTTTCTTCCCCGGTGCCACAAGCTGTACTCACGTAACCAGTCAGCTCTTCCAGCACCCGGTTTTCAGCCGCTCTCCGCTCTCAGCTCCTGTTCCCAGCCAGCTGCTCTGCCTCAGAACGCAGACCTCCGCTTTCGGTAGCGTCTTCCCAGCTGACTTCAAAGCACACCGGCAGACTTCGCAACAGTTTTATAGCAGTAATTAGTCCCATAACCTGTTGAATAATTGGCGTGACGTGGCTAATTGCTTTACGATCCCAATTAGCCCCTGCTTACAGCGATCTTCGGGTCCGGCACGTTTCCCTCAAGGTGCGCCGATCCTTCGCTCCGTCACGACATGCAGAGTACACACAGCGGAAAACTGTTGCTTCTCGGTGATTTAGATCCATGCAAACACACCAGGCATTTGTGTGTTTCTTTATTAGTCTTTTATTACAGCAGAAAATAACAAATCAACATTTCTCAGATTCTCCTGGGCTGTTAGCATTCATGGCTGCCTTCTCTTTCAGAGACAAAGAGACAGTGAGGAAAACTCCTCCCACCTTCCAAATCACACGTCAGAATGGACAGACGTCACACAGAACTCCTTAACCCTATGAGTTCTGAAAACCCTAACAATCTTGAATCCCGATTCTGTCCTTTGTGCCTTCCCTCCCAGTTTGGTGTCATCTGCAAACTGGATGAGCATCCCCTCAATTCCTCCATCCAAGACGTTTATCGACAGATGGAGCAACAACAGGCCTCGGGCCGGGCCCTGCAGCCCCCCCTGGTCACCCATCTATGGCGTAACCTCATGGGGGGTACAGTCGCCTCTCCTCATGAAGGAAGTTTGAGGAGTTGGAAAAGGGTCAGAAAAGGGCTGCCAAAATGATCCAGGCAGACTTTGCTATGAAGAAAGGTTGCAGCCTTTGGGGCTCTTTAGACTTCAGAGCAGTGGTTCCCAATTAGCTAATTACTGAGCCCCCCCCCCCCATTTTCAAAATCCAATCCTGGCCTAGAGAAAGTGGATGGAGAGTTGCATCTCCTGGCAGAGGAACTCAAAGACATCCAAGGAGTCAGGATGTTGGAAGATTCAGGGCAGATAACATTAAACACAAGGCAGAGTTCACCTGTGGAACTCCCCGGCACAGGACACCAGAGAGAGAAGGAGGGGCAAGCTGGGGGCGCTGGCTTGCCAAGGGTTAAAAGGGATTGAGCGGGATTCCTAGAGGGGAGAGGAAGTCAAGGCAGGGGGGTCGGGGGGAGAAACTCCCTCTCCCAAGCCCCTCCCTCTCCCGCCTGCCTCCAAAGGGGGAGGGGCCTTTGTCTCTCCTGCACGTGCTGCATCCATGGTGCCTCCGGGAAGCCGGTGAGTCTCTGCATTGAGGAGAAGAGGGGGGTCCCCGGGATGCAGGGGGGAGCAGGGGGACCCACAAGTCAAGGGACAGAGGCTCCTGCCCCCCTCTCTGCAAAGCCCAGGTGGGGGCGAGGGCACAAGATCCCTTTGGATCCCTTCGGGGAGGGAAGAAAAGGGCCTGCGAAGAAGCCCCTTCAGACCCAGGAATCAAGACGTCGTCGTGGGAAAGAAAGATTTGTACGGAAAATAGATGCAAATAATAATAGGGGAGCCATGCAATCAATTGAGACTGCTGGAAGAGGGCAGGGGGCAGAGAAGAGAAAGCGCTTCTTGGTGCCGTGCAGTGTCAAGCCTGCGGAACTCCCTGCCCCAGGAGGCCAGGCTGGGACCAGGGCAGGGAGGAGGAGGGGCTCTGCTTGGCTGCATGCAGGAGGGCTGAGCTCTTGTCTCCCCAGCGATGCTGCTGAATCCCAGTTGCTGGAAGGAAGAGGGGCTCTTGCGCCCCAGTCCTGCTGGGGGGCTTCCCATTCAGGCCCCTGGGTGGCCCCTGTGAGAATCATAGGAACATGGAATCGTAGAATTGGAAGGGAGCCCGAGGGTCATCTAGTCCAGTGCAGGGAGCAGGAGAGGCTCCTGGTGCTCATCAGGCTGATTCATCTCACAGAAACCGCTTCCGTTTCCTCCACTTTTGGCCTGGTCACTTCCCCCCTAGGAGGGCGAGAGGGTTTCTTCTTCTTCATTCTTCCCTTTTTTCTTAGAGAAAGCTCAGAGTCTGGCCTGTGGTGCAGTCCAGCCCTGGTTCCTAGCAAGACTCATCCACACTTGCTCAGGGGACCTTCTTCTTCTTCTGCTGACCGTGTACCAATTTCATAACAGAACAATATATTTCCTTTGCAGTCTTTGCCAGCACCTCTAAATCAGACAGGCAGAACTTGGCCAAGGAAAAATTGGATTCCTTCCTAAAGATGGATGAGCAAGACTCAGCTGGCCCTGGAGCAGGAAGAGACCATGCTATGGAAACGGGAGGAAGTGGGGGATTCTGGGAAAGCTCTGGGCAGAAGATCCTGGGAGAGGAGGACACCCTTCACTCAGAGGTGCAGAGCCAGCAGTTGAGGCAGTTCTGCTATCAGGAGGCCAAAGGACCCCGAGAGGTTTGCAGCCGACTCTACCACTTTTGCCACCAGTGGCTGAAGCCGGAAAGGCACACGAAAGCTGAGATGCTGGACCTGGTGATCTTGGAGCAGTTCCTGGCTGTCCTTCCAGCGGAGATGGAGAGCTGGGTGAGGGAATGCGGAGCAGAGACCAGTTCCCAGGCGGTGGCCCTGGCCGAAGGTTTCCTCCTGAGTCAGGCAGAGGAGAGGAAGCAGGCAGAGAAGCAGGTGAGAGAGACTTTCCTCTGGATGCTCCCAAGGGGCTCCAAGGAGGGAGAAGACCCCTAAATCCCAACATTTTTGGAAAGTATCCAAGGTGCTATATTGGACATCCCTAAAGATTTTGCCCCTGCCATTCCTTTTCTAATAGTTCTCATTATTTGTTTTGAATCCTTGTGTCTCTTTTAGGGAAAGGATCTGTCTGCAGAAATGGGTCCTGATTCCTTTGAGGCAGAGAGGACTTCGTTAGACACCAGAGGGGGGCTGCTGGGTAAGGAGGAAGGAGTTTTTCCTCTGTGTGGTCACATTCTGGCAATTCTCAAACTAATCTGCGGGTTCATTCAATATTTTGGGAAGACACTTGGGGCCAAGAACCCAAAGGAGAGATGTACTTTGGCATAACTAAAATATGAAATGGGGACAAACTCCCAAATGCACCTCTGAGAGAAGCATCCTGCACTCCTGTCTCCCCACTTCCCTTTGTCTCTCGCAGGTGAAAGAAGGATGCCGGCAAGACCTCCTCCTCCATCTCTTCATCCTGGTGGAGGGGAAGCAGCGGCTGAGGAACCGGATCAGGTGCGGGGAAGGAGCCTTGGGGGGAAAGGGGCTGAGGGAGAGGAACAGAGGGCATTTCTGGGGGCAAATGAACCCCCTCTTGACTTCTGTCAAAGCTGCCCTTAACAAAGACTGAAAATGCCATTAATGAAGGTTTATGTGCTGAGGACAACGATCAGCCACTTCACCTTAACTCTGAATGTGTCGGTAGAATTATTCATTATAAATTGTCTTTGGGACATCTGGAGAGTCTTTCTATTCCAGAACAACACACAGGGAGAGGAGAGAAGGATTCGTCCATTTGGTAAACTGGAACACTTGCACAGACAAATTGATCTGAATAAAACAACATGGAGTTCATTAAAATAAGCACCAGTAATCCAAATGTGCACCAGACCAATCCAATTAAAACAACCCAGGCAGGAAGCAAAAGAGCAACGTGCAGGAAATAATCTTTATGCTGCCTAAGAGAAGGATATTTTATTTCAGAGCTCAGTTTCTTTTGAAGATGTCGCTGTTTGTTTCACGGCTGAGGAGTGGGCGTTGCTGGATCCTGCCCAGAGAGCTCTGCATAAGGAAGTCATGGAAGAGACTTGGAGGACCATGATCTCTCTGGGTAAAGTTCCCTCTTGGGTCATCATCTCTGTTTTGGAATTCAATAGATATTTCTCTGGGACAAACCTCCCATATTTGGATGGATCCCAACGTTGCCACCTAGAGCACCTGGGATTCTCACACCCCCACAGCTCACCTTGCATGGAGGGCTATGGACTGTTTTGTCTGTGAATATTGTTCCTCCCCTTCTGCCTTTTTGCACAGGGATCAGGGTGTGGATAGGCTGAGTGTCTGGGGAAGTGGACGTCGCTTAATCTTTTGATATCACCAATAGTTAGTTTAGAGCTTTTTTTATCTATTTTCCAAACCCATTTAGAATTCTGTCATTACACAGCAATTTAATTCTTCCCTGGACGCTAGGTAATTGGTAGACAGAGAATCCAATTCACATTCAAATAGACTTCTGACCTTGCAGATGGAGTTGGTTCAATGATTGAGTCAAAGAAATTTCACCCCTGAAAAGAACAGACTTTTTGAATATGAATTTCCCATAAATATGACAGTGAATGTTAGTCAGCAAAGGCAGTGAATTCTGCAGTAAGACTTCCCATCTAACGCCCTTCAGATCTTCCTTTATCACAAGTGTTCATTAGCATTATTCAAAAACTGGGAACTCCATTTCTTTCTTAGGCTCTGACCTGTTCCTCTCTATGTTGCAGGTGGTGATGAATTAGAACTCACAGTGGAGAAGCCATATCAAGATTTGGAGTATGGGGAGAACTTCAGTCAGAACTCCCATGCCACTTCCAGTCAAATAAATCTTATTGGGAAGAAACCCTTTCAGTGTTTGGAATGTGGAAAGAGCTTCTGTCAGAAGGATAGTCTCCCTTCCCATCAAAGAATTCATTCAGAGGAGAAACCATATCAGTGTCTGGAATGTGGAAAGTTCTTTACTACAAGCAGATACTTACGTCGACATCAGAGGATTCGCAGTGGGGAGAAACCATATCAGTGCTTGGAATGTGGAAAGAGCTTCAATCACAGCTCACACCTCAAAGCCCATCAAAGAATTCATTCCGGGGAGAAACCATATCAGTGTTTGGAATGTGGGAAGTTCTTTACTACAAGCAGAAACTTCCTTCGACATTGGAGTATTCATAGTGTAGAGAAACCATACCAGTGCGTGGAATGTGGAAAGAGCTTCTCCAGGAAGGACAATCTCACTTCCCATCAGAGAGTTCATACAGGGGAGAAAACATACCAGTGTGTGGAATGTGAGAAGTGCTTTACTACAAGAATAGACTTTGATCAACATAAGAGATTTCACAGTGGGGAGAAACCATATCAGTGCTTGGAGTGTGGGAATAGCTTCAGTTGGAAGATTAGTCTTACTTGCCATCTAAGAATTCATACAGGGGAGAAACCATATCAATGTTTGGAGTGCGGAAAGAGCTTCTCCAGGAAGGACCATCTCACTTCCCATCAAAGATATCATACAGGGGAGAAACCATACCAGTGCTTGGAATGTGAGAAGTTCTTTACTACAGGAAAAGATTTACATCGACACAAGAGAATTCACAGTGGGGAGAAACCATATCAGTGCTTGGAGTGTGGGAATAGCTTCAGTGACATCTCACATCTCAAAGCCCATCAAAGAATTCATACGGGGGAGAAGCCCTATCACTGCTTTGAGTGTGGAAAGAGCTTCACTTGGAATAATAGTCTTACTTCCCATCAAAGAATTCATACAGAGGAGAAGCCATATCAGTGCTTGGAATGCACAAAATGTTTTGCTTCAACAAAAAAGTTATGGCAACATAAGAGAATTCACACTGGGGAGAAACCATTTCAATGCCAAGAGTGTGGAAAGAGATTCACCTTTAAGCAGAATCTCACTTCCCATCAAAGAATTCACACAGGGGAGAAACCATTTCAGTGCTTGGAATGTGGGAAGAGCTTTCGTAAGAGGGGCCATCTCACTTCCCATCAAATAATTCATACTGGTGAGGAACTATATCAGTGCCTGGAATGTGAGAAGTGCTTTACTACAGGAAGAGACTTCTGTCGACATCAGAAGATTCACAGGAGGGAGAAACCGTATCAGTGCTTGGGATGTGGAAAGAACTTCTCTAGGAAGGATAGTGTCACTTTCCATCGAAGAATTCATACAGGGGAAAAACCATATCAGTGTGTGGAGTGTGGGAGGAGCTTCAGTAGAAAGGCCCATCTCACTTGCCATCAAAGAATTCACACAGGTAGAAACCATTTCAATGCCAAGAGTGCGGAAAGAGACTCACCTTGAAGCAAACTCTCACTTCCTACTAAAGAATTCCAGTGACTGAGAAACCCAAACAGTGTTTGGAATGTGGAAAGAGCTGGAAGGAAATCTCACTTCCCATGAAATAACTCACAGCGGGGGAAATCCTGGAGTTATAGAATAGTAGCTTTGGGAGGAATCTTGAGGGTCATCTAGTCTAACGAACTGCAATGCATCTTCTTGATGTTTAGTCAGAATCTCCTTTCTTGTTCTGTTGTGGGGTCACATGGTTCTTCACTTCCTTTTCAATCATGAGAATAAGTGTGAGGTAGGTTAGGCTCCCCAAGGCCACCTAGTAAGCTTCATGGCCAAGGAGGGATTTGAACCCAGGTCTCCCAGGGTGTAGTCAAATCCTCTATGGAATATACTACACTGGCTCTCCTATGAGACTCTTAGAAATTGTTCATGCATTTGTGTCTGCCTAAAATTTGGGTGCCATATTCTGGTGTTTGTATTTAAAGCTGTGTATTCCTCTAGTAAAGTAATTTATGTAATAATAGTAAGTCATGTTTCGTATTATAATAGATTTAAGGCAATGTTATCTGGGGGAGGGGCTGTTGATTGGCTGAGGGTTTGGAAGGGTATTTAAGTAAGTACAACATAACCATCAGGCCTTTGGCTAATTAAACTTTATCATTTTAAGTGTCTTTGTGGGAGACGGAAATATTGGTGTTTTTCATTTTTGTTTTTATTATGTAATTGGTGTTTTTATTTTGAATGTTAATGCTGCGTAATGCCCTGATATCTTCAAAGGAAGGCAGTATATGAATTTAAATAAATGAAAAACAAGGTCCTAAATCATAAAGGAAAATATAAAAATACTCTGGGGTGGCAGCTGGAATGAAGGGGCTGTTTGGTGAAAGACCCAGTCAAGATGCGGCTCACACCTCTGCCCCTTGAGTACTCTGGGAAGGGCCACCATAGCTCAGGAGCAGGACACCTGCTTGGCATGCAGAAGGGCCCAGGCTCCATCTCCCCTGCGAGCATCTCAAGGTCAGGCTGGGAACATTCCCCGTCTTGAACCCTGGAGGGTCACAGCTGCCAGTCAGGGCTGGAAACCTGGAGCAGCTGGAGGGACCCCCAGGGTCTTTCCTGGAAGGAGACACCAGCTTCTTCCTGTCCCCCTTCTGAGGGAGCTGGGGCCCTTTGCCCTGCTGGGGGTGGGCATGCAGAGGGGGCCCCTGTCGCCTGGGGACTATGACCCCATTAAACCCTGTGGAGGCCCCCTGGCCGTTGAAATCTCTGGGTCCCCTTGCAAATGACCTCCGAATCCCTTTCTGATTTTACCAACCAGCAATTGCAATAAACCCAATCAATATTCTGTTGATCCGTTGTCGCGGGGCCCCTAAGAGGCGCAGGGCCTAAGTCTGGTGCCATCTCTGCCTGTTTGGCCCTCCTGCCCTGCTGGGGCGACTCCTCAGAGGAGAGGGCAGGGCTGGGAGAGGAGTTGGAGCCCCTGGTGTCTCCCAGCCCCACCCTCTTTGCCCCCATCTCCAGGGTGGGGGAGGCTGACGGGATGACCCTGGGAGTCCCCCCAACTCTTTGGGGTTTCCTCCTTCTGCCAGAGCCTTTCCCCCTTCCAACTGCCCCTCCTGCTGCTGTTTCCAAGGGAGGGAGCAGCTCAGCTTGCCAGCCAAGAGGGGCCCCCAAATCCTCCCCTGCTTTGGAGAGGGAGAGAAAGGGCACTCGGATGGCCAAGGGTTAAGAGGAGCGGAGCTCTAGGGGAGCTGCCTTCCTAGAGCGGACAGGAAAAGAAGGGGAAGCAGGCTGGTCCTCCCAAACCCAAGCCCCTCCCTCCGCAGTGCCTTCCTTGAGAGGAAGGGATCTGCCCGCTCTCTTCTGGGATCTGGTGAGCCTCCTCTCCCTTCCCCAGAGGGTGAATTGGGGAGAAGGGGAGGGTGCATTGGGGGTCTTCCCTATCCATGCAGCGTGGGACCCCCAAGTGAGGGAGCAGAGGGTCCTGGCCCCTTCTTTTCTGAAAACCAGAGCGGGAGGCGAGTTCACCACAGGTATGAAAAGATGTTCCTTGTTGTGCCCACTTCCTGGGGTACCCACAAGATTCTGCATGAAGGAGCCAGACAAGCTGAGGTACAGGTGGGTCAAGGACCCCTGGACGGTTCAGTCCAGTCGAATTCAACTTTGAGGTGTGGCTCTCAGCGCTGATTTCAGCCTGAGGGAGCCGGCGTTGGTCCAGTCAGGATTCAGGGTCAGGTGGCCAGCAGGACTAGACCGCTTCTGGCGCCACAGGACACCGTGATGAGTGCCAGAGCGCATGGAAACGCCATTTCCCTTCCTGCTGCAGTGGTACCTATTTATCTACTTGCTTTCAACCCTGCTAGGTTGGCAGGAGCTGGGACAGAGCAATGGGAGCTCAGCCTGGCACGCAGATTCGAACCTCCGACCTTACAATCGGCAAGCTCAAGAGGCTCTGTGGTTTAGACTACAGCGCCACCCCATCCACGACAGCCCAACACCCCCCAAATCAGAGGGCACTCAGCAAATGAGACTGTCATAGAATCACAGAATTGTAGAGTGGGAAGGGACCCTGGCAGTCATCTAGTCCACCTCCCTGCATTGCAAGAATCACCACTAAAGCATCCATGACGCTTTAAAACTCTCCATGGAAGGAGAGTCCACCAGCCTTCGCAGGGAGGCTGTTCCATTCTTGAACACCCCTTACCCTCAGATACTTAGACAGAAGCTCCTTGAAGCCACGAGCCAATTCCCCTCCTCTCAGGTTCCTCTTTCCCCATCTCAACCATTCCTCATATGGCTTGGCTTCCAGACCCTTGATCATCTTGGCTATCCTCCTCTGCACATGTTCCACCTTGTCAACATCCTTCCTAAATTGTTGTTCATGTATGGCTAAAGTATTCCATGTGTGGTCTGACCAAGCAGTATAAAGGTAAAGGGACCCCTGGCCATTAGGTCCAGTCGTGGCCGACTCTGGGGTTGTGGCGCTCATCTCGCTTTATTGGCTGAGGGAGCTGATGTACAGCTTCTGGGTCATGTGGCCAGCATGACTAAGCCACTTCTGGCAAACCAGAACAGTGCATGGAAACGCCTTTTATCTTCCCGCCGGATCGGTACCTATTCATCTACTTGCACTTTGACGTCCTTTTGAACACCTAGGTTGGCAGGAGCAGGGACCAAGCAACGGGAGCTCACCCCGTCGTGGGGATTCGAACCACTGACCTTCTGATCAGCAAGCCCTAGGCTCAGTGGTTTAACCCACAGCGCCACCCGAATCCCAAGCAGTATAGAATGCTACTATTGCTTCCCTGAATCTGGACATTCGACTGGCTTCCCACTTACCTTTGTCTCTTGCAGGTGATATAAGGTTGCTGGCAAGACCTCCTCATCCATCTTTTCTTGGTGGTGGAGCAGTGACTGTGGAAGCAGCTCAGGTAGGGGAAAGCAGCCTTGTGGGGGAAGAGGCGGAGGGGTGGGGCAGGCAGGGTTCCTCTGGAGTCCCAGGAATTTCTCGCTTCTTCCTCTTGGCTTCTGTCAAAACTGCCCCTTGAAGTTGTTTTTAGGGCATTGGGCGGGTCCTCCACCTACACAGAACAATGCACAGAACAAAACACAAAATAAAATAATTCCATTAAGACATTAAAAGAAGCATCCATACTTAGACTGTATGGGAAACAAAACAATCCCATTAAAACAGCACAGCAGGAACAGGCAGGAAACAGCAAAACAATTTGTGGTAATATGATCATTATACTGGCTAAGAGGAGGATCTTTTTCTCTCTCTTTTAAAGACATCGCTGTTCCTTTCCCGGGTGAGATCTGCATACGGAAGTCATAAAGGAGAATTGTGGGATCATGGCCGCTCTTGGTAAGGCTCCCTGTTGGATCTTAATATCTTTTTTGAAATTCCGTACTAATCTATCTATGTGAGGAACATCCCAGATTTTGATGGGGGTGAACAGCGCCACCTACAGCACCTGGGATTCTCACACCCCACAGCTCACCTTGAATGGAGGGCTATCCAGCTGTATAGCAAGACAATACCCAGCTATTCCTCATTCTGCTAGGTGGTGTTTGCCCAGACAAAATCCATTCCAGAAAAGAGCTAGGCTTTTGGAATCTCAGGTTCCCATATCCCTGAATGCCAGTAAACAAAGCCAGTGAACCCTGGAGTAAGATCTCATCTATCTCCTTTCTGTTCTTCCTCTCTCACAAGCATTAATGAGCATTGTTCAATAATTGGGGGCTCCATTTCTTGCTGAGGCTCTAATCCATTTCTCTTTTCTCTGCAGGTGGTGATGAATTGGAAATGAAGAATAAGGGAGACCATGATGAAATTCAAACAGGGGAGAAACCATATAAAAATTTGGAGTGTGCAAAGAGCTTCAGCCAAAGCTCCCATTCAACTTCCCATCAGAAGAATCCCATTGGGAAGAAACCCTACCAGTGCTTGGAATGTGGAAAGAGCTTTGGTTGGAGGGCTCACCTCACTGTCCATGAGAGAATTCATACAGGGGAGAAACCATACAAGTGTGTGCAATGTGGAAAGAGCTTCAATCAGCAGGCCAATCTCACTACCCATCAGAGAATTCATACAGGGGAGAAACCTTACCAGTGCTTGGAATGTGGAAAGAGCTTCAAGGAAAGGGCCAAGCTCACTTCCCATCAAATAATTCACACAGGGGAGAATCCTTATCATTGCTTGGAATGTGGAAAGAGCTTCAACTGGAAATATAATCTCATTTCCCATCAAAGAACCCATACAGGGGAGAAACCGTTTCAGTGCTTGGAGTGTGGAATGAGATTCAGTCACAAGGGAAGTCTCACTTCCCATGAAAGAACTCATAGCTGGGAGAGTCCACATAAATGCTTGGAATGTGGAAGGACTTTTAGTCAGGACTCCCATCTCATTTCCCATCAAATAATTCATACAATGGAGAGACCATATAAATGCTTGGAATGTGGAGAGTGTTTTAGTCAGGAGTCCTTTCTCACTTCCCATCAAAGAACTCACAGCGGGGAGAATCAGATTCCCCAAGAATCATTGAATTGTTGCATTGGATTGGATGGTGAGAGTCATCTTCTCCAACCCCCTGCAATGAAGGATTTTCAACAAAAGAGTTCATGACAGATGGCCATCAAACCTTTGCTTAAAAACCTTCCAATTCAGGAGTGTCCCACACCACCTGAACTACTTTCTTTCACAGTCGAACAGTTCCTGCTGCTAGAAAGTTCTTCCTGATGTTTAGTCAGAATCTCCTTCCTTCTACCTTAAATCCATTGGTTTGGGTCCTCCTTCCACCAGAGTAGGAGAAACCAAGTTTGCTCCATCTTCCATGGGACGGCCCTTTGCATATTGAAAGATGTGAAGGAGTGCCTGGTCCCCCAGTGAGCATCATGGCTAAGTAGGGACTTGAACCCAGGTCTGCCAAGTCGTATTCTGACACTATAACACACTAGCTCCGTCATGAGTCTCTTGGAAAGTGTGCAGGCATGTGCGTCTCTTTAAGTTTAGGCACAGTGTTCTGGTGCTTGTATTTAAAGTTGTGTACACATGGGATCAAAATAATAATAGTGCATTTAAATTACTGTTAGCTAAGGAGGCAGAAAAAGTGAGTTTCGGGGTGTTGCAGCTGAGAATTGGGAATCACGCTTGTGTAACAACAACATCAAACCAGAGCTTTGCTTAATTAAACCTATGTCCTTTCTAATGAAATCTATGTCCTTTCAAATGTGTTTGTGGGAAGGGGTTATTGTTTCTTTTATTGCATATTTTGTGTTTTTATTTTGCATCTTTATGTTGTGAAATACTCTGAGATCTTTGGATGAAAGACGTCATACAAATGTAATAGATAAAATAAATAAATAGCAACATAGTCATAAGCAATAAATAAAACATTAAAATACACAACCACATTGGAGAATAGCCACATAAATCATGAGAAGATCTAAAATAAAGATAGAAAAACCTGTAGCAACAACAAACCTGCTAAGCCCAAGAGTTTGTTCAGCGGCCCCAGCTTTTGTAGCTGGAGTCAGTCTGGACTTTCCTACATGGGAAAAGGCCTGCAAGGCAGGAGAAGGTCTTAGGACTCACAGCCAGGATGAGGGGGCCGGGCCTCAGGCCGGTGGAGAAAGCCTGCAAGGAAACAGTTGGAGGTTGAAATCAGTACTATAGGAATACCCTTGTAATATCCATTTTTACAATAGTAATAAAGTAAGAAAAGAAAAAACTGGAAGATTTGAAACCATACACTTATTAGTGTATTTTTGGTCTTTGTTGGAAGCCGCCCAGAGTGGCTGGGGAAACCCAGCCAGATGTGCGGGGTACAAATAAATAATAATAATAATAATAATAATAATAATAATAATAATTATTATATTTCAAAAAGTAAAAACCAGGATACCCTGAAAGCTGTTGAGCATTTTTTAGGAAGACCTCAACATTGTTGTGCTTTTTTTAGGACCACCCCCCATTTTATGACAATGCCAAGATCCAGGAAAATCTGGACTTACGGCAGCCCTAACCTATCTACACCAAGTTATCTTGAAATTAGTATTTCTTTTTAATAAATCAGTTGTACTTAACCTCACACCTCATTCTTTGCTACATTGGGGGTGAAGTGTTCAGGTCAGAGTTCTGGGGTGGCAGTGAGAATAAGGGGGTGTTTGCTGAAAGGCCCAGCTTTGCCCCTTGAATACAAAGGGAAGAGGGAGCAGGAGGGGGTGGGAGCAACATGGGGAGAGAAACAACCTCTGCATGGTACATTCTGAAGCGTTTTTCAAAGTGCTCCGTAAAAACAAACATTTATAACATTCCTATAAGGTAGACCAGTAGCAAATGCACACCTTTTCTTAAACTTGCTAAAATGAGCTGAAACACTTCAGGTAAACAGATGTTCCTGTTTCTAGAAGAGGAGGGAAAATGCTCATTTCGGTTTCTGTTACTTCTCTCTCATTCCTTTCCTTAGTTATGGAGGTGTGGCAGCTAAATCCTTTTGACCAGCCCAGGTTCCTTCACAGCCTGATACTTTCCCTCAGCCTCCCTCCCTCTCAGCAATGCCCCTCCTGAGGCGTTTTCTTTTGTGCGCCAGACCCAGGGGATCCCTGGGCCCTCTTCTTTCTCTCCGACCCCCGGAGCCTGTCTCCCCCCCCCCCCCGACTCAGCCCCTCTTCCTCTCTCCTTCTTCTCCTCAGGCCAGAGCCACTTCTCCCTCAGAGCAGCCTCTCCTCCTCCTCCCTTCCTCCCGTCTCAGCTCCAGCCTCAAGACTCCCTCAGAAAAGGCGCCTCTCAACTTCCCGCCAAAAGGGCTGGCTCCGCCCCTGCCTCCGGCTGGCCAATCAGAGAGAGGCTCCTGCCCCTTGGTGGCCTTGCTGAGGCACTGCGCCCCCAGACTCGGCCGAGGCTCAGCTGTCCATCTCTCTCTCACCGCCCCCCCTTAAAATTGCCTCCTTGCTGCTTTCTGCAAGTGCGCCTGGAAAGTGGGGCTGCTCGGAGGGGGGCTGAGCTCTGTCTCCCCGGAGATGGAAAGGCGCCTGGGACTCATTGCTGGGGGAGAAGGGAGGGGCAGGCAGAGAAGAAGAGAGAAAAGAACCCACGGAGGAAATGGCGTATAAAATGTTCTTTTTCTGTTACAAAACTCCCTTATCCTTTTAGAGAACTTGTTTTCTGATTATCCCCCCTCCCGCATAAAAGGAGTGGCGATGGGGAGGGACAGGGGCCGCAGCTGGGTGAGCTCGGCTGGCCAAGGGTTAAGAGCAACTGAGCTGGATTCCTAGAGAGGACCAGAAATGAAGGCGGGGGCGGGTCCTCCAGAGTCCAAGCCCCGCCCTCCCCAGCCCCTTCCTGTCAGAGGAGGCAGCTGTTGTCTCCTCGGAGGCGCCTCCTGCATCGAGTGAGTCTCTCGCTCTTCTTGCCTGGGGAGCTTTGGGGGGAGGGGGAAGGGGGACCCCCCCCAATCAGGGAGCAGAGGGTCCTCTCTGCAAAGGATCAAGGGGGTGGTTGAATTGAATTTCAGAATTCTAGGGTGGGGAGGGAACCACGAGAGCATCTAGGCCAAACATGAGCAGTGCAGGAATCTCCACTCAAAGGCTGGTCAGGATACGGATGAGCTGGACCCATGGCTGCCTTTTGGAGCTCATGGGGGGGAAAGGTGGATAGAAATGCCGTGAATACAGAGAGGGAAGCCAGCCCGTCATTTGGTCCCTGCTTTCCATCGATTTCCGAGTCATCTTCATGCGCAGCTCCGCATGGAGGGCATTGCAAATATCCCACCAGAAGCAGAGCATGGAGTCCCCTGGCCACAAAGGGACTCATCCAGAAGTACCCCACACAGATGTGGGGGTTGTGCTGTGTCACATTATTAATGACACAGCCACCATCCTGAATTCCCAGGGCATATTTCAGGATTAAAACACAACATTGAAAAGAGTTTAAAACAACTTGCAATCACAGAAAGCAGGTAGGTCCTACTTTACCTCCTCTTGAGTACAGTGGTACCTCAGGTTATATACTTAATTCATTCTGGAGGTCTGTTCTTAACCTGAAACTGCTCTTAACCTGAAGCACCACTTTAGCTAATGGGGCCTCTTGCTGCTGCTGCACCGCTGGAGCACTATTTCTGTTCTCATCCTGAAGCAAAGTACTTAACCCGAGGTAATATTTCTGGGTTAGCGGAGTGTGTAACCTGAAGCATATGTAACCTGAGGTACCACTGTACTATCCTTTGGCCTGACCCACTTGGCCCTCAGGGCGTTTCCCAGATGAGGATCTGGCCCTCAGAACAAGGGAAAAAGGACCCCATCTCAGTAGTTTGTCTTGAGGAGGTGGGAACTCCTCACTATAGCCTGGTTTCCACGTTACACTTGGTACAAATGACTCACTTGTCACTCACCGTTCTGACTTTATTCCTTGACTGCAAACACTTGCAGGCAGGATCAACCAGGCTGATTCATTTCACTTTCCTGCACATCTGGGATGGTCACTTTCCTTCTAGGAGGGCAGGAGCATTACTTCTCCTTTTCTTTCGTAAGCAAAGCTCAAAGTCCGCCCAGTGGTGCAGTCCAGCCTTGGTTCCTAGCGAGACTCATCCTCGCTTGCTCAGGGAACATTTTTCTCCTCTTGTCCGTGTTGTGATTTTATAACAGAACAATGCTTTTCATTTGTTGGATTTTCTAGCGCCTCTAATTTGGACAAACAGAACTTGGAATAGGACCAAGGGGATCCTTCCTGTCTCTTGGAGGCTTCCTGAGAGCACAGATGGATGAGCAAGACTCAGCTGGCCCTGAAGCAGGAAGAGGCACGGCCATGGAAACGGGAAGCAGTGCAGGATTCTGGGAAGGCTCTGGGCAGAAGATCCTGCGAGAGGAGGACTCCCTTCGCTCAGAGGTGCAGAGCCAGCAATTCAGCTGGTTCTGTTACCAGGATGCTGAAGGACCCCGTGAGGTTTGCAGCCAACTCTACCACCTTTGCCACCAGTGGCTGAAGCCAGAAAGGCACACGAAAGCTGAGATGCTGGACCTGGTGATCTTGGAGCAGTTCCTGGCTGTCCTTCCAGCGGAGATGGAGAGCTGGGTGAGGGAATGCGGAGCAGAGACCAGTTCCCAGGCAGTGGCTCTGGCCGAAGGTTTCCTCCTGAGTCAGGCAGAGGAGAGAAAGCAGGCAGAGAAGCAGGTGAGAGAGACTTTCCTCTGGATGCTCCCAAGGGGCTCCAAGGAGGGAGAAGATCCCTAAATCCCATCCTTTTTTGGAAACATCCAAGGAAGGAGATCAGATGCTGCTAAAGTTGATGCCTCTGCCATTCCTATCCTGATTCTTTTCCCCGTCTCTGTTTTGAATCCTTGTTGCTGTTTCAGGGAAAGGATCCGTTTGCTGAAATGGGTCCTGATTCCTCTGAAGTAGAGAAGTCTCTGTTGGACACCAGAGATAAGCCACTGGGTAAGAAGGAAGGAGTATTTTCTCAGTTTGGTCCCATTCTGTTGGTGTTGAAAGTAACCTAGTGGTTCTTTTGATCTTTTTGGGGAAGACACTTGAGGCCCAGAGCCCAGAGGAGCCTGATATATAATTTTGCACAATTAAATCTGAAATAGGTATAGGGGGGTATTTCTTAATCTGTAGTTAGAGATGCACTGCTTCACCTCTGAGAGAAGCATCCTGCACTCCTGTCTCCCCACTTCCCTTTGTCTCTCGCAGGTGAAAGGAGGATGCCGGCAAGACCTCCTCCTCCATCTCTTCATCCTGGTGGAGGGGAAGCAGCGGCTGAGGATCCGGATCAGGTGCGGGGAAGGAGCAATGGGGGGGGCTGGGGGTTTCTGAGACAGAACAAGTTTCTCTTCTCCTCTTTGCTTCTGTCACAGCAGCTCTTCAGAAAATGCCATCCCATAATGTTTATCTGCTGAGAATAAGGAACAGTCACCTCACCTTGGCTAACCTTCTGAATGACACTAGTGTTATTTCTCAGTCCTTGCAGTTTCATTTTTATATTTATCACTGGGCACTAAAATCGGCTTCTCAGCAGTTAGCAAGCCATCTAATACGGTGGCGCCGACCCACTGCTTAAAGGCCTGATTGCCTCTGTTCTGAATGCAGGGCAGCAAGGAACCAAGGACCTGAGGCAAGTCAGGACCCTTGGGAACAACAACAACAAGGCGAGGGATAACGCATCGAAGAACTCGGACTTATCCAATGTTTTGCATTGGATCCCCTCCAACCCTGGGCTGAAGTCAGCGGACGAGTGAGGGGAGCCCAGCTGTGAACTTGGGTGGCCAGACAGAACATGACTCCCTCCCTCCAACAAGGAGAGGTGCTGCTGTGGCAGCGGGGGAATGGATCTCAACGCCCACGGGTTGACGCAGAAATCATTTTTGAGGCCTCAAAATTCAAAGTTCATCATGCACAATTGGCCAAATGCTTGCTCTGACCTTGAGTGACTCTAATAACATACACTTCAAGCAGTGTGATTGTGCCCTGGTTTTACAACGGGACCCAAGTTGTGATGGATGTGTCTCCATTTAGCTCCTTACGGGAGCTCTATCTGTAGGGCTATGTAGGCTCTTAGCCACCAGATTAAGTGAAAACAAAATATAGCAATTATAACTGGTCATTTACCTTTTTTACCTTTATAAGAGAACAAAGGAGATGTTCCCGGTAAGTTCTGACACCTCCTTTCCTGAAAAATAGCACTGCTGACACACATGGTGGGTGTGTCCAGAAATACATGAGTTCTGGCAAAAGGGTTTTGCAAAGATTTCTTTGAGCACAAGACAGACAGAACCTATGACACCAGGAATGGCTCTGCTTAACCTGTACAGTCAGGAAACAAAGAATTTATAACTCATCTGGTAACCACGGCAAGAATGACCATTGCCTGAACATGGAATACATTGCAAATATGGACCTTTTTATTTCCTTTTAGGGTCTAGTGTGCTTTGAAGACATCACTGTTTGTTTCACGGAGGAGGAGTGGGCGTTGCTGGATCCTGCCCAGAGAGCTCTGCATAAGGAGGTTACAGAGGAGAATCGTGGTATCCTGGCCTCTCTCAGTAAGGCTCCTAGTTGCATCATGAGATCTGTTTTGCAATTCCATACATATATCTCTATTGTGAGGGAGCTCAATAGCGCTGCCTTCAGCAGCTGGGCTTCCAACACCTCCACAAGTCACCTTGAATGGAGGACTGTTTGGTCTGGGAATGTACTTCCTCCAATTATGCCTTTCTAAACAGAGATCTTAATTGTCAGGGGTGCCTTTACCTTAAACAGAGATCAGGCTGGTCTGAACTGCCCAAACCTTTTAAAAGGAGGCTTCATTCTTATAAAAGGTAAAGGACCCCTGACCCTTAAGTCCAGTCGCGGATGACTTTGTGGTTGCAGCGCTCATCTTGCTTTACAGGCCAAGGGAGCTGGTGTTTGTCCGCAGACAGCTTCCGGGTCATGTGGCCAGCATGACTAAGCTGATTCTGGCGAAACCAGAGCAGCGCACGGAAATGCCGTTCACCTCCCCGCCAGAGCAATACCTATTTATCTACTTGCACTTTGACGTGCTTTCAAACTGCTAGGTTGGCAGAAGCTGGGACTGAGCAACAGGAGCTCACCCTGTTGCGGGGATTAGAACCGCCAACCTTCTGATCGGCAAGCCCTGGGCTCAGTGGTTTAGACCACAGCACCACCCTTCATTCAAATATATATATATTCATTCATTCATTTTTACATTCTACAATGTTTCAACAACAACATTTAAATCTAAACAAATTCAGCCTACATTTTCTGCCACTTCCCTCCCACCTCCAACTCTGGGGTTCCTTATTTGATATTCTATTCTTACTGCATAATCAATTCAAATCTATTTGCAAATGTATCCTTATACTTCCTTTAACTTATTTCTAATTGCTCATATTTATTTCAATCCTGCTAATGTTTTCAATTGTTTTCAATTTATCTCTATATATTCAGCAAAATTTCCCCATTCTGTTAAAAATAAGTATCTCACGTTGATCTCTTATTCTTCTGGCAAGTTTCGCAATCTCAGCATGTTACGTCAGTTTTACTTGCCAGTCGTCTTTTGCCAGTCGTCTTTTGTTGGTACTGCTTTTTCTTTCCATCTTTGGGCTTATACCATTCAGGCAGCTGTGGTAGCATACATAAACAGGTTTTCCCCCTCATCTTTGGGTACCTTTCCCCCCATTATACCTGAAAGGGAAGCTTCCAGGTTTTTAACAAAGATTATTTTCAGCCTTTTTTTCAACTCGTTATAAATCATTTCCCCGAAGACTTTTACTATCTTACACGAACACAACATGTGAAAAAGGTCCTTCCTTCCCTTGACATTCCCAGCAGGCATTTGATTTGGTCTTGTACATTTTAGCTAAGTTACTAGGAGTCAAATGCCATCTATACATCATTTTCTTTTAACTCATAACATGCTGTAAATTTCAAATCTCCATTCCACAATCTTTCCCATGCTGCCATTTCAATGTTATATCATATATACGGGCCACATGTTCTCCTGCAATGATTTTGCAAAGTTTTTTGCAGATAAAATCGCTCAGATTCGGGAAGAAGTAGACTCCACCGTGGGAGCAGGGCCGGGGCGGGAGAGTGCTAGAGTTCTGTCTAGTCAAGTTGAGTGGGATCAATTCCAATCTGTTACCTCCGAGGATGTGGACAGGCTGCTTGGACGAGTGAAACCAACCACCTGTCTCCTGGATCCTTGCCCATCCTGGCTTATAAAAGCTAGCCGGGAAGGACTGGGTGATGGGCTTCGTGGGGTGGTGAATGCTTCCCTCCGTGAGGGAGCCTTCCCAGACCCACTGAAAGCGGCGGTTATTAAACCGCTTCTTAAAAAACCATCTTTAGATGCGGCCACGATGGCCAATTATCGCCCAGTCTCAAATCTTCCATTCTTGGGCAAGGTGATTGAGCGAGCGGTTGCCGAACAACTCCAGGCACGCCTGGAAGAAGCGGACCATTTGGATCCCTTCCAGTCGGGATTCAGGCCTCATCATGGGACTGAAACTGCCTTGGTCGCACTGGTTGATGATCTCCGGTGGGCTAGGGACAAAGGTGAGAGCTGTTTCCTAGTTCTGCTGGATCTCTCAGCGGCGTTTGATACCATCAACCATAACATCCTTCTGGACCATCTTGAGGGGCTGGGAGCTGGGGGCACTGTCCTACAGTGGTTCCACTCCTTCCTCCTGGGCCGTGTTCAGAAAGTGGTGGTGGGGGATGAGTGTTCAGACCCCTGGGCTCTCACTTGTGGGGTGCCTCAGGGTTCCGTCCTCTCCCCCATGCTTTTCAACATTTACATGCAGCCGCTGGGAGAGATCATCAGGAGGTTTGGGCTGGGTGTTCATCAGTATGCGGATGATACCCAGCTCTACCTCTCTTTTAAATCAGAACCAGTGAGGGCAGTGAAGGTCCTGTGTGAGTGTCTGGAGGCGGTTGGAGGATGGATGGCGGCTAACAGATTGAGGTTGAATCCTCACAAGACAGAAGTACTGTTTCTGGGGGACAGGAGGCGGGCAGGTGTGGAGGATTCCCTGGTCCTGAATGGGGTAACTGTGCCCCTGAAGGACCAGGTACGCAGCCTGGGAGTCATTTTGGACTCACAGCTGTCCATGGAGGCACAGGTCAAATCTGTGTCCAGGGCAGCTGTTTACCAGCTCCATCTGGTACGTAGGCTGAGACCCTATCTGCCTGCGGACTGTCTGGCCAGAGTGGTGCATGCTCTGGTTATCTCCCGCTTGGACTACTGCAATGCACTCTACGTGGGGCTACCTTTGAAGATGACTCGGAAACTACAACTAATCCAGAATGCGGCAGCTAGACTGGTGACTGGGAGCGGCCGCCGAGACCATATAACACCGGTCTTGAAAGACCTACATTGGCTCCCAGTATGTTTCCGAGCACAATTCAAAGTGTTGGTGCTGACCTTTAAAGCCCTAAACAGCCTCGGTCCAGTATACCTGAAGGAGCGTCTCCACCCCCATCATTCTGCCCGGACGTTGAGGTCCAGCGCCGAGGGCCTTCTGGCGGTTTCCTCATTGCGAGAAGCAAAGCTACAGGGAACCAGGCAGAGGGCCTTCTCGGTAGTGGCGCCCACCCTGTGGAACGTCCTTCCAGCAGATGTCAAAGCGATAAACAACTACCTGACATTCAGAAGACATCTTAAGGCAGCCCTGTTCAGGGAAGTTTTTAACATGTGATATTTTACTGTATTTTTGGTTTTTATGGAAGCCGCCCAGAGTGGCTGGGGAGGCCCAGCCAGATGGGCGGGGTATAAATAATAAATTATTATTATTATTATTATTATTATTATTATTATATCCACTGTTCAATGTATCACCAGCGATTTGACCTGTTCGTGTTTTGTCTACCATTCTAATAATATTTTGCCATTATAGTTTCTATTTCCCAGCAAGTTTTTACATTTATCCCAAACTATATATATGTTTTTCCTAATAACATGATTCATGAAAGCTTTATGCCTTTCAGCTTTCCATGCCACAAATATGTGTACCAACCCAATTTATGATCATGCCCTTCTAACTACAAAATCTGAACAGTTCTCAGTGTTAACCACTCCTTTAACCACTAAAGGCATAATAAACAGTGGTAACTTGGTTCTCAAATGGCTTAGTCGCCAAACAAACCAGCTACCGAACGCTGCAAACCCGGAAGTGTTCCAGTTTGTGAACATTTTTCAGAAGCCAAACGTCCGACGTGGCTTCTGCTTGAGTGCAGAAAGCGCCTGCAGCCAATCGGAAGCTGAACCTTGGTTTTCGAACACTGGGAACTCCATTTCTTTCTTAGGCTCTGATCTGTTCCTCTCTTTGTTGCAGGTGGTGATGAATTAGAAATTAAGAACCAGCGAATCCATGACAAAATCCACGCAGTGGAGAACCCATATCAATATGTGGAGTGTGGAGAGAGCTCTCATTCCTCATCCCATCCAAGAAATCCCATTGGAAAGAAACCATATCAGTGCTTGGAATGTGGGAAGAGCTTCCATCAGAGGTCCCATCTCACGGCCCATCAAAGAATTCACACAGGGGAGAAACCCTATCAGTGCTTGGAATGTGGAAAGAGCTTCAATATGAAACAAAATCTCACTACCCATCAAAGAATTCATAAAGGAGAGAAACCTTATCAGTGCTTGGAATGCGGGAAGAGCTTCAGTACAAAGGCCTATGTCACTTCCCATCAAAAAATCCATACAAGGGAGAAACCATATAAGTGCTGGGAATGTGGAAAGAGCTTTGACTGGAAATATAATCTCACTTCCCATCAAAGAATTCATACAAAACCTTTTCAGTGCTTGGAATGTGGAAAGAGCTTCAGTGAAAGCATCAAACTCACTGCCCATCAAATAATTCATACAGGGGAGAAACCATTTCAGTGCTTGGAATGTGGAAAGAGCTTCTCTCGGAGCGACTCTTTCACTTTCCATCAAAGAACTCATACGGGGGAGAAACCCTATCAGTGCTTGGAATGCGGAATGAGATTCACTCAGAAAGGAAGTCTCACTTCCCATCAAAGAACTCATACCTGGGTGAGCCCACACAAATGCTTGGAATGTGGAAGGACTTTTAGTCAGGACTCTTATCTCATTTCCCATCAAATAATTCATACAATGGAGAGACCGTATAAATGCTTGGAATGTGGAGAGTGTTTTAGTCAGGAGTCCTTTCTCACCTCCCATCAAAGAACTCACAGCATGGAGAATCAGATTCCCCAAGAATCATTGGATTGTTGTATTGGATTGGATGGTGAGAGTCATCTTCTCCAATCCCCTGCAATGAAGGATATTCAACAAAAGAGTTCATGACAGATGGCCATCAAACCTTTGCTTAAAATCCTTCAATTCAAGAAGAGTCCACCACCACCTGTACTTGTTTGTTCTACAGTCAAACAGTTCTTGCTGTCAGAAACTTCTTCCTGATGTTTCATCAGATTCCCCTACTTGCAGCTTGAATTCATTGGTGTGTCCTTCCACCAGAACAGAAAAAAGCAAGTTTGCTCACTCTTCCATGGCACAGCCCTTTCGATGTTGGAAGATGTCTATCACATCTCCTTCTCCATCTCCTTTTCTCCATAATAAACATCCCGGCTCCGTCAACCGTTTCTCCAAAGTCTTTGTTTCCAGAGCCATGATCACCTTGGTCTCCCTCCTCTGCACGCATTCCAGCTTGTCAGGGATGAAGCAGATCCAGAACTCTGGTTCATACGGTTTGGCCCCAGAAGCATCAAAGCCATTGTGGAGACAGAATGTGTGCAACACAACATTCCTGCATTGCAGGGGGTTGGGCTGGAAGACTCTTGGGGTTCCTGCCAACTGTATGATTCTGTGATGATGCAGCCTAGAATGGCATCAGATTTTTATTTTGCTGCTGCATCTCACTGTTGACTCACTACAAACTTGTGGCCTACACAAGCCCTTGATCCTTTTCCAATATATGCATGTTATTCCTGCCTACGCGCGGAACCTGATATTTGTCCCTACTGAAATTCATTTATTGCATTCAAATACCCCCTTTCCCCGCAAGGTTCTCCCCCTCTTCTTGTAATACTGACAACAACCCTGTGAGGTTGGTCAGCAGTGCCAGGCCCCCAAGGACACCTGGTGAGCCTCATGGCCGAGTAGGAATTTGAACCCAGGTCTGCCAAGTCATACTCTGACAATCTAACCACTATACCACCCTAGCTCTGTCATGAGACTCTCAGAAATTGTGCATTCATGCGCTTCGGCTTCATGTTTAGGCACAGTGTTCCAGTCCTTGTACTTAAAAGTTCTGTACACATGTATCAAAACAATAATATAATAGTGCATTTAAGGTACTGTTAGCTAGGGGGGCAGAAAGGGTGAGTAACCATCTACAGTGGTACCTTGGTTCTCAAACTTTATCCGCTCTGGAAGTCCATTCCCAAACCAAAGCATTCCAAAACCAAGATGCGCTTTCCCATAGAAAGTAATGCAAAATGGATTAGTCCATTTCAGACTTTTAATAACAACCCCTAAAACACAAAACACAAAAGCCGCAAAAATAAATAGCAAAAACAGGACAGACCTCAGCACTCAAAATGAAACTGGGGAACTCAAAATGGAAATGGGGCACTCAAATCAGAAGCGTAACGCTCGAAACAGAGCATGTTTGGCTTCCAAAAAATGTTCACAACCCGGAACCCTTCCTTCCTTGTGGGTTCCAAGTTTTTTGAGGACCAAGGCGTTTGAGAACCAAGGTACCACTGTATGTCTTTTCAAATGTGTTTGTGGGAAGGTGGTTATTCTTTTGTATTGATTCTTGCTTTTATTATGTATTTTGTGTTTTTATTTTGTATTTTTATGCTGTGAAGCACTCTGAGATCTTCTGGTGAAAGTCATTATACAAATGTAATAAATTAAATGGCAAAGTAGTCATAAACAATAAATAAAACTTTAGAATACACAACCAGACTGAAGAATACCCACATAAATCATGCGAAGTTATAAAATATACAAAAACCTACAGCTACAACCCCACTCCCAAACCTGCTAAACCCAAGTCTCTGTTCAGCAGCCTCAGCTTTTGTAGCTGGAGTCAGTCTGGACTCTGCTAGGCCACATGGGGAAAGGCCTGCAAGGCAGGAGAAGGCCTTAGAGGACTCATAGCCAGGATGGGCTCTGTCATCTTCAGCAGCCTCAACCTTTGTAGCACTGGGTCCTTCTGTCCCAGACCATGTGGAAAAAGACCTGCATGGCAAAGAGATGGTCTTCCAGGACTCACAGCCAAGGTGGTTTCTGGCCTCTTCAGGAGAGACAGTTGGAGGTCAGAGTGGGGTGGGAGAGTGGTGGGAGTTGTGAAGGAGGGTTGGCTAGATCAGTAGAATAGGAACAGCATAATAAATCCACCTTTTACAGTTTTAATAAAATAAAAGTAACAGGCATATCTGAAAGCACATGCTTATGTACACAAAGTTACCTTGAACTTCCATTTTTATTTTTTAATAAAACGGTTATACTGCACCAGACACGTCATTCCTTGGTATGTTGGGGGAGAAGTGTTCAGATAGGAGTTCTCTGGGGTGGCACTGGGAATCAAGGGGGTGTTTGGTGAAAGGCTCCGTGAATAAAAGTGGGAAGATGGTGCAGGGAGGTGTGGGCACTGCCAGAGCACCCGAACAAAAGAGAACCCAAACTTTTTTTAGCTGCTAATCCCTATGTTACACTCCTCAAAAAACTACAGTGGTGCCTCGCAAGACGAAATTAATTCGTTCCGCAAGTCTTTTCGTCTTGCGAGTTTTTCGTCTTGCGAAGCACGGTTTCCCATAGGAATGCATTAAAAATCAATTAATGCGTTCCTATGGAAACCGCCTTCAGACCAGGTCCGGGGACAGTCTGTCCCCCGACCTCTTCTGAAGGCCGGTGGGGGGCGAAAGTCTTTACTCCCCCCCCCCGCCGCCTGCCTTCAAAAGCCGTCCGGGAAAGCGGAGAAACACGCTGCGTTTCTCCGCTCTCCCGGGAAGGCAGGCAGGGGGGAGCAAAGACTTTCACCCCCCGCCCACCTTCAGAAGAGGTCCTGGACCTCTTCTGAAGGCCGGCGGGGGGAGCAAAAGTCTTTGCTCCCCCCGCCTGCCTTCAAAAGCCGTCCAGGATAGCGGGAAGCGCTTCCCTGCTATCCCGGACTGCTTTTAAAATGCTGGCGGTGGGGAGCAAAGCGTTTCAGCCCCCGCCGGCCTTCCTGGACCTCTTCTGAAGGCCGGAGGGGGGGGGGAAAGGCTTTGCTCCCCACCGCTAGCATTTAAAAGAGGTCCCCGGAGATTTCTTCTTGCGAAGCAAGCCCATAGGGAAATTCGTTTTGCGAAGCGCCTCCAAAACGGAAAACCCTTTCGTCTAGCGGGTTTTTCGTCTTGCGAGGCCTTCGTCTTGCGGGGCACCACTGTACATCACTAATACATCATGGTGACATCATGAAAGGGGAGGTCTGGTGACCATAATCTGAGCATCCTGGACCCTGCCCCATGGTTCCCCTTGCCCTCCACCAAACACCCATCAAGTGGAACTAAAGAGATCTTTACATTTCCCTGTTTCCCAGCCGAGTCAATCCCACCCTTTTGTCTTCATCTGGGTTTTTTCTTTCTGGAATGGTTTCCTGTCTGGCCCTCAGGTATCAGGAGGCCAGGGATTATCCCTCAGGCAGAGGGGCTGCTGAGGAGCTGAGCTCACAGGTCTAGATGAATTTCTGAAGTTTCCCCAGTGAGCCAGTACATAGATACATTGATCAGTGAATTCTTACATTTGGTATCGTGCAGCAAAGGCTCTTTGAATAGATAGGAAGAAACTGTGATGAAGTGTTTTGTGGGGACAAGTCACAAAAGTGATTGTGCTGATTTTGGTAGTGGGCTGCATGTGCATGATATCTGCTGGAGGGGCAAACACCTCCGAAACCTATATATAAATTCCTGCAACACCCTATTACTGGGGTAGAAGGAAGGGAATTGCTATGAAGAATGGACAGGCACAAACTGCTAAGTCCAAGAGACTGATCAGAAGTCTCAACCTTTGTAGCTGGATCCATCTGTACATCCATCACCCTGGACCAAAGGATTAAAAGAACAAAAAAAGGAGATTGGCTGGCCAAGGGTTAAGAGGAGCTGAGCTGCATTCCTAGAGCAGACAGGAAAAGAAGGGGAAGCAGGCTGGTCCTCCCAAGCCAAAGCCCCTCCCTCCGCAGTGCCTTCCTTGCTGGAGAGGAAGGGATCTGCCCGCTCTCTTCTGGGATCTGGTGAGCCTCCTCTCCCTTCCCCAGAGGGTGAATTGGGGAGAAGGGGAGGGTGCATTGGGGGTCTTCCCTATCCATGCAGCGTGGGACCCCCAAGTGAGGGAGCAGAGGGTCCTGGCCCCTTCTTTTCTGAAAACCAGAGCGGGAGGCGAGTTCGCCGCAGGTATGAAAAGATGTTCCTTGTTGTGCCAACTTCCTGGGGTACCCACAAAATTCTGCATGAAGGAGCCAGACAAGCTGAGGTACAGGTGGGTCAAGGACCCCTGGACGGTTCAGTCCAGTCGAATTCAACTTTGAGGTGTGGCTCTCAGCGCTGATTTCAGCCTGAGGGAGCCGGCGTTGGTCCAGTCAGGATTCAGGGTCAGGTGGCCAGCAGGACTAGACCGCTTCTGGCGCCACAGGACACCGTGATGAGTGCCAGAGCGCATGGAAACGCCATTTCCCTTCCTGCTGCAGTGGTACCTATTTATCTACTTGCTTTCAACCCTGCTAGGTTGGCAGGAGCTGGGACAGAGCAATGGGAGCTCAGCCTGGCACGCAGATTCGAACCTCCGACCTTACAATCGGCAAGCTCAAGAGGCTCTGTGGTTTAGACTACAGCGCCACCCCATCCACGACAGCCCAACACCCCCCAAATCAGAGGGCACTCAGCAAATGAGACTGTCATAGAATCACAGAATTGTAGAGTGGGAAGGGACCCTGGCAGTCATCTAGTCCACCTCCCTGCATTGCAAGAATCACCACTAAAGCATCCATGACGCTTTAGAAATCTCCATGGAAGGAGAGTCCACCAGCCTTCGCAGGGAGGCTGTTCCATTCTTGAACACCCCTTACCCTCAGATACTTAGACAGAAGCTCCTTGAAGCCACGAGCCAATTCCCCTCCTCTCAGGTTCCTCTTTCCCCATCTCAACCATTCCTCATATGGCTTGGCTTCCAGACCTTTGATCATCTTGGCTATCCTCCTCTGCACATGTTCCAGCTTGTCCACATCCTTCCGAAATTGTTGTCCATGTGTGTCTAAAGTATTCCGTGTGTGGTCTGACCAAGCAGTATAGAATGCTGCTATTACTTCCCTTTATCCAGACACTACACTGGCTTCCCACTTACCTTTGTCTCTTGCAGGTGATATAAGGTTGCTGGCAAGACCTCCTCATCCATCTTTCCTTGGTGGTGGACCAGTGACTGTGGAAGCAGCTCAGGTAGGGGAAAGCAGCCTTGTGGGGAAAGAGGCGGAGGGGTGGGGCAGCCAGGGTTCCTCTGGAGTCCCAGGAATTTCTCGCCTCTTCCTCTTGGCTTCTGTCAAAACTGCCCCTTGACGTTGTTTTAGGGCATTGGGTGAGTTCTCCACCTACACAGAACAATGCACAGAACAAAACACAAAATAAAATAATTCCATTAAGATGTTAAAAGAAGCATCCATTAAAACAGCACAGCAGGAACAGGAAGAAAAGAGCAAAATAATTTGTGGTAATATAATCATTATACTGGCTAAGAGGAGGACCTTTTTCTCTCTCTTTTAAAGAGTTCACTGTCCTTTGAAGACGTCGCTGTTCCTTTCCCAGGTGTTGCTGGGTCCTAACCAGAGAGCTCTGCATAAAGGAGAATTGTGGGATCATGGCCGCTCTTGGTAAGGCTCCCTGTTGGATCTTAATATCTTTTTTGAAATTCCTTACTAATCTATCCATGTGAGGAACATCCCAGATTTTGATGGGGGTGAACAGCGCCACCTACAGCACCTGGGATTCTCACACCCCACAGCTCACCTTGAATGGAGGGCTATCCAGCTGTATTGCAAGACAATACCCAGCTATTCCTCATTCTGCTAGGTGGTGTTTGCCCAGACAACTCAGGTTCGTTCATTTTCCTTTGCATGCAAACACTCCGATTCTTATTCTCACTAGCTATCAGGAAAATTCTTCCTCCAGTCCTGTAGAATGCGTGTTCCTTATTAGGATAATAATCTATAATCCTTTATTATATGTTCATTAATTTGTACCCAATCCCATCTCTTGTTGGCCATGATGCCTCACCTTAATCTAGGAAGAAAAGTCCTTCCAATTACTCTCCTCCCCCCCCCCCCCAGAGGAGTCACCAGCTGCTTGGTGGTTTCCCCCCTGAGTTTACTTCAGCTTGAACGAAAGATCCTTTTTCTCCCAGCTCTCTCTCTGCCATCACAGAATGTTTCTTACTGTTTCAGCCCATGGCTCCTCCATTCCTCTGCTCCAGAATAATAGTGAAGATACACCCTTGTTAGAGGGCTTTGTGTTTTTCTTTTCTTTTCCTTTTTCTTCATCTTCTATTTATCCAATTTACTTTCTTTTCCTACTTATCCACTCTGTTTTATTTTTATTTAGTTTGATTTTCATTATATTCTATGCTGAAATCCCCAGAAAACAAAGCATGCGAGGTTCACCCCCAATTTATCTCCCGATTCATCTCCCTAGAGAGCCAGTGTGGTGTAGTGGTTAAGAGCGATAGACTCGTAATCTGGGGAACCGGGTTCGCGTCTCCACTCCTCCACATGCAGCTGCTGGGTGACCTTGGGCCAGTCACACTTCTCTGAAGTCTCTCAGCCCCACTCACCTCACAGAGTGTTTGTTGTGGGGGAGGAAGGGAAAGGAGAATGTTGGCCGCTTTGAGACTCCTTGTTGTTTAGTTGTTTAGTCGTGTCTGCCTCTTCGTGACCCACTGGACCAGAGTACACCAGGCCCTCCTGTCTTCCACTGCCTCCCGCAGTTTGGTCAGACTCATGCTGGTCTCTTCCAGAACACTGTCCCACCATCTCGTCCTCCGTCGTCCCCTTCTCCTTGTGCCCTCCATCTTTCCCAACATCAGGGTCTTTTCCAGGGAGTCTTCTCTTCTCCTGAGGTGGCCAAAGTCTTGGAGCCTCAGCTTCAGGATCTGTCCTTCCAGTGAGCACTCAGGGCTGATTTCCTTAAGAATGGATACGTTTGATCTTCTTGCAGTCCATGGGACTCTCAAGAGTCTCCTCCAGCACCATAATTCAAAATGAGACTCCTTAGGGTAGTGATAAAGCGGGATATCAAATTCAAACTCTTCTTCAAACTCTTCTTCTCAGCCCCACTCACCTCACAGAGTGTTTGTTGTGGGGGAGGAAGGAAAAGGAGATTTGTGAGCTGCTTTGAGACTCCTTTGGGTAATGATAAAGTGGGATATCAAATCCAAACTCTGTCTTCAAAGGGAGAGTGTGATACTGGTATATTTACCCTGGCTGTCATAAATCATCACATAAGAATCTCTGCTGGCAGAGTGGCAACAGCCAAGAACTAGCCAGCCTCCCCCACCTTGGAAGTCACCACTTCTGTCCCTTTTGGTTCACCAAAGAGATGACTGACATTAGAGATGGAGCAGATTCCATGATTGGACCAAACAAAATCCATCCCAAAATCCATGCCAGAAAAGAGCCAGGCTTTTAGAATCTCAGGTTCCCATAAAGATGCCCCTGAATGCCAGTCAAACAATTCAATGAACCCTGAAGTAAGACCTCCCATCTATCTCCCTTCTGTTCTTCCTCTCTCACAAGCGTTAAGGACCATTGTTCAATAATTGGGGGGGGGCTCCATTTCTTGCTAAGCCTCTAATTCATCTCTCTCTTTGTTGCAGGGGGTGATGAACTGGAAATGGAGGACAAGGGAGACCATGACGAAATCCACACAGAGGAGAAACCATATAAAAATTTGGAGTGTGCAAAGAGCTTCAGCCAAAGCTCCCATTCAACTTCCCATCAGAAGAATCCCATTGGGAAGAAACCCTACCAGTGCTTGGAATGTGGAAAGAGCTTTGGTTGGAGGGCTCACCTCACTGTCCATGAGAGAATTCATACAGGGGAGAAACCATACAAGTGTGTGCAATGTGGAAAGAGCTTCAATCAGCAGGCCAATCTCACTACCCATCAGAGAATTCATACAGGGGAGAAACCTTACCAGTGCTTGGAATGTGGAAAGAGCTTCAAGGAAAGGGCCAAGCTCACTTCCCATCAAATAATTCACACAGGGGAGAATCCTTATCATTGCTTGGAATGTGGAAAGAGCTTCAACTGGAAATATAATCTCATTTCCCATCAAAGAACCCATACAGGGGAGAAACCGTTTCAGTGCTTGGAGTGTGGAATGAGATTCAGTCACAAGGGAAGTCTCACTTCCCATGAAAGAACTCATAGCTGGGAGAGTCCACATAAATGCTTGGAATGTGGAAGGACTTTTTGTCAGGACTCCCATCTCATTTCCCATCAAATAATTCATACAATGGAGAGACCATATAAATGCTTGGAATGTGGAGAGTGTTTTAGTCAGGAGTCCTTTCTCACTTCCCATCAAAGAACTCACAGCGGGGAGAATCAGATTCCCCAAGAATCATTGAATTGTTGCATTGGATTGGATGGTGAGAGTCATCTTCTCCAACCCCCTGCAATGAAGGATTTTCAACAAAAGAGTTCATGACAGATGGCCATCAAACCTTTGCTTAAAAACCTTCCAATTCAGGAGTGTCCCACACCACCTGAACTACTTTCTTTCACAGTCGAACAGTTCCTGCTGCTAGAAAGTTCTTCCTGATGTTTAGTCAGAATCTCCTTCCTTCTACCTTAAATCCATTGGTTTGGGTCCTCCTTCCACCAGAGTAGGAGAAACCAAGTTTGCTCCATCTTCCATGGCACGGCCCTTTGCATATTGAAAGATGTGAAGGAGTGCCTGGTCCCCCAGTGAGCATCATGGCTAAGTAGGGACTTGAACCCAGGTCTGCCAAGTCGTATTCTGACACTCTAACCACTATACCACACTAGCTCTGTCATGAGTCTCTTGGAAAGTGTGCAGGCATATGCGTCTCTTTAAGTTTAGGCACAGTGTTCTGGTGCTTGTATTTAAAGTTGTGTACACATGGGATCAAAATAATAATAGTGCATTTAAATTACTGTTAGCTAAGGAGGCAGAAAAAGTGAGTTTCGGGGTGTTGCAGCTGAGAATTGGGAATCACGCTTGTGTAACAACATCAAACCAAAGCTTTGCTTAATTAAACCTATGTCCTTTCTAATGAAATCTATGTTCTTTCAAATGTGTTTGTGGGAAGGGGTTATTGTTTCTTTTATTGCATATTTTGTGTTTTTATTTTGCATCTTTATGTTGTGAAATACTCTGAGATCTTCGGATGAAAGACGTCATACAAATGTAATAGATTAAATAAATAAATAGCAAAATGGTCATAAGCAATAAATAAAACATTAAAATACACAGTCACACTGGAGAATAGCCACATGAATCATGAGAAGATCTAAAATAAAGATAGAAAAACCTGTAGCAACAACAAACCTGCTAAGCCCAAGAGTTTGTTCAGCGGCCCCAGCTTTTGTAGCTGGAGTCAGTCTGGACTTTCCTACATGGGAAAAGGCCTGCAAGGCAGGAGAAGGTCTTAGGACTCACAGCCAGGATGAGGGGCCCGGGCCTCAGGCCGGTGGAGAAAGCCTGCAAGGAAACAGTTGGAGGTTGAAATCAGTACTATAGGAATACCCTTGTAATATCCATTTTTACAATAGTAATAAAGTAAGAAAAGAAAGAAAAGAAAAAACTGGAAGATTTGAAACCATACACTTATTAGTGTATTTTTGGTCTTTGTTGGAAGCCGCCCAGAGTGGCTGAGGAAACCCAGCCAGATGTGCGGGGTACAAATAAATTATTATTATTATTATTATTATTATTATTATTATTATTATTTTCAAAATGTAAAAACCAGGATACCCCGAAAGCTGTTGAGCATTTTTTAGGAAGACCTCAACATTGTTGTGCTTTTTTTAGGACCACCCCCCCATTTTATGACAATGCCAAGATCCAGGAAAATCTGGACTTATGGCAGCCCTAACAGTTGGAGGTTGAAATCAGTACTATAGGAATACCCTTGTAAATTCCATTTTTACAATAGTAATAAAATAAGAAAAGAAAAGACTGGAAGATTTGAAACCATACACTTACGTTAGGGTTGCCATATTTCAAAAAGTAAAAACCAGGACACCCTGAAAGCTGTTGAGCATTTTTTAGGAAGACCCTAACATTGTTGTGCTTTTTAAAGGACCCTCCCCCCATTTTATGACAATGCCAAAATAGCATGATTTTTTTTATTGATTTATCTAAGATCCAGGAAATTCTGGACTTATGGCAGCCCTAACATCTACACCAAGTTATCTTTAAATTAGTGTTTATTTTTAATAAATCAGTTGTACTCCACCTCACACCTCATTCTTCGCTACGTTGGGGGTGAAGTGTTCAGGTCAGAGTTCTGGGGTGGCAGTGGGACTAAGAGGGGGGTTGGTGAAAGGTCCATCTGTGCCCCTTGAATGCAGAGGGAAGAGGGAGCAGGAGGGGGTGGGCACAACATGGGAGAGAAATCACCTCTGCATGGTACATTCTGAAGCGTTTTTCAAAGTGCTCCATAAAAACAAACTTTTATAACATTCCTATAAGGTAGACCAGTAGCATATGCACACCTTTCCTTAAACTTCAGCTGCTAAAATGAGCTGTTACACTTCAGGTAAATAGATGTTCCTGTTTCTAGATGAGGTGGGAAAATACTCAGATCAGTTTCTGGTACTTCTCTCTCGCTCCTTTCCTTAGTTATGGAGGTGTGGCTGTTAAATCCTTTTGACCCAGACCATGTTCCTTTTCCTCAGTCTCCCTCCCTCTCAGCAATGTCCCTCCTGAGGCGTTTTATTTTGTGCGCCAGACCCAGGGGATCCCTCGTCCCTCTTCTTTCTCTCCCCTCCGGCCTGGAAGGAGACCCCCAGAGCCTGTCTACCCCCAGACTCAGCCTCCCTTTCCCCCCTAGCCCCTCTTCCTCGCTCAGCTGCCAGGCTCCTTCTTCTGGCCATAGAGATTCTCCTCAGGGCGGATCTTCCACCCAGACCAGAGCCACTTCTCCACTGCTCCCTCAGACACAGCCTCTCTGACGTCTTCTTCTTCTTCCTCCTCCTCCTCCTCCTCTTCTTCTTCCTATTATTATTATTATTATTATTATTATTATTATTATTATTCCTTTCTCCCATCTCAGCTCCAGCCTCAAAACTTCCTCAGAAAAGGCGCCTCTCATTTCCCCGCCAAAAGGGCTGGTTCCGCCCCCGCCTCTGGCTGGCAGTCTCGGTAGCCAATCAGAGAGAGGCTCCAGCCCCCTGGTGGCGTTTCTGAGGGACTGCAGCACCAGACTCGGCCCCCGACCCACTGCTTAGTATTGCATCCCTGCCGCTTTCTGGAACTGTGGCTCTGAGGGGGGCTGAGCTCTGTCTCCCCGGAGATGGAAAGGCGCCTGGGACTTGGCCCTCATTGCTGGGGGAGAAGGGAGGGGCAGGCAAAGAGAAGAAGAGAGAAAACAACCCAGGGAGGAAATGGCTCGTGAAATGTTGACGTGAGATTTGTTCCAACGAGATTTCATCGGATTCTTTCAGCCGGGTTAAGAGGAACTGAGCTGGATTCCTAGAGAGGACTAGAAATGAAGGCGGGGGCGGGTCCTCCAGAGTCCAAACCCCGCCCTCCCCAGCCCCTTCCTGTCAGAGGAGGCAGCTGTTGTCTCTTCGGAGGCGCCTTCTGCATCGAGTGAGTCTCTCTTCTTGCCTGGGGAGCTTTGGGGGGAGGGGGACCCCCCAAATAAGGGAGCAGAGGGTCCTCTCTGCAAAGGATCAAGGGGGTGGTCGAACTGAATTTCAGAATTCTAGGGTGAGGAGGGAACCACGAGAGTCATCTGGACCAAACATGAGCAGTGCAGGAATCTCCACTCAAAGGCTGGTCAGGATACGGATGAGCTGGACCCATGGCTGCCTTTTGGAGCCCATGGGGGGAAAGGTGGATAGAAATGCCGTGAATACAGAGAGGGAAGCCAGCCCATAATTTGGTCCCAGCTTTCCAAGTCATCTTCAAGCGCAGCTCCGCATGGAGGGCATTGCAAATATCCCACCAGAAGCAGAGCATGGAGTCCCCTGGCCACTAGTGGGATGTTGAAGCGGACACTCAAGGGACTATGTTGGATCCAGAAGTACCCCACGCAGATGTGGGGGTTCTGCTGTGTCACATTATTAATTACACAGCCACCCTCCTGAATTCCCAGGGCAAATTTCAGAATTAAAACACAACCTTTGCAATCACAGAAAGAAGGTTGTTATTTAATCGTTTAGTCGTGTCCGACTCTTCGTGGCCCACTGGACCAGAGCACGCCAGGCACTCCTGTCTTCCACTGCCTCCCGCAGTTTGGTCAAACTCATACTGGTAGCTTCGAGAACACTCTCCCACCATCTTGTCCTCCGTCGTCCCCTTCTTGTGCCCTCCATCTTTCCCAACATCAGGGTCTTTTCCAGGGAGTCTTCTCTTCTCATGAGGTGGCCAAAGTACTGGAGCCTCAGCTTCAGGATCTGTCCTTCCAGTGAGCACTCAGGGCTGGTTTCCTTAAGAATGGAGAGGTTTGATCCTCTTGCATTCCATGGGACTCTCAAGAGTCTCCTCCAGCACCATAATTCAAAGGCATCAATTCTTCGGCGATCAGCTCTCACTTCCATACATCACTACTGGGAAAACCATAGCTTTTACTATACGGACCTTTGTTGGCAAGGTGATGTCTCTACTTTTTTAGATGCTGTCTAGCTTTGTCATTGCTTTTCTCCCAAGAAGCAGGCGTCTTTTAATTGTGTGGCTGCTGTCACCATCTGCAGTGATCATGGAGCACAAGAAAGTAAAATCTCTCACTGCCTCCATTTCTTCCCCTTCTATTTGCCAGGAGGTGATGGGACCAGTGGCCATGATCTTCATTTTTTTGATGTTGAGCTTCAGACCATATTTTGCGCTCTCCTCTTTCACCCTCAATAAAAGGTTCTTTAATTCCTCCTCACTTTCTGCCATCAAGGTTGTGTCATCTGCATATCTGAGGTTGTTGATATTTCTTCCGGCGATCTTAATTCCGGCTTGGGATTCATCCAGCCCAGCCTTTCACATGATGAATTCGGAAAGATTGAGGGCACAAGAAGAAGGAGACGACAGAGGACAAGATGGTTGGACAGTGTTCTCGAAGCTACAAACATGAGTCTGACCAAACTGCGGGAAACAGTGGAAGACAGGGGTGCCTGGTGTGCTCTGGTCCATGGGGTCACGAAGAGTCGGAAACGACTAAACGACTAAACAACAACAATAAGTTAAATAAGCAAGGAGACAATATACAGCCTTGCCGTACTCCTTTCCCAATTTTGAACCAATCAGTTGTTCCATACCCAGTTCTAACTGTAGCTTCTTATCCCACATAGAGATTTCTCAGGAGACAGATGAGGTGATCAGGCACTCCCATTTCTTTAAGAACTTGCCATAGTTTGCTGTGGTCGACACAGTCAAAGGCTTTTGCATAGTCAATGAAGCAGTAGATGTCTTTCTGGAACTCTCCAGCTTTCTCCATAATCCAGCGCATGTTTGCAATTTGGTCTCTGGTTCCTCTGCCTCTTCTAAATCCAGCTTGCACTTCTGGGAGTTCTCGGTCCACATGCTGCTTGAGCCTTCCTTGTAGAATTTTAAGCATAACCTTGCTAGCGTGTGAAATGAGTGCAATTGTGTGGTAGTTGGAGCATTCTTTGGCACTGCCCTTCTTTGGGATTGGGATGTAGACTGATCTTCTGCAATCCTCTGGCCACTGCTGAGTTTTCCAAACTTGCTGGCATATTGAGTGTAGCACCTTAACAGCATCATCTTTTAAAATTTTAAATAAAGAAGGTAGGTCCTACTTTACCTGTTTCTGAATTCTGTCCTTTGGCCTCACCCACTCAAGGGACTTTGTTGGATCCAGAAGTACCCCACGCAGATGTGGGGATTCTGCTGTGTCACATTATTAATGACACAGCCACCATCCTGAATTCCCAGGGCATATTTCAGGATTAAAACACAACATTGAAAAGCGTTTAAAACAACTTACAATCACAGAAAGAAGGTAGGTACTACTTTACCTGCTTTTGAGTTCTGTCCTTTGGCCTGACCCACTTGGCCCTCAGGGCGTTTCCCAGATGAGGATCTGGCCCTCAGAACAAGGGAAAAAGGACCCCATCTCAGTAGTTTGTCTTGAGGAGGTGGGAACTCCTCACTATAGCCTGGTTTCCACGTTACATTTGGTACAAATGACTCACTTGTCACTCACCGTTCTGACTTTATTCCTTGACTGCAAACACTTGCAGGCAGGATCAACCAGGCTGATTCATTTCACTTTCCTGCACACCTGGGATGGTCACTTTCCTTCTAGGAGGGCAGGAGCATTACTTTTTTCTTTGTTGGATTTTCTAGCGCCTCTAATTTGGACGAACAGAACTTGGAATAGGACCAAGGGGATCCTTCCTGTCTCTTGGAGGCTTCCTGAGAGCACAGATGGATGAGCAGGACTCAGCTGGCCCTGGAGCAGGAAGAGGCCAGGCCATGGAAAAGGGGAGCAGTATGGGATTCTGGGAAAGCTCTGTGCAGAAGATCCTGGGAGAGGAGGACACCCTTCGCTCAGAGGCACAGAGCCGGCAGTTCAGCTGGTTCTGCTATCTGCAAGTCAAAGGACCCCGTGAGGTTTGCAGCCGACTCTACCACCTTTGCCACCAGTGGCTGAAGCCAGAAAGGCACACGAAAGCTGAGATGCTGGACCTGGTGATCTTGGAGCAGTTCCTGGCTGTCCTTCCAGCGGAGATGGAGAGCTGGGTGAGGGAATGCGGAGCAGAGACCAGTTCCCAGGCAGTGGCTCTGGCCGAAGGTTTCCTCCTGAGTCAGGCAGAGGAGAGGAAGCAGGTGGAGAAGAAGCAGGTGAGAGAGACTTTCCTCTGGATGCTCCCAAGGGGCTCCAAGGAGGGAGAAGATATCCCTAAATCCCATCCTTTTTTTGGAATGACATTGGATACCCCTCAAGTTTTTGCCCCAGCCATTCCTTCTCAAACCCATCTCCATATTCTCTATTACAATTTCTTGTTGCTCTTTCAGGAAAGGGATCTGTTGGCAGAAAAGGGACCAGATTCCTCTGAGGCAGAGAGGACTTCGTTAGACACCAGAGGGGGGCCGCTGGGTAAGGAGGAAGGAGTTTTTCCTCTGTGTGGTCACATTCTGGCAATTCTCAAACTAATCTGTAGGTTCTTTCAGTGTTTTGGGGAAGACACATGGGTCCAAGAATCAAAATAAGAGGAGATGTATTTTAACATAATATGAAATGGGGTCAAACGCCTGAATGCACCCCTGAGAGAAGCATCCTGCACTCCTGTCTCCCCACTTCCCTTTGTCTCTCGCAGGTGAAAGGAGGATGCCGGCAAGACCTCCTCCTCCATCTCTTCATCCTGGTGGAGGGGAAGCAGCGGCTGAGGAACCAGATCAGGTAGGGGGAAGGAGCTATGGGGGGAAAGAGGTGGGGGTTGAGAGACAGGGCGTTTCTGAGACAGAACAAGTTTCTCTGCATCTCTTTGCTTCTGTCACAGCAGCTCTTCAGAAAATGCCATCCCATAATGTTTATCTGCTGAGAATAAGGAACAGTCACCTCACCTTGGCTAACCTTCTGAATGACACTAGTGTTATTTCTCAGTCCTTGCAGTTTCATTTTTATATTTATCACTGGGCACTAAAATCGGCTTCTCAGCAGTTAGCAAGCCATCTAATACGGTGGCACCGACTCACTGCTTAAAGGCCTGATTGCCTCTGTTCTGAATGCAGGGCAGCAGGGAACCAAGGACCTGAGGCAAGTCAGGACCCTTGGGAACAACAACAACAAGGCGAGGGATAACGCATCGAAGAACTCAGACTTATCCGATGTTTTGCATTGGATCCCCTCCAACCCTGGGCTGAAGTCAGCGGACGAGTGAGGGGAGCCTAGCTGTGAACTTGGGTGGCCAGACAGAACATGACTCCCTCCCTCCAACAAGGAGAGGTGCTGCTGTGGCAGCGGGGGAATGGATCTCAACGCCCATGGGTTGACGCAGAAATCATTTTTGAGGCCTCAAAATTCAAAGTTCATCATGCACAATTGGCCAAATGCTTGCTCTGACCTTGAGGGACTCTAATAACATACACTTCAAGCAGTGTGATTGTGCCCTGGTTTTACAACGGGACCCAAGTTGTGATGGATGTGTCTCTATTTAGCTCCTTACGGGAGCTCTATCTGTAGGGCTATGTAGGCTCTTAGCCACGAGATTAAGCGAGAACAGAAATATAGCAATTATAACTGGTATTAAAAGCAAAGCAGGAGAAAGTTGTACCCCCAATAAACAAATCAAATAATTTTTCTCTTGTTTGTATATAATCCTCCCCTTCAGAAATAAGAATAAAAAATTAAGCACAGCCAGAATACCAACTGTATAAGAAACGGAGGCAAAATTCATGGAAGGGGCAATTACAGAACAAAAAAGAAGAATAAATAATTGAAAAATTGGACAAAAGTGCCATATAAATCTAGATCAGCAACAACCAGCGAAAGAGCCCTTAAAATTAGGCACGGTTGGTACTTAACACCTAGATGCCTAGCCTATATAAACTCAAAAAGTTCTCCCATGTGTTGGAGAGGGTGTACCAGTATGACACACCGACACCCTTTCTTGAGTGGCAGCTTGCTGGAACTGAGTAATGTAACCTTTCAGGTGGGCACCACTGGCATTATAAGAGTGGGCTCTGGCACTCCTCACGATGTTCCGTTGCACCAGAAGCGGTTTACTCATGCTGGCCACATGTCCCGGAAAGCAGTCTGTGGAGAACCACCAGCTCCCTCGGCCTGAAAAGTGAGATGAGTGCCACAACCCCACAATCGCCTTTGACTGGACTTAAACGTCCAGGGGTCATTTGCCTTTTTTTACCTTTATAAGAGAACAAAGGAAATGTTCCTGTTAAGTTCTGATACCTCCTTTCCTGAAAAATAGCACTGCCGACACATGTGGTGGGTGTGTCCAAAAGTAGATTAGTTCTGGGGAAGGGTTTTTGCAAAGATCTCTTTGATCACAAGACAGACAGAACCTGTGACCCCAGGAATGGCTCTGCTTAACCTGTACAGTCAGGAAACAAATAATTTATAACTCATCTGGTAACCACGGCAAGAATGACCATTGCCTGAACATGAAATACATTGCAAATATGGACCTTTTTATTTCCTTTTAGGGTCTAGTGTGCTTTGAAGATGTCGCTGTTTGTTTCACGGCGGAGGAGTGGGCGTTGCTGGATCCTGCCCAGAGAGCTCTGCATAAGGAGGTTACAGAGGAGAATCGTGGTATCCTGGCCTCTCTCAGTAAGACTCCTAGTTGCATCATGAGATCTGTTTTGCAATTCCATACATATATCTCTATTGTGAGGGAGCTCAATAGCGCTGCCTTCAGCAGCTGGGCTTCCAACACCTCCACAAGTCACCTTGAATGGAGGACTGTTTGGTCTGGGAATGTACTTCCTTAAACAGAGATCAGGCTGGTCTGAACTGCCCAAACCTTTTAAAAGGAGGCTTCATTCTTATAAAGGTAAAGGGAGCCTTTTTAAATTGCAAATCGGCTTTTGTTGGTACTGCTTTTTCTTTCCATCTTGGGCCTATACCTTTCAGGCAGCTGTTGTAGCATACATATACAGGTTTCCCCCCTCATCTTTGGGTACCTTTCCCCCCATTATACCTGAAAGGGAAGCTTCCAGTTTTTTAACAAAGATTATTTTCAGCATTTTTGTTCAACTCGTTATAAATCATTTCCCCGAAGACTTTTACTATCTTACACAAACACAACATGTCAAAACAAAAAAAAAATCCTTCCAGTAGCACCTTAAAGACCAACTAAGTTAGTTCTTGGTATGAGCTTTCGTGTGCATGCACACTTCTTCAGATACACACACAAAAGCTCATACCAAGAACTAACTTAGTTGGTCTTTAAGGTGCTTCTGGAAGGAATTTTTTTTTGTTTTGACTATGGCAGACCAACACGGCTACCTATCTGTAACTGAAACACAACATGTGAAAAAGGTCCTTCCTTCCCTTGACATTCCCAGCATTTGATTTGGTCTTGTACATTTTAGCTAAGTTACTAGGAGTCAAATGCCATCTATACATCATTTTCCTATAGTGTTCTTTTAACTCATAACATGCTGTAAACTTCAAATCTCCATTCCACAGTCTTTCCCGAGCTGCCATTTCAATGTTGTATCATATATCCATTGCTCAGTGTATGATCAGCAATTTGTCTTTCCAGGTCACCTTCAAAGGTAGCCCCACATAGAGTGCATTGCAGTAGTCTAAGCGAGAGATAACTAGAGCATGCACCGCTTTGGTGAGACTATCAATGGGCAGGGAGGGCCTCAGCCTGCGTACCAGGTGGAGCTGGTAGACAGCTGCCATGGACACAGAACTGACCTGCACCTCCATGGACAGCTGTGAGTCCAGAATGATTCCCAGGCCGCACACCTGGTCCTTCAGGGGCACAGTTACCCCATTCAGGACCAGGGAGTCCTCCATACCCACTCACCCCCTGTCCTCCAAGAACAGTACTTCTGTCTTGTCAGGATTCAACCTCAATCAGTTAACCACCATCCATCCTCCAACCGCCTCCAGACACTCACACAGGACCTTCACTGCCCTCACTGGTTCTGATTTAAAAGAGAGGTAGAGCTGGGTATCATCCGCATACTGATGAACACCCAGCCCAAACCCCCTGATGATCTCTCCCATCGGCTGCATGTAGATGTTGAAAATCCATATCTCTTTGTTGCAGGTGGTGATGAATTAGAAATGAAGAACCAGCGAATCCATGACAAAATCCACGCAGTGGAGAACCCCTATCAATATGTGGAGTGTGGAGAGAGCTCTCATTCCTCATCCCATCCAAGAAGTCCTACTGGGAAGAAAAAGCATCAGTGCTTGGAATGTGGGAAGAGCTTCCGTCAGAGGGCCCATCTCACAGCCCATCAAATGAGTCATAAAGGAGAGAAACCTTATCAGTGCTTGGAATGTGGGAAGAGCTTCAGTAAGAAGGCCTATGTCACTTCCCATCAAAGAATTCATACAAGGGAGAAACCCTACCAGTGCTTGCACTGTGGGAAGAGCTTCAATCAGAGGTCCCATCTCACTATCCATGAGAGAATTCATACAAGGGAGAAACCATATCAGTGCTTGGAATGTGGAAAGCGCTTCAGTCAGAGGTCCCATCTCACTACCCATCAAATAATTCATACAGGGGAGAAACCTTATCAGTGCTTGGAATGTGGGAAGGGCTTCAGTTCAAAGGCCTATGTCACTTCCCATCAAAAAATCCATACAAGGGAGAAACCCTATCAGTGCTTGCATTGTGGAAAGATTCACTCAGAAAGGAAGTCTCACTTCCCATCAAAGAACTCATACCTGGGAGAGAGTCCACATAAATGCTTGGAATGTGGAGAGAGTTTTAGTCAGGAGTCACTTCTCACTTCCCATCAAAGAACTCACAGCAGGGAGAATCAGAATCCCCTTGAATCATTGGATTGTTGCATTGGATTGGACGGTGAGAGTCATCTTCTCCAACCCCCTGCAATGAAGGATATTCAACAAAAAAATTCATGACAGATGGCCATCAAATCTTTGCTTAAAATCCTTCAATTCAAGAAGATACCAGCCTCACCTGTACTTGTTTGTTCCACAGTCAAACAGTTCTTGCTGTCAGAAAGTTCTTCCTGATGTTTCATCAGATTCCCCTACTTGTATCTTGAATGCATTGGTGTGTCCTTCCACCTTCCACTTGCTTAAAAAGCAGGTTTGCGCACCCTTCCATGGCACAGCCCTTTCGATGTTGGAAGATGTCTATCACATCTCCTTCTCCATCTCCTTTTCTCCATAATAAACATCCCGGCTCCCTCAACCGTTTCTCCAAAGTCTTTGTTTCCAGAGCCTTGATCGCCTTGGTCTCCCTCCTCTGCACCCATTCCAGCTTGTCAGGGATGAAGCAGATCCAGAACTCTGGTTCATACGGTTTGGCCCCAGAAGCATCAAAGCCATTGTGGAGACAGAATGTGTGCAGCATAACATTCCTGCATTGCAGGGGGTTGGGCTGGAAGACTCTTGGGGTTCCTGCCAACTGTATGATTCTGTGATGATGCAGCCTAGAATGGCATCAGATTTTTATTTTGCTGCTGCATCTCACTGTTGACTCACTACAAACTTGTGGCCTACACAAGCCCTTGATCCTTTTCCAGTACGGTGGTACCTCAGGTTAAGAACTTAATTCATTCCAGAGGTCTGTTCTTAACCTGAAACTGTTCTTAACCTGAGGTACCACTTTAGCTAATGGGGCCTCCCGCTGCTGCCGCTGCACGATTTTTGTTCTCATCCTGAAGCAAAGTTCTTAACCAGAGGTAATATTTCTGGGTAAGCGGAGTCTGTAACCTGAAGCGTCTGTAACTCAAGTTACCACTGTATATGCATGTTATTCCTGCCTACGTGCAGAACCTGATATTTATCCCTACTGAAATTCATTTATTGCATTCAAATACACCTCCCCCCCCAAGGTTCTTCCCCCCTTCCCCCCAAGGTTCTCACAATAACCCTGTGAGGTTGGTCAGGATGTGAAGCAGTGCCAGGCCCCCAAGGACACCTGGTGAGCATCAGGGCCAAGTAGGAATTTGAACCCAGGTCTGCCAAGTCATACTCTGACACTCTAACCACTATACCACACTAGCTCTGTCATGAGACTCTCAGAAATTGTGCATTCATGCGCTTCGGCTTCATGTTTAGGCACAGTGTTCCAGTCCTTGTACTTAAAAGTTCTGTACACATGTATCAAAACAATAATATAATAGTGCATTTAAGGTACTGTTAGCTAGGGGGGCAGAAAGGGTGAGTAACCATCTACAGTGGTACCTTGGTTCTCAAACTTTATCCGCTCTGGAAGTCCATTCCCAAACCAAAGCATTCCAAAACCAAGATGCGCTTTTCCATAGAAAGTAATGCAAAATGGATTAATCCATTTCAGACTTTTAATAACAACCCCTAAAACACAAACACAAAAGCCGCAAAAATAAATAGCAAAAACAGGACAGACCTCAGCATAACACTCAAGAGAACCAAGGTACCACTGTATGTCTTTTCAAATGTGTTTGTGGGAAGGTGGTTATTCTTTTGTATTGATTCTTGCTTTTATTATGTATTTTGTGTTTTTATTTTGTATTTTTATGCTGTGAAGCACTCTGAGATCTTCTGGTGAAAGTCATTATACGAATGTAATAAATTAAATGGCAAAGTAGTCATAAACAATAAATAAAACTTTAGAACACACAACCAGACTGAAGAATACCCACATAAATCATGAGAAGTTATAAAATATACAAAAACCTACAGCTACAACCCCACCCCCAAACCTGCTAAACCCAAGTCTCTGTTCAGCAGCCTCAGCTTTTGTAGCTGGAGTCAGTCTGGACTCTGCTAGGCCACATGGGGAAAGGCCTGCAAGGCAGGAGAAGGCCTTAGAGGACTCACAGCCAGGATGGGCTCTGTCCTCATCCGCGATCTCAGCTGCTGTGGCTGGAGTCCATTTGTACCCCCATCCCCCTGGACCAAAGGATTAAAAGGACAGAAAAGGAGATTCCACGAATTACTGGGACTCTCCTTCCTTGGAGGCCTGTAAACAGATGGCCATCCGTCGTGGATGCTTCAGCTGCGATTCCGGCATTGCAGGAGGAGGCGCGACTAGATGACCCTGGGAGTCCCCCCAACCCTCCGATTCCCCCTCGGGGTTTCCCCCTTCCAGCTGCCCCTCCTGCTGCCGTTTCCAAGGGAGGGAGCAGCTCAGCCCGCCAGCCAAGAGGGGCCCCCAAATCCTCCTGCTTTGGAGAGGGAGAGAAGCGGCGCTCGGCTGGCCAAGGGTTAAGAGGAGCGGAGCTGCATTCCTAGAGCAGACAGGAAAAGGGGAAGCAGGCTGGTCCTCCTGAGCCCAAGCCCCTCCCTCCGCAGCGCCTTCCTTGCTGGAGAGGAAGGGATCTGCCCGCTCTCCTCTGGGATCTGGTGATCCTCCTCTCCCTTCCCCAGAGGGTGAATTGGGGAGAAGGGGAGGGTGCATTGGGGGTCTTCCCTATCCATGCAGCGTGGGACCCCCCCTCCCCCATCCACGGTAAAAGGTGGAACCGTTCAGGGAGGGGGAGGGTTCCTCATCCATCTTGGGGGCGGAGGAGAAGCAGCAGCAGCAGCAGCTGTGGAAGCAGCTCAGGTTGGGGGCAGGAGCCTTGTGGGGGAAGAGGCGGAGGGGTGGGGCAGCCAGATCACCCTGGTTGTCCTCCTCTGCCCACCTCCCAGTTTGCCAATATCCTTCCTAAATTCTGCTGCCCCTAACTCCGGGGGGGGGGGGTCTGCCCAGGGCAGAATAGAGTGGTGCTGTTAATTCCCTTGATCTGGACTCCAGACCTCTGTAGCTGCAGCCTACACCCTACGTTCTCCATCTTACACTTGGGTAGCTGGTTCTCCCTGCCTAAGTGAAGAATCTTACATTTGTCCCTCTGGAAATTCCTCAGTGACATCTGTACTTTCTCTAAGGTCCATCTTTAGTTAGAAAGGCAATGTATCACGTCTTGAGAGAAGCGTCATGCACTCCTGGCTTCCCACTTACCTTTGTCTCTCGCAGGTGACGGGAGATAGCCGGCAAGACCTCCTCATCCATCTTTTCTGGAACCAGCTCAGGTAGGGGAAAGCGGTCTTGTGGGGAAAGAGGCGGAGGGGTGGGGCAGCCAGGGGGCCTCTGGAGTCCCAGGAATCTCTCGCCTCTTCCTCTTGGCTTCTGTCAAACAGCCCTTAACAAAGACTGACAATGTTATGGAAGAAGGTTTACGTGCTAAGAATAAGCAACCTCCACCTCACCTTAATTCTCCTTCTGAATGTCATTACCGTTATTTATCGATCGTTACAGCCTTATTTGTCTATTTATTGTGAAATCCTAAAATACGCTTCTCAACAGTTTACCAACCATTAAAAAACCCCACAGTAACCAGGACTAAGGCTGGGCCATAACTGCTTTTCAACATCTAAGGTACTGCCAGCTAAACACCACACTAGGGCGGTATATCACAATATTGGAAAGCAGCCCATGTCAAAGCAGCAGTGCTGGGGGCAGGGTGGAGGAACTGCCTTGAGACAGGCAAGGGGGACTGGTGAGGCTCAGCTGGGGGGCAGGAGGGCTTCTTTGGGTCTTCTCGCTCCCCAGCTGAGCAAGCCCCATGTCCCACTGGTGCACGTCCAGGCCTAACCAGGATTCGCCTAAGCAGCCCCATCTGTTTCCCCAGCATCTGCACATTGTCCCCCCTGTGTCCCTTGATCTTCACCTTGGGGCATTGGGATAACCATGCACACAACAAAACAAACAATAAAATAATTCCATTACGATGTTAAAAGAAGCACCCATACTTAAAATGTGCAGCAAAACAATCCCATTAAAACAGGGCGGTACTTAACAGGCAGGAAACGAAAAAACTCCCCACAATTCATAGAGGATACTCTTCATACTGGTTAAGAGGAGGACCTTTCTCTCTCTCTCTTTAAAGAGTTCACTGTCCTTTGAAGACGTCGCTGTTTGTTTCCTGTGTGAGCAGTGGGCATTGCTGGATCCTGATTAGAGAGCTCTGCAAAGGGAAGTTCTAGTCGAGAATTGTGGGATCATGGCCTCTCTGGGTAAGGCTGTCTGATGAAGCTTAATATCTGTTTTGAAATTCCATACATATATGTGGTAAACCTCCCAGATTTTGATGGATTTTGACAGCGCCACCTACAGCATCTGGGATTCTCACACCCACACAATTTACCTTGAATGGAGGCTACTGAATGTTTTGCCTGCCAATATTCTTCCACCACTTATGTCTTTTTAAACAAGGATCAGGCTGGTCTGAACTGCCCAGGCCTTTTTTTAAAGCAGGCTTCAGAGTGGTTATGGAAGTGGACGTAGCTTCTGTCCTTTTTTATTATTATTATTGAAAGCTTTCAACATACAATGCAACAAAAACCAAACTAATGTAAATATAGAGAAGAAAACAACAGAAATGAAAAAGAGAGAAAAGTTAAGTATCATAAAAACGGAGAAGGAGAAGATGGAACCAGGTAATGCCTTCTTAAGAGGCATTAATGTTTTATATAAGGAACAATGGACAAAGATTATAATAAACAATGTTGTCTCAGAGAAATGTAACATTAGGAAAGGAAAAAGACAATGGTGCCTACTCTCTCTGTTATTATTTATCCTTACCTTAGAAATGTTACTGCAAAATGTTAGGAATAGTGACAAAAATAAGGGAATAAAAGTTGGCAAACAAAATTATAAAACAAAAGATGATATTGTCTTAACCCTGGAAGAACCTCTAGAAGGTATATTAGAGTTATTAAAGGAGGTAATTGAATTTGGAAAATTGGCGGGTTTTAAAATAAATAAAGATAAAACCAAAATGTTAGTTAAAAACATGGATAACCAAGCTAAAATGAAATTAGGGGAAATTACCGGCTGGGAAATAGAGAAAAAAGTGAAGTGTTTAGGAATGTGGGTATCAACAAAGGATCATATCGTCTATAATGATATCAATGCGAAAACTTTTGGGGGGGGAATTAAAAAGATTTAGATACGTGAGACAGAATGCAATGGGGAGAATGCAATGGGCAATAATATTTTCCCCAGAATTCTATTTTTATTCCAAACAATCCCAATACTTAATGACACACGATGCCTAAAAGATTGACAAAAAAGACCTGTTTAAGTTTATTCAGAGGGGGAATAAATGTAGGATAAAACATAAGATTCTCATTGATAGAAAAGACAGAGGAGGGTCTGCACTCCCATATTTGGAATTGTATTTTGAAGCTGCCTGCCTGTGTTGGATAAAAGACTAGATGTCAAACACAGCTGGCATACTTGAGTCTGGTATGGCAAAGTGGGAAGGCGAAAAACCTTCACCAACCATGTTATTAGAAAATACTTAATTTAGGGTATGGGGAAAAATACAAAAAAGAAAAGAAAACACTTTCAATAATTGGGGGCTCTATTTTTTGCTCTGGCTCTAATCCGTTTCTCTCTTTGCTGCAGATGGTGATAAATCAGAAATGAAGAACAAGGGAGACTATGATGAAATCCCCACAGAGGAGAAACCAAGTAAATATTTGGAATGTGGAAAGAGCTTTAGTCAAAGCTCCCATTCAGCTTCCCAAAAAAGGAATTCCATTGGGAAGAAACCGTACCAGTGCTTGGACTGTGGGAAGAGCTTCAATCAGAGGGGTCATCTCACTATCCATGAAAGAATTCATACAGGGGAGAAACCATATAAGTGCTTGGAATGTGGGAAGAGCTTTAGTTACAGGTGCAGCCTCAGTTCCCATCAAAGAATTCACACAGGGGAGAAACCTTATCAGTGCGTGGAATGTGGAAAGAGGTTTATTCGGGGGGAACAACTCATGGTCCACCAAAGAATTCATACAGGGGAGAAACCTTTTCAGTGCTTGGAATGTGGAAAGAGCTTTAGTCAAAGTGCCACTCTCACTTCCCATCAAAGAATTCATACAAGAGAAAAACCTTATCAGTGTTTGGAATGTGGGCAGAGCTTCAACTGGAAATATAATCTCACTTCCCATCAAAGAATTCATAGAAGAGAAAAACCTTATCAGTGCTTAGAATGTGGACAGAGTTTCAGGGAAAGCGCCAAGCTCACTTCCCATCAAAGAATTCATACAGGGGAGAAACCCTATCAGTGCCTGGAATGTGGAAAGAGCTTTAAACAGAAGGGAGGTCTAACTTCCCATCAAATAATTCATACAGGGGAGAAACCATTTCAGTGCAGGGAATGTGGGAGGAGATTCACTCATAGTGGCAATCTCACTTCCCATGAAAGAACTCATACCTGGGAGAGCCCATATAAATGCTTGGAATGTGGAAGAAGTTTCAGCCAGGACTCCTATCTCATTTCCCATCAAATAATTCATACAGGGGCAAGACCATATAAATGTTTGGAATGTGGAAAGAGTTTTAGTCAGGAGTCCTATCTTACTTCCCATAAAAGAACTCATAGTGGGGAGAATCACAGTCTCCCAGAATCTTTGAGCTGTTGCATTGGATTGGATGGTGAGGGCCGTCTTCTCCAACCCCCTGCAATGCAGGATTTTCAACAAAAGAATTCATGACAGATGGCCATCCAACCTTTGCTTAAAATCCTTCAAGAAGAGTCCACCACGTGAACTAGTTTGTTCCAAAGTCAAACAGTTCTTACTGTGAGAAAATTCTGCCTGATGTTTAATCAGATTCTCCTTACTTGTATCTTGAATGCACTGATGTGGGTCCTTGCCACGAAAAAGCAAGTTTGCTTGGATTGGGTCCTTCCACCGGAGCAGGAGAAAGCAAGCTTGCTCCCTCTTCCACGGCCCAGCTCTTTAGATATTGGAAGATGTCTATCACAACTCCTCCTCAGTTTTCTCTTCTCCATGATAAACATCCCCATCTCCCTCAGCTGTTCCTCAATAGACTTGGTTTCCAGACCCTCGATCGCCTTGGTCTCCCTCCTCTGCACCCATTCCAGCTCATCAGAGATGAAGCTCATTCAGAATCTGGCACCAAAGGTTTGGTCCCAGAGACATCAAAGCCATTGTGGAGATACAAAGGAAGCAGCTTGCAAAAGGGATGGAGGTAACCCAAAATGCATCATCCGTAGTGAAGTGCATAAGCTGCGTTACTGAGAGGAAGCTGAAACCTCCTTTCCCGCCCCGTATGCAACATCTCTTTCCTGCATTTCAAGGGGTTTGACTAAAGGACCCACCGTGCTCCTTCCAACTCTACAATGCTATGGTTCTATTGATGCAGCTTAGAATAGCCTTAGCCTTTCTTTGTTGGTGCTTCACTCTGTTGACATAAGAGCCCTAGATGCTTTTTATGTGTGCTACTGGCTAGCTAGTTGTCCCTCATCTTGTATTTGTGCAGCTGGTTGTGCCTGCCTAAATGCACATCCTGACATATTGAAATTCATGAATTGCATTCCTATAACACCCTTTCCTTGAAGGTGCTGTTACACAGTTCTTCCCTATCTCATTTAATGCTGACTATATAATCCTGTGAGATAAGTTTGGCTGTAAAGCAGTTCCTGGCCTCCAAGTTCACACAGTGAGCTTCATGGCTGAGTGGGGATTTGAACCCAGGTCTGCCAGGTCATAGTTCAGCACTCTAACCACTATATCACACAGCTCTATAATGAAACTCACAGAAAGTGTGCATGCATTTTTTATTTTTATATTGTGTTTTTACACCATGAATTGCCCTGAGATCTTTGAATGAAGGGTGGTATAATATTTTACAAACACCCAAATAGATAAAACTAAAGTAGTTAGAAATAATTTATAAAAAATACACAGCCAAACTGAAGAATAGCCACATAAACCACAAGAAGATGTAAAATAAAGAAACAAATACCAACCTCAGAACGCCCAACCATACCTCCTAAGTCCAAGGGTTTATTCAGCAGCCTCAGCTTTCGTAGCTGGAGTCAGTCCGTCCACCAAGTCATTCTAGGGCCTACTCTTCCAGGCCACTTGTGAAAAGGCCTACAAGGCAGGGAGCAGGTCTTCCAGGACTCACGGCCAAGATGGTATCTGGCCTTTTCAATAGAGACAGTTGGAGTGGGGAGTGAGGGGGTAGTAGCAGGGTTGGTTAGAGCAGTAGAATAGGAACAGCATAATAATGCCCCTTGTTTCAGTTTTAATAAAGTAAAAAAAAGGAACAGGAACATCTGAAAGCACATGCTTATGTACACAAAGTTACCTTGAACTTCTTGCTTATTATTTAATAAATCAGTTATACTCCAGACGCATCATTCCTTGGTATGTTGGTTGTGAAGTGTTCAGATAAGAGTCATTGGGGTGGCAGCAGGAAGAAAGGGGGGTTTGATGAATGACCCAGTAAAGACTGAGCTCACAGCTGGGCCCCTTGAATACAGTGGGAAGGTGGCGCAGGAGGGTGTGGGCACTGCCAGAGCGAAGGTGGTGGCGACACAACATGGGGAGATAAACGCAGCCTCTGCATGGTACATTCTGAAGTGTTCAAAATGCTTCATAAAAAGAAACTCTTACAACATACCTGTGAGGTGAACCGGTAGCATTACCCCAATAATGCTACTGTGGCTTCACTGCCTTTCTCCTAGTTATGACCGGTGTTGCAGTTAAATACTTTTGAAACAGCCCCACTCTTAGAGGAAGGGGGGTGCGGTGAGGATGGGCTGCCCCGAGTGTCATGGGGGGGTGACATTGCCCCCTTGGACACTTGCTGCAGCTAGCGCCCCTGTGGGTGGCTAGCCCTGCCCCCAGGTGCACAGCTTGTGTGCTGCTCCAGGTTCCCTCGCAGCCTAATACTTTGGCTCACTTTCCCTCAGCCTCCCTCCCTCTCAGCAATGCCCCTCCTGAGGCGTTTTCTTTTGTGCGCCAGACCCAGGGGATCCCTGGGCCCTCTTCTTTCTCTCCGACCCCCGGAGCCTGTCTCCCCCCCCCCCCCGACTCAGCCCCTCTTCCTCTCCTTCTTCTCCTCAGGCCAGAGCCACTTCTCCCTCAGAGCAGCCTCTCCTCCTCCTCCCTTCCTCCCATCTCAGCTCCAGCCTCAAAACTCCCTCAGAAAAGGCGCCTCTCATCTTCCCGCCAAAAAGGCTGGCTCCGCCCCTGCCTCCGGCTGGCCAATCAGAGAGAGGCTCCTGCCCCCTGGTGGCCTTGCTGAGGCACTGCGCCCCCAGACTCGGCCGAGGCTCAGCTGTCCATCTCTCTCTCACCGCCCCCCCTTAATATTGGATCCTTGCTGCTTTCTGCAAGTGCGCCTGGAAAGTGGGGCTGCTCGGAGGGGGGCTGAGCTCTGTCTCCCCGGAGATGGAAAGGCGCCTGGGACTTGGCCCTCATTGCTGGGGCAGGCAAAAGAGAAGGAGAAAAGAACCCAGGGAGGAAGGGGGGTCCCCCCAACCCTCCGATTCCCCCTCGGGGTTTCCCCCTTCCAGCTGCCCCTCCTGCTGCTGTTTCCAAGGGAGGGAGCAGCTCAGCTCGCCAGCCAAGAGGGGCCCCCGGCGGGGCTGGCGAGGGAGAGAAGCGGCGCTCGGCTGGCCAAGGGTTAAGAGGAGCGGAGCTGCATTCCTAGAGCAGACAGGAAAGGTCCTCCCGAGCCCTTCCTTCCCGCTCTCTGCTCCGCCTCTTCTGGGATCTGGTGAGCCTCCTCTCCCTTCGCCAGAGGGTGCGCTGGGGGTCTTCCCAATCCATGCAGCGTGGGACCCCCCCTCCCCCATGCACGGTAAAAGGGGAAGGACCCCTGGACAGCTGAGGGGTCCAAGGGGGTTCTGGGGTGCGGCTCCCATCGCTGATTTGAGGGAGCCGGCCTTGGTCAGGTGACCAGCAGGGACACCGGGCTGAGGGCCAGAGCGCACGGTGTTGACCTTCCCGCAGGAGCGGTACCTATTGATCTGTTGCACTTGCATGCTTTCGAACTGCTAGCTTGGCAGGAGCGGGAAGCTCACTCCCTTCTGCTGTGTCCAACCACCGACCTCACGATCAGCAACCAGAAGGGGCTCAGTGGTTTAGACCACAAGGGTCCTAGTCTAGTCCAACCCTGTGCAATGCAGAAATTTCCACTAAAATGTTGGGCGAAATGGGTAGGGGGTAGACTCAGGCCCGTCTTAAGCATATCCGGCGCCCCCCCATTTTGACCTTTTTGAAGGGGGGGACCCCAAAGTTGTTGAGCTTTTATAGGAAAGGCTGCTCCCACCCTCGCGCGCAGCCGGACATCAGCTGCCGCGGTGGGATCGTGGTGTGGGGCTGGGCAGCCGGGCACAATGGGGGAGGCAGGGGGGCAGGCAGGGGTCTCGTTTGGGCAGGGACAGGCGAAGCAAGCCAGGCCATCTGCGTCGCTGCAGCAGAGAAGCACACTCGCTCAGCTGCATCCTTGCTTGGGGAGGAAGGCGGGGGGGGGGAGCATGACATGGTTCGTGTGAAGGAGTGCCGAGGTGGTGGGGGCAGCGGGAGGAGGGAGGGGCACTGGGGGCAGCAGTTGCAGTGTGTAGCCTGGAGCACAAGGTAGAGTGGATGGGGGGAGCGGTGGTAGAGTCAGGTTTATTATGTGCAGAGCTCGGGATGCAAGCACACGCCACGCAGCCAGCAGCCAAGGTGGTGTGTCGCGGAGCCAGCAGAGAGCGCTCCAGACTGCGGGAAAGCATGCGGAGCCTTCCTGCTTCCGACAGGGGCTGGAGGCACCAAGCCCCTGCTCTGCCTCGCATACCTCCCCGCTCTCCCCTCCCCGGACTCTCCGCCTGGCACCCTGCACTGCTTGGCGCCCTGGCTCGCCACACCACTACGCCCCATAGAAAAGACGTCCCTGGATAGACCCCTGGATGCCACCTGGATCTCCTTGGAGAAAAGGGGGGGGGGTAGAGATGCCATAACAAAAGTGCGGGAGCTCAGCCCATAATCTGGCTGATGCATTTTGGACCAGTCTCCGAGTCCTCTTCAAAGGCAGCTCCACGTAGAGTTAAGGTTACCAGATTTTTTTCAATTACTCTGGGGACACTTTTCAACTTCAATGGATTTTGTATGGGGACTGAGTTGTAAATCTGGGGGCTGTAACATTAACGTAGAGGCAACGCACTCAGCAAAGGAGACTTTAATAGAATTGTGGAGTTGGAAGGGACCCTGAGGGGCATCTCGTCAAAACCACGGTAATATAGCCATTTCTATTATAGCATCACTGACGCTTTAAAAACCTCCATGGTAGGAGAGTCCACCACCTTCTGAGGGAGGGTGTTCCATTGCTGAGAATAAGGAACAGCCCCCTCCCCTTATTTTTCCTTCTGAACGTCGCTAGCATTATTTAACAGTAGTTTCTGTTTTATTTTTCTAAATAGTAGAAATACTAAAATATGCTTCCCACCAGTTTCCAGTCCATAAAAAACCATGGCCAGGATACACCTAACCACAAGGGTAGGCAAACTAAGGCCTGGATCCGGCCCAATCGCCTTTTCAATCCAGCCCACGGATGGTCCGGGAATCAGCATGTTTTTACATGAGTGTAATGTGTGCTTTTATTTAAAATGCATCTCTGGGTTATGTGTGGGCTTAGGAATTTGTTCATATTTTTTTCCAAAATATAGTCTGGCCCCCCACAAGGTCTGAGGGACAGTGGACCGTCCCCCTGCTGAAAAAGTTTGCTGACCTCTGCCTAACCAGCTCCATCTGTTGCAAAACTGGGCTTTCCCTACCCTCTTCTCCTTGTGCTCCCATATGCATCTTGAGGTTGGCCTAATGCACACAACAAAACACAAAATAAAACAATTCCAGTAAGATGTTAAAAGAAGCATCCATACGTACAATCTGCAGCAAGACAATCCCATTAAAACAGCACAGGCGGGAAACAACAAATCAGTTCATAGTAGATCATCTCTCTTTTTCTTCTTAGAGTTCACTGGGCTTTGAAGGCGTCATTGTTCGTTTCCTGGGTGAGGAGTGGGCGTTGCTGGACCCTGACCAGAAAGCTCTGCATACAGAAGTCATAGAGGAGAATAATAGGGGATAATTGTGGGATCATGGCCTCTCTTGGTAAGGTTCCCCGCTGGATCAATATGTTTTGAAATGCCTTACATATATATGTGATGAACATCCTAGATTTTGATGGATTTTGACAGCGCCACCTACAGCATCTGGGATTCTCGCACCTACACAATTTACCTTGAATGGAGGCTATTGACTGTTTTGTCTGCGAATATTCTTCCTCCATTTATGCCTTTTTAAACAAGGATCAGGCTGGTCTGAACTGCCCAGTCCTTTTTAAATGTAGGTTTCAGAGTTGTTAGGGAAATTGAAGTAGCTTTTATTTGTTGTTGTTGAAAGTTTTCAATAGAATTAAAAACCAACTAATCTATATAAACATAGAGAAGAACAGTAACAAAGAGAGAAAGAAAAAACAGAAAACAGGGAAAAGAGAGTGAGAGAGAAGAAAAAATAAAACACAGTGCCCTCTACCAGGGGTAGATCTTAACCCTTATCTCACAAAAAATGGTATCAACGCTCCCAGCTCTCACCAGGGAACTTCCCTTACTTTTCCCAACCTCCTTCCCTGGGAGATGATCCCTTCCCTGCCTCTCCCGCAGGGTCCTTCATCAGTAATACAGCAGCTTTCTGTGAATATCCTCATCAGACCAGTGTAGAGGACTTCAAAATACGAAATAAAACAAGGACAAAAGTAGAACTAACAAAAAAAATGAGTAAAGCTACAGTAAGTATCATTGAAAAAGGAAAAAAGAAATAAAGGAAATAAATAGAGAAGACTTCCCATTCTCCCTCTGCCCATTATGTACTGTATATTCAGATGGTTCAAAGTACAGTGGTCCCTCGGGTGAAGTACTTAATTCGTTCCGGAGGTCCGTTCTTAACCTGAAGCACCACTGAAGCTAATGGGGCCTCCTGCTGCCGCCGGGCCGCCGGAGCACGATTTCTGTTCTCATCTTGAAGCAATGTTCTTAACCTGAAGCACTATTTCTGGGTTAGTGGAGTCTGTAACCTGAAGCGTATGTAACCCAAGGTACCACTGTATTCAAAGCATTCACTCCAGGATAATATTCAGCTGCATTGCAAGACAATGCCCAGCTGTTCCTCAATCTGCTAGGCGGTTTTTTCTCAATCATCAATCCCAGACACCTCAAATTCGTTCCTTTTGCTTTCCATGCAAAAAATCCAGTTGTTATTATCACTAGCTATCAAGAAAATTCTTCCTCCAGTCCAGTATAACAAATGTTTCTTATCTGGATAATAATGAATAATTCTTTACTTATTATATGTTCATTAATTTGTACCCAATCCCATCTCCTGTTGGCCATGATGCCCCATCTTGATTTAGGAAGAAAAATCCTTCCATTTCCACTTCTTTATTTTTCTGGTTCTTCCAAATTGTTGCAAATCAATTGCAAACCAATTAATTCAGTTTCATATAATTTCCCCAAACCGGCTTTTCCATTCCACGTATAAGATATGTCCAAGATGAACCTCTATTGCTGTTTATTGTTCTCAGTTAATCTCTAGATAACATCAGGTAAAGGGACCCCTGACCGTTAGGTCCAGTTGCAGACGACTCTGGGGTTGCAGCGCTCATCTCGCTTTATTGGCCGAGGGAGCCGGCGTACAGCTTCCGGGTCATGTAGCCAGCATGACTAAGCCACTTCTGGCGAACCAGAGCAGTGCACGGAAATGCTGTTTACCTTCCCGCTGGAGCGATACCTATTTATCTACTTGCACTTGGACGTGCTTTCGAACTGCTAGGTTGGCAGGAGCAGGGACCGAGCAACGGGATCTCACCCCGCCATGGGGATTCGAACCGCCGACCTTCTGATCGGCAAGTCCTAGGCTCAGTGGTTTAACCCACAGCGCCACCCGGATCCCTAGTATTAACCAAAATCATTATACATCAGCTGCTCCTTTACATCCCTGCCTACGGAAAAAGTGAATCTTAATAAGACTCACCCTGTATATATATTCAGTGACAGCTGGTGTGGTTATTACTCCATCTTCCCTTTAAACATTTGCTTGAATTTTAGTAAGTTCCATTTTTCAGAGTTCATTGTTGTCTTCCAACTAGTACCTCTGCATTTTCCTTGTTCAGATCCATTTTTTTGCTGCTTAACTGCAGCTCTTATGTTCCTGCTCATGCTGCCCAAGGTCACTTCAGATATTCCTCCACAGAGATTACAACCTCAGATAAATCTGGCTCTCAAACAGGATAATTTATCAAACAGCTCGGCCATTAGAATCTCTGTCCCTCTCCAACACACAGCAGGCACATCTGGTCCAGTACCTCCAGGTCACCTGTTTCGCCTCTATGCCAAGCTGCGTCACGCTCCTCTCAACCTCTTCGTGGCCTGAGTTCCTTCCATAGTAACAGAGTAGACTGTATTCTTGCTAGTCTGAAGAGTCGTAAAATGCAATTCCTGCGTTTCTCCCTCCAGAAACACCAAACAATGCACAGAGATGATTGTAAACACAAATCGAGTGACCAATCAGTCAGTCCTTAGTCAGAGGAGGGCAGGCATAGTAAGACTTTTTCAAATTCCCAGTAAAACACAAAAACATCTGCCCTCCTCTTTCCTCAGCCAAAAGTCCCACATTCCCGACACTTGCTTCTTCTTTTCATTAATCAGGAGAGGGCAAGGGAAAGCACAGGGGGAAATAGTCTAACAGAAAACAGTCTGCCCCCCTCCTTCTCTATTCAAGTCTGCTGCAGGGGTTTTCCCATGTTAAAATTCCATTTAAATATCTTCAGAAATTCCAGTTCTTACACGACAGCTGGTTAAGCCGCAGCCTGCGTTGCATATTTTGTCCAGAGAATGCTCTTAGTTTCATCCAATTAGCCAAATTGAAGGAGGAATCTTTCCATGCTTCATTAAAAGGCTCTGGAGGCTGGTTCTTTGGCAGAGAACTCACTCCCAGCGTCCCCTTCATTTCTTCTTTCATGGAGGCAGTCATGGGGTCAACCAACATCTACATGCACCTTAGTCTTTCTGATTCTTCCCAGAGACGTCCAGGAGAGGTCATGCCTCATTCTTTCCCTCCCTCTGCCTGAACTTATTCAAAATCCCCAGAGGGGTTCTAAAGAACTGCCACCCTTGAGTCTGGGTGTTGACCAGAAGCCTAAAAGTCCTTCCATTCCACTTCTTTCATTTTTCTCTCTCCAGACAAGTTACCAGCTGCTTGGTGGCTTTCCCGCCTGAGTTTACTTCACTTTGAACAAAAGATCATTTCTCTCCCAGCTCTTTCTCTGCCATCAAGAATGTTTCTTAGTGTTTCTGTCCATAGCTCCATTCCTTTGCTCCAGAATAACGGTTAAGATACAACCTTGATAGAGGGCTTCTTTCTTTTTCTCTTCTTCTTCTGTTATTTGTTTGTTTCTTTTTCCATTTATTCTCTCTGCTTTATTATTATTTAGTTTGGCTTTCATTGTATTTAATGTTGAAAATCCCTGAAAAGAAACTTCTTATCTCAGTGTGAAAAGTGGCTCCTTCAGAGCATGTTAGGTTCATCCCAATTCATCTCCCAATCTTCAAAGGGAGAGCGTGGTACTGGTATCTTTGCCCTGGCTGTCATAAATCATCACATAATCTCTACTGGCAGGGTGTTGACAGCCCAGAACTAGCCGGCCTCCCCCACCCTGGAGTCACCGCTTCTGTCAAAGACAACTGATATTAGCGATGGAACAGATTCCATGATTGGGCCAAACAAAATCCATCCCAAAATCCATCCCAGAAAAGAGCCAGGGTTTTGGGATCTCAGGTTCCCATAAAGATGTCTCTGAATGCCAGTCAACAAAGGCAGTGAACCCTAAAGTAAGTCCTCCCATCTTACTCCCTTCAGTTCTTCCTCTCTCACAAGCATTAATGAGCAATGTTCAATAATTGCGGGCTCCATTTCTTGCTGAGCCTCTAATTCATCTCTCTCTTTGTTGCAGGGGATGATGAATTGGAAATGGAGGACAAGGGAGACCATGACGAAATCCACACAGAGGAGAAACCAAGTAAATATTTGGAATGTGGAAAGAGCTTCAATCAAAGCTCCCATTCAACTTCCCCTCGAAGAAATCCCATTGGGAAGAAACCCTACCAGTGCTTGGAGTGTGGGAAGAGCTTCTGTCGGAGGGGTCATCTCATTATTCATGAAAGAATTCATACTGGGGAGAAACCATATCAGTGTGAGGAATGTCAAAAGTGCTTCAGTCACAGGTCCAGCCTCACTACCCATCAAAGACTTCATACAGGGGAGAAGCCTTATGAGTGCTTGGAATGTGGAAAGAGCTTCAGTCAAAAGTTCCAGCTCATTTCCCATCAACGAATTCATACACGGGAGAAACCTTTTCAATGCCTGGAATGTGGAAAGAGCTTCAGTCACAGGTCCAGCCTCATTTTCCATCAAAGAATTCATACAGGGGAAAAACCTTTTCCATACTTGGATTGTGGAAAGAGCTTCAATCAAAGCTCCCATTCAACTTCCCATCAAAGAAATCCCATTGGGAAGAAACCGTATCAGTGCTTGGAATGTGGAAAGAGCTTCACTCGGAGCGGTCATCTCATTATCCATGAAAGAATTCATACAGGGGAGAAACCATATCAGTGTGAGGAATGTCAAAAGTGCTTCAGTCACAGGTGCAGCTTCATTTCACATCAAAGAATTCATACAGGGGAAAAACCTTATCGGTGCTTGGAATGTGGAAAGAGTTTCAGTCGGAGTGATCTACTCACAGTCCATCAAAGAATTCATACAGGGGAAAAACCTTTTCAGTGCTCGGAATGTGGAAAGCGTTTCAATCAGAGTGCCACCCTTGCTGCCCATCAAAGAATTCATAAAAAACCATATCAGTGCTCAGAATGTGGAAAGAGCTTCAATGAGAGCACTAAACTCACTTCCCATCAGATTATTCATAGAGGGGAGAGACCATTTCAGTGCTTGGAATGTGGAAAGAGATTCACACAGAAGGCAGGTCTCACTTCCCATCAAAGAACTCACTCCTGGGAGAGCCCATATAAATGCTTGGAATGTGGAAGGAGTTTTAGTCAGGACTCCCATCTCATTTCCCATCAAATAATTCATACAATGGAGAGACCATATAAATGTTTGGAATGTGGAGAATGTTTTAGTCAGGAGTCCTTTCTCACTTCCCATCAAAGAACTCATAGTGGGGAGAATCAGATTCCCCTTGATTCATTGAATTGTTGCATTGGGTTGGATGGTGAGTCTCATCTGCTCGAACCCCCTGCAATGCAGGATTTTCAAGAAAAGCATTCATGACAGATGACCATCCAACTTTTGCTTAAAACCCTTCCAATTCAAGAAGAGTCCACCCCCACCTGTACTTGTTTGTTCCACAGTCAAACAGTTCTTGCTGTCAGAAAGTTCTTCCTGATGTTTCATCAGATTTTCCTTACTTGTATCTTGAATGCATTGGTTTGGGTCCTTTCACCAGAACAGGAAAAATCAAGTTTGCTCAATCTTCCATGGCACAACCCTTTAGATATTGTAAGATGTGTTTCAGATCTCCTCCTCCATCTCCTTTTCTCCATAATAAACATCCCGGCTCCCTCAACCGTTTCTCCAAAGTCTTGGTTGGATTCTATGTTGATGAAGCCTATAATAGCATTAGTTGGGTTTTTTCTTTGCTGCATCTCACTGTTGACTCACTACAAGCTTGTGGTCTACTAAGAGGACTTAATCCTTTTCACATATATGTGTTGCTGATTAATCCTGCCTACTTGCAGAACCTGTTATTTGTCCCTACTGAAATTCATTTATTGCATTCAAATACCACCTTTTCCTCCAAGGTGCTGCTACATGGTTCTCCCCCTCCTCTTTTAATCCTTTATTTCTGTTTCTATTTTCTGTTGTTACTGTATTTCGCCAGATCTTAACCTATTGCAATATTTGGAAGAATGGAATCCCATCCTCTTTTAATCCTGGCAATAACCCTGTGAGGTTGGTCAGAATGTGAAGCAGTGCCAGGCCCCCAAGGACACCTGGTGAGCCTCATGGCCGAGTAGGAATTTGAACCCAGGTCTGCCAAGTCATACTCTGACACTCTAACCACTATACCACGCTAGCTCTGTCATGAGACTGTCAGAAGTTGTGCCTTTGTGCGCTTCTGCTTCACGTTTAGGCGCAGTGTTCTGGTCCTTGTTTTTAAAGTTGTGTATACCTGTATAAAAAGAATAATATAATACTGCATTTCAGTGCTTTTGGGGGGGTACGCAGGGTACACATACCCCTAAACATTTTGTGAATCCTTGTACTTTTGTCCATTTACTGTATTTATTTTTCCTGATTTGAACTATAAAATGGTGATTTTCTTGAGTCAAAATGAGAGCACACCTAAACCTTTTTTAAGAAAAAAAACACTGGTGCATTTAAGGTACGGTTAGCTAGAGAGGCAGAAAGGGAAAGTTTGGGCTGCTGCGTGTGAATGTTGATTGACGGAAAGTCAGAAAGGGGGGGCTGAGTTACTACAGCATAATAACCAGGGCTTTGTTTAATTAAACCATCTATGTCCTTTCAAATGTGTTTGTGGGGTTGTGGTTATTCTTTTGTTTTGATTCATGTTTTTATTATGTCTTTTGTGTTTTTATTTTGTATTTATATGCTGTGAAGCACTCTGATATCTTCAGGAGAAAGTCATCATACAAATGTAATAAATAAATAAATAAATAAATAAATAAATAAATAAATAAATAAATAAATGCAAAGTAGTCATAAGCAATAAATAGAACATTAAAATACACAACCACACTGAAAAATAGCCACATAAATCACAAGAAGATCTAAAATACAGATAGAAAAACCTATAGCAACAACAAACCTGCTAAGGCCAAGAGTTTGTTCAGCGGCCCCAGCTTTTGTAGCTGGAGTCCATCTGCTCATCACCTTGGACCCGGCCCCCTCATCTGGTGGAGAAAGCCTGCAAGGAAACAGTTGGAGGTTGAACTCAGAAGTATAGGAACATCCTTGTAATACCTATTGTTACAGTAGTAATAAAGTAATGAAGAATGAGCAGAAAAAAATGGAAGATTTGAAAGCATACACTTAATGTTAGGGTTGCCTTATTTCAAAAAGTAAAAACCAGGACCCCCCCTCAAAAACAGTTTTATGAAAATGCCAGAAAAACATAATTTTCCAATTGGTTGGCCTAAGATCTAGGACAAAGAACCACATTCCACTAATTCCCCCCTGACGTCAGTTCCACTTTTAAATCCTGGTAATGTCTGGGAAAATCTGGACCTACGGCAGCCCTAACTTATCTACAAGTTATCATGAAATTAGTGTTTATTTTTAATAAATCAGTTGTACTCCACCTCACACCTCATTCTTTGCTACATTGGGGGTGAAGTGTTCAGGTCAGAGTTCTGGGGTGGCAGTGGGAATAAGGGGGTGTTTGCTGAAAGGCCCATCTGTGCCCCTTGAATGCAGAGGGAAGAGGGAGCAGAAGTGGGTGGGAGCAACACGGGGAGAGAAACAACATCCGTGTGGTACATTCTGAAGCGTTTTTCAAAGTGCTCCATAAAAAGAAACTTCTATAACATTCCTATAAGGTAGACCAGTAGCATACGCACACCTTTCCTTAAACTTCAGCTGCTAAAATGAGCTGTTACACTTCAGGTAAATTGATGTTCCTGTTTCTAGACTGGGTGGGGGAAAGCTCAAATCGGTTTCTGTTACTTCCCTCTCGCTCCTTTCCTTAGTGATTTAGGTGTAGCAGTTCAATCCTTTTCACCCTGACCAGGTTCCTTTCCCTCAGCCTCCCTCCCTCTCAGCAATGCCCCTCCTGAGGCGTTTTCTTTTGTGCGCCAGACCCCGGGGATCCCTGGGCCCTCTTCTTTCTCCCCCCCCCCCCCGACTCAGCCCCTCTTCCTCTCTCCTTCTTCTCCTCAGGCCAGAGCCACTTCTCCCTCAGAGCAGCCTCTCCTCCTCCTCCCTTCCTCCCGTCTCAGCTCCAGCCTCAAAACTCCCTCAGAAAAGGCGCCTCTCATCTTCCCGCCAAAAAGGCTGGCTCCGCCCCCTGGTGATCTGTCCGGGTAGCCAATCAGAGAGAGGCTCCAGCCCCCTGGTGGTGTTTCTGAGGGACTGCAGCCCAGACTCTGCCCGGGCTCAGCTGTTTTTCTCTCCACCTCCTCTCTTTCTCTCTCACACTGTCTGACACTGGGCCTTGAAAGTGGGGCTGCTCGGAGGGGGGCTGAGCTCTGTCTCCCCGGAGATGGAAAGGCGCCTGGGACTCATTGCTGGGGGAGAAGGAGGGGCAGGCAGAGAAGAAGAGAGAAAAGAACCCAGGGAGGAAATGGCTTCGAAAATGTTGCCGTGAGATTTGCTTCAACGAGATTTTGTCGGGTTCTTTCAGCAGGAACTTTTCATGTTTCAAAATTTTTTATCAGGAGCTTATTATCTTATAAAAACTATTATTATCCATCTCAAGCATAGAACAGAAAAAGTGAAAACAACCCATGGAGGAAATGCCTTACGAATGAATGCAATGAAATGTGTTCCAACGAAAATTTGTATAGTTCTGTGTAAAACAATACATGCTAGAAAACCCCCTTCCCCTTTAATAAAACTTTTTCACGGGAACGTATTATAATGCAAAACTATGATCCATATTTCAAGAGTAGAATAGATTTAGGTTTCATCTTGAATCCAAAATAATGGATCCAAAGTCAAGAGTTAAAAGGAGAAGAAAGGAGATTGCAAGGAAATACTGGGGGTCCCTCCATGGGCGCAGCAAAGAGGAGGCAGGGAAGGGCTACTGCCCCCCCAAATCAGGGTGCGCTCGGCCGGCCAAGAGTTAAGAGAGGACCGGAAATAGGATGGAAGGCGGGAAGGTCCTCCGGAGGCGAAGCCCCTCCTTCCCCGGAAGAGAGGGCTCTGGTCGCCTTTGCAGAGCTTCTCAGCTGGGTGAGTCTCCTCTCTCTTCCCCCAGAGGGTGCCGTGGGGAGAAGGGGGGTCCCAGGGCTGCCGGGCAGGGTGCATGGGGGGCTCCCCCCACAACCCGCAAAGTGGGGAAGCAGAGGGTCCTCCCCTGCAGCTGCTCCCCCCTGCCCCCCCTTGCTACGCCCCTGCCCCCCTCCCCCTCTGCAAACCCAGGAAGGGGCGAGATCCCGGGAGGTTTGCAGCTGTGGAATCTCAGAATCAGAGATTTGGACGGGAACCACGAGGGTCCAACCCAACCCTGTGCAATGCAGGAATCTCCAATGCAGGGGGGGCGTGGAAATGGCATAAATAAAGGGAGGGAGCTCAGCCCATAATCTGGAGCTGCATTTGGCACCGGTTTCCAAGTCCTCTTCAAAGGCAGCTCCATTTAGAGGGCAGTGCACTCAGCACAGGAGACTCCTAGTCCAACCCCTTGAAATGCAAGAATAAAGCATTCATGACAGTTTTAAAACCTTCATGGAGGGAGAGTCCACCAGCCTTCACAGGGAGGCTGTTCCATTGCTGAACATCCCTTACCCTCAGATACTTAGACAGAAGGTCCTTGAGTCCATTGGGTCAATTCCCGTCCTCTCAGCTTCCTCTTTTCTCATCTCCCTCAACCATTCCTCATAGGGCTTGGCTTCCAGACCCTTGATCACCCAGTCGCCCTCCACTGCCCACCTCCCAGCTTCCCAATATCCTTCCTAAATTCTGCTGCCCCTAACTCCAGGGGGGGGGGGGTCTGCCCAGGGCAGAATAGAGTGGTGCTGTTACTTCCCTTGATCTGGACTCTAGACCTCTGTGGATGCAGCCTACAATCATATTAGCCTTTTTTGCTGCTGAATCAGACTGTTGACTCATGTCCAGCTTTTGGTCTACAAAAACCCCTATGTTCTCCATCTTACATTTTTGTGGCTGGTTCTCCCTGCCTAAGTGAAGAATCTTACATTTGTCCCTCTGGGAATTCCTGAGTGACACCTGTACTTTCTCTAAGGTCTATCTGTAGTTGGAAAGGCAGTGCATCACCTCTTGAGAGAAGCATCATGCACTCCTGACTTCCCACTTACCTTTGTCTCTCGCAGGTGACAGAAAGTTGCCAGCAAGACCTCCTCATCCATCTTTTCTTGGTGGCGGAGCAGCGACTGTGGAAGCAGCTCAGGTAGGGAAAGCAGCCTTGTGGGGAAAGAGGCAGAGGGGTGGGGCAGCCAGGGGTACTTTGGAGTAGAACGTATCTCTTGCCTCTGTCTTTTGGCTTCTGTCAAAACAGCCCTTAACAAAGACTGACAACATCACTGAAGAAAGTTAATGTGCTGAGAATGAGGAACATCCACCTCACCTTAATTCTCCTTCTGAATGTCCCTATCAGTAGTTGCAGTTTTATTTGTCTAATTATTGTTAAATACTAAAATACACTTCTCACCAGTTTACAAACCATAAAGAGCAGTAGCCATGATTCACCTAACCAGCCCCATCTGTTGCAGAATGGGACTTTCCCCACCCCCCTACCTTGTGCCCCCATGTGCCCTTGGAGCTTTCTTAATGCACAAACAAAAGACATAAAAATAATTCCATTAAGATGTTAAAAGAAGCATCCATACTTAAATAGTGCAGCAAAACAATCCCATGAAGACAATGCAGAAAACAACAAAACAATTTGTAGTAAATAATTGTTATACTGGCTAAGAGGAGGACATTTCTCCCTCTCTCTCTCTCTCTCTCTCTCTCTCTCTCTTTTAAAGAGTTCACTGTCCTCTGAAGACATCACTGTTCGTTTCACGGGTGAGCAGTGGACATTGCTGGATCCTGACCAGAGAACAGAAGTCAGAGAGGAGAATTGTGGGATCATGGCCTCTCTTGGTAACCTTGACACAGGGCTTTATATTCTTCTTTTCTTTTGCTTCTTCTTCATGTTTTATTTATCCAGTTTACTTTATTTTTCTATTTATCCTCTGTGTTTCATTTTTATTTAGTTTGCCTTTCATTGTATCCTAAGTGGAAAACCTTTAGTAAAAATTGATATTGAAACCCCAGAAAATAAACTTCTTATCTCAGTATGAAAAGCGGCTCCTTCAGAACATGTGAGGTTCACCCTCAATTCATCTCCCATCTTCAGAGGGAGAGAATGATTCTGGTATCTTTGCCCTGGCTATTATAAATCATCTCATAAGAATCTCTGCTGGCAGTGCAGTAATGGCCAAGAACTAGCCAGCCTCCCCCACCCAAAGTCCATTTTGCTTGCCCAAAGAGATGACTTACATTAGAGATGGAACGGATTTGGTGATTGAGCCAGACAAAATCCATTCCAGAAAAGAGCTAGGTTTTTGGAATCTCAGGTTCCCATAAAGATGTCCCTGAATGCCAGTCAATTAATGCAATGAAACCTCAAGTAAGTCCTCCCATCTATCTCCTGCTATCTGCTTTGGCTGTAATCCATTTCTCTTTTCTCTGCAGGTGGTGATGAATTGGAAATGAAGAACAAGGGAGACCATGATGAAATTCACACAGAGGAGAAACTATATAAAAATTTGGAATGTGGAAAGAGCAGTCAGAGTTCCCATTCAACTTCCCATCAAAGAAATCCCAATGGGAAGAAACCCTACCAGTGCTTGGAATGTGGAAAGAGCTTTGGTTGGAGGGCTCACCTCACTGTCCATGAAAGAATTCATACAGGGGAGAAACCGTACAAGTGTGTGCAATGTGGAAAGAGCTTCAGTCAGCGGGCCAATCTCACTACGCATCAAAGACTTCATACAGGGGAGAAACCTTATCAGTGCTTGGAATGTGGAAAGAGCTTCAATGAAAAGGCCAAGCTCACTTCCCACCAAATAATTCATACAGGAGACAATCCTTATCATTGCTTGGAATGTGGAAAGAGCTTCTCTCGGAGTGACTCTTTCACTTTCCATCAAAGAATTCATACAGGGGAGAAACCCTATCAGTGCTTGGAGTGTGGAAGGAGATTCAGTCAGAAGGGAAGTCTCAATTCCCATGAAAGAACTCATAGCTGGGTGAGCCCACATAAATGCTTGGAATGTGGAAGGACTTTTAGTCAGGACTCCCATCTCATTTCCCATCAAATAATTCATACTATGGAGAGACCGTATAAATGCTTGGAATGTGGAGAGTGTTTTAGTCAGGAGTCCTTTCTCACTTCCCATCAAAGAACTCACAGCAGGGAGAATCAGATTCCCCAGGAATCATTGGATTGTTGCATTGGATTGGATGGTGAGAGTCATCTTCTCCAACCCCCTGCAATGAAGGATATTCAACAAAAGAATTCATGACAGATGGCCATCCAACCTTTGCTTAAAACCCTTCCAATTCAAGAAGAGTCCACCACCACCTGAACTTATTGTTTCCAGTTCTTGCTGTCGGAAATTATTCCCAATGTTTACTCAGAATCTCCTTTCTTCAATACACCAGTGCAGGAGAAAGCAAGCTTGCTCCCTCTTCCATGGCACAGCTCTTTAGATATTGGAAGATGTCTATCACATCTCCTTCTCCATCTCCTTTTCTCCATAATAAACATCCCCCAATCCAATCAACCATTCCTCATAAGGCTTGGTTTCAGTATCCTTGAGCACCTTGGTCTCCCTCCTCTGCAGCCTTAACTTTTGTAGCTGGAATCTCTCTATCCATCTTACTTGGCCCTTCTCTCCTAGCCATGTGGAAATAGGCTTGCATGGCAGAGAGATGGTCTTCCAGGACTCGCAGCCAAGATGGTTTCTGGCCTCTTCAGGAGAGACAGTTGGAGGTCAGAGTGGGGTGGGAGAGTGGTAGGAGTTGTGAAGGAGGGTTGGTTAGATCAGTAGAATAGGAACAGCATAATAAATCCACCTTTTACAGTTTTAATAAAATAAAAGTAACAGGCATATCTGAAAGCACATGCTTATGTACACGAAGTTACCTTGAACTTCCATTTTTATTTTTTAATAAAATGGTTATACTGCACCAGAAACGTCATTCCTTGCTATGTTGGGGGGAGGGGGAAGTGTTCAGATAAGAGTTCTCTGGGGTGGCACTGGGAATCAAGGGGGTGTTTGGTGAAAGGCTCCGTGAATAAAAGTGGGAAGATGGTGCAGGGAGGTGTGGGCACTGCCAGAGCACCTCTGAGTGATGGCAAAGGGGGCATAACATGGGGAGATAAACTAGAATTCTCCATGGGACATTCCAAAGTGTTCAAAGCGCTTCATAAAAAGAAACTTTGACAACTGGTGGACCAGTATCATTTCTCCAGTACTGCAGTATGCTAAAGAAAATGGATGGAGAACAGGAGAGGGGTATGAACTGGGACACTCTTCCTTGCCCCCCCCCCCAAGAGTCTGATTTTTTCTGTCTATTGACACCTGTTTGGTGCTGAACTGTGTTAGGTACTGATTTTTTAGCCTTTGATCATTGTTGCCTTCTTAAACTGACTTTAAAGTGGGGCTGTTCTGGAGGGGGCACTGAGCTATGTCTGCCTCCTTAAGCTGGAATGGTGCCTGTGACTTTGCCCTCATTTCTGGGGCAGAAGGAAGGGAGTTGCTGTGAGGGATGGGTAGTCAGAAGAAGAGAGAAAGCAACCCATGGAGGAGATGGCTTTTAAATTGCTGCAATGAGATTTGCTCCAATGAAATTTCATCTTGTTCTTTCAGAAGGAGCTTTTCCTGTTGTTCCCTTCTCCATTAATTTAACTTTTCCCCAAGAGCTTATTATCATGCAAAACTATAGACGAAGTCTCAAAAATAGAAGGGATTGAGGTTTCATCTGGGGCTCTCTTGATGATCCAAAATAATGGATAGAGAATAATAATAATAACAATAACAATAATAATGTAATATTTATACCCTGCCCATCTGGCTGGGTTTCCCCAGTCACTCTGGGCGACTTCCAACACAATATTAAAATACAATAACCTATTAAACATTGAAAGCTTCCCTGAACAGGGCTGCCTTCAGATGTCTTCTAAATGTCAGGTAGTTGTTTTTCTCTTTGACATCTGGTGGGAGGGCGTTCCACAGGGCGGGCGCCACCACCGAGAAGGCCCTCTGCCTGGTTCCCTGTAGCCTCACTTCTCGCAGGGAGGGAACCGCCAGAAGGCCCTCGGAGCTGGACCTCAGTGTCCGGGCTGGACGATGGGGGTGGAGACGCTCCTTCAGGGATACTGGGCCTTTGAGGCCGTTTAGGGCTTTCAAGGTCAGCACCAAGAGGAGAAGAAAGGAGATTGCAAGGAAATGGGCGTAGTAAAGAGGGGGCAGGGAGGGTTGCTGTCCCCCAAATCAGTAACAATCCATATAAATGCATAGCCAGCTGAGCGTCTGCCCCGCTTGGCTCCTTCGGAAGCTGAGGTTTCCCAGCTTGGAGAGCCCCCTGGCGTGGCTGCTTCTGCTGAGATTCGCCAGGCTTCTGGCCCAGCCCCTTCCCCAGCCCGCTGCTCCTCCTGCTTCTCTCGCCAGCCAAGAGGGTCCCCCCAACACCCTCTCTGGGGTGCGCAAAGCACGCGCCTCCTGCTCCGGAGAGGGAGGGAGGGAGGGAGGGAAGGGCGCTATGGGTGCGCGGGGCCGGAGGAGCGGAGCTGGATTCCCAGAGAGGAGCGGAAATGAAATCGAGGGAGGGCGGGACCTCCGGAGGCGAAGCCCCACCCTCCCCGGAAGAGGGGGCTCTGGTCGCCTTTGCAGAGCTTCTCCGCGGGGTGAGTCTCCTCTCTCTTCCCCCAGAGGGTGCCGTGGGGAGAAGGGGGGTCCCAGGGCTGCCGGGCAGGGTGCATGGGGGGCTCCCCCCACAACCCGCAAAGTGGGGAAGCAGAGGGTCCTCCCCTGCAGCTGCTCCCTCCTGCCCCCCTTTGCTACGCCCCTGCCCCCCTTCCCCTCTGCAAACCCAGGAAGGGGCGAGATGGCAGGAGCTTTGCAGCTGTGGAACCTCCCCTGTGCAATGCAGGAATCTCCAATGCAGGGGGGGGGGCGTAGAAAAGTCATAAATAAAGGGAGGGAGCTCAGTCCATAACCTGGCGCTGCATTTGGCACCGGTTTCCGATTCCTCTTCAAAGGCAGCTCCATTTAGAGGGAAATGCACTTAGCACAGGAGACTCCTAGAATCCTAGAGTTGGAAGGGATCCTTACGGTCATCTAGTCCAACCCCTTGAAATGCAAGAATGTTGAACATCCCTTATCCTCAGATACTTACCCTTGAATCCATTGGGTCAGTTCCCGTCCTCTCAGCTTCCTCTTTTCTCATCTCCCTCAACCATTCCTCATAGGGCTTGGCTTCCAGACCCTTGATCACCCAGTCGCCCTCCACTGCCCACCTCCCAGCTTCCCAATATCCTTCCTAAATTCTGCTGCCCCTAACTCCAGGGGGGGGGGGTCTGCCCAGGGCAGAATAGAGTGGTGCTGTTACTTCCCTTGATCTGGACTCTAGACCTCTGTGGATGCAGCCTACAATCACATTAGCCTTTTTTGCTGCTGAATCAGACTGTTGACTCATGTCCAGCTTTTGGTTTACAAAACCCCTATGTTCTCCATCTTACATTTTTGTGGCTGGTTCTCCCTGCCTAAGTGAAGAATCTTACATTTGTCCCTCTGGGAATTCCTGAGTGACACCTGTACTTTCTCTAAGGTCTATCTGTAGTTGGAAAGGCAGTGCATCACCTCTTGAGAGAAGCATCATGCACTCCTGACTTCCCACTTACCTTTGTCTCTCGCAGGTGACAGAAAGTTGCCAGCAAGACCTCCTCATCCATCTTTTCTTGGTGGCGGAGCAGCGACTGTGGAAGCAGCTCAGGTAGGGAAAGCAGCCTTGTGGGGAAAGAGGCAGAGGGGTGGGGCAGCCAGGGGTACTTTGGAGTAGAACGTATCTCTTGCCTCTGTCTTTTGGCTTCTGTCAAAACAGCCCTTAACAAAGACTGACAACATCACTGAAGAAAGTTAATGTGCTGAGAATGAGGAACATCCACCTCACCTTAATTCTCCTTCTGAATGTCCCTATCAGTAGTTGCAGTTTTATTTGTCTAATTATTGTTAAATACTAAAATACACTTCTCACCAGTTTACAAACCATAAAGAGCAGTAGCCATGATTCACCTAACCAGCCCCATCTGTTGCAGAATGGGACTTTCCCCACCCCCCCCTACCTTGTGCCCCCATGTGCCCTTGGAGCTTTCTTAATGCACAAACAAAAGACATAAAAATATTCCATTAAGATGTTAAAAGAAGCATCCATACTTAAAATAGTGCAGCAAAACAATCCCATGAAGACAATGCAGAAAACAACAAACAATTTGTAGTAAATAATTGTTATACTGGCTAAGAGGAGGACCTTTCTCTCTCTCTCTCTTTTAAAGAGTTCACTGTCCTCTGAAGACATCGTTGTTCGTTTCACGGGTGAGCAGTGGGTATTGCTGGATCCTGACCAGAGAACAGAAGTCATAGAGGAGAATTGTGGGATCATGGCCTCTCTTGGTAACCTTGACACAGGGCTTTATATTCTCCTTTTCTTTTGCTTCTTCTTCTTCATCATCTTTTATTTATCCAATTTACTTTCTTTTTCTATTTATCCTCTGTGTTTCGTTTTTATTTAGTTTGGCTTCCATTATATCCTAAATGGAAAACTTTTAGTAAGAATATATTAGTAAAAAAAATATTGAAACCCCTGAAAACAAACTTCTTATCTCAGTATGAAAAGCAGCTCCTTAAGAGCATGTGAGGTTCACCCCCAATTCATCTCCCATCTTCAGAGGGAGAGAATGATTCTGGTATCTTTGCCCTGGCTATCATAAATCATCACATAAGAATCTTTGCTGGCAGAGTGGCAACAGCCAAGAACTAGCCAGCCTCCCCCACCCTGGAAGTCAGTGCTTCTGTCCATTTCGCTTGACCAAAGAGATGTCTGACATTAGAGATGGAACGGATTTGCTGATTGCCCAGACAAAATCCATTCCAGAAAAGAGCTAGGCTTTTGGGATCTCAGGTTCCCATATCCCTGAATGCCAGTAAACAAAGCCAGCGAACCCTGAAGATCTCTCTTCTATCTCCTTTCTGTTCTTCCTCTCTCACAAGCATTAATGAACATTGTTCAATAATTAGGGTTCTCCATTTCTTGCTGAGGCTGTAATCCATTTATCTTTTCTCTGCAGGTGATGAATTGGAAATGAAGATCAAGGGAGAGCATGATGATATTCCCATAGGGGAGAAACCAAACGAATATTTGGAATGTGGGAAGAACTTTAGTCAAATCTCCCATTCAGCTTCCCATCAAAGAAATCCAACTGGGAAGAAAACCTATCAGTGCTGGAAATGTGGAAAGAGCTTCAGTCGGAGGGGTCATCTCATTATCCATGAAAGAATCCATACAGGGGAGAAACCATATCAGTGTGTAGAATGTGGAAAAAGCTTCAGTCACAGGTCCAGCCTTACTTCCCATCAACGAATTCACACAGGGGAGAAACCTTTTCCGTGCTTCGAATGTGGAAAGAGCTTCACTCGGAGCGACTCTTTCATTTCCCATCAAAGAATTCATACAGGGGAAAAGCCTTTTCGGTGCTTGGAATGTGGAAAGAGCTTCAGTGAGAAGTCCAATCTCATTTCCCATCAAAGAATTCATTCAAAAGAAAAATCATTTCAGTGCTTGGAGTGTGGAAAGAGTTTCAATGTAAGAGCCAGTCTCACTTTCCATCAAAGAAATCATACAGGGGAGAAACCTTATCAGTGTGTTGAATGTGGAAAGAGATTCACTCAGAAAAAATGTCTCACTTCCCATGAAAGAATTCATACAGGGGAGAAACCATATCAGTGCTTAGATTGTGGAAAGAGATTCACATGGAGCAACTCTCTCACTTCCCATCAAAGAATTCATACAGGGGAGAAACCATTTCAGTGTGAGGAATGTGGGAAAAGCTTCGGTAAGAAGGGTGATCTCACTTCCCATCAAAGAATTCATACGGGAGAGAAACCATTTCAGTGTGAGGAATGTGGCAAGTGCTTTGCTCGTAAGGAATGTCTCACTTCCCATGAAAGAACTCATTCCTGGGAGAGCCCATATAAATGCTTGGAATGTGGAAGGAGTTTTAGTCAGGACTCCTATCTCATTTCCCATCAAATAATTCATACAATGGAGAGACCATATAAATGCTTGGAATGTGGAAAGAATTTTAGTCAGTATTCCTACCTCACTTCCCATCAAAGAACTCATAGTGGGGAGAATCACAGTGTCCCAGAATCATTGAACTGTTGCATTGGATTGGATGGTGAGAGTCATCTTCTCCACCCCCCTGATATTCAACAAAAGCATTCATGACAGATGGCCGTCCAACCTTTGCTTAAAATCCTTCAAGAAGAGTCCACCACGTGAACTAGTTTGTTCCAAAGTCAAACGGTTCTTACTGTCAGAAAATTCTGCCTGATGTTTAATCAGATTCTCCTTACTTGTATCTTGAAAGCATTGATGTGGGTCCTTCCCACGAAAAAGCAAGTTTTCTTGGATTGGGTCCTTCCACCGGAGCAGGAGAAAACAAGCTTGCTCCTTTTTCCACGGCCCAGCTCTTTAGATATTGGAAGACGGCTTTCACATCCCCATCTCCCTCAACTGTTCCTCAGTAGACTTGGTTTCCAGACCCTCAATCGCCTTGGTCTCCCTCCTCTGCACCCATTCCAGCTCATCAGAGATGAAGCTCATTCAGAATCTGGCACAAAAGGTTTGGTCCCAGAGACATCAAAGCCATTGTGGAGATACAAAGGAAGCAGCTTGCAAAAGGGATGGAGGTAACCCAAAATGCATCATCCGTAGTGAAGTGCATAAGCTGCGTTACTGAGAGGAAGCTGAAACCTCCTTTCCCGCCCCGTATGCAACATCTCTTTTCCTGCATTTCAAGGGGGTTGACTAAAGGACCCACCGTGCTCCTTCCAACTCTACAATGCTATGGTTCTATTATCCTCTCTTGATGCAGCTTAGAATAGCCTTAGCCTTTCTTTGTTGGTGCTTCTTTTTATGTGTGCTACTGGCTAGCTAGTTGTCCCTCATCTTGTATTTGTGCAGCTGGTTGTGCCTGCCTAAATGCACATCCTGACATATTGAAATTCATGAATTGCATTCCTATAACACCCTTTCCTTGAAGGTGCTGTTACACGGTTCTTTCCCTACTCATCTAATGCTGACAATAATTATACCACGATTTCCTCCAAGGTGGTGCTACATGGTTCTCCACATTTTCATTTAAGGCTGACAATAACCCTATGAAGTAAACTAGGCTCTGAAGCAGCACCTGGCCTCAAAGGTCTCCCAATTAACTTCATGGCCGAGTGGTGATTTGAACCCAGGTCTCTCAGGTCATAGTCTGGCACATAACCACTATATCACACTAGCTCCGTTTTGAAACTCAGAAAGTGTGCATGCATGTGCCTCTGCTTAACATTAAGTGCAATATTCTGGTCTTTATATTCAAAGTTTTATGCACATGTACCAAAATAATTGTGGTGAGGATAGTATAATCGTAGATTTAAGGTAATGTTAGCTAGGGAGCGGGAGAGAGGTGAGTGTTGATTGGCTGAGAGTTGGAAACGGGTTGGAGTAATTCAACAATATATGTGATTGTAAATAGTTTTGGCAAGGGGGAGTTATTGGTTTGCTTTGTTCTTGTTCCAATTTTTATTATGCATTTTGTATTTCTGTTTTGTGTTTTTATGCCATGAATCGCCCTGAGATCTTTGGATGAAATGTGGTATAAAATATAATTAACAAAAAAACAAGCAAATACAATTAAAATAGTCATATTCAAAGTTAGTACCTTCTGGACTTCCTGGTTTTCTAGTCATTATATTCCCTGTACTCTTCAGCAGCCTCAGCTTTTGTAGCTGGAGTCAGTCTGGACTCTCCTAGGCCACATGGGAAAAGGCCTTGCAAAGCAGGAGAAGGTCTTCCAGGACTCACAGCCAAGATGGCTTCTGGCTCTTCAGTAAAAGTCAGAAGGTGAACTCAGTACTATAGGAACAGCCTTCCAATACCCATTGTTACAGTACAAATAAAGTGACAAAAGAAAAGAAAACTGAAGATTTGAAACCATACAGCTATGAAAAAGAGTTTGGATTTAATATCCCACCTTATCACTACCCGAAGGAGTCTCAAAGCGGCTCACATTCTCCTTTCCCTTCCTCCCCCACAACAAACACTCTGTGGGGTGAGTGGGGCTGAGAGACTTCAGAGAAGTGTGACTGGCCCAAGGTCACCCAGCAGCTGCAGGTGGAGGAACAGGGAAGCGAACCCGGTTCACCAGATTACGAGTCCACCGCTCTTCACCACTACACCACACTGGCTCCCTATTGTACACTGTTACCTTGAACTTCTCGTTTATTTTTAAATAAATCAGTTGTACTCCACCTCACACTTCATTCTTTGCTACGTTGGGGGCGAAGTGTTCAGGTCAGAGTTCTGGGGTGGCAGTGGGAAGAAGGGGGTGTTTGCTGAAAAGCCCAGCTGTGCCCCTTGAATGCAAAGGGAAGGTGGAGCAGGAGGGGGTGGGAGCAACATGGGGAGAGAAACAACATTCGTGTGGTAGATTCCGAAGCGTTTTTCAAAGTGCTCCATAAAAACAAACTTTTTTAAAATTCCAATAAGTTGGACCAGTAGCACATGCACAGCTTTTCTTAAACTTCAGTTGCTAAAATGAGCTGTTACGGGTAAATTGATGTTCCTGTTTCTAGACAAAGTGGGAAAAGGCTCAAATCGGTTTCTGTTACTTTTCTCTCGCTCCTTTCCTTAGTGATTTAGGTGTAGCAGTTCAATCCTTTTCACCCTGACCAGGTTCCTTTCCCTCAGCCTCCCTCCCTCTCAGCAATGCCCCTCCTGAGGCGTTTTCTTTTGTGCGCCAGACCCAGGGGATCCCTGGGCCCTCTTCTTTCTCTCCGACCCCTGGAGCCTGTCTCCCCCCCCCCCCCCGACTCAGCCCCTCTTCCTCTCTCCTTCTTCTCCTCAGGCCAGAGCCACTTCTCCCTCAGAGCAGCCTCTCCTCTTCCTCCCATCTCAGCTCCAGCCTCAAAACTCCCTCAGAAAAGGCGCCTCTCATCTTCCCGCCAAAAGGGCTGGCTCCGCCCCTGCCTCCGGCTGGCCAATCAGAGACAGAAGTTCCAGCCCCCTGGTGGCGTTTCTGAGGGACTGCAGCTCCAGACCCGGCCCGGGCTCAGCTGTCCATCTCTCTGCACGGCTTGCCAAGGGTTAAAGGAACTGAGTTGCATTCCTGGAGAGGGAAGGAGAGATGGAGGGGGGAGCCGGGTCCTCCAGAGCCAGAGCCCCTCCCTCGCTGCCCGGTCCTTCCTGCAAGGCTTTTGTCTCCTCTGCAAGCGCAGCCTGGGGGGCTCCTTCTGCAAGAGGGGGCAGCTGTCTCTCCGCCCCTTCTGGGCTCGGGTGAGTCCCTTCTCTCTTCTTGCAAAGGGTGCAATGGGGAGAAGGGGGGACCCAGGGACGAAGAGCGGGGAGGGGGGGCTGCTGAGCTCCTGCCTGGAGAGACCCCCAAATCACATCCAAGGTTCCTGCCACCCTCCTCTTCGCGAAGACCGAGCTGGGGGCGAGGTCACAGGCTGGCAACTCGAGTCTTCCTTTGGATCCACGCGCTGCTTTCCTCTTTGGGGACAATCAGGCCGAGGTTGTAGCCGGACGGAAATCTTTTTACGTAAAATATAAGCAAAAAATAAAAAGGAAAACCTGACCTATGCAATAAGTGAATAAAGTCTGTGGGAAGATGAAGGGCAGAGAAGAGAAAGCGCTTCTTCCTGCGGTGCAGAGTCAAGCCTGCGGAACTCCCTGCCCCAGGAGGCGAGGCTGGGACCAGGGCGGGGAGGAGGAGGAGGAGAGGCTTCTGGTGGCTTCATGCAGGAGGGCTGAGCTCTTGTCTCCCCAGCGATGCTGCTGAATCCCAGTTGTTGGAAGGAAGCGCAGGGGGAGAGAGGGGCTCTTGCGCCCCAGTCCGGCTGGGGGGCTTCCCATTGAGGCCCCATTGGGAACAGGAGGGGGGAATCCAGAGGGGCCCAAAGGCCTCATCCTGCAGGGCTCCTCAGTTGTCCTGGAAGTAAAGCTCCCCAACACAGCCCATATATCAGACCGGGGTGTTATCCGGAATCTAGGCTGACACTCGTGTCCCCATTCAGACATGCCACCACTTCGATGTCCAGAGGAGACTGAACAGAAATCCCTGCTGTGATGGACAGCTGAGCCTGGGCATAGTCTGGGCTGCAGTCCCTCAGAAACACCACCAGGGGGCTGGAGCCTCTCTCTGATTGGCTACCCGGACAGACCACAGGGGGCGGAGCCAGCCCTTTTGGCGGGAAGATGAGAGGCGCCTTTTCTGAGGGAGTTTTGAGGCTGGAGCTGAGACGGGAGGAAGGGAGGAGGAGGAGAGGCTGGTCTGAGGGAGAAGTGGCTCTGGCCTGAGGAGAAGAAGGAGAGAGGAAGAGGGGCTGAGTCGGGGGGGGGGGAGACAGGCTCCGGGGGTCGGAGAGAAAGAAGAGGGCCCAGGGATCCCCTGGGTCTGGCGCACAAAAGAAAACGCCTCAGGAGGGGCATTGCTGAGAGGGAGGGAGGCTGAGGGAAAGGAACCTGGTCAGGGTGAAAAGGATTGAACTGCTACACCTAAATCACTAAGGAAAGGAGCGAGAGAAAAGTAACAGAAACCGATTTGAGCCTTTTCCCTCCTCTTCTAGAAACAGGAACATCTGTTTACCTGAAGTGTAACAGCTCATTTTAGCAGCTGAAGTTTAAGGAAAGGTGTGCATTTGCTACTGGTCAACCTTATAGGAATGTTATAGAAGTTTCTTTTTATGGAGCACTTTGAAAAACGCTTCAGAATGTACCATGCAGAGGTTATTTCTCTCCCATGTTGCGCCCACCCCCTCCTGCTCCCTCTTCCCTCTGCATTCAAGGGGCACAGATGGGCCTTTCACCAACCCCCCCTCTTAGTCCCACTGCCACCCCAGAACTCTGACCTGAACACTTCACCCCCAATGTAGCAAAGAATGAGGTGTGAGGTGGAGTACAACTGATTTATTAAAAACAAACACTAATTTCAAGGTAACTTGGTGTAGATAAGTTAGGGCTGCCGTAGGTCCAGATTTTCCTGGATCTTAGGTAAATCAATAAAAAAATCATCTTATTTTGGCATTGTCATAAAATTGGGGGGGGGTCCTTTAAAAAGCACAATAGTGTTGGGGTCTTCCTAAAAAAAATGCCCAACAGCTTTCAGGAAGGCCATGGTTTTTTACTATTTGAAATAAAGCAACCTTAACATTGTGTATGTTTTCAAATCTTCCAGTTTTTTCTGTTCATTCTTCATTACTTTATACTATTGTAACAATAGGTATTACAAGGATGTTCCTATACTTCTGAGTTCAACCTCCAACTGTTTCCTTGCAGGCTTTCTCCACCAGCCTGAGGGGGCCGGGTCCAAGGTGATGAGCAGATGGACTCCAGCTACAAAGCTGAGATCGCGGATGAGGACAGAGACCATCCTGGCTGTGAGTCCTAAGACCTTCTCCTGCCTTGCAGGCCTTTTCCCATGTGGCCTGGGAGAGTCCAGACTGACTCCAGCTACAAAAGCTGGGGCCGCTGAACAATCTCTTGGGCTTAGCAGGTTTGTTGTTGCTACGGGTTTTTCTATCTGTATTTTAGATCTTCTCGTTATTTATGTTGCTATTTTTCAGTGTGGTTGTGTATTTTAACGTTCTATTTATTGTTTGCTAGCTAGCTAGCTATTTATTTATTTATTGAATTTTTCCCATTTGTATGATGACTTGCACCTGAAGATATCAGAGTGCTTCACAGCATAAAATTACAAAATAAAAACACAAAAGACATAATAAAAACATGAATCAAAGCAAAAGAATAACCACCTTCCCACAAACACATTTGAAAGGACATAGATGGTTTAAGTAAATAAAGCCCTGGTTATTATACTGTAGTAACTCAGCCCCTCCCCCTTTCTGACTCTCAGTCAATCAATTTCTGACTCAGTCAGTTTAACTGCCACACCTAAATCACCAATGAAAGGAGCGAGAGAAAAGTAACAGAAACCGAAATGAGCATTTTCCCACCTCTTCTAGAAACAGGAAAATCTGTTTACCTGAAGTGTTTCAGCTCATTTTAGCAGCTGAAGTTTAAGGAAAGGTGTGCATATCCTGCTGTGTTTAAGCCTGTGACATTCCCATATTTAGTTTAATAACCTAACTTCTACCTGAAACAATGCAACTCCCAACCCAATTTTGTTTCTCAAACCTCTTTTTTGTAAATAAAACTTGTTTGTTCCGCTTCTGCCTAAGACTAAGTTTTCCCACACAAAAGATAGCTTGTGGTAAATTGTAGGAATTTCTGTAATTGGTGTACCGTGTGGTGGGTCCACTATATTTAATTGGGGTTACTTGGGGGGTGAGTCCACCACATTTTAATTGGGGGCTGGCGGTGGGGTCTGCTACACCTGCTGAGAGGTACAGGAGGTCTCACCATCCAAGGCTGGAAAGGTCCCTGTGGAAAGAAGAAAGGACTCCCTCAGAAAGAGGTGGACTCTCCTGCCTTGGAGGTTTTTAAACAGAACTTGGCTGGCCACCTGTCAAGAGTGCTTGAGTTGTGATTTCTGCATTGCAGGGGGTTGGGCTAGATGATCCTTGGGGTCCCATCCAACTGTGGTGTGTGGAGGGGTGAAATAGGCCGCCCCTCAAGTCCTGAGAGTGCTTGGGAGCCCCTCTCCCACCAGCCCCTTCAGCCCAAAATAGCATCTTTAGCAAACTACACGTCCCAGGATTCTTTGGAGGAACCATGGCTCTTTAAAGTGGACTGATCCTGCTTTGAAGATGCTCCCTCCCCTTTCTTGAGGTTCCATATGTATGTTGAAGCTTAATTTTCCACCTCCAGACTTGAGGCTTTACGTTACTCTTGTTCTGGTGGTTAGTCTTATTGCTCTTACTGCTGCTGCCCGTTTATGGAATGTTCTCCCCAAGGAGATTCGCCTGGCGCCTTCATTGCAAATCTTTAGGCAACAGGGGAAACCTTTTCCACCAGGCATTTGGCTGATCAACATTATATGGTGGTTAAAATGTGTCAGTGGAAAGGGTGGTGGTTATTGGTTTGCTTTGCTTTTGCTTGGCCTTTATTATGTATTTTGCATTTTCATTATGTATTTTTATGTTGTGAACTGCCCTATGGCCTTCAGATGAAGGGCGGTAAACAAAAACAAAAAATAAGATGATGATAATAATAATAATAAGAAGAAGAAGAAGAAGAAGAAGAAGAAGAAGAATACATATACTACCTATGGCGGGCTACAACCATTTTAACCATTAGAACTAATGACAGTCACAAGAAGAGGGTGGGTCCTGAAAACAAGTTTTGAATGGTGCCTCTGTGGGGAGGGAATTCCCCAACCAGGGAACTGCCCCCAGGATGCCCCCTCTTGAGCCATTTTTCACCCAAAACATGGAGGGTGGTGAAACTACCAAGAGGGCTCCCTCTGCCACCATTAACCTGAGACCCAGGAGGGCCTGTAGGGAAGGAAGCGGTTCTTCAGATATTTGGAGGCCTAAGTAAACTCCTCATGTGAACATCTTGATTTGGGCCCAGAAGTGAACTGACCAACAAGGCAGCTGTTTTGAAATAGGAATTAAATGTGTTCTCAAGAGGTGTTGTGGGGATTTGGTGGGGAGGGGTAGACCCATGGATGCCACCTGGATCTCCTTGGAGAAAAAAGCAGGATAGAAATGCCATTAAGAAATTTAATTCTTCTGACAGTTGTTTAAATTTTACAACAGAATAATGTATTTGCTTTGTAGGATTTGCCAGCGCCTCTCGTTTGGATGGACAGAACTTAACAGAGGACCAAGCGATTCCTTCTGATCTTTTGGAGACTTTCTGAGAGCACAGATGAATGAGCAAGACGCAGCTGCCCCTGAAGCAGAAAGAGTCCATGGCACTGACACTGGGAGCAGTGGAGGATTCTGGGAAAGCTCCATGCAGAAGATCCTGGGTGAGGAGGACACCCTTCGCTCAGAGGTGCAGAGCCAGCAGTTCCGGCAGTCCTGTCACCAGGAGGCTGAAGGACCACGAAAGGTTTGCAGCCAACTCTACCGCTTTGACCATCAATGGCTGAAGCCAGAAAGGCACACGAAAGCTGAGATGCTGGACCTGGTGATCTTGGAGCAGTTTCTGGCTGTCCTTCCAGCGGAGATGGAGAGCTGGGTGAGGGAATGCGGAGCAGAGACCAGTTCCCAGGCAGTGGCCCTGGCCGAAGGTTTCCTCCTGAGTCAGGCAGAGGAGAGGAAGCAGGTGAGAGAAGCTTTCCTCCGGATACTCCCAAAGGGGCTCCAGACAGGAGGGAGAACAAACCCAAATGCTAAAAAAATGGGGCATCCTTCTTCGGAAAGCATCCAAGGAATAAGATCGGATACCCCTAAAGTTTTTGTCTCTGCAAAACTCTCTATCTGAAATCTTTGTTGCTCTTTCAGGGAAAGGTTCTGTTTGCAGAAATGGGTCCTGATTCATCTGAGGCAGAGAGGATTCCATTGGTCGCCAGGAAGTGGCCGCTGGGTAAGGAAGGAGCTTTGATTCTGTTTGCTGCATTCTATGGATTTTCAATCTAAGCTGCGGATTCTTTTCAACTTTTAGTGGAAGGCACTTGGCGCCCAGAGAAAGGGAGATGTATTTTTTACACAACTAGAATATGAAATAGGTTGGGACATTGAAGTGGACTCAGCTGGCGAGACATTCATAGAACCCTAAAATTGTAGAGTTGGAAGAGTGACCCCAAGGGACATCTTGTCCAACCATCTGCGGTGCTATCGTTCTCAACTAAAGTATCCACAACCAATTAAAACCCTTTGTTGAAAACCTCCGAGAAAGGAGAGTCCAAGCAATAAATGAGTTTTTTCTCGGTTTTTTCACATTCTGTGGATTTTGAAACTAATCTGTGGGTTCTTTTCATCTTTGCCAGAAAGATATCTCAGGCCAAGACCCCAGAGGAGGGGACATGTATTCTTGCACTACTAAAATATGAATTCGATAGAAACGCTAAAATGCACTCAGCAGGGGAGACTTTTCTAAGGCCCACCTGTACTTAGAGATGCACTGCTTCACCTCTGAGAGAAACATCATGCACTCCTGGCTGCCCACTTACCTTTGTCTCTTGCAGGTGACAGAAGGGTGCCAGCAAGACCTCCTCATCCGTCTTTCCATGGTGGCAAAGTGCAAGTAGCGGCTGTGGAGCCAGATCAGGTAGGGGGAAATGGTCTTGTGGGCAAAGAGGCTGAGGGGTGGGGCAGCCAGGGTGCCTCTGGACCCAAACAAATCTCTCTCCTCCTCTTTGCTTCTGTCACAACTGCCCTTAAAAAGTCCGAAAATGCCATTTGAGGTTTATCTGCTGAAACTAATGAACGGACAACTCACTTTAACTTTCCTTCTGAATGTTGCTAATTTATCAGTTGTTGCAGTTTTATTTGTCTATTTTTTGTGAAATACTAAAATACACTTCTCACCAGTTTACAGACCGTAAAGAACAGGAACCAGGATTAACCTTTACCAGCCCCAATTGTTGCAAAATAGGGCTTTCCCCATCCTCTCCTCCTTGTGCCCCTATGCACCCCTTGAAGTTGGCCTTAGGGTATTGGGAGGGCCCCCTCCTGAACAATGCACACAATAAAATACACAATAAAACAATTCCATTAAGATATTAAAAGGAGCATCTATTCTTAAAATATGTGGGGAAACGATCCCATGAAAACAACAGAGCAATTAATAGGCAGGAAACAAAAGCTCAATGTGAAGTAGATGATCTTTATGCTGCCTAAGCAGAGGAACTTTTTCTTTTTCTTTTAGGTTTCATTGTGCTTTGAAGATGTAGCTGTTCGTTTCACGGAAGAGGAGTGGGCGTTGCTGGATCCTGACCAGAGAGCTCTGTATAAGGAAGTCATGAGGGAGAATCGTGGGATTATAGACTCTCTTGGTAAGGCTCCCTGTTGGATCATAATTTCTGTTTTGAAATTCTCTGTGTGATGAACCTCCAATATTTTGATGTTCACGAGTGCTACCTACCACATCTGGGATTCTAACAGCCCTACAGCACACCTTGAATGGAGGGCTATCAAGTGTTTTGTCTGTGAATAGTCTTCCTCCACTTCTGCCTTTTTAAGCATGCATCAGGCTGGTCTGAACTGGCCAGGCCCTTTAAACGTAGGCTTCAGGGTGGTTAGGGAAACTGAAGTAGCTTCTGTCAGATATTTTTATTTCACAGAATCATAGAATTGTAAGTTTGCTTCTGTCCATTTTTGGTTGACCAAACAGATGACTGACATTGGAGATGGAGTGGATTCCATGATTGGGCCAAACAAAGTTTGTCCCAGAAAACAGCCAGGCTTTTCAAATCTCAGCTTCCCATAAATATGTCTGTGAATCTAACTCTCTTCCTGTATCACCACTGTGTCCAACCAGTCCATGGAAAACCACCTACAGCACAACAATCCCAATTAAAGCATCCATGACAGGTGGCCATCCTACCTCTGCTTGAAAACCACCCATGAAGGAGAGTCTACCACTTCTCACTGGAGACGTTCTACAGTCGAAAAGCTCTGTCAGAAAGTTCTTCCTAATGTTCAGTCGGAGTCTCCTTTCTTGAATTCATTGGCTTGGATTCTACTCTCTGGAGCAGGAGAAAACAAGCTTGCTTCATCTTTCATATGACAACCCCTTAGATATTTGAAGATGGCTATCATATCTTCTTTCAGTTTTCTCTTTCCAGGACGCGGGTGGCGCTGTGGGTTAAACCACAGAGCCTAGGACTTGCTGATCAGAAGGTCAGCGGTTCGAATCCCCGCAATGGGGTGAGCTCCTGTTGATCGGTCCCAGCTCCTGCCAACCTAGCAGTTCGAAAACACGTCAAAGTGCAAGTAGATAAATAGGTACTGCTCCAGCGGGAAGGTAAACGGCGTTTCCGTGCGCTGCTCTGGATCACCAGAAGTGGCTTAGTCATGCTGGCCACATGACCCGGAAGCTGTCTGCAGACAAACGCCGGCTCCCTCGGCCCATAGAGCGAGATGAGCGCCGCAACCCCAGAGTCGGTCACGACTGGACCTAACGGTCAGGGGTACCTTTAACTTTACCTATCATATCTTCTTTCAGTTTTCTCTTTTCCCAGGCTAAACATACCTAATCCCCATAACTGTTCCTCACAAGGCTTGGTTTCCAGACTGATCACCTTCTATACACGTTCCAGCTTGTCAACATCCTTCTTAAGTTGTGGTGCCAAGAACTGATGTGGTCTGACCAAGGCAAAATAGAGTGGGTCCATTCCTTCCCTTGATCTGGACACTTGATGCAGCCTAGAATAGCATTAGCATTTTTTGCTACTGCATCACACTTATGCCACGTGGTAAGCTTGTGGTCTGCTAAGAGCCCTAGCGCCTTTTCACACATACTACTTGCGAGCCAGGTGTTCCCCATCTTGTTTCTGCAGATGTTATTCCTGCCTAACCAAAGGCACAAATATACGTTGGCAGACAAAAAAGGCACTGAACCCTGTAGCAAGGCCTCACTTCTAACTCTCTTCAGTTCTCCCGCTACCACAAGTGTTGATTAGCATTGTTCTGTAATTTGGGATTCTATCTCTTCCTGAGGATCTAATCTGTTTCTATCTTTCTTGCAGGTGGTGATAATTTGGAGATTAAGAACAAAGGGGACAACGCCAAAATCCAGAAAGTGGAAATGCCACATACATATTTGGAGTTGCCTGAGAGCTCCCATTCCACTTCCCGTAAAAGAAACCCAGTGGGGAAGAAACCATATCAGTGCTTGGAATGTGCAAAGAGTTTCAGTCAGAAGGCCAAGCTCACTTCCCATCAAAGAATTCACACAGGGGAGAAACCCTATCAGTGCTTGGAATGTGGAAAGAGGTTCAGCCGGAAGGATAGTCTCACTTCCCATCAAAGAATTCATACAGGGGAAGAACCGTATCAGTGCTTGGAATGTGGAAAGAGCTTCAGTCAGAGAGCCCACCTCACCGCCCATCAAAGAATTCATACAGGGGAGAAACCCTATCAGTGTCTGGAATGTGGAAAGAGCTTCACCTGGAAGGTAAATCTCACAGCCCATCAAATAATTCATACAGGGGAGAAACCATATCAGTGCTCAGAATGTGGAAAAAGCTTCAGTGGGAGGACCAATTTTGTTGCTCATCAAAGAATTCATACAGGAGAGAAACCATATCACTGCTTGGAATGTGGAAAGAGCTTCATCTGGAAGAAAAATTTCACTTATCACCAGAGAATTCATACAGGAGAGAAACCACATCAGTGCTCTGAATGTGGAAAGAGCTTCAGTGTGGGGGCCAATCTCATAGCCCATCAAAGAATTCATACAGGAGAGAAACCATATCAGTGCTTAGAATGTGGAAAGAGGTTCAGTGCAAGGACTAATCTCATGGCCCATCAAAGAATTCATACAGGAGAGAACCCATATCAGTGCTTGGAATGTGGAAAGAAGTTCAGTCGGAAGGAAAGTCTCACTTCCCATCAAATAATTCATACAGGGAAGAATCCATATCAGTGCTTGGAATGTGGAAAGAGCTTCACTCAGAAGAAAAGTTTCACTTCCCATCAAAGAATTCATACAGGTGAGAAAGTAAATCAGTGCTTGGAATGTGGAAAGAGCTTCACTGAGAAGCAAAGTCTCACCTTACACCTAAGAATTCATATTGGTGAGAAACCATATCAATGCTTAGAATGTGGAAAGAGGTTCACTCAGAAGGGAAGTCTCACTTTACATGAAAGAATTCATACAGGGGAGAAACCATATAAATGCTTGGAATGTGGGAAGAGTTTCACTCAGAAGGGAGGTCTTACTTCCCACCAAAGAATTCATACAGGGGAGAAACCATATCAGTGCTTGGAATGTGGAGAGGGCTTCACTTACAAGGAAAGTCTTACTTCCCATCAAAGAATTCACACAGGGAAGAAACCATATCAGTGTTTGGAATGTAGAAAGAGCTTCAGTCAAATCTCCTCTCTCAATTCCCATCAAAGAATTCATACGGGGAAGAAACCATATCAGTGCTTTGAATGTGGAAAGAACTTCAATACGAGGGGCCACCTCAGTTCCCATCAAAGAATTCATACGGGGGAGAAACCTTATCAGTGCTTGGAATGTGGGAAGAGCTTCACTTGGAAGAGTAATCTCACTTCCCATCAAAGAATTCATACAAGAGAGAAACCGTATCAGTGCTTGGACTGCGGAAAGAGCTTTACCCACAAGGAAAGTCTCACCTCCCATCAAATAATTCATACAGGGACGAAACCGTATCAGTGCATCGAATGTGGAAAGAGCTTCACTCAGCAGGAAAGTCTCACCTCCCATCAAATAATTCATACAGGGAAGAAACCGTATCAGTGCATCAAATGTGGAAAAAGCTTCACTTGGAAGAAAAGTTTCACTTCCCATCAAAGAATTCACACAGGGTAGAAACCATATCTGTGCATCAAATGTGGAAAGAAATTCAGCGGTAGCTGTCATCTCGCTTCCCATCAGATGATTCATACAGGAAAGAAACCATATCAGTGCTTCAAAGTGGAAAGAAATTACCTGGAAGAAAAGTTTCACTTCCTATCAAAGAATTCATATAGAAAGTTTTGATGGAGAAAACAGGGTTTCAAATTGAATGAAAAGTTAAATACTTAGGTATTACTATGACAAAGAGATTCATCAAAGTTTTTATGTCAAGGGGAAAAACCACGAGTCAAAATGAAAATATTGCAAGATGAGAATGAAAGGGGAGGATTGGGTTTAGCTGATATGAAATTGGCCTTTGCAGCCCATTGGTTTAGTGTGGATGAAGAAGAGAGTGACATTGATAAATAAGAGACTTCTGGAATTAGAGGGTCATGATTTAAAAGCATGGATATTTGTGGTATGATAAGGTCAAAGTTAATGTGGATTTCAAAAACTATTTATTGAGACATACCATATTGAGAATTTGCAATAGATATAAACCTAAGTTATACGTGAAGATACCTTTATGGATTTCAGTGCAAGAAGTGTTAATAGAAAAGAGGCAATAGGCAAAGAGAAATGGTTAACTTATCAAGAGTTGAAAAACTCCACTCTAATGAGTCAAGGAGACTGTAAAATTAAAACAAGGGAACAACAAACAACGGAAGTTTATAGATTCTAGTGGTTTTCTTATTACAACTAACAAAGATTTAAGTTGGATAAAAAGACTTTGGGTACAGAAAAAAGACAGGTTTTGAAATATTGTTGTGTACAGACAAATATGTTATTGTGAAAACATTTGTTGTTGTTTAGTCGTTTAGTCGTGTCCGCCTCTTCGTGACCCCCTGGACCAGAGCACGCCAGGCCCTCCTGTCTTCCACTGCCTCCTGCAGTTTGGTCAAACTCATGCTGGTAGCTTCGAGAACACTGTCCCACAATCTCGTCCTCTGTCGTCCCCTTCTCCTTGTGCCCTCTATCTTTCCCAACATCAGGGTCTTTTCCAGGGAGTCTTCTCTTCTGATGAGGAGGCCAAAGTCTTGGAGCCTCAGTTTCAGGATCTGTCCTTGCAGTGAGCACTCAGGGCTGATTTCCTTCAGAATGGAGAGGTTGGATCTTCTTGCAATCCATGGTACTCTCAAGAGTCTTCTCCAGCACCATAAGCTTTTATTGAAATTTGAAATGCAAGAAGAACAAATTAAAGAATATATTTGAAATAAATAAAAAAAAGTTTGTTCTGGGTATGAGCTTTTGTGTGCATGCACACTTCTTCAGATACACTGAAACAGAAGTCACCAGACCCTTATATATAGTGGGAGGGTGGGGTGAGGTTTTTCTCAGAAGGGTAGTGGGAGATGGGTGATTGACTCAATGCGTATGGTAAACCTGTTGACGACTGCAATTAGTCCTACAGCAGAAGAATTTCAGAAATAGACCTGGAAGAGAAGTGGCTGAATTACCACTTATTACTAAACTGAAGGGACGCGGGTGGCGCTGTGGGTTAAACCATAGAGCCTAGAACTTGCCGATCAGACGGTCGGCGGTTTGAATCCCCGCGACGGGGTGAGCGCCTGTTGCTCGGTCCCTGCTCCTGCCAACCTAGCAGTTCGAAACCATGTCAAAGTGCAAGTAGATAAATAGGTACCGCTCTGGCAGGAAGGTAAATGGTGTTTCCCGTGCGCTGCTCTGGTTTGCCAGAAGCGGCTTAATCATGCTGGGCACATGATCTGGAAGCTGTATGCCAGCTCCCTTGGCCAGTAAAGCAAGATGAGCACTGCAACCCTAGAGTTGTCTACGACTGGACCTAATGGACAGGGGTCCCTTTATCCTTTACCTTTTACTAAACTGAAAACTATGGAGAGACCTGGTCTGAATAGATATATTGGATTCTTGTCTCATTACACATGCTAAAGCTGTTTTTGGTCATCTGCATACTATCCCGTGCTTTTTCCTGTAGGACTAATTGCAGGTCACCATACCCATTGAGTCAATCACCCATTTCCCAATACCTTTTTGAGAAATACCCCACCCCACCCTCCCACTATATATATAAGAGTCTGGTGACTTCTGTTTCAGTGTATCTGAAGAAGTGTGCATGTGTTACCGGAAAAATCCGAGGGCTTCCTTGGACAAAACAAAGACACCAACCAGGATAACTTGGAGCAAAACCGCAGCCTGTAGGCTTGGCCTTTATTGAACTGTTGCAACAGGGTGTTCTCCTCACTTGCAGGAGAGAGGAAAGACCCAGAAGAATAGTGTGCAAGGTCTTATAAAAACTTTTGAAATTCCCCTCCTCTAGATCAAGCCCACCCCCAGACACATCATGCATACATTACAGAAAGGAGGGGTTGAGGGAGGAGTTGTGGTGGTAACATCATGCATACATTACAGAAAGGAGGGGTTGAGGGAGGAGTTGGTGGTAACCTGAGTGTCTTGTCACCTGGCTGGTTCCTCCTTTGCCCCCCCCCCCCATGAGTCACTTCCAGGAGACAAAGGGGAGTTTGCAGTTTCCTGCCCCCAGAGGGAAGATCTGATCATTGTCCTTTGTTTCAGTCCATGCTGAATCCACTCCCATATGCAAGTTCTTTGTGATCTTGATTGTCTTCTGTCTGGGACCATCAGGGTTGGCATAACAACTGGGCAGGGCTCCTGTGGATGTGCTGAGATGGTGAAGGGATTATGGCTGACCAGAACCAAGCCACCCCCTTTTGATAGCCCTTGTCATATGGAATATGGGGGGGGGGGGGGGTTCCTGCTACACATGCAGACGAAAGCTTACACCCAGAACAAACTTAGTTGGTCTCTAAGGTGCTACTGGACAATTTTATTTATTTATTTCGACTGCGTCAGACCAACACGGCTACCTACCTGAATCTTAAAGAATACATGATTACATTTGTGGGGGAAATTGGGTTATATGCAGAGGGCACAGTGGGAACATATGTGGACCAAAGAATTACAATATACATTGTGTTATGATTCAAAAGAGAATGTGTACAAAATGATGTATCCTTGGCACTTAACTCCTTTAAGGTAATTTAAAATGTATAAAAATGTTCCAAATACTAGTTGCAGGTATAAAGAACATGAAGGTACATTTCATCATGCTTGGTGGACATGTATAAAAAGCTTTAAAATATTGGATACACTGATTCAGAGAATTTTGAAGATATTTTCAACTGAAACCAGAATTGTTCCCGTTGGAAGTTAGGGATATACAATTAGGAAAATACTATGGGACTTTATTTCACTATATGATTACAGCTGTGAGACTTTTAAATGTAAAAAGATGGGAAGACTCATTACCTACAATGGAGGAATGGTTGTTAAAATTACTGGATTTAGCTGAGATGTCAAAGTTGACATGTTTAATCAGAGAAAAGTCATTGTCAACATTTACTAAATATTGGAAACTGCAGACTTCTTGCATGAAAAAGAAAACGAACTCATGATATTTTGGTTTGAGGAATCACCCTTGTTGTAACTTGAAGCCATGAGTTTGGGTCCCAGCCTCTGGGGCAGAAGAAAACAAGTTTACATGGGACAGCCCTTGAGATATTTGAAGATGGCTATCCTATCTCCTCTCAGTCCCCTCTTTCCCAGGCTAAACATACCCTTCTCCTTCAACCGTTCCTCATCAGGCTTGGTTTCCAAGTGTGTGATCCGACAAAGGCAAAATAGAAAGAACTTACTTCCTTTAATCTGGAAATTATATTTCTGTTGATGCAGCCTAGAATAGCATCACACTGTTGACTCATATTAAACTTGTGGTCTACTAAGATCCTTTTCCCGTGTACTACTGACAAGCCAGGTACTCTTCATCTAATATTTGTGCATCTTTTATTTGGTTATTCATGTCTTATGAATGTCAGGAAACCCCTGACATGCCTTTCATTTGTCCTTTTTGAAATTCTTCTTGTAAGTTTTGACCCAGTTCTCCAATCTGTTAAGGTCAACTTGAATCCTGATTTTGTTTTCTGCGGCATTAGCTGCCCTCCCACTTTGGTATCATCTGCACATTGGATGAGCACCCCCTCAATTTCTTCATGCAAGTCATTTATAAAGACATTGAACAACAACAAGCCCATGAGATCTCACCCAGTAGCTCCTTCAGTTTTTTGAAATTGGCCGCCTTAAAGTCCAGAGTGCATGTCCAACTACACTCAACTTTCCCTTGCCTCTATATTGTGAAACCCAGAAGGAAGAAGAAGAGTTTGGATTTGATATCCCGCTGTATCACTACCCTAAGGAGTCTCAAAGCGGCTAACATTCTCCTTTCCCTTCCTCCCTCTCTGTAAGGTAAGTGGGGCTGAGAGACTTCAGAGAAGTGTGACTAGCCCAAGGTCACCCAACAGCTGCAGGTGGAGGAGTGGGGAATCAAACCCGGTTCACCAGATTACGAGTCTACCACTCTTATCCGCTACACCACACTGGTTCTCATGATCACTTCCTCCCAAGTTTCCTGGCACATCCACTTTATCAATCAGTTGGTGTGGCCCAGGTCCAAGATAGATGGCCTCCTTGTTGCTTCTTCCCCCTTCTGAGAAATGAAATGGTCAGCGAGCAACTGGGGAATTTTTGGACCGTATATTCTTAGCAGAGTTGGGAGTCCCAACAGATATTGTGGTAGTCGAAGTCACCCATGACTCTCTTCTGTTTGAATCTCTGATAGTCTGCTCTAGGAAGGCATCACCCAAGTCTTCAGTAAGGCTTGGAGATCCCTGTGTTGAACCCAAGTGAAATGTCCCAGAAGGGCCTGCAAAGCACCATCTTGGTAGTCAAGATAACCCTAAAACTATTTGGTGATTGTGAGAATGAGCTCGTATGTTTGTTTTCTTGCTTGTATATATGCTAATTGGCTTGCTTTGGTGCTGTCTTCATTCATAGGCCTTGGGGTGCTGGGCTCTCAGCCCGGAGAGGGGAAATCCTTGAGACAGCTGCCACCTGTGGCCTCACCAGCCAGGTGTGACAGGAGGTTCTGGGCAAACTGACCTATGCTGCTTGGTGCATAAAGCGTGTTAAACATTTGATTGAGAGCAGACAAGTTATGGCGACCTCTCGCTGATGTGGTGTCCGTTCTGCGTCTGTAATGGCAGTGAGATCTAGCAGGCTGATTTACTGTAAGCTTACCCTTTCTTAAAATAAAGTAGAACCGAACACTCTGGTGTTTTTGACATCCTCCTTTGGCATACCTGCACCAAACCACTCCCATGAACCCTCCTTTGGGCCAGTGGATAAGGATACACCCACAGTAAGGCCACTGTTGTTTCCCTCTCCTACAATTTTTACCCAGATACTGTCAGACTGCCTTCCATGCTCCATGTCACAGATCTCGTCACAAGTACAGTGGTACCTCTGGTTGCGAACGGGATCTGTTCCGGAGGCCCGTTCACAACATGAAAAGAACGCAACCTGCAGTGGCGTGTCTGTGCATGGACAAGTTGTGATTCACTGCTTCTGCGCATGTGCATGATGTCATTTTGTGCTTCTGCGCATGCATGAGCGGCAAAACCCAGAAGTAACCCTTTCCGGTACTTTCGGGTTGCTGTGGAACGTAACCTGAAAGAACGTAACATGAGGTGTGACTGTATGCACATCCTTTACGTATAATACTGCTACTCCTCCCTCCCCATTTCGTCTATTCCTTTTGCACAGGTTATTATCCCCCCCCCCCCCCCGCAGTTGATACATTCCAGTCATGAGTCTCATCCCACCAGGTTTCGGAAGGAAGGGGTTGTGGTCCGTGGCCTTTATAAGACTTGGCAATTTCTCTGTCACTTTGTGATTTTTTGCTCCTGGAAGACAGCACACCTCCCAGGACCTCCTGTTACCTCTGCACCCTGTGGCCTCTGTCCCCCTCAGTGGGGAGTTGCCTATCACCACCACATGGCTCTTCCTCCTCTGGGGAGTGACAGGAATCGTTCTGTATGCTGTCTCTTTCACAGCCACCTTGGTGTGTTCCGAAGTTGGCAGCTGCTGTCCTAGCTTCTCCGGCCCAGAATCGGTGTCTGAGGTGAGGGCGTGGAATCGATTTTGCAGCTTTAGTGACGGAGCATGGCTCCTGACAGTTCTACTTCGGTGTGTCAGATTTCTCCAGGGGTTTGTCTATTTGCAACCTGCGATCTTCCTCCTCCCTAGGGGCACCCCACCTGTGGTGCTGTTCCAGCACAGTCCACTCTGCTCCGTTGAGAAATGCCTCATCTTGCCAGGTAGCTCGAAATGTGGATAGGAAGGCCTCAAGTTCCTGTGCCTCCTCTTCCAGCGAAGAGGAATGTTTTGAACATTCTCGGGAGGAAGACAAACATGGCACAGGTGTTGCAGTTCCCTTGCCATCGATGTCTCTTGGTCCTAAGCACTGTTACAGCACACAGCCTCTCCCTCAAACTCCCCTGGTCATGAGCTCCTGGTCACAAGCTCCCAGAGGCTGCAGTCAGCCAAGCAGGACTGCTGCTGGCTACCAACTTCCTCCTTCAGCCTGGCTTCCTCTTGGCAGTAGCTCCTCTTCCTCAGATCATGTGCTGTAGCACAACACACAGCCACACCCGCAAACAGAGAAACAATAATAGAATTGTGGAATTGCACTCCACAGAGGAAGCCCGCCTACAGCGACTCCTCAACCGTCTTGCCCAAGCCTACAGGGAGTTTGAAGAAGACTAACATCTCTGATCAGAACATCGCCATCAGCATTGGTGACCACACGCTGCTTCCACCATAACCAGCAGCCTCTCCCATCAATGCTGAGCTGGAAAAGCGCATTGGCAAGGCAGCCACAGCAACGACTCACCTCTCCCAAAGGGTATGGGAGAATGTGATGCTAAAGTCCAACACCAAGATGAAGGTCTACCAGGCTTGCGTGTTGAGCATTTATGGAAGTGAGTTGTGGGCAACTTATACCTGCCAGGAGTGACGTCTCCGCACACCTCAATATGTGCTGCGTCAGGAGGATTTTGGGTCTCACATGGCAGGATGGAGTCTCAAAGGTGTGCTCTCCCAAGCTCACATTCCCAGCATGTTCACCGCTGAGACCGCTGGGAGGAGCGCAGATTGGATTTGATACAGTGGTGCCCCGCAAGACGAATGCCTCGCTAAACGAAAAACCCGCAAGACGAAAGGGTTTTCCGATTTTTAGCAGCTTCGCAAGACGAATTTCCCTATGGGCTTGCTTCGCAAGACGAAAGCCCATAGGGAAATTTCCGGGGACAGCGGGAAGCGCAGCGCGCCTTCTCCTCTGTTCCCGGACCTGTCCTAAGGCTTGCGGTGGGAGGTCCGGGAACAGAGGACAAGGCGCAAAGGGCTTCTCCTCTGTTCCCGGGGCTTGCGGTGGGAGGAGGGTTTTTCCTCCCCACCGCCAACATTCAGAACAGCATTCTGAATGTTGGCGGTGGGGAGGAAAGCCCTCCTCCCACCGCAAGCCTTCAGGACAGGTCCGGGAACAGAGGGGAAGGTGCGCAGCGAATTAATTTCGTCTTGCGAGGCACCACTGTATTCCGCTTTATCACTCCCCTTCAGGAGTCTCAAAGCGGCTAACAATCTCCTTTCCCTTCCTCCCCCACAACAAACACTCTGTGAGGTGAGTGGGGCCGAGAGACTTCAAAGAAGTGTGACTGGCCCAAGGTCACCCAGCAGCTGCAGGTGGAGGAGCGGGGAAGCGAACCCGGTTCACCAGATTACGAGACTACCGCTCTTAACCACTACACCACACTGGCTCTCCAATTGAAGAAACGCCCTGGTGCATCTGCAGCAGCCCAACCGAACGCCTTCCTCTGCCCCGACTGCAACAAAACATGTCTCTCCTGCATCGGTCTCTGCCGCCACAGCAGGCGCTGCAACTCTCCAAGGGTTTGACTTCACCCCCCAAATGCGCACTCTCCCATTCTCTCCCTAGACAGAATTGTAGACTTGGAAGGGGTTCCCAAGGGTCATCTAGCCCAGTCCCCTCAATGCAGGAACCTGCAGCCTCCAAGCAGCTCAGGCAGGCAACCTGCCTCCGTCCAAAAGAGCTGCTTTCATTTTTATTTCATTATAGAAAGCTTTTGCTTGGTCGGAAGGGTCCTCCTCTTCTTGGCTGCGTCCAGAACCCCCCCCGCTCTCTTGCAATGGGACGCGCCAAGCCCAGCCCAAGGCGCGCCTGCGCCGAGCGCCGGCCCCGCCCCCGGCCTCTTCCACTGCTCCGTTCAGCGGGAGGGGGAGACGGCAGCAAACCCCTCCTCCTCTGGCGCGATTGGTGGCGCCCGGCAGCTGACCCGCCAAGGGCGTCGGGAGGGCGGGCTCAGTCTGCTGCGTCGGCTCGGCCAGGCAGCAGCTCGAAGCAGGGGTCCCTGCTTGCTCTCCCTCCCTCCGTCCCTCCCTCCGCCGGGCTTTTCACGGACGCCATGGTCTCCCTCCTCTGCTGCGGGCCGAAGATGGCCGCTTGCGGGATCGTGCTCAGCGCCTGGGGCGTCATCATGCTGGTGAGGAGGGAAGCGTGTGTGTGCGAACGCCCAGATGCGTGTCGGGGCGGCGGGGGCTGACAGCCCTTGGTGCTTCTTCTCTTCCCCTCCATTAACCCATCCGAGTTTGGCCCCCGCCCCTTGATCCGGGGCTGCTGCACCCAGAGCGGCTGATTCAGACGTGCAACAGGAGCAGCAACCGGAACTGCAAGGAGCCCTTTTTTTGCGGGGAGGGTGCAATGAAGGGAAGATGAATTTGGGGGGCATGGGGGGAAATATTTGGGAGCAAGGGCAGAATGGGGGGGAGGTGATGGGGAGAGGTGCCCTCTCCCACGAATTTAGTAATTAAGCTTATTTTCGGGCGGGGGTGTCTCCCTTGGCCACTGGCAGCCTTTCCCCTCCACTTCCTCCTCCAGCTTCCCCATTAGAGGCTTGGAAAGGGTGACTGTGGCTCAGGCGGGTGTCAGTCACTGGGCGAGGGGGGGCCACCAGGTGGGTCTGGGGGGCTCCCTGGTCCTGAATGGGGCAACTGTGCCCCTGCCTGGGAGTCATTTTGGACTCACAGCTGTCCATGGAGGCGCAGGTCAATTCTGTGTCCGGGGCTGCTGTTTACCAGCTCCATCTGGGACGCAGGATGAGACCCTCCCTGCCCCCTGACTGTCTGGCCAGAGTGGTGCATGCTCTAGTTATCTCTTGCTTGGGCTACTGCAATGCGCTCTTCGTGGGGCTACCTTTGATGGTGACCCAGAAACTACAACTAATCCAGAATGTGACTGGGAATGGCCGCCAAGACCACATAAGACCGGTCTTGAAAGACCTGCATTAGCTCCCAGTCCATTTCCAAGCACAATTCGAAGTGTTGGGGCTGACCTTGAAAGCCCTAAACGGCCTCAAAGGCCCAGTAGACCTGAAGGAGCGTCTCCACCCCATCGTTCTGCCTGGACACAGGTCCAGAGCCAAGGGCCTTCTGGCGGTTCCCTCATTGTGAGAAGCAAAGCAGGGAACCAGGCAGTGGGCCTTCTTGGTGGTGGCGCCCACCCTGTGGAACGCCCTACCAACAGATGTCAAGGAAATAAAGAACTACCTGCCTTTTAGGAGACATCTGAAAGCAGCCCTGTTTAGGGAAGTTTTTAATGTTTGATGATTTACCGTGTTTTTAATATTCTGTTGGGAGCTGCCCAGAGTGGCTGGGGAAACCCTGCCAGATGAGTGGGGCATCAATCAATGAATACATGTAATAAGAATTACTAGTACTACAACTACTATAGGGGGTGGCCATCATGGCTCCCCCTGCCCCCCACTCTCCGGAGAGACTACCCCTCTTTCTCCTCTGCTCCTTTAGGTGCTGCTGGGCATCTTCTTCAACGTCCACTCAGCGGTCCTCATCGAGGACGTCCCCACCACCGAAGAAGACTTCACGTGAGTGGGGCAGGGTGGGGTCCTTCTTTTCCTGTGGGGTGGTGGGCAGTGGCAGCAGCAGCCTTGGGGCTGGCGAGGGGGGAGGATCAGCCTGGAAGGAGAACTGATGGGTGCCAAACACACACAACCCCCCCCCCCCACTGCCTTGGGTTAGCTGCTGCTCCTGGCGGGAAAGGGGGTCGTGAAGTGGGATTCTGGAGGAACTGTGGGGCAGTGTGGGAGCTGGGAACCTGACCACCCTCTTTCTCTCTCTCTCTCTCTCCTCCCCCCCAGAGGTGGTCCAGACAAGATTTACGCCCTGTATGAGCAAGTCAGCTACAACTGCTTCATCGCAGCCGGCCTCTACGTCCTCCTGGGGGGCTTCTCCTTCTGCCAAGTGCGCCTCAACAAACGGAAGGAGTACATGGTCCGCTAATGGCGCCCACGCCCAGCCCCAGGCTCTCGCCTCCTGCCGGTGGGGCCGACCCTCTCCTTCTGATTCTGATATTTATTCCCTCTTTGGACATTGGGGCTCTGCTTTGGGGTTCCTCAGCCGTCGTTCTCCACGCAACGGATCCTCTGGCCGCCCCAGGTCCAGGGTCTGGCGGCTGGGAAAGGGGGCTGGTGGGTGGGGAGAGAGGGCGGAATATTTCCTTTTAAATCATATATACATATATATATCCGTTTGTGTTTGTGCGGGTAAAGTGCAGTTTCCCAACTTGGTCCAGAGCACAGTTTACAAAAGGAACATATCCAGGGCTGCTCTTGGCTGCTGCACCTTCTCTCCCCCCGCCCCCCCCCCGTGCATCACCTGACCCACTTCTGCCTGCCAACGCCCTCCCTGCGACGGCCTCTCCTCGCCATCAAAGACCAGCAAGAGCTGGTTTTTGCTGGCAGGATCTCTGTGCCAGGGTTGTTGTGTAAATAGCACAAGGTGTGCCCCCCCCCGCAGTATGTGTACAGTGAAAACAGCCCCCACCTCTTCTTTTCCAAGTCTCTGTTGTCTCTTTAACCGTGCTTGAAAGAGCCAGTCCATTCCAGTCCCAGTCCTTTTTGTGTCTTGATCCTAGAACTTGGGTGTTTCTTCCCCAGTGTTCGTTGTGCAGACGTTGACTCTCTTCTTGTTGTAGGACCAAGGGGTGGCCAGGCAACTTGCCCTAGTCTCTGCCCCTGTTGCCAACAGCCCCCCCCCCCAAGCTGGCACATGGGGCTGCAAGCTCAGTTGGCCCTTCACGCTTGACTTGCAGACTTGGCCTGGAAGTGGCTGCTCAGAGCTGCGGATTTGAGAGTGGAATGCTTGTATGCTGTACAATGGGGTGTCCCCTCAGCAACCTTTTGGGCCCTCGATCAGGATGTGGTGTTGGGAAAGAGGGGCTCTGAGTTGGGGGTGCAGTGGGGGGGTCTGGTTGTGCACCCAGGGGACTAACGCGTTGAAAGTTGTCCTCCTCTCCATTTGGTCACCTGTGCAATAAACAGTGTTTGATCTGTGTGGGCTGTTTTGTTGTTCTGTTCCTCTTCCTCGGTGCCACCCCCCAATTTTGGGGAAGGGGGGGCATTGGCCAAGACTGCTAGTCCTGCCATTCTCTGTACTTGGCTTTCAGGGAGAGAGGGAAGCCTGTGATTCTATAAAAACACCAGAAGGTCCTGACTGCTGGGTCAGGCCAGCGGGGACCTATTGACCTCACAGTGGCCAAATACCCCAAAGGTCTTAGGAATCGGGATAGACTGCCTCTGGACCTGGAGGTTCCATAAGGACACCAGAAGATCCTGGCTCTCGGATAAGGCCGAAGGGGCCCCGTCTGGTCCAGCATCTTGTCCTCACAGTGGACAGCCGGGTGCCCCAGAGGGAATAAGCCCATCTGAGTGCAGCAGCAACTCACCCCACACCTTCCCCGGGAACTTGTGCTCAGAGGCATACACTGCCCAGACAGTGGAGGCAGGACATGGCTATCATATGCTGTTCGCCATGTATTGCCGCCTTCTCCCTCGGTTTGTTTGAAGCTGCCGGTAGAGGTAGAAGCAAGTTTGTGCTTTGTTGCGAATCTAACGAAACGCTGGGGCAGGAACGGCTCACAGGAGGCTCCAGTTAATAGGAGGAATCTGTCAAAAATACAATAACCCATCCATCCCAGTTTAAACCATTCACGTGGGGCCCTCTCTAGGTCCAAGCAAGACAGGAGGATGCCAAGACTCAAATGCAGAAAGGGCAGGGAGCTCTTTGGACCCAGCTGAGTCATGGGGGGGAGGGGAGTTTGTGCCCACCACACACCTCACAGTCTCCAATCTCCAGTGTTGCTGCCCACCTGTAAAGGTTGCTGGCATCCTTCTGTCGTGGGAGGCGATGGAGGAGTGTGCCTCTGGGGCGGTGCAGTGAAGGCACAGTTCTGCAGCCTGTAGCTTCCCTTCCTATCACAATATGGGATCGCTCCGGCAGTAGAGCATGAGACTCATTTGTATATCGACATAATTTTTTATTGAAACTTCAACGTACGATGGAATAAAAACCAATCTAATATAAACACAACATAGAGGGAGAAAAAGAAAAAAAGAGAGAAAGAAGAAACTGCAGAGAAGACGCCTTCATTGCAAGACCCTCGGGGCTCCCCCCCCCCCCCCACGCTGCGCCTCTCGCTCCCGCCGGGGCTGGACCTCGCAGCTAGACTGCCTCTGGGCCTGGAGGCTCGGCGGAGCCCAGGCGACGCCATCCCCGGCTGAAGGCATGTCTTGGGGCAGGGAGTTCCGCAGGCGGCGGGGGAGAACGGGAGTCACAAGGGCTTTTCTTCAGGTTTCCTTCCTTTCTCGGGGCGGGTGTCACGTGCCCCAATGAAGCGGCGCCCATAGAGCCTCGGGTCCTCCTCGGGCTAGAGGGGCCCATTTTTCCCGCCAGGACGATGCCGAAGTCCCGCCCCTTCCTCCGAGGCCTTGCTCCCCATTGGCAGCGCCAGGAGGGGGGGGGGAGGAGCGTCCGCGGCATAGAGGAGCGCGAGGGCTAGAAGGGCGGAGAGGAAGCGCGGTCGCCATGGAGACGGGCGAGGGCGGGACCATAGAGTGTCGGCGAGGGGAGGCAGCAGAGCGGCCGGGTCTCCTTCCCGGAGCGGCGGCGGCGGCGGCGGGGTCGCCATGACGTCCGCCTCCACCAAGGTACCCGGGGAGGCGGAGGGGCGGGCAGCGCCGCCGCCAGGGATTCTGGGAGGAGGGGAGGGGGCCTCTGAGCATGGGCAGAGCTCGCTCCCTCCGGGGCTGGGTCGCCCTTCTTCGGCTTGGGGCCTCTTCCGCCGCCCCCTGCGTCCCGCCCGAGACCCCGAGGGAGAGCGGGGGGGGGAGGCGACGGGGGGCCACTGCGGCGGGTTGGGCTGGATGACCCCTGGGGATCCCACGCCGCTCAGCGCGGTTGGGGAGCTTCAGCTGGGGCACAGTTCAGGTGGCAAGAGGGTCTGAGCCCGGGACCCCACCCTGGCCCTTCTGCCCGGGCTCCCCATTCAAAGTGCTGGTTTTGAGCTAGAAAGCCTGAGGCAGGTCGGGACCCTCCAGGGCCACCTCTCTCCCTGCCCGGACCCTGAGATCCTCCTCCTGGCCTGAGGCCCTTCTTCACGTTCCTCCCCCCTTGGCATCGCCAGAGCGGGGCCTTTTCTGCAGTGGCTCCCCCTCGGAGGAAGACTCGCCTGCCGCCTGCTTTCAGCACCAGGCAGAAAGCATTCCTCTTCTTGCAGGCCTTTGGCCTCCTAAAGGTCTTTGGGCTTATCTGCAGGTTTTCTAGAAAAAAGAGGCACCAGAGCTCACCGCAAGCTTCTCCCTTCTTCTCTTAGCATGACAATGGCGCCGCCTGAGAGGGGCCTGAGCTGAGATCCAGCCGGGAAAAAGCCCTTGGTTATTGCTTTGTTTTCCCTTAAGCTATTTATTTTGTGTTTTGATGTTGTAAACCGCGCTGCGATCTACAGGCAAAGAGCAGTATACAAATTCAATAAATGAACGAACGGATAAATAAATAACATACTCTGTGCATGCTCAGAGGCACCCAAAGAAGCACTCCTCCTGGCAGGTGTGTGTGTGTTTTGCATGCCTCCCCCCCCTTATTTCCACAAGCAAAAATACCTTTGGTGGAGGGCAAGAGGGCTCTCAGCCAGGGGGCTTTGCAGCTGCCCCCCCCCCGCGCACCCTTTCTCCCCCCTGCCTTCTTCAACAAACTTCTCTCCCCTCCACAGGTGGGCGAGATCTTCTCTGCCGCTGGCGCCGCTTTCACCAAACTGGGCGAGCTGACCATGCAGCTGCACCCCGTGGCCGACTCCTCGCCAGCCGGGTGAGCCCCACAGGAGGGAGGGAGGGAGGCCCCCCCCAACTATGCTTCTGTGATCTCAGTCAGGGGGCTGCCCATCTCTTCCAAGGGTTGGGGGCAATATGGGATGCATGCTCCACAGGCTGAACCCAGAGCTGTCCCTGGGCTCCCTTGCACCTTGGCAAGGAAATGCGCCCTCACCATGGACCGGAAACTCAAAAAGGCTGCATTTTGTCAACTTTTGTGCTCTGCTGGTGAACTACGGTCCTCATGGGGGGCAAATGAGCTGCTGGGTTCCTAGCCACTCTAAGCCACAGCGGAGAGCAGTGGTTTTTAATAACAATTAATAATCATAATAAATTTTATTTATACCCCGCCCTCCCGGGCCAGAGCCGGGCTCAGGGCAGTTAACACCAGTAAAATGACAGTAAAAAAGCAATTTAAAATACAGGTAAAATGCAATTTAAGATGCAGCCTCATTTTAAAAGTAGCCCATAGATCAAAACCATAAGGGGAGGGAAACATAAGGGTCAGAGTGAGTCCAAACCAAAAGCCAGGCGGAACAGCTCTGTCTTGCAGGCCCTGCGGAAAGATGTCAAGTCCCGCAGGGCCCTAGTCTCTTGGGACAGAACATTCCACCAAGTCGGGGCCAGTACTGAAAAGGCCCTTGCCCTAGTTTTTGCACCAACCCCTAAGTGTGCCCCCCCAGCACTAAAATCTTCACATAGCCTGGGACGACCTTTTCCCATGCGTCCAACTGACGTGCCTCCGCACGGGCCTGTGATTCTATCTATACTATATGTATAAGTTGCAAGTCGCCATATAGATCTAGGTGTGTGTAGTATAGAACAGTGTTAAATATATGTTATATATTCTATTAAGAACATGCAGATAACTGCATGGCCCAGCACCAGTTCTGAGGTCCAAGTGCCATGGGAACAAGGTTGGGCCCCACTGCGGACCCCACCCAGCACCCACGCCCTCCCACCCATAGGCTCTCCCTGTGCAGGGGGGTCAAGAGGTTGCATGCCCTTTTTTGCATTTTGGGGGTGGGAATGTTGCTGGAAGGGCATCCCTGGCAGCAGAAGGGGCGGGAGGAGGAGGAGGAGGAGCAGGTAGCAGCGGTGCAAGAATCCTGACCCCCCACTCCCCACTGTCCCCCCCAGGGCCAAATGGACCGATGCAGAGATCTCCCTGCTCCGGGCCTCTGTCCAGCGCTTTGGAGACGACCTAAACCGCATCAGTGCTCTCATCAAAGACCGGACTGTGTAAGGGCTGTTGGGGGGCAGCTGGGGGGCGGGTGGGGGGTCCTTGCACAGCCCTAGAGAGGCCGTTCCACAGGGCAGCGTAGGAAACAGGTGCTGGACGTAATCAAGCTTGTTTATTTCCGTTTTGCGTCCTGCTCCTGCTCTCCTCACAGCAGCCAGGCTTTTGCACTGGGGTGACCGGCTCTCTAACCACTGCACGGCGCTCCTGTTGAGGGAATCTGACCTCTCCTCTCCCCCCGACCCCCAGGGCCCAGCTGAAAGGGGCGGCCAAGCGGAAGGTCTACGAGGACAGCGGGCTGCCCCTCCCCTCGGAGTCCCCCAAGAAGGGGGCCCGCAAGGGGCAGCCACAAGGCGCCCCCTCCACCCAGGGGGCAGGGGGCCACCCCGACCCTTCGGCTCCCCCTGCGAAGAAGCAGAAGGCGTCTGGTGAGTGGGACCGGGGGGGGGGGGCTTTCTCTCTCTCTCTGTTTTGGGGGTCTCTCTGTCCTAGGAGCAGGGGTCTGCGTGCTCACCCCCATTAAACCAGGGTCTCTCCCCCTTCCGACAGACGTGACCCTCAGTGCTTTGAACGACTCTGACGCCCACAGCGACCTGGTGGACATTGAAGGCTTGGGAGACGCCCCCCCTGCCAAGAAGCTGAACTTCGACCAGGGTAAAGACTCGGGGGTACCGAGTGGGTGCTGGGGGGCCCCTCCCTCCCTCTCTTTCTCCCCCCCCCCATGGGGAATTGGCTCCTCACACCTACTTTGTGGGGTTTGGTTGGTGGGCTGGGTGAGAGGTGCCGGGTGCGAAATGTCCCCGGGTTAGGGGGCTGGGCTCCCCCCGCTGGGTGGGGCAGGGGCCTTATGGGTGGACTGGACTGTGGGCCCCCCGTTCCCCCTCCCTCCAGCTCCCTGGTCCTTTCTCTCTCTCTTTCTAGACAGCCTGAATCTGGACTCTGGACTCCTCATGACCCCTGGCACAGACCTGCCCCTCCTCTCCCGCTGACGGACCGCTTGCCCCTGCCCTCCTGTGGGGGGCTCCCCCACCGATCTTGTGGCCCCCCATGCAAGCACTGCCACTCCAGGCCAAGGACTGGTCCTCCTCATCTGGTCCTCCTGCCTCCGGGAAGGGGAGTTCATCTATCTCAACTCCTCACCCTCCTCCTGGATCTTTGCCCCCCCCCCCCCAGTGGGGAGAGGAGAGGTTGAGGAGTTGGGGGGCTGCCCCCTCCTTCCCCACCTGGGTGTTCTCACGCTCCACTCCTCACCTGTCCTGCAATGATGGATGCAGCTGCCCTCAGTCCCTGCTCACCCAGGGCGGCCCCCTTGACTCCCTCGCTGCGCCCCATGGGGCAGGACTCCTTCAAATGGGGGGGCCTCCTTAGCTTCACCCCCCCCAGTGTGGTTTTGTCCTTTTGTATGATGATGATGGTAGCAATAAAAGCCTCCTCCCTCCCTCCTGGATCTCCTGTCTCTTTGAGCATCCCATCTTGCGCCCGAGGCCTCTGGAGACAGCAGCACCAGGGATTGGGGGGGGGCACTGGTGACACACAGACCCCCCAGCAATTTGGGACCCAGGGGCTGAGGGGGGGCGGCCTGGCAGGTCTGGAGGGAGAGTCCTTTGGTGGGAGAATTTCATTGTTCTGTATGGGACAATGACAATAAAGATATCGTATTGTATTGAGAAAGTGAGCAGAGCAGGACATCTCTGTCCCCCCCCCCCTCGCCATTTCCTCTCCCCAGCCTCTTTTTTACGTGCCCCCCATCTCCCCGCCCCCCATTTCCTGCCCCCCCCCGGCGTGCGTGCCAGGCCCACGGGAGCAGCGCGAGCAATACTGGCTGGACAATGCAGTGCCAATATTTCTGTGCTGCTACGGCGGGAGGAGCCTCAGTGTGGAGGGGGGGCGCGGTCCGCTGGGGGTGTGTCCAGAGGGGGCATCTGCTTTCCATCATGTGGGGAGGGTGGGGAGAGGCCCCCCCCCCGCTCTCTTCCCCCCTCGAAGTCCTGCCTGCCCTCGCGTCAACACCACAAGACGGTTTGTGGATTCCCAGACCACCAAACAAACCATGTTGTGCTGCTTGGGCGGAAGCAGGATCCAGTCCAGAACTGTTGGGGGGGGTCAGTGCTGGTTCTGCCCCCCACCCCCCAAAACACGCTCACCTTGCAAGTTCAGAGCTGCCGACCTCAGCACCTTTGGTTTCTCTTGTGCCATTTCCCACTCCTGGGGGGTGGAGAGAAGAAGGGGGCCTGTATACTTTTTTTGAGGGAGTGTGTGTCAGGAAGGAGCTTGCTAAACTGGGATAAAATCACTGGCAGGGGGACCCTCTTATCATCATCATCATCATAAAATTTTATTATTTATACCCCTCCCCTCTGGCCACTCTTGAACCCGTGCCTGCAGTTCTGTGCAACGTCTGCATTTTGGGAAACGCGTCCCTGTGTGTCCCCACCCCAAACTCCTTCCCGAAGTAGCTGGGGTGCTCCCCACCCCACCCCACGAAGAACACGGGGCGGCCAGGGTGCCCCCCACCAAGGGGGAGGCTTTGCAGGCCCCCCAAGGGCAGCAGGAGAAAATGGACCGGACCGGGGGGAGGGCAAGGCCAGCACCCCCTTCCTGGCTGCTCAAGGGGCAGCACCCCCCCCACCCCCGCCACAATTTGCACACAAGCAATTCATGCCAAGGGGGGGTGGGGGGGGTCATGCAATTGTGCACACATCCGGCTGCATCCTCAAAAGGCCATGGGTCCGGGGGGGGCATTTGTCCTCCCCAAAAGAGCCTGTCTCTCCCTATGGGGGGGGGGAATATATTTGATAGATAGGACAGGCCGACGCCTAAGAACATGGGACCCCCCGCCCCTTTGTGGGGAGCCGATGGGTCTGTGTGCAGTTGGGACAAAGCCCTGCCTTCCCCATTATTCCCGAAATCTCTTTTGCAGACCGTATTTCAGTTACAAAGAAAATAGCATTTTTGTCCTGTAAAACTAGCTCCATCCCCCCCCCAACATGCTGGGCAGCCCTGTTTAGGGAAGTTTTTAATGTTTGGTGTATTTATCGTTTTTTTAATATTCTGCTGGGAACTGCCCAGAGTGCCTGGGGAGGCCTGGTCAGATGGGTGGGGTATAAGTAATAAATTATAAATAATAATTAATAATAATAATAATAATAATAATAATAATAATAATAATAATAAACAACTAACTGCTCCCCCCCCCCATTTCGCCATGTTCCATTTTAACTGGAAAGGAAGTGTTCACTTCGATTCCATTTTTGTTTTTTTGTTTTTTTGCAGGGGTATCTCATTCTCCCACCCCCTCAAAAAAGTGACCCCCAAACTCTTTCCTAAGAATTCGCCGCCTCCATTTTCCGTCTCTCCACCCTCCCCACCTATTTTCTCCAACGTTGCAAATGGCCGAAGAGCAGTTCTGAGGCGCCTGGAGCCTTTGCCTGGCCGGCCTCCTCAGGAGCCACAAGGTGTGATTTGCTCCAAAGGAAAACGGGGGGAAGTAGAGGACTTGGAGGGGGTGTCCCCGGAGGGCTGGGGGTGTGGGGATTCGTGGGTCTTTTTCGGAGCAGGGGGTGCTCATTTGTGGACAATGAGTTGAAAGGACACCCACAAAATGCTGTCTTGGGGGTACAGGGACTGGCAGTGGGGCAGATGGCAGTCAAATCATCGATGGCCCCAAGCCTTGCTCTCCCTATTTCCCTCTTTTCAGGGTTGGGGGCTCTGAAAGCTTATATACATATTTTGTGGGGTGGGGGATCGAAATATTTTTTTGGGGGGGCTTGATTAATTTTTTTCTTGTGGAGGGAGAGTAAAAAGGAACCTGTTTTGCTTCAGAGGTGTATCCAGCTGCTGTTTTTGTGTGTGGTGGGTGCCCTTAAATTTCAGGATTCTCGGGTGGGGGGTGGCGTGACCCCCCCACCACTGAAAAACACCAACCCCACCCCTTTGTTTTGCAGTGAGACACCCAAGAGGCGTCCGGGCCCGATCCTTCCTTTGGGAGGAAGAGGCTGACGCCTTTGAGGGCAGGGTGTGGTGTATTCTGTAAATGACGGGTTTCTTCTGAAAGGAGGGGGTCCGCATGGGGGGCCGGGCTCCTCTCTCTTAATTGTGGGGTGTCTTGCGGTCTAATTCTGGGGTTCCCGGGGGCTTCACCCCCGCAAGATCCGAGCCTTTGTTGTCCTGGGAGCCTCTTTTTGCTGTTTTCCAACCACACAGGGTGTGCTTTTAGGCTATTTTGGTGAGGTGAGGTTTCACCCTTCTCTGTTTCAGGATCGGACCCCCACCCCCTTTTTTGGCCTACGAAGCCAGTTTCGGGGTGTCCTCTGGGGGTTGCCCCCCCCCGGATTTTCTGGATCCTGTCTGGGGCCTGCCAGGCCTCTCAGCTGCCTGCACCACACACTGCCCTGCTTGCAGCAACTGTGGAAAGGAACACACCCAGCTCCTCCCGGGGCAAGGACAGTCCTGAGCCGGCCCCGATCCCCACGCCACCTCCCTGGGCACCTCCAACTTACCTCCTCTGCTGCCCCATTGCCCCCATCCGGGCGCTGGGGGGGCGGGTTTTCCAGAAGCCCTTAAAAAGCACTTTTACACCCACGGAGAGATAGCAAGAGGGGGCCCTGGTGCCTTTGCCACCCAGTCCTGGCACGCTGCCCGCTCTGGATCCGCGTGGGGTTTGTGTGCGTGTGGCCCCCCCTCCTGCAAAAGGGAGGAAAAATTGGCCCCCCGCTTTTTGTTCAGGTCCCAGAATCGGGGGACCCCCTTCCAGCTCGCCCCACTCTTAGATTTTTCCAGGGAGTCCAGATTCGGAGGGTGTGGGGGGCAAAAGGAAATAAAAGAAAATAAGAGGGGCCCCCTCCCCAAGCAGGCCCCCCCAGGAGCTGCCAGCCCTTTTCCGTGCGATTGTGGAGGCAACGAGAGAGGGAGAGAGAGAAAAAAAGAGCAGGGGTGAACGGAGAAAAGCCTGGTCCTTTTTCCCCCTACGCAAGTTTCTACACTTGAAAAAGCCCCTTTGGGGCGCTTGGAAAAATCTGCAAAAAATTCAGGGGGGAGCCTTGGTGCCCCACTGGCGGCGTGCGGAGTTTGGGGTGGATCCGGGCAGGCGCTCCCCGGGGAAAAAATAGCTTTTGAGTGGCTCCGTCTCCCGCCAGCTTCAACGTCCCCAGCTGACTTTGACACGGTGCCAACTTGCAAGGCTGGCTTGGCAGCGGCTCAGCTTTTCAAACGGCCACTCTGGCTCCCTTCCCCCCCCTCCCTGGACGGAGGGCGCCCCACGGCACGGGGCCAGGCTTCGGCCTTGCAGCCCCCCCAGGTCCCCCCCCATGTGAGTGTGCTTTTCTCCACAAGCCAGACCGGTGTGTTGGGGTGTGTGAGTGTGTGTGCGTTTCTGCGCCTCTCGCTTTCCTGCCACAGAGGCTGTTGAATCTGCCGATGCAAAACGCCAGCTGGCTTTACCAGGCAGCGCCAAAGCCCCCCCCCCCCGCCCAAAACGGGGCCTTGGCAAGGCAGGCAGGCCTCCCTGGCACAGGGCATGCGCCCCCTCCCAGGCAGGGGCTGGGGGGCACCCTGACCCCCCTCCCCCTGCAGGCCCCCTCCCCATCTGCAAGCAGCCCCCTCCCCACCTTCCTCTCAGAGCGGCCCCCCCCCAAAAGAGCTGCTCGCCTGCCCCTAGCAGGAGAGGTCAAAGGGCAACGGCCTCCGTTTGACCTCCCCAGGGCGGGGGAGGGGCAGCAGGTTCCCGGGAAGAAGTGTCAATCAACCTGCAGGCGGCAGAGGTCAAAGGGCAGCGGGGGGCTTCTGTGCAGCGCAGAGCGTTTCCTCCATGGCAGGGAGCCCCAGTAGTCATCACTGGAGGGGAGCTGGGGGTCCCGCGTTTCATGGAATTGTAGCGTGGGGACCCCAAGGGACATCTAGTCCAGCCCCCTTTTGCTTGTGGATCTTGGCCCACCAATTGCATATGTTTTTTTTGGGGGGGGGACAGCTGGTTGGTTGGTTGGTTAGGGCAGCAGTGGCATTTATTTTATTTTGAGGGGGGCAGCTGTATGTGTTCCTTTCCAGGCCTTGGTTGGTTTTGCGAGATGACACCCCCCCCCCCAGCTGGCAGGGCCTCTTCCTCCTCTTCCGCTGGGGTTTCATTTCCTGTAATTCGGCCCCCCCTCCAAACCACCTTGTGGGGCACATTCTTCTTGCCTGCAGACATTTTTAAACTCGCCCCCCCCTCCCAAAAACGCAAAGTCAATAAGGAGCCAGTGGGGTCCTTGCTTCAAGGTCCTTTTATTACAGAATTGCAAAATGCACAGCAGATCCACCAGCAGTGGCAAGGGGGGGGGGGGAATTCCCTGTTTCTAGCAATGCCCCCCCGACCCCCAGGGCAACCCCCCTCCCCAATTCCCTAACAGAAAAATATATATTATATATTTATAGAAGATATGTACAAATTATATATATATACATAGAATAGAAAAATAATCCTGCAAATGCTGCGCCCCCCAGCCATGGTTTATACAGTACATGATTGGGTAGCGGAAGGCCAGGGGCGGGTGGGATAAAAGACCCCTTTCAGTCCATCTTGGTACACAGTTCTTCCTGGGGGAGGGGGCATCCTTGTCCCAGTGAAGTCAGGGAATAACACTTCTGGGCCCCCCAATGCAAAGTCACTCCTGGGCTCCCCCACCTGAGAAACTCCAAGGGTGCCCCCCACTTTGTATGGGGATGTTGGGGGAAGTTTAAAGAAGAAGACTCCCTTATTTCCTGCTGGAGGGTATCTCCCCCCCCCCCAACGAAGACCAGCTCCGAGCACAGCCTGATGCGAACCCCCCAACACAAGGAATGGAGCTGGAGTGCCCTTTGCCGTCGCCTGGGGGGGGGTCAGCTATGGGGCTGGGGGCGTGAGGGGGACCCCCGCAACAAAGAGCTTTTTCGGGGGGGAGTCAATGTCCAGTCCTCCTGCAACGAGAAGCAGAGATGGGGGTGAGGGGTAGAGAATCAGTATCGTGCCCCCCGTAACTGCCCCCTCCCAGGTACCCCCCCATTTTGCTCACGCTCTAGGAGCCCCCCACAAATGAGAATGGCCCCTCCCACCGGCAATGCTAATGTTGTTCTTCCATGTTTCCCCCTTTTCTTTTTCTACCTTTCCTCTTCAGGGTTTCCAGCCTTGGGGGGGTCCTTGTGCTTGGGGAGGAGGGGAGCCTGGAAGAGGGGAGCAGATGGGGGGGGCAAAGGTCATGTCACTTCACCTAGAGAAGCCTGCAGTGGCAGAGGAGGGCCCCCCAGGGTCATCCATCCCAACCCCCTCCGACCCACCTCTGGAGATGCCAGGAGTGGGGGGTCGCAGCGCTGGGGGGGCTGGGAAACTGGGAGAGAGAGACAGGGAAACAATTAGGGGGGGCTGCCCCTGCGAATCCCCTCCCTCCCCGGGTCTCCTCTGCGCCCCACACTCACCCCATAGCTGGTCCCCGGGCCGGGGCTGCTGCCGTGGAGGCCGCTGGGGGGCGCCCTGCAAAAGCAGGACAAGCTGAAGCTGGAGCTGCGGGGCCAGGTGTCCCCCCCCCCCATTTTGCACCCCCTAAAAGAAAAGCCTCACCTGCTGCTGGGGGGCCCCCAAACTCTGGGGAGCGTCTCGCTCATGGCCTCAACCTTGCAAGAGAAAAAGGGGAAGGGCAATGAGCGTTTGCAAGCGGGGGCTTTCAGGGGGGGGCACATGCAGAGCCCCCCTCTTGCAATGCGGCTATGGGGGGCGCTCACCCCCAGCCCGCTGTCCAGGCAGACGCTGCTGCGGCGGCTCCGGGGGGGCCCGGCCGGCTCCTCCTTCCGCGGGGGGGTCCTGCAAGGAAGGAAAGGCGGGGGGTGAGTTGCGTCACGGGCTGCGCCGGGACCCCCCCCGCGGACCCCCCTCTCCTACCCGCAGGACCCCGGCAGGAGGGGGGCGCTGTTGGACCTCCGCAGGGCCCCCCCCGCCCCGCTGGGCTCCACTTCCATGCGCTCCATGGGGGGCCCCCCAGCCCGACGCGTCGCATCCCAGCCCCCCCCGGAGGAAGAGGCGGCGAGCCAGCCGCGAAGTGGGGGGGCTCTTCTGGCGGCTCCGCCTCTTCTTTCGCCCCCCCTTTTCCTTTCAGTGCAAATACTTCCTCGCGGGGGGGGAGCAGGCCGGGAGGGGGAGCCGCCCCTATGGGAGCCCCGCCCCCGAGAAGACTCCGCCCCCTCCTCCCTCCCCCAGTGGTCGCGGGAAGGAAGTGCACGTGCACCCCCAGAATACACGCGCGCATGCATACACACCTGCACGTGAAAAGGAGCCCCTTCCCCACGGAGCGGGCAGGGCGGGGTTCGGGCGCCCCCTGCTGGCGCGCGGGGGAAAGGTCCCCCCCGCGTGGGACCCCCAACCCTGCGAGACCCCCTCGGGAGGCAGCCTCTGAAGGCCGCGGGTTGGGCTAGGTGCCCCTGGAGTCCCTTGCAAGCAGAGCACAAAGCGAGCCTCTCGTGCCATCTGCCCACCCCTGCGGAACTCCCTGCCACGGGAGATGGTATCCACTTCCAAACACCTGCTGGTAAGGTTTCTGTGCGACAAGCCTAGGCAGGCAGGAGGTTGCTCCACAAAGCTTAGCAGATTTCTGATTTTAAATTTTATATGTTTTTTATTGTTTGCATTTATTATTATAAACAGCAGCACCCCATATAATGCCATATAATGGCACAGCAGCATACAACTTAAAAAAAATTAAAATGGGTACTGTAGAGTTGGGAAAGCTTCAGAAACAGATGGCAAAGGATATGGAGGGAATGGAGCAATCCCGCTAGGAGGGAAGGTTGCAAAATTTGGGTTCCACACAGTCACAAAAACAAATTAAACTAAAAAGGCTTTAAAAAAAAAAGCAGCAAAATAAATAGCAAAAACAAAAGCGCCAAACTTAATCTGTTCTGGAATTCCATTTGACTTCTGAAAGGTTCAGAAACCAAGGCGCAGCTTCTGATTGGTGCAGGTGCCCTGGAAACAATAGCTGACAGCCGCATCAGATGTTTGGCTTCCGAAAAATGTTCAAAAACCGGAACACTTACTTCGGAGTTTGAGAACCAAAGCGTTTGAGAACCAAGGTGCCACTGTACTTTGCTGGAAACTCCTTCTTTTGCTGACAAGACCTGTGGGGAGTGGCAACCCAACGAACTGAGCAGTGGAGTAAACCTGCACCCATAATTTTTCCGTAACAGACTTCATTGGGGTGTTACCAATGTGGAGAGAAACGACACATCCAATGGAATTGGCCCCAGTTATCTCATGACGCGGGTGGCGCTGCGGGTTAAACCACAGAGCCTAGGACTTGCCGATCAGAAGGTCAGCGGTTCGAATCCCTGCAACAGGGTGAGCTCTCGTTGCTCAGTCCCTGCTCCTGCCAACCTAGCAGTTTGAAAGCACGTCAAAGTGCAAGTAGATAAATAGGTACCACTCCGGCGGGAAGGTAAACGGCGTTTCCGTGCGCTGCTCTGGTTCGCCAGAAGTGGCTTAGTCATGCTGGCCACATGACCCGGAAGCTGTATGCTGGCTCCCTCGGCCAATAAAGTGAGATGAGCGCCGCAACCCCAGAGTCGGCCACGACTGGACCTAACGGCCAGGGGTCCCTTTACCTTTATCTCATGAGTAGGGCCGAGTGCGACCAGCTTTTCAACGTCGCAATGTGTCAGCAGCTAAATATTCTGAAAGGATGGTACATCGCAGTGTTGAAAAGGAAGGCGCAAACCATTGAGTTTTGGCGAATTATTTGATTCTATATTGGATAGTCAGGGGGAACAGTACAATACATGGTATTCACTTATTGCTACAGTTTTCTTTTCTGAGCTTTTCCCCCCGTTATGTGTGTCTGGTGCCTGTGTCCACGGTCCTTGTCCTGGCCTTAGTTAGAGGCTGTGGTGGGGACTTGGGATTTTGGGGGAGTCGTTTAACTGCCCACCCCCCGTTCCTGGTTTCAACAAGTCCATGGCCAGCGGAGGCTGCTGCTGCCATTCCTCCTCCTGTTGTGAGAACTGCGGCCGCTGCCTCCTCCTCCTCTCCGTCCTCCTTCATCTCCTCCTTTCCCCTTATATCTCCGCTGTTAAAGATGGACATTGCTTTGGAAAGATCAGCTTCCTGTCATAGCCTAGCTGGATACTCCTGACCTTTTCGGTGTCAGGGGATGATTGATCTTGAAAGAAAATTTTGTGGGTGAGCTGACTGTCTGCCTTCTCAGGGTCTTGCCCTCCCCAAATCTTTATCGCTGAGCACAAACGGGTATAATATTCGGACGGACGCTTGTTGGGTTTTCGTATGACTGCTTGAATGTTAGTCTGATTGATGGATAGCTGCCCTGCAGGCAGGGGCGTACGAAGTGGGGGGTGGAGGGGGTGACAAGATGGCCCCTCCCTCCCCCCCAGCTGTAGAGCGGCCGAGGGTGCGTGCAGTCTGTACGGATGCCACGCTGCCGCTCTCGTGTGCCGTCCATACGGGCATCCGTACAGGCTGCCTCTCGCATGGCGACCGTACGGGATGCCGCACATGTGCAGCCTGTACGGACATCATGCGTCCATCACCGGGCGGTTTGCCCGCCCCTCGGCATCCCACCCCGGGTTCCATAGAGGGTTCCTCCACCGCTGCCTGCAGCTTTAATTCTGTCTCATACTGCTTACCTGGTGGGATAAGTCCCACGACTGGAATGTAATAATGGAGGGATACAATCTATTTCAGAGAAACAGATCAGACAAGAAAGGAGGAGGAGTGGCGTTATATGTCAGGGATGTGTATACCTGTGAAGAGATCCAAGATTTAGAACCTCAAAGCCAAAGTGAGAGCATTTGGGTCAAATTTAAGGGAGAGAAGAATAACAGTGACCTCATTGTAGGAGTTTACTATAGATCCCCAAGCCAAACGGAGGACATAGATGATGCCTTCCTGGAACAGATGGCCAAGCATGCAAAAGGAAGGGAGATAGTAGTAATGGGGGACTTCAATTACCCGGATATTTGTTGAATGTCAAACTCAGCCAAGAGCATAAGGTCAAACAGATTCCTCACTGGCCTTGCAGACAATTTCGTTGTCCAGAAAGTGGGAGAAGCAACAAGAGGAACAGCCATTTCAGATCTGGTCCTAACCAATGTTGATGACCTGGTTAGTGGGGTAGAAGTGGAAGGATCATTAGGCGCGAGTGATCATGCTCTTCTGAAGTTTACTATACAGCGGAAAGGAGCAGCCAAGCATACTAGGACTCAATTTCTTGACTTTAAGAAAGCCGACTTCATAAAACTTAGGGAAGTGCTGGGTGAGATCCCATGGACAGTAATACTAAAAGGAAAGGGAGTTCATGATGGCTGGGAGTTTGTTAAGAGGGAGATAGTAAAAGCACAACTTGAGGCAATACCAATGAGACGGAAACATGGAAGGTGCCTAAAGAAGCCAGGGTGGCTATCTAAAGAACTTTTAACTGAGTTAAGATTTAAAAAGGATGTGTACAAAAAATGGAAAAGGGGGGAAACCACCAAAGAGGAATTCAAACAAATAGCCAGCACGTGTAGACACAAAGTCAGAAAAGCTAAAGCACAGAATGAACTCAGGCTTGCTAGAGAGGTTAAAAGCAACAAAAAAGGCTTTTATGGGTATGTTTGTAGCAAAAGGAAGAACAAAGAAACAGTGGGGTCACTCAGAGGAGAAGATGGTGAAATGCAAACAGGGGACACAGAAAGGGCTGAACTCCTCAATGCCTTCTTTGCCTCAGTCTTCTCCGATAAAGAAAACAATGCCCGACCTGAAGAATTTGGAGCAAATGATTCAGCAGAGGAAACACAGCCCAGAATAACTAAGGAGATAGTACAAGAATACTTGGCTAGTTTAGATGTATTCAAGTCTCCAGGGCCAGATGAACTGCATCCAAGAGTATTAAAAGAACTGGCAGATGTGATCTCAGAACCACTGGCAGTCATCTTTGAGAATTCCTGGAGAACAGGCGAAGTCCCGGCAGACTGGAGGAGGGCAAATGTTGTCCCTATTTTCAAAAAGGGGAAAAGAGAGGACCCAAATAATTACTGCCCAGTCAGTCTGACATCAATACCAGGGAAGATTCTGGAGCAGATCATTAAACAAACAGTCTGTGAGCACCTAGAAAGGAATGCTGTGATCACCAATAGTCAGCATGGATTTCTGAAAAATAAGTCATGGCAGACTAACCTGATCTCGTTTTTTGACAGAATTACAAGCCTGGTAGATGAAGGGAACGCAGTGGATGTAGCCTACCTTGATTTCAGCAAGGCATTTGACAAGGTGCCCCATGATATTCTTGTAAAGAAGCTGGTAAAATGCGGTCTTGACTATGCTACCACTCAGTGGATTTGTAACTGGCTGACTGACTGAACCCGAAGGGTGCTCATCAATGGTTCCTCTTCATCCTGGAGAAGAGTGACTAGTGGGGTGCCACAGGGTTCTGTCTTGGGCCCGGTCTTATTCAACATCTTTATCAACGACTTGGATGATGGACTCAAGGGCATCCTGATCAAATTTGCAGATGACACCAAACTGGGAGGGGTGGCTAACACCCCAGAGGACAGGATCACACTTCAAAACGACCTTGACAGATTAGAGAACTGGGCCAAAACAAACAAGATGAATTTTAACAGGGAGAAATGTAAAGTATTGCACTTGGGCAAAAAAAATACAAGATGGCACAAATACAAGATGGGTGACACCTGGCTTGAGAGCAGTACATGTGAAAAGGATCTAGGAGTCTGGGTTGACCACAAACTTGACATGAGCCAACAGTGTGACGCGGCAGCTAAAAAAGCCAACGCAATTCTGGGCTGCATCAATAGGAGTATAGCATCTAGATCAAGGGAAGTAATAGTGCCACTGTATTCTGCTCTGGTCAGACCTCACCTGGAGTACTGTGTCCAGTTCTGGGCACCACAGTTCAAGAAGGACACTGACAAACTGGAACGTGTCCAGAGGAGGGCAACCAAAATGGTCAAAGGCCTGGAAACGATGCCTTATGAGGAACAGCTAAGGGAGCTGGGCATGTTTAGCCTGGAGAAGAGGAGGTTAAGAGATGATATGATAGCCATGTTCAAATATATAAAAGGATGTCACATAGAGGAGGGAGAAAGGTTGTTTTCTGCTGCTCCAGAGAAGCGGACACGGAGCAATGGATCCAAACTACAAGAAAGAAGATTCCACCTAAACATTAGGAAGAACTTCCTGACAGTAAGAGCTGTTTGACAGTGGAATTTGCTGCCAAGGAGTGTGGTGGAGTCTCCTTCCTTGGAGGTCTTTAAGCAGAGGCTTGACAACCATATGTCAGGAGTGCTCTGATGGGGTTTCCTGCTTGGCAGGGGGTTGGACTCGATGGCCTTCGTGGTCTCTTCCAACTCTATGATTCTATGCTTTCTTAAAACTCCAGCACCTTCAAGGGTGTTATAGGAAAATCCTTGGGCTCACTTGGATTACCAAAGACACCAGCCAGGAATAGAGGAGCAAAGCAGCAGCCAGTAGGCCTGGTCTTTATCTTGAGGGACTGTTGCAACAGGGCTTCCACCCACCGCATGGGAGAAGCAGGAAGGAGCCCAGAACAAAGGGCAGCTCCCACTTTTATCAGTTTTACAAAGATACCCACAACACCCCTAAAAATGCATCATGCATACATCACAAATACACCACAAATAGGGAGGGCCTCCTCTTGACCTCCACCTCAAACCCATCAAGGAATACAAAAGAAATATTTACAAGTTCCTGGTGTCCCCCCCCCAGTTAATCACACCTCTTTGTCCCCACCAAGAACCTAGCCCATTCCTGGATGGTTTGCTATTGTCCACAGGATGGCTACCCGTTTGCCAGGATGCCAGTGATTATCGCTTGTGCAAGAGGCTGCTGTGTACCTGATCTCAGGTTTCAGGATTATGGCTGCCCACATCCCAGGCTCCCCCCTTAGTAGCCATTCCTTTCCTGAACAGAACAAAGTTGGAAAGATGCAAATCCGATACTGGAGCGATTTTATATGACTTTCTAAAAATCAGGACGTAAATACATTTATCAGTGCATTGTTACATTTGGTAATGTGCAGCTCAGGCCCTTTTGAATAGAGATAGGAAATAAACTGGTGAAGTGTTTTGTGGGGACATTTGCAGGAGTGTTGAATTTGGTAGTTGTGTGTGTGTGTGTGTGTGTGTGTGTGTGTGTGTGAAATCTGCTGGAAGGGCAACCCCCCCCCCTTTTACATAAATTCCTGCAACAAGGGTGTTGTGATTCCACTGTGGTTCGCCCTGATATTTTTCTGGTGGGCATTTTGGCTGCCTTTGAGCCTCTCCTGCTGCAGTCAGAATTTTGCCTCTTTCTGCTTTGTTAAGTCGGGCACTGAGGAGCATCCGTACATGTGCCCACCACAGGTGGGGAAGGTGGGGTACATATTTGTCTGAGGCACCTGTCTTGGTCGTCATGCAGGGATGGCATTTTATCCGCGTTCCTCCCGCGTCAGCTGGGAGAGAGGGGCAGCCTCTCAAAAGGCGCATGCTGGGTTGTCAGGATCTCTGGCACCCCCAAAACAGATGGACCGAAATGTTGGAGATAAGCAGTGTCCAGTGCACAGCGGAATGATGAAAAGTACGTGCCAACATGCTCTATATTACTTTATTTACACTTCAAAGCTGGTAATTTACAGAAAAACATTTTCCCTCTGCCGGAGCAGAGAAAGGCATCCTCTCTCCTCTAAAGCACGGAGAGAATCACACTGAACTGCAAAGAACAGTGAAAAACAGGAAACCAGTGTACGTCACATCCAGTCTCCTTTCCCGTGAGAAAACCCAACAGCACTTGACTGTGGAATGTAAGCATTGTCTTGTGACAAGCACTTCGCTGCTCAGTGAAGGAAGCAGAAACCAACATCCTCCCCCTTTCTGTGAACATCACTGGGCAGCGTGTTCGTACAATATCAGTACAAACCCAACTTCTGCACATAGGTACAGTGTTGATCCCTTGATACAATCTTGGACAATACATCAGCAGGAATTTCATTACCTGGCATATAGGACACAGTTACGAGTCCCTTCTGAATACGTTCCCTAGCATGTTGCAACTTCAATTGCAAGTGCTTCGTGCTTTGCTTACAACCTTCAGAATTCAGCAAAGCCAAACATGCTTTGTTGTCCTGGTAAACCTGGATTGGACATTTGACAGGAATTTTCATGTCTTTGCACAATTGTAACAACCATTCACAATCCTTGAGTGAATAAGACAGTGCATTCAGTTCAGCTTCACAAGTACTTAAGCTAACTGTTGTTTGCTTCTTGCATGACCAATCAAATAGACCCTGATTGTACTTATAGCAAACTCCAGACGTACTTTTCCTGTCTGTAGTGTCACTTCCAAAACTTGCATCTGCAAATATCTCAAGACCACCAGACTTCTGATTGTTAAATCTCAGTCTGTAATGCATAGTGCCTTTCAAATACCGCGCTATGCGTTTCAGAGCTTTCCAATCCTTAACAGTAGGATTGTTGACTTGTCTGCTTAGCAAATTACAGCTAACAGCAATGTCAGGTCTTGAACATCTGGCAATGAAGTTTAGCTTGCCTAGCACACTTCTGTACAGTGTAGTATCAGAAAATGCTTCTCCAGTGTCATCTACCTGATAACCTGTTGTCATCGGTGTGTCTACAGGGTTAGCATCCATCAGGTTTAGTTTGCTTAACACATCAGCAATTTTACGTGACTGGTGTATTAGAATGTTACCATCTTGATCTCTCTCTATTTCCAGAGATAGGTAGTTGTTTACCTCACCAAGATCTTTCATGTCAAAGTGCTCTTTCAATTGAGCTAGGGCATTATTGTACATTGTGATATCCTTCCAAAAGAATAAAAGATCATCAACATAAAACAAACAATACAGTTTCTTTTGCCCCTCCTCTTTGACAAATACGCATGGATCAGCTTTCCCTTGCTTAAAACCTAGAGAAAACAATACTTCAGTGAGTTTTGTGTGCCAACACCGTGCACTTTGTTTGAGACCATAAAGGGACTTCTTCAGAGCACAAACAAATCCCTGTTTTACCTGTACGCCATCAGGTGGAAGCATATAAAGTGATTCATCTAGAGATCCGTACAGAAAAGCTGTATTCACATCATGGTGACTAATGTGTAGATTCTCCTCTGCAGCTAGCTTGAGCATAAGCCTAATGCTCTCATACCTCACGGTGGGTGAGTAGGTCTCGTGATAGTCTTCACCTGGTACCTGTGCAAAACCTCTGGCTACCAATCTGGCTTTGTGTCTGACTATCTTGCCATTTTGATCTGTCTTCGCTTTGAAGACCCATTTGCTTCCAAGCAGTTTCATTCCTGGAACTACTGGAACAAGATCCCATGTTTTGTTCCTTTCCAAGGAATCAAGCTCAGCCTTCATGGCATTTAACCATGGCTCAGCTTCCTTTGAATCCAAATCCTGGATTTCTTGGAAACTTGAAGGTTCAAACACCTTCTTGGAGCTTTTAACAGCTGTTACTGCTATCTTAGCAAACTCATCAGCAAATCTCTTTGGAGGTCTGCCTTTTGTTGCTCTCTGTGACCTGCGAATTAGCCTTAAGTCTTCAACACTCTCCTCTTCCTTCTTAGGAGAAAAGTGACCTATTGTGAACAATGGTTCCTCCAATTCTTGATCAGAGCTTTCAGAGGGTCGCATAGAGGCTTTCGCACTCTTGAAATCCTCTGAATCACCCGATTCAGTTTCAGACTCAGAATCAGAACCTTCATCAGTGGGTGTGGGTTGTTGCGGTTGCTTTTGACTATCCTCAGTTTCATCACTGTCATCAGGATAACATTGGAAAATTCCCACATTCTCCCCCCACTTGGCATTGTACTCAACACTTCTTGTGAGCTTAATTGCCTTAGAGTCAGTCATCATTATTCTGTAAGACCCTTTCTGATAACCTAGAAAGATACCATGCAATCCACGCTTGTCTAACTTGGAGTTTTGTGGTGAGTGAACCCACATGTCAGAACCAAAAATTTTCATGTGTTTGATGTATGGCTTCTTGCCAAACATCTTCTCATAGGGGGTACAACCAATCGCTGAAGATAACCTGCGATTATAACTGTAAGTGAAACATGAGAGAGCTTCGGCCCAATAACTCTCTGGAAGATTGGCATCATGCAGCAAGGTTTTTAACCCTTGAAGCAATGTCTGATTTGCTCGTTCCGCAAGTCCATTCTGCCATGGCGAGCGAGGACTAGACAAATCGTGTTGAATTCCTTTCTCAGTCAGAAAAGCTTCAAACTGCTGAGAAGTGAATTCTCCCCCGCGATCACTGAAAAGAGTCTTTACCTTCTTACCATGCACATTTCCCAACCAAGCACAGAATTCCTTGAACCTTGGAAAAGCCTCTGATTTCTGCTTGAGATTGTACACATAAATATACCTGGAAAATGCATCAATGAGAACCATGAAGTACCTGTTTCCACCCAAAGAGGGCGCTAGTGGTCCAACCAAATCAGCATGAACAACCTGGTATGGTTCTGTAGCTTGCCTACTAGACACCTTACCTTTCACAGCCATTTTCACTTTGTTTGCTGCGCATGCCTTGCACTTCATGTGGTACCTGCAGGGTTTAATAGTCATACCTTCAACCAAGGCAGGCATTTTAGATACTGCCTCAAAATGCAAATGACCAAATTTTCGATGAAAATCGTGAATACATTCTGCATGCAAACTTTTGTTAGAACCTGCAATGCAACAAGTGTCATCCTGCACAACATCATCAAAATACAAAACATACAAACGATCAACATATTCAGCATGCAATACATAATCATTTTTCTTTGTGATGATGCACCTTTTGTTCTTAAAGGAAACGTCAATTTTCCGCTCATTCAGCTGTCCAATGCTGAGCAGATTATGCTTGGCATCTGGCACATAAAGCACATCCTGTATCGATAAGTCCAAACTGTGAAGAACAACAGTTCCGTAGCCTTTACTGGGGATTGTGTGGTCATCCGCCTGGTGAATCGCACCTTCCTGCGGTGTAAAAGACACGAACAGTCGCTTATCGTTGCACATGTGGTGGGTCGCCGCTGAATCAACAACGAAGAAAGATCTAGATGTCTTCTGGACCTCTGCAACCTTTGGAGTGAAGCGTGAGACCATTGCCTTGTGCTGCGTTGTCCTGGACACCGGACCTTTGCCTTTGCCTCGGCCTTTTCCACGCGATGAGCTTTCGCTGCGCTGCTCTGTCTTGGCCCTGGGATATCTGCATTCCCTCTTCATATGGCCTAGACGTCCACACGTGTAGCATTTCACTGCCTTCAAAGCTTTGGCGCCATCTGGTGGTTCCACTGCACTATGGGATGACGTCTGTGAAGTCTCCCCCTTGTTGATGCAGCTAGCACCCCGGCGATCCGCTTCATTCAATATCACGGCAGTAACATAGTCCACTGTTAGCTGAGCAGTTGGCTGTACAGCAATCTGAGTCGCAACAGACTCCCAACCTGAACCCAAAGATTGTAGAATCATAAAGGAATACACTTCCTCTGGAAAGTTGAGTCCTCTCTGTTGCAGCTCATGTCTCAGATTCTGCATCTCCATCAGATGTATACGCACATCTCCACCTTCAGCAAGAGCCATATTATGCAGCTTGTTAAAGTAAAACATTGTGGACCCAGCTTCTGTCCTCAAGTGAGCCTCTCTCAAAGCGTCCCAAATTTCTCTGGCTGAGGTCTTATCACGCAACAGACAGAGCTCTTCTGGGGATACTATCAACGTAAGAGTTCCCCTTGCCTTGGAATCCATAGCTTTCCATTCATCTGTAACTGGAGCTGGGGGGGTCTCTGTAATAACTTTAAACAGACCCTCTTTCCGCAGAATAGCCTCTGCATAGAGAACCCAGTCCGCATAGTTCTTCCTATTGAGCTTAGGAATCCCACAAGCATCCTGAAGGGCCATCATGACTTTGGCATTAGCCTTTAGCGTCATCTTTGCTGCTTTAAATCAGGCTGCTTTATACATGCTGCGTCTGTGTACAGCTGCATCAATCCAAAAGCAAATTCAAAAACAGCCTCTGCTTTGTGAACCTGTGCCTTTCTGCTTAACTGCTTTGCTTATCTGCAGCTGCTTCAAACCGCATTCCAAAGGCAAGTTCAAAAGTGAAAGTTCTCTCTGCTGTCTTAAATTCATGCTGCGACACTGCTGCAGCTGCTTTACTTTCGATTTCCCCCAGCATAGGAAAAATTTATCCTTCTAGCCTTTTGCCTGTGCCACGGCAAAACCGGCTATAAAAGTTCAAAGTCCAGCCATAAAGCCATTAATTAGAAGCTGGCAGGCTGCCCGGAGCTGTAGCACATACCTCATCAAATCATCTTGACGCGCAGAGATATCGTCCGATCCGGCCCTCTGCATTCCGATCCTTTGCCGGCACTCCAATTCTTTGCTCCTTTGTTCCTTTGCCAGGAGCCCGACTTCTGGAGTCCATTCTCAAAACACTGCGTTTTTCTGGGCCCGGAACCAAATGTTGGAGATAAGCAGTGTCCAGTGCACAGCGGAATGATGAAAAGTACGTGCCAACATGCTCTATATTACTTTATTTACACTTCAAAGCTGGTAATTTACAGAAAAACATTTTCCCTCTGCCGGAGCAGAGAAAGGCATCCTCTCTCCTCTAAAGCACGGAGAGAATCACACTGAACTGCAAAGAACAGTGAAAAACAGGAAACCAGTGTACGTCACATCCAGTCTCCTTTCCCGTGAGAAAACCCAACAGCACTTGACTGTGGAATGTAAGCATTGTCTTGTGACAAGCACTTCGCTGCTCAGTGAAGGAAGCAGAAACCAACACGAAAGTCCCTTCGTGGTCGCCAAAGCAGTTATAAAAAAACAGGGATCACCGTTTCAGCTCAAACCCAATCAAACGACTTACACACCTTCAATGTTTGCTCATCGGTCAAAGTAAAACTAGAGACCCTGTTTTAAGGTGTGGGTTTTGCAAGCTCCTATGGGTTTGTTTTCTGGGTTAGGGTGCACTTATTTCATTTCTAGTGCACTTATTTCATTTTTCTTACATCACTCCCATCACGTGACCCCTACTGGCTGGGGCTGATGGGAGTTGTAGTCTGAAAGTGGAGGGCGCCAGGTTGGGAATAGGCTGCTCTGAGGGCCTTCCAAGTGCAGAGGCAGAGCAGAAACTGTGGAACTCCCTGCCGCCGCAGGAGGCAGGGAAGGCCAGCAACTTGGCTTTAGAAGAGGATCAGGCAAGCTCGAGGGGGAGGAGAGAGCGATCGATGGGTACTACCCATGAAAAGCTGGCCAGAATTTGTGAGCCTCTGGATCCCAGCTGCTGGAGACCACAGGAGGGAAGAGGGTTACTCTTGAACTCGGATCCTGCTTGTGAGAACAGGATGCTGGACTTGGTGGGCTCTTGGCCTGATCCAGCAGGCTCTTCTTATGTTCCTACAAGGCAGCAACTTACTTCTGTGTAGGAGCCACAGGAGAGGACTTTTTTGGAGAGAGTGGAGTTCTTCTTGTGGGCTTCCCAGAGGCGAAAGGTATATTGAAAGGCAAGGTATGAACCCCATGGAATACTGCAAGCTGTCTGCTCAGCCACTCTGAGAAAGAGGGTGCTGAGCCTCTACATAGCTCCATCCTTATTTCAGGCATCACAATATATTGGTACTAGATAGCACAATGTTTAGCTGGCGATATATTGAGATGCTGAAAATAAGATATCGCCCAGCCCTAGTCTGAATCCGCTGGGTGCCTCTTCACATTCCCATAGAATCATAGATTTGTAGAGTTGGAAGGGAGCCCCCAAAGGTCATCCAGCCCAGCCCCCTGCAATGCAGGAATCCCTGCTCAAGAACCTGGGACAGACGGCCACCCAACCTCTGCTTAAAAGCTTCCAAGGAAGGAGAGACCCCCGCCTCCCCAGAAAGGCCGTCCTGCTGCCCATCGACTCTTTCTGCATCATCTCTCAGAATGATCTAGTGCTTTGTAGTGGTCATGCAGGATTGCTATGAGGAATTATGAAAAATAGAGCAAGCCATTGTGGCAGCGGTGAAAGCATCCCTTTGACTGGGTTTGGGTCATTGACTTGATTTCTGATCAATCCCACAAGCCTCTGCGTCTCTGCCCCATTTTCTCTATGCCTGACGGTCACGTGTAAAGCATTCTAACACAGACCAGTTGCTTACCAGGCATCCTGGGTACATAAAGATAAGGAGGTAGCTTTGATGTAGCTTTTGTTAATCTTTAGGTAGATCTTAGGGCCAGGAACAGAGTTCACATGGAGGTGATAAAATGCCCGTCCTTCCTTTCCTTCCGGGGTTTACTAAATGCATTCCTCCTTGGTTCTTGTTTAGTTAGCCTGAACATGTATGCATGCTGAAATGGCAAATACCGTATTTTTTGCTCTATAAGACTCACTTTTTCCCTCCTAAAAAGTAAGGGGAAATGTGTGTGCATCTTATGGAGCGAATGCAGGCTGCGCAGCTATCCCTGAAGCCAGAACAGCAAGAGGGATCGCTGCTTTCGCTGCGCAGCGATCCCTCTTGCTGTTCTGGCTTCTGGGATTCAGAATATTTTTTCTTGTTTTCATCCTCCAAAAACTAGGTGCGTTTTATGGTCTGGTGAGTCTTATAGGGGACGCAGGTGGCGCTGTGGGTTAAAGCTTCAACGCCTAGGACTTGCCGATCGAAAGGTCGGCGGTTCGAATCCCCGCGGCGGGGTGCGCTCCCGCTGCTCGGTCCCAGCGCCTGCCAACCTAGCAGTTCGAAAGCACCTCCGGGTGCAAGTAGATAAATAGGGACCGCTTACCAGCGGGAAGGTAAACGGCGTTTCCGTGTGCGGCTCTGGCTCGCCAGAGCAGCGATGTCACGCTGGCCACGTGACCCGGAAGTGTCTCCGGACAGCGCTGGCCCCTGGCCTCTTGAGTGAGATGGGCGCACAACCCCAGTGTCTGGCAAGACTGGCCCGTACGGGCAGGGGTACCTTTACCTTTTACCTTTACTGAGTCTTATAGAGCGAAAAATACGGTAGTTCTTTGTAGTTAAGAGGTTTCCTCTGATGTGACTTTGTCTCCACATGGGGATTTTTTGAAATGCTCAGAGGAAATCTGATTCGTTCTTACAAACGCTGTGTTAAACGACCTGGGCCAGGGAGTGGGATGTGCACCTTCCTCCCAGAGTCTTGCTGGTCAAGCCTCGGGTCCATTGTATTAATCAGGGTCCAGTCCTTCCTTTGCCTTCAGAAACGCAACAGTACTTTCTCAAAGTCGAACAGAGGTTGGCTGGTTTCCCACTGGCTGAGCCTTGCTGCCTCATATTGCCTGCCCACCCAGCGCCCCCTCCCCGGTTCCGGCCCACTTTGCCCTCCCCGCCCATCACAGACACACACAGACGCCGCACCAGGTTAAGTCTTTTTATTGGGTTTTGCAGGAGTTCACACACAGGTTGGAGTTCCACAGGTGCTGGCCATGCAGGCGGAAGAGGTGGGAGGCTGGGGGCAGGGGAGGGGGGGCAGACTGACTTGGCGGGGGACCCAGCTCTCCAGGGGTCCGCGAGGGGGTCTTTCTCTCTCTCTGTTTCCGAAGGGGCCCTTAAGTCACGGGGCTTGTCCGGAGGTCGGGGCTGATAATAGGGACAGCAGGTCAGATGGGCTTTTGGGGTGTCTGGATTTGGGAGAGCAGTTGCTTTGAGGGGTGGGGGCCAGGCCCTGGAGCTGGCCAAGGCTCTACGGTAATAAGTATTTGGGGGTGGGCTCTAAGGATGGCTTGGGGGATGGATTCCCTTGGAGTGTGGGGAAATCAGAGTGAATGATGGGGGTGGCGATGCATGTGGAGGGCGGGGAGTGTTGCCTGTAGCTCCGGTTGCTATACAGTCCAAATATAGATATATATTTATATTTATATATATATGTGTGTGTATTTATTTATTTATCTATCACATTCCCCCACTTTAAATAAACATTATATACAAATCACAGCAAAGAGTCAGGAGTTGGGGGGGGGGGGTCCCAAACAGCAAAGGGGAGGAACCACAGGGGGGCGGGTTCAACGAGTTTGGGGTGCTACGATGGGGGGCCAGTTGGTGGGGGGGTCTGGGAACTGGTGACCGCGGGACCATGGGGGATCTTTGGGAAGGCCGGGTGCTGTGTCCCCCACCCCAGTACGGAAGCAGTAGATCAACTTGCTGCCCGGTTCCTGTTTCTGGGTGTGGTGGAGATTTGGGGTGGGGGTGTTGGCAGGCTGGGCCAGCTAGATTGATGGGGGCGCCCGGAGGCTTGGACGGGTGGCTTGTGATGATGGGCACAACTCTTGGCTTTGGGTGGCTGGAGGGGTGGGCAGGGGAGAGGGAAGTTGGGGGGGGTCCATTAGGGACACTCAGATCAGCTGGGATCCAGCTGCACTGGAAGGTGTTTGGGTTGGGGTGGGGGGAGAGTTGGGGTGAGTGTCACCAGAGGGGCTGATGGGGGTTTTCCTCGAGCTGCTTGACTGAGTTGGGGCCGAGGGGCTGTTCCCTCGTCTCCCCCCTCTGCATCACAGCTCTGAGCACCGGTCCTGTTTGCTGTAGTGGTCGAACTGGCTCTTCCAGTGCATCATGTAGGCGCTCCAGAGGTGGAACTCCAGCTTCCACTGGCGCTCGGCCTCCTCGATGTTGTCTGGGGTGGGGGGGGGGCAGGCGCGGAGGAAAAGCAAGAAGGGCGGAAGGGAAGGAGAGAGAAAGGAGGAGAAAGGAAATAGAGTTAAGCGGCAGGAAGAGCTGCCAAGAGGCCAAAGCGCATTTGCGGGGGGGGGGGGGGATGCAGACTCACCAGGCTCCAAAGCCCCCTCCCCACTGCAGAACCCCGGACTCCACACCTGGGGTCAGACGGGGACATGTTCCTCCATCTCTCTTCTCCCTCTGTCTGTGGGGAGTTTTGAGAATGCAATTTGGCTTTCACTGGTGTGGGGGGTGGGTCCTGCGTGGCCAGGGGGAGATGGAGCCCCCCAGCTTCTCTCCTGACCGCATCATCCTCTCGCCATCCCTTTCCCTCCAATACTAGGCTGATACCTCTTAGGGATGCTGGCTTCTGTCTCCTCCTTCCTCCGTCCTCTACCTTGTAGAGGAGGGCACATTTGTGTCTCTCCTGCTGCGATAGAAGAGGTGGCCTGGCTCACAGCACCTCTGCCTCAGGGACCCTTTTCCCTCAAACGCGGATTTCCCGTGATGAATGTAGCTTTTTCAGGGGGTTGGGCTAGATGACCCTTTGGGTCCCTTCCAGCTCTACAATTCCTTGAAACCCAGAGTCTTGGTGTACAAATTGGACAGGGGAAAGTGGGTTCCTCCAGCAGAGATTTCACTGTGAAGTTCACCTTTTTTAACTTTTCTCCAAAGCAGCCTGCCTGACTCTGTCCGCCCCCAATTCTATCCTCACAAAAACGAAGTTGGCCTGAGACATAGTAACTGCCCCAAAGTCACCCTGGTGGGCTTCATGGCTAGGAATGCAATGCAGGACCCCCCACTCAAGAATCCCTGACAGACGGCCAGCCAAGCTCTGCCTAAAAACCTCCAATGAATCCTGGAATTATAGAGTTGGAAGGAACCCCTCGAGGGTCATCCAGCCCCCCCTTCAAGGCAGGAATCCCAGCGGAAGAATCCCTGAGAGAAGGCTACCCAACCGCTGCTCAAAAGCCTCCAACGAAGGAGAGTCTATGAAGAGGCGGTATACAAATTTAAGAAATAAAATAAATAATAATCATCTAGCGCTCTAACCACTGCACCTCTCTCACTGGCAGGAGGCAGCTTCCCTTCCCTCATGCACCTGCTGCTAGCCTGGGAGGTGCATGAAGGTGGGAACCCTTTTGGGATGGCTTCCTAGAAGGATCTGAAAGGAGGGCAGTTTGATTTGGATTCAGAGCTCTGGGGCCGGGAGGGGAGTCTTTGGGTGGGCCAAGCAGAAGATTTATTGAGAGTGGGGCCGATGCACTGAGGACACCCAGGTGTAAGAAAGAGTGGTTAGCATTAGCAAGCTAAAGACAGCTGCGGCAGCAGCAGGGCGGTTAAGAGCATGATCTGCGGGCCAGGAGCTCGGAGGTTCATCACTCAGCTCCATTTATTTTCTGGGCTGGAGGGTCTACCTACCTACCTACCATATTTTCCGGCATATAAGACGACTGGGCGTATAAGATGACCCCCAACTTTTCCAGTTAAAATATAGAGTTAGGGATATACTCGCCGTATAAGACTACCCCCACCTGTTTCTGGTCTTCCTCGTGGGGGGGGGGCGGAGAGGAAGGGGCGGGGACTTCCCCGCGCACTCCGTGTCCCTCTTGTCATGTTTGTGGTTTGGGACGAGGTGGCGAGTCCGTGCACCAAGAAACGCCGTCCGCCCTCGAGCCCCGCCGCAGACCACAGACAGCACGGGCCCCGAGCTCTGGCTCCGGACGCCATTTTGCTTGCCTCTCCTTGGAGCGAGGGAGATGGGCCCAGAGCTGCCAGACCCTCGGCAAGGCGAGGAGCAGGCACAGGCCGGAGCCCCCCAACCTAAAGCCCGCCAAGCGCCGCCAGGGGCAGAGCACGCACCCCTCCGCTTCCGCTGCCTCTGCCGTCGCAGCAGCAGCAGCAGCAGCCCGAGGCGAGGTGAGCAAGCCCCGATTGGGGCGCTCACCGGCTCCCTCTCCTCCTTCCCAACAGGTGGCTCTGCGTCCCCACAACCATACCCGCCGTATAAGACGACCCCCAACTTTGGAGAAGTTTTTCCTGGGTTAAAAAGTTGTCTTATACGCCAGAACGTACGGTATCTATCTATCTATCTATCTATCTATCTATCTATCTATCTATCATCTATCTATCTATCTATCTATCTATCTATCTATCTATCTATCTCTATCTATCATCTCTCTCTCTCTCTCTATCATCATTATCTATCTATCTATCTATCTATCTATCTATCTATCTATCATCTATCTATCTATCTATCTATCTATCATCTATCTATCATCTATCTATCATCTATCTATCTATCTATCTATCTATCTATCTATCTATCATCTATCTATCTATCTCTATCTATCATCTCTCTCTCTCTCTCTCTATCATCATTATCTATCTATCTATCTATATCTATCTATCTATCTATCTATCTATCTATCTATCTATCTATCTCTATCATCTCTCTCTCTCTCTCTCTCTATCTATCTATCTATCATCTATCTATCTATCTATCTATCTATCTATCTATCTATCTATCTTTCTATCTATGTGCCTTGCCTCCAAACCCCATCTTACAGCCCTGACTCCTTGACTAAACAAAGGGTGACCCCAAACTTCACATCTAACACACTCCCCACAACCAAAGCTGCAGCCATCTCTGCAATTGGCATTTTGGTGGCCCCCAAGAAGCCCCTGTGAAAAGGGGTCTGGGGCCACATCCAGGCTGAGAAAGGGATCACCCACCATGGAATGAAGCCCCCCCCCAATATCTGTGTGCCTTTAAGTCCAACAGAACATGGAGCATGCTTCCTCCTGCAGCCCCTCCCTTCACCCCAAAAGGCCTTCCCTGAACCCCCTTTGCAGACACATTATGCACCCCCCATGCACCCGCCTCTTCACCCCCAGCCCCAAATTCCCCCACCTCTGTTTCCCCCTCTGGTCATGCAGTTGCAGAGCAGATGGAAAGAGAGGATTCTCCCACTTGCTGCATGCCTCGCCTCCCCCCAAATTGCAAAGCGTCAAAGACTTTTTGTGCTTGAAATTCTTATTGCAATTCCCCCAAACAAAGGACCTCAGGAACACACAACCCACAAAGTTTCAAGCATGTGAACATGAAACGAGAACAACCAAACACCAGACAGTATCAGAACCATAAAACCATTGAAAACAAGCTATACATACAGAGAGAGAGACCCTGACTCATCCTGACACTGTGCCTGAACCAGACATTTGCTGCAAGGTGGGTGGGAGGTCTGCTTTGGGGCGCCTGGGCACGGGGTGCTGAGCTCCCTCACACAATGGCTCACCTCCCTGCCAAAGGCAGGCAGTGGTGCTAAGAGTGGGGGGGGGGGTGGACTGGGAAAAGGTGAGAAGGGGCTCAGTGTCTCCCCCTCTATCTGCTTTGCCCTTAAAACCAGAGACACCCTCCACTCCATCCCGCTGCAACTGGGTGGAAACCCTCCACTCAGTTGCCAAAATCTGAATTTGCGTTCCCGAAATCCAACTGTTCTCCCCAAGCCCAAAGGGGAAGCACTGCTGGGCTCTCAGGGGTCCAGATGCTGGTTCTGGGACAAGCAGGATTGTCACGGAAGAACTGCGGGGCTCAGTTGCCTAGACGGCTCATTCTGGTTTGCAGCACGCCACAAAATCCATGCTCACGGGTCTCCCAAAGTCAATCCGCTGCAGTGCCAAAAGGGCAGCCTGCCTTTGCTGCCTGTGGGCTCCTGTGGGGCTGCATGCCCAGTGAGTCCCTGCCTCCTGCCCACCCCTCTGCCCTTCTTGCTCCCACGGCGCCCCTGGGCATAGGCCCCTCTTGACCTCCCAGTCCATGTATAGCAGCAGCGGCAGCAGCTAGGCTGAGCCCCCTCCCCCAAGGCCCAGCCCTCCGCCAGTCTGCGGCAGGCAGCAGCGGCTTCCACCTGCTCCTTTTCTCAGTGTGATCCGTGGGGCGCTCAGGACAGGAGGTGCCATGGGGGGTAGAGGAGGAGGAGGAGGAAGAGGACCACCAGTGGGGCGGAGGGCCCCCCGGGCCCCCAGCTGGACTCAGCACAATGCCTGGAAGACTCTACAAGGGAGAAGAGAATGAGGAGTTAAACCCTTGGGCAAAGAGGAGAGAGGAGTGTGGGGGTGCAAGGCCCGGCTCAACACTCATTGGAAAAGTTGCCATTCCCCCAGATTGCAATGGCAGCAGGGAGGGAGGAGGCAGCCACGGGCTGCCCACAAACGCATCACCTTTTGCTGTGGTAGTGAGAGGTCAGTTTGGTCAAGACAGAGAGAGAGAGGGAGATGAGGCTGGAGAAGCAGGTCGTTCTTGGTGGAAAGGGGTGGGAAGCAAAAGATCGGATTTGGGGAGACTTGGCGGCTGGGGGCAGTCAAGGGGCCGGCTGAAGAAGACCTGGGGAGGGGGCTGGATTTTCTGCATCTGTTTCGAAGGAGCGGCCCAATTCCTGGGCTGGGTTGTGTTTTTCCTGTTTCTCTCCCCCCCCCCATGTCCCTACCCACTCTCAGCAGCCACCCCCCCCGCCAGGGGCCCTGACCCACCGGTCACGTTGAGGAGCTTGGGGAGGAAGTGGTTCCAGAAGGCGCAGATCTGTGCCCGGAGGCTGCGGTCGGTGCTGAGCGGCTGCGTGTTGAGCTTGACGTACTGCTGATCAGACAGGTTGTAGACGGGCCAGGACTCCTCCTTGTCCAAGGGGTCCGTGGGGTTCCTGCGTGGGGAGAGAGAGTGAGAGGTCAGTTTCTGGACCAGTCCCCCCCCCCCCGGAATTCTTGCACTGGCCTCTGTGCTTGGGTCAACCTAGCAGGAGATGCTGCATTTTGGGTGTTTTTATCTTGTATTTTTATGCAGTTAACTGCCCTGAGATCCATGGCTGGAGGGCGGTATACAAAACAACAACAACAGTAGTACAGGGCCAGGACTAGTCCAGTTTTCTGGCTCAGTGCTTCATTGTTCTTTAAAGTACTGGCTCTCCTCCTTTCCCTTGCTGTGGGTTTGAGGATATGGGGTGGGGTCAGTCTGGATGATGCCTCAAGTCCCTTCCAAGCCTTGGGGTCCAGGACCCAGGGAGGGTTAGAATTTCATGGCAGATTCTGTTGCTGAACTGATCAGACAAGTTTCTTTGTAGGACAACGACCTCAGCTGGCCGCTTAAGTGTCCTCCTCAACATCCCAAAAGAACCGGCCAGGTTGCAAGAGCTGCAACTAAGTGCGGGGGCCCTCCAGGCTGGTGGGTGGGCCTTTCCTCTAGTCCCCTCACCTAGGAGGAGCCAGAGAAGGTGTGTGAGCCGAGCTGGAAGCAGCCCAGGAGCTGGAGACACAGAGACCTGCTTGCTTGGTGCAGAATGCAGAGCTGCGACTAACCGAGAAGCAAGGTCCGTTGAGGTCTTAGTACTTAGTACTGTGATCCCCTCCATCGTATTCTAAACCCATGTCTGCTGTCCTTCATTCCAAGGAAACTGAGCCCTGGGGAAGCGTCTGGAGTCCCTTGCCGCTCAGAGACTGATTTGTATTAATCCCTTCTCTTCCTGCTGTTTGCCCAGACAAACTCACACAGACTCAAGACACACCTGAGCAGAAATCAAAAGTGGTGGGTCTGTATATTCTAAATTTCAAACCCAGGTTTTTCTCATCATGGTCAAGGGTCAACATTTTGAAATTTGAATATCTATATTGAGGGACAGAATAGCCTGGTTGCTACATATAAATCAAAACTAAGGAAATATTGCTGATTCCTGATTGCCCCAATCAGTAATTCTCACTTAAAACCGGCCAGACAATCAAACACCATCCATAACTAGGAACATTTTTCATCTTTCTAGTTGTGTGCGCGGGGGATATAAATAAATCTAACCAAGTCCTGCAAATAAACCTGAATCCTGAGAATCTTCCCCCAATTGACCTATGCCCAGGGCCCTGTTTGTGACCCCACTGGCAGCTTCTTCAAGCATTTAATTAATGAAATACCTGCCCTGGTTGCAGGGCAGATTACAGCATTGAAACACAAGATTAAAAACAGTTCAAGAAAGCAACTGTAAAATAAGGTGGGGCCTAAAAACATGCACCTCAAGTGCCAAAGGGCAGGGCAAAGAGGTGCATCTCCAGCATTCTCCGGAAGCTGTGCAATGAAGGGGCCACGTGTGCCTCTGTGGGGAGTGAGTCCTGCAGCTCAGGGGCCGCCACAGAGAAGGCCCTCCCCTGCATCCCGCCACCCCCGCGTGGGAAGGGAGCTTTGCCCCCTTTCCTCCCTCCCTTCTCTGCCCCCACCTGCCCCCTCCCCCAGCCTCGTTACCCTGTACGGGCAAAGTTGGCCCAGTAGCGCATCATCCTGCGGCTGAGCTCCTTCTCCTCGGGGGTGTAGTTGAGGCTGTCGTTGAGCGGCAGCCCGAAGACGAACTCGATCTCGTAGCCGTGCGGGACGCCCATCCAGACCGGCCACATGAGGTTGGAGGCACGGTGGTCAAAGAAGTAGGCGTAGACCTTGTTGCCGTGCTCGGCGTAGCGGCGGGCAAAGTGCATGGCGGGGCAGATGACGTTGTGGTCGCCCACGATGTCGTCCATGGCCTCCCGGTTCTTCTCACGGTTGTCCTCGTCCTCCCAGTCGGTGTACTGCAGCACCACGGCCTCGGCGGCGATGTCGTTGGCGTGCGGCACCCCGATGCGCACGCCGTCCAGGAAGTCCTCTCGGCTGATGAGGCTCTCGTTGTCCTTGCTGAAGCCGGGCGCCCCGTAGATGAGGAAGTAGGTGCCCTCGTCCTTCACCACGCCCAGCAGCACCTGCGTCTCCTTGAAGTTGCCTGTGCTGAGCATGGCCTCGGGGGTGTCCGGGAAGAAGTCCCCGTCGATGACGGGCACGAAGGAGAAGCGGAAGATGCTCTTGTAGGGCAGCACCGACCACTCCTCGTCCACCAGCTCTTGCGGGTGCTTCGTGCGCAGGCAGCTCACCAGCTCAGAGTCGTTGGTGAAGTGGCAGCCCACCCGCTTGCCCAGCAGCGTGGCACGGCGGCGGCTCTCTGCCGGGGTGATGGTGGCCCACGGAGCGTTGGCCGTCCCGCTTTGCAGGATGGCCCGTTGGAAGAGGGGCCGGCTCTGGGCCGAGAGGAGGTGCATGCTGACCGAGGCACCGCCGGCGCTCTCCCCAAAGATGGTGACAGCCTTGGGGTTGCCCCCGAAGAACTGGATGTTGCTCTGGACCCACTGCAGCGCCAGGCGCTGGTCCAGCAAGCCCATGTTGCCCGGGGCCTCCTGGCTGCCCAGCAGGGCCAGGAAGCCGAAGGCCCCCACCCGGTAAGTGATGGAGACCAGGACCACGTTCTGAGTGTAGGTGAGGAAGCGCCCGTCGTAGACATCCAGCGAGGACGAGCCGCTGTAGAAGCCGCCTCCGTAGATCCAGACCAGGACGGTGGCGTTTTTGGGGCGGGGAGAGGGCACCCAGACGTTGAGGTAGAGGCAGTCCTCGCTCATGTTGTGGTTGGGGTTCCACATCTCCGTCCCGTGGAAGCCAGGGTAAGTGTTGTCCACCGACTGGTAGCAGGCGTGCCGGTAGGACGAGGCGTCCAGCTCGTGGCTCCAGGGCTTGACCGGCTCGGGGCGCAGGAAGCGGCGTGGGCCCACGGGGGGCTCTGCAAAGGGGATGCCCAGGAAGGCCGAGACCTGGCCATCCAGCACCCTCACACGGATACCACGCACCCGCCCGGTCTGGGTGGCCACCAGCAGCTCATCCGCCTGGGCCAAGCCGACGAGGAAGGCCAGGAGGAGGGGGAAGAGGGGCTGCAGCCGCGAGGCGGGCATCGTGCCAGCCTGCCTGGGGGGCACCTGTGGGAGAAAGGGGAGAGGGTTAGAAGAGGCCTCTGCCTAGCCGCCTGCAGTTGCCACAGTCAGGGCCCGGCCTGCCCAGCCCGCCTTCTGCTGTCTGATAAAGGGAGCGCAGGCTGATATCAGCGCAGGCCAGGCAACAGGGGGAGGAAGAGGGGAGAGGAGCAGGTTCCTTCTCTGCCTCCGATTCAGGGGCCGGAGGAGAAGGGCGAGGCCCTGGGTTCAAGTGGAGGAGCGGGCCCAGAGCCTCCAGCTCAGGCAGGGAGCCTGACACTCAGCTGTGCAGATAGCTCAGTTGGTTAGAGCGTGGCGTTGAGAATGCCAAGATTGCAGGTTCAATCCTCACAAGGGACAGCTGCATGTTTCCTACCTCACAGGATTGTTGTAAAGAACAAATGTGTGAAGGAAGGAATCAAATGCAACACCTTCCACAGATAAATGGAATGAAATGAAATTTTAGCAGTAAGCTGCCTTGAGTCCGTGTCAGGGAAAGAGACAGGATGTAACAACAACAACATGAGAATGATCCATAACATACCAGAGAATAAATCCTATTTAACTCAGTGGGACTTATTACTGAGTAAAAATGTCTAGGATTGCATTGGAAGGCTGCCCAATCTGGACCCAGTTACCTGGGAGTAAGCTCCACTGAATACAGTGGGACTTACTTCTGAGTAGACAGTGTAAGGCTCCATTTACAAAAAAGGAACGAACACTCCACATGTTTCCTAAGAAATGGCTGGCTGTGGAAGCCTTGCAATTAAAGAATTTAAAGCAGATTGGTGACCTTCTCCTTCAAAACCATAGGAAGGGTTTTGCATGCCAGCGTCACTATTTCCTTCATTTGATGCAGGGATTTTATTGTCAGTTCAAACAGGACTCAAACTGGACTTTTGGACCAACACAAGCAAGAAAAACAAAAACAAGCAGGAAAAGTGGGACATTCTGGGATCAAATCAGAAACCAGGACACTTGGAGGTTATGCCAACGTGGGAGTCAAAAGACTCGCTTTTGCCCTAAAAGAAGCCAGAAGCCCCCCCCTCTCAGGTGCCTCAGTGCCCCCATCTGAGAGGCCCCCTTCCCCTTCTTCAGCCCCCACCAGTCTCCTGGGAGGGTGGGTGTTTGACTCAAGGTCTTTCCAGGGGGTGGAGGAAGGAATCCAGACCCTCAGTGCCACCCAGGGTGGGTGAGGGTGCTGAAGCCACGGAGGAGGGGGTGGCACATGCCTGGGTGTGTGGCCTCTGACACCCAAGACTTTTGCTTTTGTGGTCCCACCCTGCTCTTGTGAACGTAATAGGTTTCTGGCCTGGGGAGTTCCCCCCCCTTTCTCGCTAGCCTTTCAGAGTCCTCTGTTGACACCCTCAAGCCTTTGTGTATTTAGACATTCAGAAAGCTTTCTTTCCTTAAGTGCCTCTCCAAAGGCTGCTGAGAAAGGTTAGCAGTTGTGGGAGGAGAGGAGAGGCCTGCTACGGATCAGTGACTAGCTAAGAAACAGGAAGCAGAAAATAGGAATAAATAGGGCATTTCTCCACAGAGCGTGGAGGCCCCCAGGAATTGATATCGGGATGAAACATAGAATTGCAGAATTGTAGGGTTGGAAGAGACCCCCAGCGGTCATCTAGTCCAGTCCCCTATAAGGCAGGAATCTTAGCTAACCTCAACAGATGGCCAAACAACTCTCTGCTTAAATTCCTCCGCTGGGGGTTTGCTCATAAGCCACACAGAGAGTGAAGCCGCCAAGCTTACTGGTGATACCAAATTGCTTAAGGACCTCTCAAATCATGGGGGGCAAGATGGCAAATGCAATTCAATGCACCCGTATTTTTCGCTCCATAAGATGCACCTGACCATAAGACGCACCTTGTTTTTAGAGGAGGAAAACAAGAAAAAAATATTCTGAATGAAACAGTGGATGTATAATTTTTGTGGTTCATGCTGTGTCCACAGACATGTAATTTGATGGTGACTTTGGGGTGACCCAATGCAAAAAGGATCCTGAGGATCCAAGTGGATCTGTGCTTTGTAACCATGTTTTTGTGCCATTGCGGCCCCACGAAACAGTGGATGCGTGTTTCTTTTGGTGCAGGCTGTAGCCATTGACATGCTATGTGACCTGATGGTGAATTTGGGGTGACCCAATGTAAAAATCCTGAGGATCCATGGGCTTTTACCTCCCCCCTCCCAGGCAGCCTCCGCTAGCTTCCCTTATCTCTCTCCCGATAGCACAGATCAGCTGTTTCCTTTCAACACTCCCTTCCCTCTTATTTGCCTTAGTGTCTTTTCCTTAGCTGGATGAGTTTTTTGCTCGTCCTTTTCTTCTAATTTCTCTCCTTATTGCTTTGGTCTTCCTGTTTTCCCCCCTTTGCAAGTTTGCTGTCTTTCCCTCCCCCCTCCCAGGCAGCCTCCTTTATCTCTAGCCTCCCTTATCTCTCTTCCCGATCAGGCAAAGGATCAGCAGCTTTGTTTCAACACCCACTTCCCTCTTTCAAAAAAAGAGAGCATGATCTACTTTTTGCCCCTGGGCAATTCAACCCATTTGCTCCATAAGACGCACAGACATTTCCCCTTACTTTTTAGGAAGAAAAAAGTGTGTCTTATGGAGCAAAAAATACGGCAAGCAAGCATGAGTTGATGCAGATCACGGCAAAAATATATTCCATATATATGCTCCTGTGGTCAGGAATGAGAAGGGATTGCTCGTAGGCAGCTGCATCGTACAGAGTCAGACCACGGATCCATCAGGCAGTGGGATCCACCCTGGCCTACCTGGAGAGCAAGTGCTTTAACAAATTAGAGATGAGCTTGCAGTATCCTCAAATCTGTTTTTTTTTTTAAAAATAATTTTTATTAACCGACCAATCAAATCAAATCAAATCACATCACATAAATTCCAAATTACAAAGCTGAATTTTAAAATTTTGTTGAGGGGACCCATATTTCAAGATCCGAAGGGGGATTCTGATCATCTTCTTGCTACTGCGTTAATGTCCAAATCAGTCCAAACAAAGTTCATAATTCTATCCAGTCTTACCTTGCTGTTTCCACATCTCATCTTGTTCGTATATTTTCTCTTTTTTCTTTATGATCTCTTCTGATAATCTCCTTAAGCCGATAAACACCAATAATAATCCTGTGTGAATTTTTCTGTTCGTCCAATCCTTAAATCGAGATGGTTTCCATATATCATCGCATTCATAGATAACATCGCTCTTTCCATCATTAATCACAGAGCTGTTGTTCTTAAGTCCCTCTGAGGAGTTTCACCCACAATATAAAAATAGCTCTGTTTCTCTATTTCTCCTCCCAGACTTAAGTCCTCCGACAGAACTTCCCAATATGGCGACGGTATTTTTAACTGCGTCATTCCAAAGCCCTTATACATTCCACGCTCTTCTTAAAGCATGCTTTGGTTAGAAAGTTTATCTCCACACAGACATAAATCCACAGCTTAAGTCCTTCAAACGACATTTCTGACTTGTAAGGGGGGGGGGGTTTCTTGTTTAATCACATAGAGGAAAGAAAGGAAAGTTTTTTCCCCCTCCCCCATCCAGTCCTTTTGCCATACCGAGTCTTGGTGTGTCTTCATCTGGTTAATTCTTGTTCCTCCGACTCGTCTTGTTTATCAGAGATCTCTTCTGTTAGCAGTCTTTACTCCCCCTCCTTCCTTGAAATATGTGCATTTGCTTCCTCCTAATTGTTTCTTTTGAAGTTCTTGCAGCTAGTGGCGCGGATCAGAGACAGCGTCGAGGAACGCCGAGATCCCACAGGAGGGCATTCTGCCTAGTGCCCCCATCCCCCAAAATTTGGGGGTGGTATAGGGCACAGCAGGCAAGGGCAGCCTCCCCACAATCCTGGGGGGGGGGGTAAGGGAGGCTATTTACTCCCATCACAGCCTCCAAATTACCTCGTGAGATGTTATTGTCAGCCATCTTCTGATGTGCCCCTAGTGGCCCCTCCGGTATCCTCAAATCTGGGAGAGTTGTGTACAGCTATTAACCAAATGAAAAACAACAAAACCAGGGGGCCTGATGGGATTCCTGCCAAAGTCTTCAAAGTGGGTGGAATTGAACTTACACAGCAACTTCACAAGCTCATCGGAAAAATCTGGGAGGAGATCCCAGCAGATTTAGGGATGCCAAAATTATCAAAATCTTTAGAAAAGGTGACAGAACGGATTGTGGAGGCATCTCTTTATTCTCTACGGATGGCAAAATTCTTGCAAGGATCTTAGCAAACTGTCTCCAAATTATATCTGAGGACACCTTTCCTGAATCCCAAAATGGCTTTCAACCTTCTAGGGGGACAGTGGATATGATTTTCACTGCTCAAACAGCTTCAAGAAAAATGCAGAGAGCAAAACCAGCCCCTGTATATGGCATTTATTGATCTGACTAAGGCCTTTGACACTGTCAATCATACTGCCCTGTGAACTGTCCTTTTAAAAATTGGCTGCCCAGATAAATTTGTGAATATCATTTGGCTCCTCCATGATAATATGACAGAAACAATCCATAACATATGGCTCTCAGAGTGAAAATTCACAGTGGGATTGGGTATTAAACAGGGATGTGTTATCACCTCAACTCTATTCATTATTTTCATTGCCATGATCCTACACTTCGTTGAAGGGAAACTCCACAACAGGGTAGAAATTATATATTGAACAGATGAAAGCAGGCTGAAAGCAAAGAGTAAGGTTACCGTAACTTCCGTCACAGAGCTTCACTATGCGCTGACAACGTAGTGTGCGCGCGCTCAGAGGATGACCTCCAAAGCATCCTAAATATTTTCGCAGAAGCTTACAAAAAGCTTGGCCTGTCACTCAACATCCAAAAAACCCAAAGTGCTGCACCAACAAGAACAAAAGAACCCCTCTGCAGCGCCACAAATCCAACTCAGTGGTGCAGCGTTGGAAAATGTCAATCACTTCTACCTGGGCAGTTATCTTTCCACAAGGGCCAACATTGATGCCGAAATCCAGCATTGCTTGAGCTCTGCGAGTGCAGCTTTCTTCCGATTGAGTACCAGAACATTCGCAGGGAAACCAAAATGCTTGTTTACAAAGCTATTGCACTACCAACATTACTGTCTGCTTGTGAAACATGGACCACTTATAAATGCCATCTCCAGCTTCTCAAAAGATTCCATCAACGTTGTCTCCAAATTTTTTTACACATCACTTGGGAAAAAAGGCGAACTAATTCCAGTGTACTGGAAGAAGCACAGTGTCAAAGCAATGATTCTTCAACATCAACTTTGTTGGACTGGTCATGTTGTGTGGATGCCTGATGATCGTCTTCCAAAGCAACTACTCTGTTCCGAACTTAAAAATGGAAAGCATAATACTGGTGGTCAAGAAAAGAGGTTTAAAGACTCTCTCAAGGCAAATCTTTAAAAATGGAGTATAAACACTGACAACTGGGAAACACTGGTCTGCGAGAGCTCCAGTTGGAGAACAGCCTTGACCAAAGGGGTCCTGGGCTTTGAAGGCGCTCGAACTCAGGACGCAAGGGAGAAACGTGCTGAGAGGAAGCCATGCTTGCCAAATCCAGAGGGGAACCCCAAGGCATCCTCTGGCCAGCGACCCCCTAAAACTCCTCATGGGTACCTGAGGGAATTACCGTACTTTTCCGTGTATGAGACTAGGTTTTTTTACTTTAAAATAAGGTTAAAAATCTGGGGGTGTCTTATACACGGATAGTGCATATGCCCATTTTCTAAATTTGGGGTCCCCAAAAGTAGGGGGCGTCTTATACATGGGGGCGGAAAAATACAGTACACTGAAAAATACAGTACATGAATTAATGGATATAAAATGGTGGCTGTTTGGGAGGCCTCCGGCTATGAGGGCCTGGCCTCCTTTTTCCCAAACTGCCACACACACACACACACACATCTCCATCAAGAGCACATAAATGTTAGGAAATAAATAAGTTGCCCCTGAGGACAAGAAACAACCTTTTGAATCCCCATGAAGGAAAGAAAATCCTCCTGAGGGAGCAAGCGAATGTCGCCTCCGTTGCCTGAGGAGAGAGGGGGAGGGGCAGATCTTCTAGCACTTTCTGAGGGGAAGAAAAAGGCGGGAAAAGGCCTCAGGCGGAGGGAGGGGGGAGGCCGGCTCCTCCTTGGCCTCTGCTCACTCTCTTCATATCCCGGCCTCTTCTGAGGAGAAAAAGGGTCCCCTTTCTGAGGAGGAAAAGCATCTCCTCAGGAACAACCCATTTATTTTATTTATTTATACCTACACACCTTTTGATTACAAAAAAACCAAGACCCCTCGAAGCAGTTTACAAAGGAGAAAGCAGTAAAACTGAGAGAGATTCGGGGGGCACTAGGGGCGCATTGGAAGATGGCCGACAATAACATCTCTCCGACCCACACGAGGTAATTAAGAGGCTGTGATGGGAGTAAGCAGCCTCCCGGCCCCCCCAAGCGAGTGGGGGGGACTGCCCTTGCCTGCTGTGCCCTATACCACCCCCGAACTCGAGGGGGTGGGGGCACTAGGCAGAAAGCCCTTGTGCGGATCTCGGTGCTCCTGGACGTTGCCTCTAGCTGCAGCAACTTCAAAAGAAACAATTAGGAGGAAGCAAATGCACATATTTCAAGGAAGAATGGGGAGTAAAGACTGCTAACTGAAGAGATCTCTGAGAAACAAGACGGGTCGGAGGAACAGGAATAAATCATGAGAAGACACACCAAGGCTCGGTATGTCCGGCAACGGGACTGGATGGGGGAGGGGGAAAAACTTTCCTTTCTTTTCTCTATGTGATTAACCAAGAATCCCCCCCCCCAAGTCACAAGTCATAAATGCCATTTAAATTACCTAAGCTGATGATTTAAGACTGTGTGGAGATAATTTTCTAACCAAAAGCATGTTTTAAGGAGATCGTGGAAAGTTTAAGAGCTTTGGGATGACGCAGTAAAAAATAGCGTCGCCATTTTGGCAAGTTCTGTCGAAAGACTTATGTCTGGGAGGAGGAATGGATCTGTTTTCATATTGTGGGCGAGCCTCCTCAGAGGGACTAAAGAAGGCGACAGATTTGCGAAGATTAATGATGGAAAGAGTGCTTTTATTTATGGAAGTGATGATATATGGAAACCATCTCGATATGATGATTGGACGAACGGAAAAATTCACACAGGATTATAACTGGTGTTTGTCTGCTTAAGGAGATTATCAGAAGAGATCATAAAGAAAAGAAGAAGAAAATATACGAATAAGATGAGATGTGGAAACAGCAAGATAAGACTGGATAGAATTATGAACATTATTTGGACAGATTTGTGGATATTAACGCAGCAGCAAGAAGATGATTGGAATCCCCTTCGGAACTTCAAATATGGGCCCCCCCAACAAAAATATTAAAATTCGGCTTTGTAATTCGGAATTTATGTGATGTGATGTGATTTGATTGGTTGGTTAATAAAAAATATTTAAAAAAACACCAGAGAGAGATTCACAAGTGTACTTCAAAACATACAAAAGTTGAAATGCTAAAATAGATTAAGATTTCCTCAGCTTTCAGTCCTGGCGCTCCTTAGGTTCCTCTTCCCCAGACGCCTCAAGCCCCTCAGCATATTAGTATTACAATTTTGATTATTATTCTATATTCATTGTATAGCCCGCTTTTCCCTTTGGTAGTCAGCAAAAGAGGATTAAAGATTCTCTCAAGGCAAATGTAAAAAAATGCAGTATAAACACCGACAATTGAGAAACACTGGCCTGCGAGCGCTTCAGTTGGAGAATAGCCTTGACCAAAGGTGTCCCGGGCTTGGAAGACACTCGAACTCAGGACGAAAGGGAGAAATGAGTGATTGCCAAAGAAGAAGAAGATAATGTGAGGGGATTTCTCATAGGCAGCTGCATTGTACAGAGTCAGACCATGGATCCCTGCGGCAGTGGGTCTCTCCCAGGCCTAACCACGGAGCCAAGCCCCTTTCCCCTCAACGAAGATGTTGACTTTGTGTGTGGAGAAAAAGGCGAATTCCATGCTAGGGATCATTAGGAAATGAGCTGGAAATAAAACTGCTGATATCGCAATGTTAATGCAAATCTGTGTGAGGACTCGAACCCACAGCTTCAAGTTACAAGAGATTCCGACTCAACTTCAGGAAGATCTTTCTGGCGGCAAGAGCTGCTTGAGAGTGAAATGGGCTCCCTCAGGAGGTGGCAGACTCTCCTTCCTTGGAGGTCTTCAAGCAGAGCTTTCATTGCAGGGGTTGGGCTGGATGACCCTCAGGGTCCCCTTCCGGCTCTGCAGTTCTGTGAACTCACTGGAAGTCCCTGTGCTTCCTTGGGGATCAGAAGAGGGTTTTCAAAAAAATAATTACCACCCAAATTCTCCCCTGTGGACCTTAGAGGTGGGGTCACTGTTCCGTGTGGGGCCAGGGAAGGAGTGTAATGGAGACCCCAAGTGTGCATTATGTGGGGTGGGATTCGGATGTCCAGTTTCTATTCTGGGATGTCCTCCCAGCAGCTGCTCGGCTATTAAAAGAACCCGGGTCAAAAATAAACCAGCTGGCTGTGTGTGATATGGGGAGACGGGGGGGGGGGAGTGTGTACATGGGGGTGGGGTGGGGGGTGGAATCATTTGCTCTGACCCATTAGGTATCCTGATGCGCTGGCAGGTGGGGCGAGGGCATATGTGTGCCCCCTTTGGCGGAGGGCAGAATCAGCCCTCCTGTAGCTGCTGGGGAGACAATGCTGGTCTGGTTCCTAGAGTTTTTTGGGGGGGCATTGCACATAAAATGGACACTTGTTCCCCCTTCTCCCAGCAGGGGCACGAGGGGGGGGGACACAGAGCAAAATACCCCTGTATTCCTGCCAGGATGAAACCATGTTTGCAATGACAGCCGTTTTTGCATTTGGGTGTTGATCTGCTGCAGCAGAATGTCTCTGCCGTGGCTTTTGAAGGGGGGGGGTCAGTCTCCCTGACAGTGCCATCTGCATCACTCGTCATGCGCCTGTCAGGAAACCCTCCGGCCGGAACTAATGCGTCCCCTGCCCAAGGATTAGCAAGTGGAAACTGAAACCCCGCCATCCGAGTGCCAGGGCTCATGCTGCCAGCACCCCCCCCCCCAATCACTCCTGCAGTTCAGCAGGGAAGGAGACACTTCCCCCCCTCCCCTCCTGTGACTCCCACCCCAAAGTCGAAATAGGAGCTGGAATGAGGGGCAGTTGGAGGCCCCTCACCCTGCCTGTGCCCCAGAGAGAGCTCCCCGCCTGCTTTCCGGAGAAAGGTGCCTCCTATCTCGGCTGCCAGTCAGACATTGAATAATTGAACGGCAGCATTGAAAGGGACCCCAAGGGTCATCTAGCCTAACCCGCTGCTTCCGTCTTTCTCTTCCTCCCCTCCTCCCCATTTCCCTGCCTCTTTTGGGTAGGGGGGTGCTGCTCCTTGCCCCCTGCCCGTAACACTTTCTTGAGGACTGCAGCCTTGACCTCTGCCATCCTCAAGCCTTCCAGGTGCTATGGGTTATGCCACACACACACACACACACCCCAGGTGTCCCCAGGCTGGCCAGGGATAGTGGGAGTTGCAGCCCCCCAGCAGCATCGGGAGGGTGCCACCTGTTGATGAGGCACCCCAAAGGAATTTGGCAGAAGTCGCTCCTGCCCCTCTCACCTGCCCTGTCTTGGCTCTGCTACTTCTGTTTGTCTTCCCCGAACCTCATTGTCACACCTCCCTGTCCTGCTCTCCTTTGTTGCTCTCCTTCTAATCCCGTCCTCCAGAAGTGCATGCAGCCCCTCCCTGTTTTGTGTCATCTGCAGACTTGATAAGTAAATAAACAGCAGAAGTGGGGGAGGGGGCACCCAAGATTACCACCCAGGTCTTTGGCCCCTTGCCAAAAAGAGAAGAAGGGCCGTCTCACTGAGTGGCAACAGCACTTGCCTTGCAGGCTGAAGGTCTCTGGTGCAACCCCTGGAGCTGGCTGGGCCAGGGGGTGGGAGGCCCACTGCCTCCCAGGAACCTGCACTTGGAGGCTGCAGGCCAAGGATGTGGGGCATGCAGAGATGGGTGCATTTTCATAGTAATCCTGGGCTGGGGAACCTGCGTCTTGTGGCCTCCATGCACCCTTCAGCCCAATGCCACGTGTAGCCTGCAGAGAGACAGACAGGAGAGTGGTGCTTAGAGCAGGCACTGGGCAACTCTGCAAGATCCACCAGCTGCCACTTGCAGGGGTCTCAGCTGGCTTCCCCAGAGCCTTTGCTAAGAATATAATAAAATGCTCCCGGGGACTAGAGGCGCTGCTTCTGAAACGTGTCGTTCTCACCTCCCAATAGTCATGGCTTAAAAATGTCAGGTTTTAGGGCATGGGTAGGCAAACTAATGCCCGGGGGCCGGATCTGGCCCAATCGCCGCCTCAATCCAGCCCTGGGAATCAGCATGTTTTTACATGTGTAGAATGTGCCCTTTTATTTAAAATGCATCTCTGGGTTATTTATGGGGCATAGGGATTCGTTCATTTCCCCACCCCCCAAAATATAGTCCGGCCCCCCACAAGGTCCGAGGGGCAGTAGACCGGCCCCCTGCTGAAAAGGTTTGCTGACCCCTGTTTTAGGATCACTGCTCCCTCTCGATTCTCCACAACTCCCTTTCTGTACCTTATTCAGCTCTGCCCACCAAAAGGAAGTGAGCCAAAGAGGTGATATTTGTGGTTTGCTCTTGGAAGCCTTTACTAGAGGCTTATCCTTGGCTGGGCTCAAGAAGAGCATTTTCCTGCATGCAGAGCTCTCCGGGTCTTTGCAAAGGAGCCCCTCTCGACTTCCCTGGCTAGCAAAAGCTCAGCAAGCACGTGATTACGGAATCTGGTTTTTCGTGGTTCAGAATTTGTAGCCTGCCTTCTCGCCTGCAAGTCTGCTTCTTACACATTACTGCAGATGATACAAAAACAGGAGGGACTGCAAACTCCGGGGAGGACAGGATGAGATCAGGAGCAGCAGGGGAAGGCAAGGTGCTCATGGCACCTTCAGAAATAAGGGCCAGAAGCTGGTCTTGGCACAGTTCCGGGCACATGGCCCTCGCTGATGCGCTCCTTCCACTGTGAGACGTGGTCGCATGTTGGGAGCCTCCAGTGGAAAGAGAGTCAACTGTTGACCATCAGCATTTCTATGAGTCAATGATAATGATTTCATGCATTTGTATCCAGCTTTTCTTACAAGGTGGGATTCAAGGCGGCTGACATCATTACTTTTTGAGTTTTGTTTTTTAAGGGATGCCTTTCCTTTTATACAAGCTCCTTTGGTGACTGCTTTCATGGCGTCCCAAAGGAGGAGGGTTGTTATGTTGTCTACCTCATTGTCTTTAAAGTAGTTTTGGAGGGTTTTCGAGAGACTCTTGATAATTGGTTTGTGGTCTGTATGGAGCTAAAGGACCACAAAGGGGTGTGTGTGTGTTTGTGTATCCTCTCCTAGTTTGAAAGAAACTGGGACTGTGATCCTGATACAGTCAAACCTTAGTTGTCGAATATAATCCATTCTGGAAGACCGTTCGACTTCCAAAACATTCAACAACCAAGGATCAAAGGACGATCAGCAAAGTCAATAGAGGAAGGGGGGGGGGAGAACTCCCCAGAAGGCATTTGGCTTTCAAAAGCAGGAGCATTTACTTCTGGGTTTTCAGTGTTCGGAAGCTGAAACGTTCCAAAACAGAGGTGTTCAGGAGCCAAGGTTTGACTGTATTGCCAAAGTTTTTTTTATTTTCCAAATGGGGGATCAAAGTTGTGAAAACAAGACACATTTTTTTCTTCCTAAAAAGTGAGGGGAAATGTCTGTGTGTCTTATGGAACAAATGTGTGGTCCCTGGAGCCGAATAGCCCAGGGGCAAAAAGCAGACCATGCTTTTTTTTTTTTTGAAAGAAAAAAGCTTTGTTGAAACAAAGCTGCTAATCGGCAATAAGGGACGGTAGAGATAAAGGAGGCTGCCTGGGAGGGAGGGGGAGGTAAAGACAGCGAAGTTGCAAGGAGAGGAGACTGGAAGACTAAAGCAATAGGAATTAAAAATTGGATTTAAAATAGACCAAAGTACATTTAGAACCAGCAACTAACAGTGCAGTGCACCTTAGTTTCCAAAGAAAATGAAGGAGGGAGCCAGTCTGGTCTTTCTTGGGAGGAAATGCCACAATCTGGGAGCAGACAGAAAAGCCTCTCCCTGTCTCCTTCCACCACCAGCCGTGACTCTGATGTTGGTGGGACCAACAGAAGGTGTTCCCTGAGGGTCTGAGCACCCAGGACAGGTTCATAAAGGGAGACAGGCTCTTCCAAGCCGCCTGGCCCCAAGGCAGGTTCCAGAGTGTGTTGCTTTCATTTGATTCGCACAGCAGGAAAACACAAGCATTACACTGGAATTCAAAAAAAATTCCTTCCAGTAGCACCTTAAAGACCAACTAAGTTAGTTCTTGGTATGAGCTTTCGTGTGCATGCACACTTCTTCAGATACACTGAAACAGAAGTTTCCAGACCCTTCTATATAGTGAGAAGGTGGGGAGGGGTATTACTCAGAAGGGTGGTGGGAATGGGTGATTGGCAGATAGCTGTGATGAGCCTGTTGATGACTCTTAACGACTGCAATAGGTCTTACAGGAAAAAGCAAGGGGTGAGAAGGTGAAAAATGGCTTTGTCATGTATAATGAGATAAGAATCCAATGTCTTTGTTCAGACCAGGTCTCTCCATGTCTCCATATCTGTAACTGTACACTGGAATTGCCGAGCAAACGCCTCCTTGTTCCTCGTGCCTGTTCTCTGATGGGTTCCATTTTGGTCACATTAAGGACACCTGGTGTTCAGGATGAGGCCTTCTTGGGCGCTGTCTCACTCGTTTGCAGCTCCTCCCTCGCTGGGACCTCACCAAAGCCCCAGCATCAAAAGGCAACAGGGGAAAAATGATCCGACTTTGGAGCATGGATGTGTGTTTGTGAAATGTGGTAAGGGAGCTGGGATGTGAATGCTCAAGGCTTGCCTTCCCCTCATTCCTTTAGTTTCATAAGTGTTTGCTGGCATTCTTGACGAGGCTGGAATTTTTAGAATCGGGTGCGTGAAAGAGGCCCTTTCATGTGTGGGTTGCACGGAATCTGGGAGATGGAGGAGAGATCAAAGGAAGGGCCTTCTCTCTGAAGCATGTCATGAAAATGATGGAATTCCAGAAGATCAGAGGACTGCAGGGTTGGAAGGGACCCCGAGGGTCATCTAGCCCAACCCCCTGCAATGCAGGAATCCCAGCTAAACAATTTCCGATCAACGACCACCTGACCTTTGCTTAAGAACTTCTGATGAAGGAGAAAGTCCAGCTCCTTCCCAAGGAGTCTGTTCCGCCATCAAATTGCTCTTGCTGTCAGAAAGTTCTTCCTAATATAGTGTTGTCTGCCAATTTCAGAGCGGATGGGGGAAATTCATGGAGGGAAGGGCTATGTACTGCCTCTCCTATTGGGGGCACCATGACCCAAATTTGCTATGGGGCCCCAGCCAAAGTCCTGCGTTGTCTTGGGGCATCTCCTTCAGCCACTGTGAGGACAGAATGCTGGACACGATGGGTCCCTTTTGGTCTGATCCAACAAGCTCTTCCTGCGGAAGCTCCAGGTCCAGAGGTGGTTTGTCTAGATTCCCACTGTGAGAACAGGACTAGGTGGGCCTCCTTTGGCCTGATCCAGCTCTGCTTACGGTCTTTCTTACAACCAAGGCAGTGTTTCAGTTACTTTGAGATTGACAGAAAGCCACCCACCCACTTGTCTGCCAGAGAACAGCCTAACCCTTAAATTAGCTCACTCCAGCCAATGAACTCCTACAGAGTTTAGCTTTGGAAACCTGCCCACAGCCTAGAAGAGTGTGGAGTGGGGGCTGGCTCCTGTTCCTTGAGGGCAAAGCGCTCTGCACATGCCCAGAGGCAGCCTGGCACTGCTGTACATATTCCAGACATTGAGATTCTGGACAGCATCCCTGGAGCGTCTCCATCTCAGCTCAGGCTAAGAGGGGAAGAGGAAGGGCTTTCTGTAAACACAACGGGGAAATCCTCTCTCTCCGGGGGTGGGGGCAAACAGGAAAGAGACTCTGCCTGCCCCTGGGGTGAGGACGTTGTGCTGCTGCAAGAGGGGTCAAGCTCAAGGATGGGAGGTGTTTACTTCCTACGCAAGGCACAGGATCACATACCCTCCAAGTTTCCTGACTTTCCAGGAACAGTCCCAGAATGACAGAAGTCATCCCGGTTACGGATTTGGTCCTGGAATGTCCCTTTCCCCCTCCCCTCCTCGTCTCAGAGGACAATTAGAAGTGGTGTGTAGATGCAAAGTCCTGTTTGAACTGAAAATAAAATTCCTGCACCAGATTAAAAAATAGTGACGCTGGCGTATGAAGCCTTTCCTATAATTTTGAAGGGAAATGTTGCCAGCCTGCCATAAATTCTTTAATTGTGATGCTTCGGCAGACAGCCACTTCTTATGTTCTTTTAGAAGAGATGAATTGCATGGTTTTCTTTCAGACATGAAAAGAGAATTGTTTGATCAGGTAAAAGAAGATGTCCATAAGGCAGCTTCTCAAATTTGTAAAAATAATAACTTACTTGCAGAGGCTGTGAGAGGCGAATACACAAACCACCAAGGTGGAAATGGTAGAGAGAGGAGGTTCGAGGAAAATACAAGGGAAAGTAAGAATAGTACAAGACAAAAATGGTATTATATGTGAAAAGATCTGAGAGGCTTTGACTGTGATAGAGAAGAAGTAGGAAGGGAGGGCAAAATGCGTAAGAGGTTACTATTTGTGGTGGCAATGTGTAATTTATTTAAAAGGCCTGGGAAAAGATGCATAAAGATTTGAAGAGTATGTGGGAAATGATTAATGTTAAAAAAAAATCGAAGTGATGATATTGAGATGTACAGGACTCAATGAGTGAAAGATTTTGTTCCTGTACTTGAGAATTCCAGGCCAAGACCAGCCAGTTCCTACCTAAGGAAGAACCCACGCCAAAGAAGATAAAGATGTACTATTGAATAAACTATTGAACAGTGCAGGACAACTTAGTTAATATGAAGCCAAAGAAAGAAGGACTTTGAGTTTTAAAAAGGGGTAAATGTTCAAAGAATATCTATTCAGCATGTGTTTAGACATTTACATTAGTATAACTTTTAAAAGTAACTTGTAATAAGATGAAGAAGGTTTTAAAATTGGATTCTTAAGAATATAAGCTTAATGTAATGGAACCAAGAAGTGGAGGGGAGGGAAGTCAGCTAAAAAGAATATGGTTTTAAAAACTTGCACATGATCTTAAAATGTTACTTAAAAAAAAGAAAAAAGCAACCAGCCACTTCTTAGGAAACACAGGGAGTGTTTATTCCGTTATTGTAAACTGAGCCTGATGCTGCAATCCTCAGCATTTTTACTTAGAAGTAAGTCCCATTGAGTTCATTAGGATTTACTCTCTCGTATGTTTATTACTGGGAGAAAAGTGATGACAAACCTAGACAGCATATTAAAAAGCAGAGACATCACCTTGCCGACAAAGGTCCGTATAGTTAAAGCCATGGTTTTCCCAGTAGTGATGTATGGAAGGGAGAGCTGGACCATCAAGAAGGCTGATCGCCAAAGAATTGATGCTTTTGAATTCTGGTGCTGGAGGAGACTCTGGAGAGTCCCATGGAGTGCAAGAAGATCCAACCTATCCATTCTTAAGGAAATCAGCCCTGAGTGCTCACTGGAAGGACAGATCCTGAAGCTGAGGCTCCAAGACTTTGGCCACCTCATGAGATGAGAAGACTCCCTGGAAAAGACCCTGATGTTGGGAAAGATGGAGGGCGCAAGGAGAAGGGGACGACGGAGGACAAGATGGTGGGACAGTGTTCTCGAAGCTACCAGCATGAGTTTGACCAAACTGTGGGAGGCAGTGGAAGACAGGAGGGCCTGCCATGCTCTGGTCCAGGGGGTCATGAAGAGACGGACACGACTAAACAACAATGTTTATTGCTATTACTAAAGAAAGGTCCAGTAGCACCTTAGAGACCGACTAAGTTTGTTCTGGGTATAAGCTTTTGTGTGCATGCACACTTCTTCAGATACAGTGAAACAGAAGTCACCAGACCCTTCTATATAGTGGGAGGGTGGTGCCGGGTAGGGTTTTCCTCAGAAGGGAGATGGGTGATTGACTCAATGGGTATTGTAAACCTGTTGATGAATGTTAAAGACTGTAATTAGTCCTACAGGAAAAAGCAAGGGATGGTATGCAGATGACCAAAAATAGCTTTAGCATATGTAATGAGAGAAGAATCCAATATCTCTATTCCGACCAGGCCTCTCCATGGTTTTCAGTTTAGTAATATGTTGTAATTCAGCAACTTCTCTTTCAAGTCTATTTTATTTCTACTACTAATATTATTTCACCTTTTTCCCTGACAGGAACTCAAGGAAGCTTACCGCCAACATTTTATTTCTTTCCATTTATCTGTGGAAAGTGTTGCACACAATCCCTTCCCCTCACACATTTTTCCTTACAACGATCCTGTGAGGTAGGTGAGGTGGAGAGGTTGCACTTGGCTCAAGGTGACCGAGGTCTGTGTGCACATGACATCTATGTGTGCAATGAGATCAAACGCAGGAGAAGCTTCCGGGTGTGGAATAGGACGTCCGGGAAATGTTGGAGGGGGTGGGATCAGGCCACCGCTGGGGGGTGGGAGGGGGTGGGAGACCGAGTCTGCATGTCTGGCTGGGGGTGGCAAGTCTGGTGAGTGTTTAGATGCTCCTGGGTGGGGGAGCACATGCCCCCCTCCCCACCACTGTGGCTCCTTCCAAGCATTTGGGAGAGGGGCAGATTTAGCCTGGATGCTTCTGGGACACCCAGCGCCCCCCCCCCAGCCTGGCCAGGCTTTTAATAGCTCTCCCCTCCCCCTCCCTCCCTTTGATTCCTGCAGCTGCTCTGTTTGCAAACAAGGGGGAGGTGGCCATAGAGACAGCCTTGATTTGACCTGGGGGGGGATGCGCCCGGCGGACCCCCTCACCTCCTGCAGCAGCCAAGTGCAGCTGAGCGCATTAAGGGCCGCATCTGGCTCCAGATGAGCGCCTGGCTGGATTGCTACCCACCCGCTGCTCCTCACAGCGCCCCCCCCCACCGCGTGGGTGCGCAGGCGCACAGGCAGAGGACTTCCTTTGCTCTCTCTCTTTGCACCAACGGAGGTTCCCAGGCCCCCACCCCCGCCGGATCTCCCGACAGCCTCACCCCACCTGGGAGAAGCCAGGATTCCGCCCCCCCAGCTAATGATTTTCCATCCGAAGATGCCCCTCCCCTGCATGTCCAGCTCCGCGCTCTACATCTTTGTAGGGGTGCGCACTCTTCACACTCTCAGAGGTGTTTCCTCCAAGCACGAGCCCCCCCCCCCCACGAACGAAACATTCTGGCCTTGCTCAGCCCCCCGCCTCCCCGGTTGGGAAAACCCCCAGGCAGGACGTCCTCGATCGCCCCCACAAACATAGGCCAGGTGCCGAGAAACCGGAGCAGGGAAGGGGCGATGGAGAAAGAGGGATAGAGGACTGGGGGGCGGCGCTGGGGGGGGGGGCGGACAAGGAATAGGAAACTGGTGGCGGGGTAGGGGTAGGAGATGACTCGGGAAAGATGGGGCTGGAGCCGGAGGGAGCTGCGCGTTCGAGGACAGCCTGCGGGGTGGGAGGGGGGGTGGATTTAGGAAAACAGCGGCCCGGGAGGGAGAGTCAGAACCTGGGCCCCCCTCCCCGGCACGCGCCAGCCTGTCACGGGCACCCCGACCTCCACATGGGGGGAGAGGGGTGCTGTAATTTCCCAGGCCTGCCCCCTCCCATTTTCCAGCCCCAGCCTTTTTTTGCGGAAGAGAGAGATGACCAGATTTGGGGAAACAGGATTTGTGGGGGGTGGAGAAGGGATGCCGGGGCGGCTGCGTCAGAGGCCGAGGAGGGAGCCCTTTGGGGGGGGGTGTCCTTCGCTCCACTGACCCCCCTCCCTCCGGGCGGGGGGAGCAGCTGCCCCTTACCTGGGCCAAAGAGGAGGAGGACGAGGGCGCCGCTGTTCTGGCTCCGCTGCCTCTGCCGACTCCGGGCTGGCGGGGGCGAGAGGAGCAGCAGCAGCAGCAGAGGCGCCCCCCCAGCCCCGCCCGGCTGGCCCAGCCTCCCCACCCCGCCGGGCGGCGGCCACAGGCAGCAGATCTCGCGAGCCTCACCCCCCCCCCGCCAGCCCAGGGCTCCCCGTGGAGGAGGAGGGGCAGCGGCTAAGCCGGGCGCCCCCACGCTGGGGAAGGGGCAGAAGTCCAGGGGCCCCTCGGAGACGCCCCGTCAATTTTCCTCCCGCCCCTCCAGCCAAGCAGGCGGGCCTGGGCGGGGCTTCAGGCCCGCCCCAGCCTGGCACGTGTCGGCAAGTTGCGGGTCCTCCCCGTCGGGGATCGGAGTGCGGGGACCCTCAGGCGCCGCTTCCGACGGGAGACCCCCGGCCGGCCAGCGCCCGAAAGGTGCGTCTGGCTGAAGAACTTGTGCGCAACGCCAGCCTTCTGGAGCTTCGCCCGAGGCCCCCAAAACCCTCCTCTTCTGTAGGTCTCAGAATTGGGACCACCCGTTTAGCCTTGGGTTCCTTGAAGGGGAATCACCGACCTTCTCCCACCCCGGTAAAAGTTCCCGGGGCGTATTGCAAAGGATGCCTCGCGATGGTTTTGTTTTGTTTTACAAAGACAGCACGTGCGAACCCCCGGGACCCCGACGGCGAACCCCGAGAATCCGGGACTCGTGGCCTCTTTGGGAAGCGAATTCCAGGAGGGCTCGGCAGCCGCCCGCCAAGTGCGCCACAAGCCCCGAAGGTCCGGTCCAGAGGGGAGGGGGCTGACAGTTCCTCGCAGGGATGGGGCCCGATTTTTATCTGCGACAGTCCGGGCACTCGAAATTCCGCCCAGCCACGCACCCCAATCCTCCTCCTCACGACCTCATACACCCCCTCGGCCCCCTCCCTCGGCAAGGCCTTCTTCGCGCCAGCTCCAGGGAGGAGGAAGAGCGTGCCCCTGAGCGCGTGCAAAGCGCCTTCAGGCCACCTGCCTGGAGTCCCCGCATCCAGACATCTCCGCCCCCCCCCGCCCCATCTACTCAGGAAAGAACCCAGGAGTTCCGGCTCTCTCTCTCCAGCACCTCCGCCGGCTGGACAGCGCTGCGCTGACGTCACTCCCCCTCCCCTGGCAAGGCCGGGATCCCCTTGGCGGCGACGCCCGGAGGGGAGCGCGGCTGGCCGTGGGAGCCGAGCGGGGCCCCGCCAAGGGCCGGGAGGCGGCAGAGATGGACCCCCAGGGTATTTTTGGCCGGCGATGCCTGGAATCCGCCAGGAGGGAGGAAGCAAGATCCGGTTACGGGAGGCGCGGGGCTTGCAGAGCGGGCTCGCGCGGCCGGCACGTGCACGCGCGCAAACGACAACCACGTCTCTCTCCCCGACCCCCACCATCCGGCCAGTTCACACGTCCCAGGGGACTGAATCTGCAAACAGTACCCCCGACGGCCAGCAGGTGGCAGCAGCGCGTCGGTTCCCCCGGGGCGCCAGCAGCGTCCACACGAGCAGACCCTCTTTTGGGGCGGAGCAGAGAAGGAGGTGACTCTAAGGCTGAGTTCACACAATGCCTTTGAAGCACATACCCCCCTCCCGCCCAAGGAATTATGGGCACTGGGGTTTCCCCTCACAGGGTTACAATCCCCAGCAACTCTTCAAATCACTGAATTGAAGGGGGACCCAGTAGGGTCATCTAGTCCAACCAGCTGCGCACTGTTGGCAAACTACCGTGCCCAGAATTCTTTGGTGTGCCCACGCATTGCATGTGCTTTAAAAGTACCACATCCAAGGCTGCCTCCTCCTCCTCCCATTATTATAGAATCGGAATTGTAGAGTTGGAAGGGGCTCGGAGGGTCATCCAGTCCAGCCCCCTGCAATGCGCCTGAAGACTTTGCCTCCGTGTGGCGCTGTCACTCCGGCCGCATTCACAGCTGAGGCGTGTAATAAGCAGAGTTCTGCAGCTCCATTTCTGGGTGAACTCTCTGGCCAGATCTGGGGGTGCTGGTCCACTGGGGACTCCCTAGCGCAGGCAGTCAATGTCCCCTTTGAGGTGTGAAACTGGCCTGTCTGGATCCCACCAAGAAGAGGGAGAGGAGGAGGCCGGATCAGCACCCATTGTAAAAAATGAGGAGGGGGTCTTGAGTGGGCTGCACCACTTTGCACATCCCCTTGGCCAAGAGCAGAGGGAGACCTCTTGGTCTTCAGCTGGGACACTCCCACTCCCAGCTCACTCAAGAGTCAGGGAAATAAAAACGTACAAAGTCATCACAGCACCGCCACTCCCAGCTCACTCAAGAGTCAGGGAAATAAAAACGTACAAAGTCATCACAGCACCGCCAATTGTTTGTGGGTGTCTTTGGCGCCCCCAAGTCCCTCTTGCAGGTTTGTCTGAGCATCTTTGCAAAGGCCTTTGGGGCAGGGAGGGGAATGTGGCTTTGTCTTGCTTTGAGAGCTCAGGGGAAATAAGGAAGAGGCAAAGGCTGTTTGTGCCCCCCCCCTTTCAGAGCCAGGGAGGGGGCCCGTTTCCTGACTGGGCAGCACTGGGTGAAGCTCAGGAGCAGCTGAATGTAGGGATTTAATGCAGAGTATCTCTGGAAGTCTTAAGGCAGCCGGAAGGATTCAGCCCATGCACAAAGGTCGGAAGTGGCAATGAGGAATTTCTAGGCTGCGAAAACACTTGTTCAGGCTTGTTATAGAAGAGAAGCCTTTGTTGTGTTACAGGAAAAATCCGAGGGCTCCCTTGGATAAAACAAAGACACCAACCAGGATAACTTGGAGCAAAACAGCAGCCTGTAGGCTTGGCCTTTATTGAACTGTTGCAACAGGGTATTCCCCTCACGTGCAGGAGAGAGGAAAGACCCAGAAGAATAGTGTGCAAGGCCTTATAAAAACTTTTGAAATTCCCCTCCTCTAGGTCTAGCCCACCCCCAGAAACATCATGCATACATTACAGAAAGGAGGGGCTGAGGGAGGAGTTGGTGGTAACCTGAGTGTCTTGTCACCTGGCTGGTTCCTCCTTTCCCCCTCCCCATGAGTACTTTCCAGGTGACAGAGGGGAGTTTGCAGTTTCCTGCCCCCTGAGGGAAGATCTGATCATTGTCCTTTGTTTCAGTCCATGCTGAATCCACTCCCATATGCAAGTTCTTTGTGATCTTGATTGTCTTCTGTCTGGGATCATCAGGGTTGGCATGGGCAGGGCTCCTGTGGATGTGCTGAGACGGTGAAGGGATTATGGCTGACAAGGACTAAGTCACCCCCCTTTGTTAGTTCTTGTCACATGGAGTAAAAATAAAAATGGAACAGTGCAAATCCAATGTATGGTTGACTTTCTATGAATTTATAACAGAAATGTGGTGTTATGAATTTATAACAGAAATGTGGCGTATGTAGTGTGTGAGTGTGAAGTTTATACAAACAGAATGATTGGGGTGGGGGGGTTCCTGCTACAGTTGCTTCCTTACTTACAGAATCATAGAATTGCAGAGTCGGACGGGAGCCAGAGGGTCATCTAGCCCAACCCTCTTGGTGCTTGGACACAGCCCCAAGGCTGTGCACTCACAGTGCATTTAAGGCGTATTCTTTCTCTCCTCAAATAATTCGGGGCCCTGTGCTTTCCCCCATGACAATTCCCACAGCAGCCCCTAACAAACTACAGCACCCAGAACTCTCTGACGGGGGAGAGAAATGTGCTTTAAGAAAAGCATGGTGTTCACACACTGTTCCTGAGACCATGCGCAGAGTGCACCAACACAAGTCGTCAGGAAGAGTCTCTCCCGCTGAGATTGGGGGGCAGGGAGGCTGCTGAGCCCCAGCACCCACCTGGAAGTGAAGCAGGGGTTGTGTGCCTCAGTTTCCCCAGGTGGCCACGGGGAATTATTCTCACCTCCTTCCTTTCTTGTCTTGAGAAGAAAGTAAAGCACTTCTTCCTATTTGCCTTGGCTGTGTGTGAAGCCGTGAGGGAGCAGCCCTCCTCTCAGATGCAATTCTCAGTGTTTACCTGACATATTTTGGCGCTGAGGCACGGCCCGCAAGTTAAACCTCAGCTCAAATGTAGCCCCTCTCTGGCTAGCGCAAGCCAATTCTGCTCGACACAGTGCAGCATTGTGCGATAGGTTTCACCAGAAAGAGGAAGCGGGAAGTTTTTAAATCTGAATTTCGGTGGGAAATATTTGTGACGTGGGAGGAGAGGGCCTCGCTGAGAGCCAAGAAGAAGTGAAGCGGGGCCGAGACAAAGAGACCCAGGCCAAGCCAGGATTAGTTGGGAATGAGGAGTGGCTGCCGCAAGGAGGGAGATGGCAAACCTGGAGGGTTGAAGCTTTGCATGAGAGTGCACTAAAATTGTCTGCTGTTAGGTTTGCAACAGCCCCCAGTGGGCTTAATTTAAAATTTGTACACCACTAGGGATAGTTTAAAAAACCCTCAAAGTGGTTTACACAAAAGATAAAGCAATCAAACTGACGGTTCCAAAAGTTGAAATGGCAAGAGACTAAACACAGATTAAGATTCACACCAGATTTCTAAACCTCCGGACAGGCTTGTCTAAACAGTAATGTTTTTAGCAGGTGCCATAAAGAGTGCAGGGAAGGTGTCTGCCTGGTGCCATGAGGCAGGGAGTTCCAAAGGTGCAGGCGCTTCCAGGCTAAAAGTTCGAGTTCTTACAAATGCAGAAAACAGGCATTCTGTGGCACCTGCAGCGGTGCCCATTCTGCCAATTTCTCCACCAATTCAAGGAGCAACACAAGACCCCAAGGCCTCGAGCCCTGAAGCACACAGGGGCACCCATTCAACGGTTGTCTGGAAAGGTCACGCCCTGGTTCGCATGGAGAAGCAGTTTTCAACGGAGCCCAGTGATGGAAGCACACAGCTGCATTGAGGCAGCACCCAGTGCTGAAATTTTGTGCCCCTAACAATTTTGCGCCTCAGCCAACCACCCATCACCCCCACAACGCTATGCCACTGTTCTGTTGTGTAAACCATCCCATTATTACTTCCATCAGAACTTATTTCCAATGTTGAATTTATCTTAATGCTGCCGTATCAATCCCCCCCCCCCATATATTCAATAAACATTTTCCAATCTTCTTTAAATGTATGTACTGGTTCTCTTATTCTATATGTTAGGTCCACAAGCTGCGCATATTCCATCAGTTTAAGTTGCCATTCTTCTTTGGTTGGGACCTCGCTTGTTTTCTATTTTTGGGCGAATGAAACACGGGCTGCCATAGTGGCATACATAAATAATCTTTTTTTAACACCTTTCCATCTGAATTATCCCCATCTGGTTTTTAAAGAAAAGTACTTTTAAACATTTTTTTCAATTCATTATAAATTATTTCCCAATACTCTTTTACCCTTTTTCAGGTCCACCACCCATGAAAGAACGTGCCCTTGACCTCTTTGCATCTCCAGCAGTTAAATGATTCAGTCTTATGCATCTTAGCATGTCTCCTCACACTTAAATACCACCTATAAATCATTTTCAAGTACTTCTCCTTCAGGAAATAACATGCTGTAAACTTTAGATCGCTCCTCCAGAGTTTTCCCTAGAGGTTAAAATCTATATCGTTGCATTTTTCTAAGACGCCCCCATGTATAAGACGTCCCCTATTTTGGGGGACTCAGATTTTAAAAAATGGGAGCGGGAGATGTATCAGTGTATAAGACGCCCCCTAATTTTTGACTTTATTTTTTAGGGGGGAAATCTAGTCTTATACGGTATGTCCTCTATCTATTGCCCAGTGTGTCATAGAGGCTTTGACAAGCTCGTCTTTTGTTTCCCAATCTAATAACAAATTTAGGCACCAGGTGGGCAAAAGCTGCTCCCTGCCCTCCACTGCCCCTTGCCAGCTTCCAAGCCCCACAAGAGCCCAGGTGAGGGCCATCCAGTTCTTTCTGCCAGTCATGCCATGTCAGCAGCAGGAAGGAGAGAAGGCAAACACATATGCCCACACTCCCCTCCCCCCCCCCCGTGCGTGCCAGTTGCTACTGGCTCAGAGGGAAAGGGCCAGACCCGGAGGTCACAGGATGACTCAGCGGCACCGTTAGGAAGCCAAAGTGCTGACCTCACTCACTCAGTGCCACTCCCTGCCATCAAATTCCTTGAGAACCCAGGAGTCCTGGCTGGCACCCTGCCCTGTGAGGCCTGAGGCCCACTGCCAAGCCTGCCCTGCCCTCCACCTCTTCCCTGACTGCCCCCCTCTCAGCTCAGTCACTCCATTGTGGCTCTCAGGGACCCAGGAGTCCTGTCCCCTTTCCAAACTCCTGAATGCCACCCCTCCCTTACTTTAACAATGGAGAAAGAGTCTCCTTTGCACTCTAACTCACAACCTGGATCAATTTAAGGGCAGGTCCCTTCCTGACTCTGGCTGCTGTTCACCCCAAATGTCGTGCCCTTGGGGGGGGTGGTGGATCGGCCTGCTGCATGTCCCCTCCACTCTTCCTGGAGGACTCAGGCTGCCCCCTCCCCATCTTTGTGACCCCCCACCTTCTCCAGGCCAATACATACCCTCCAAAATCCCACTGATCAAAATTGGGTTGCTTGTTTTTTTGGTCCTGAGCTCTCTTGGTAACCAGCTGATTTGCATGAAAGCACGGCATCAATAAACGAGCCTCCTTTGGTCGACACTCTGGCGTGAGTCAGCTTTCTTGCACCAGAGCAGCAAACCAAAAAATGGGACATTCTAGCATCCAATCGAAAGCTGGGATGGCTTCTGCAATTCTGTCCCACTCAAATCGGGATGGTTGAGGGTTATGCTGCGTGGCCAGCTGGTTCTTCCTCTGGGGGGAAAGTGGCCTCAGAGGAAGAGTGTGAACATGGGAGGATGAGGCCTCTGCGTTTCTGCTCATGCACAGAGGTGAGTGCAGGGGTGGTGGGTCCCCCCCCCACCTCCCTCTCTGCAATCTCAGATGAAAATGGCATTCCTGCTTGGCACAAAAGGCCCCCATATTGGTTTGGTGGAAAGCAAGCAGTTTCATGTCTGCTGAGACCGCTGTGGCCACGATCCGGCCTAGCAAGGAGTCCCCCTTGCCACGCCCTGTGCAACCGATCATGGCACATCAATGTAATCTTAAATAAACAATTTGGAGTTGAAGAAAACCTGCTTAGAGTCTTATCTAGGGATTGGGGAGGGAACTGCAGAACAGCGCTGTGCTCATATACCCAGCAGTCCTCCTGCCACCCCAAAAGGGGATCTCAGACTTCCCGTGAAGGAAGACCTGCACTTTCTCTCCTCTGGTATTAACCCCACCACCAACACGTCTGGTTTGGGTTGAATTTGCCCCATGGCTGAATCAAGTTTTGGCTGAATTTGCCCCGTGGCAAATTTGCCCTGCAGGTAACCTTCTGCCATGCGCTGGGTCCTTGCACTTGGCACCCCTTGGGCTGTGTTGACCTAAACAAGGAATGCTATTTATAGCCCTTGTTTTGTGGCTGCTCCTCTTAGATAAACAGCTCCTTGGGGAGGTTGGTGCTCAGAGCCCTTTCACCTGGGCAGGTAACACACCCCACCTCAGAGTAGGCAAGCGGCCAAAATGGGCACTGCCTGACGACAACCTGAATTTATCAGGAAGCGATACAGCGGAGACAAAGACACGCTTGCTCCTGGTACAAGGGGAACCAACACCTGGGGTCGTGCCCCACAGCTCCAAACCCCACAGGCGAGTTTTGCTTTCGTTCCAGTGCAAACAGGGCACTAGAGAGATATTTGCAAGAACACCTGGACTCAAACAGAGATTGCTTTCTTTTCCTGGGGCTCCAGAAACATAATCAGATAGGATTGTGGGAGCGTAAGAGCCTGCTGGATCAGGCCAGCGGCCTATCTGGTCCAGCATCCTGTTCACACCGTGGGCCTCCAGATGCCTCAGTGGGAACCCTGCAAGCAAGATTTGAGCACCAGCACTTTCCAGTGGCGTAGCGTGGGTTGTCAGCACCCGGGGCAAGGCAAGTAATTTGCGCCCCCTAACCCGTGGATTTGCGCCCCCTAACCCATGGATTTGCGCCCCCTAACCCATGGATTTGCGCCCCCTAATCCTAACCCCCAGATGTTGCGCCCGGTGCAGCCGGCCCCCCCTGCACCCCCCACGCTACGCCACTGGCACTTTCCCCTCCTGTGGTTTCCAGCAACTGGTATTCAGAAGAATTGATGCCTCCAACCGTTGAAGGCAGAGCAGAGCCATCACATTCACCCGGTGCTATGTCAGCTGCACTGGCTCCTGGTGGAGCACAGAGTCAGGTTCAAGGTGCTGGTTTTAACCTTTAAAGCCCACGTACCTGCGGGACCGCCTCTCCTGGTACGTCCCATGGAGGACCTTTCGGTCTTCAAACAAAAACATCTTGGAGGTCTCGGGCCACAGGGAGGTTAGGCTGGCCTCAACCAGAAGCAGGGCTTTTTCGGCCGTGGCCCCAATCTGGTGGAACGCTCTGCCACAAGAGACTAGGGCCCTGCGGGACTTGACATCTTTCCACAGGGCCTGCAAGTCACAGCTCTTCCACCAGGCCTTTGGCCAAGGCACAGTCTGACCCCCTCCTTTGGCAATCTTCACAGAACTTTAGCCCAATGGTTGCCATTAATGTGACTCTGAATTGATTTTAGAATGAATTGATTTTAGAATGTATTTCAATTAATTGATTGTGATTTTATGTAAACTGTGTTACTTTTACTGTTGTTAGTCGCTCTGAGCCCGACTTCGGGGTATAAATGAAAATTATTATTATTATTATTATGGCTAGATTTTAAGGTGAAGCAACCAGACTTGTACACAGTATTCCAAATGCAATCACATCATAGATGTGTAGAATGGCTTTATTATAGGAGCAGTTTTATTTTCAGTTCCTTTCCCAGTGATCCCAAGTGGAAATTGCCCCTTTCACGCTGGGTTGACATCTTCATCAAGCAATCTGTTATGACTCCTGGTCTATCACCTCCAGTTCAGACCCCGGGAGCGTATATGTGAAAGGAAGATTTCTTGCATCACCAGACATCACTTTATACTTGGAATCATAGAGTCATAGAGATGGAAGGGACCCCGAGGATCATCTGGTCCAACCCCCTGCAATGCATTTGTTTGCATTGAATTGCATTTGCCATTTTGCTGCCCACTCATCCAGTTTGGAAAGGTCCTTTGGAGGCTCTTGGCAATCTCTTTTTGTTTTAGCGCTACTGAACAATTATGTGGCCACCTCACAGCTCCCAATACGGATCCTTGGGGGACTCGACTTTCTACAGAGCTGTCCGCTTATTTCTGCTCTCCGCTTCCTACTACTTAACCAATTCCTGATCCGCAAGAGGTCCCCTAAACATCCTTGGCCCTGTATACCAGAAGAAGTGTCTCCACCCCCATCGTTCAGCCCGGACACTGAGGTCCAGCGCCGAGGGCCTTCTGGCGGTTCCCTCACTGCGAGAAGCAAAGTTACAGGGAACAGGCAGAGGGCCTTCTCAGTAGTGGCACCCACCCTGTGGAACGCCCTCCCATCAGATGACAAGGAAATGAATAACTATCTGACTTTTAGAAGACATCTGAAGGCAGCCCTCTTTAGGGAAGTTTTTTAATGACTCATGTTTTAATGTATTTTTAATCACCTGTTGGAAGCCACCCAAAGTGGCTGGGGAAACCCAGCCAGATGGGCAGGGTATAAGAAATAAATTATGTTTATTACTGTTATTATCTTACTCCATGTCAGCTAAGTTTACTCAACAGTATTTGGTGCGCTACCTTATCAAAAGCTTTTTGGGAAGCCCAGGTGTACTATGTCAACTGGATCAGCTCCGTCAAGATGCTTGTTGACACTCTCATAGAACCCAAATAGGTTCCGGAGACAGGACTTGTCCTTGCAGAAGCCAGGCTGGCTTTACTTCAGATGGGCTTATCCACACTTACCTTTTGTCCCCTGCTTTTTGAGCACAGGTCAACGCTTCCAAGTGCCCGTTTATCTGCGCCTGAGCTTTCTCCGCACTTAAAGCAAAGTGCAACAAATGACAATTCAGGTTTCCTGCAGATTGCAGTTTGCCCTGATTCAGCTGGGACACAGAGCTTTAAAGCACGGACAGTACCTAGAAAGCCCAGAGTAAAGGGAAGTGTGGACAAACCCTTATTTTGTGCCACATTTCTAGGCACAGGTCTGGGATTTCCAGGTCTGTATCTGAGCCAGTTCTTTTTACCACTGAATTGGAGGAAATGTCAATTGTGATTCCCAAAGATTGCTGTTTGCTCTGATCCAGCAGTAAAATGCAGGTGTTCCCAGGGAAAGCGTGAGAGCAAAAGTAATAATAAAATCACACACACACACACACACACACACACACACACACACACACACGGACCTGGAAATCCTGGGGCTGTGCCTAGAAAGCAGGGCACGAAATGAAGGGTGGATGAGCCCTAAGTCTTGTTCTTCTACCTGCCTGGTTATTTTATCTTCAACCATACTTCCCACCAGGATTGCCCTTGGAAACACCTTTTCAAAAATTGGTGTTACACAGGATACTTTCCCGTCCTCAGGTGTGGAGGCAGAGCTGAGGAACAAGTGACATATTTTTTTGTTTGTTTGTTTATAAAAACATTTCTATACCAGTGTGTCATAAAAAAATATACCACAGTGGTTTACAACAATATAAGAACATAAAACCAATCTTAAAAAATCATAAAATGTTAAAAACGTTTGAAAAACATAAATTAAAAACAAACATTTATAGGGCGTTGTGGGGGATGTATCCTTAATTGCCTACTTGGGCCTTGTGGAATATAAAGGTTTTCAGCGGACGCTTAAACGTTGGCACAGAAGGCCATCTGGATCAGGCATCCCAATCCGGTGATTTGTCAGTTTTTGTTTTGCCTATCAGGCCTAGAAACTCAGCTCTCAACACCACTATCTGGCCCACTTCCTCATGCAAAAGTTAGTTCAGGTACTGAGCTCTGCTCTAGATCTTCCACGGCCAATAATTCATTCAGCTTCTCTGCCACATCTCCTTGACCTCCTGGAGCACACCTTGTCACTGACGGGTCCAACCACCTCACTAGGCTGTTTCCTGCTACTCATACACGGTAATTAAAGAAGACAGAGGGAGAGAGGCGTGAGCCCACGGTTGGAACCACGTTTCACCCACTCACCCACAGGTTTCCCCAGCCATTCTGGGCGGCTTCCAACAAGAGTAAAAATACATTAAAACATCAATCATTAATAACTTCCCTAAAGAGTGCTGCCTTCAGAAGTCTCTCTCTTTCAGCCTCTCTCTCATGCAGAGACACACACCTCAAGGGCCAAGCGGTGGGTTCTGGGGCTCAGATTGTTCTCCTCAAGCTTTCCTAGGGAAACTTTTCTAGGTGCCTTGCAGGATGACAAAGCGCAGTAACATTGGATCTGCACTCAGCAGCAAAGTCTCTCCCTGGAAGCTGCTCATGCTCACAAGTCCAGTTGTGTGCCGATACTGAAGCATCACTTGCACGGTGATTGTGGAAGGTGAACATAGAGGCCACAGTGAAGAAAGGCCTCCAGGGGGTCTTGCAGACCAGAGGAGCATCAGAGCTGCAGCGAGGACCAGACTGGTCTGAGATGGAAGGCCAGGTGTCCTCAACCTCCTGAAGCCAGGGAGGCCAAAGTGGGTCACCCAAAATTCATTGCTGGATTTTTGTGGCCTCTGCATCACTGCTGCTGTTCTCTGCCTCTAATCTCCCCACACCCTAAACCTTTTATTTCTCCTCAGACTCCCCAGGCCTTCTTTCCTTTTCCTCATTCTCTCTTTCTGCCTGGACGCCTCTCCCTAAATGTGACTTGTCCCTGCCCTTATCAGAAGCATCTTGAAGGGTGGTGTGGCTAGACACCCCTTCCTCCTCCTCCCTCTAAAAGCTCTCTCTCTGGAGCTTTGCGCTTCAATCCAGCTTTGGTGCTGATCGGAGGAAGGTGCGCTCCTTGACCTCTGCCTGGAAAACCCTCTGGCACCTGCCCTCCCCTTTGCCAGCGGCCCCCGGTGCCTCAACCCATGAGACCCAATGACTGGAGAATGGGGGTGAGCCTCTTTGCTCTCTGCCTCTTGATGGGGCTGGTCATGGCCTCCTCTACAGAGGGTAAGTATTTGGGAGCACGGGAGCCTTCTGGATGCGGTGGGTGTGGCGGGGTGGGAGCTCTGCCGCTTGGGCAACCAGCTGTGTGGTGGGTGCATTTGGGGAAGGGGTGGAGTCACAGGAGAGTTGCCAGCCCCCTTGCCAGGGCTCATCGCACGCCAAGGCTCCCGGCAGCCCAAGCCCAGAAGCTGTCGCTCATCCACGAAATACCTAAATTATTTTTTTTAAAAGAGACTTCCCTGGAGCATGTGCAGAGTCCCATTCCCTCCTCACAGAGAAACTTAAACCTCCGTCAGATGAGCAACGTCAGGGGAGCCAGATTGCTCTTGGATCAGACCAAAGTTCTCTCTAGTCCAGCTTTCCGTTCGCCCCAGTGGCTGACTAGACGCCCCAGTGATGAGTGTCCTAGCGGCAGACCGCCTCTCATCCTCATACATGGCCATCGTGATTAGTATCCTCCCTCGTGAAACTATTTAATTTTCCTTAAAAGCCGTCTACATTGGAGGCCATCACTGCCTCCTGTGGGAGTGAGTTCCACAAGCACTGCATGAAGCTCAGTTGGCTAGAGTGTGGTGCTGATAACGCCAAGGTTGCAGGTTCGATCCCCCGTAAGGGACAGCTGAATATTCCTGAAGACTAGACAATTCTCAGGTTTCCTTCCAACTCTATGATTCTGATTGTTTCTCTGTTCTGAGTGTCTCACTCTTCAGCTGATTTGACGGCCCCGTTTGGGTTCTGGGCAGCTTGCAGTCAGAATGAAAGGCTGAACTCTTTAGGAGGGTCTTTTCCCACCTACAAAACTCTGCCATGTTCCTCCTTAATGTGCGTCTAGCAGCTGGATCAGCCGGAAAGCCATTCACTGCTGGGATCACTCCTGTACCATCCACAAGCTGCCATGGCAAGTTGCTTTGGTGGTGCTGCACTCCTCTGGCTGGGCTCCCCTTTCAGGCACATCTCGTAATTCCCACATCTCATCATTTCCTCTGTTCTCTTTCCCCTGCGCTTTCTATCCTCCTCCTATTGCCAAGTTTGGGGAATGAACTTGCAACTTTCAAAACGGATTCTGCTTCTTATGTTTTGTGGAGTGGAGATTCCCATTTCCATGTTGTTTTTGCTGCTTGCTCTGGGTTTTGATCAGCTCAGATAGTTTGCCGCCTCCTTGGCTTTGTGAAGGGCTGTTAGCTGCATTGGGCCAGGAAGACCTTTGTTTAGAATCCCAGGCTGCTTTCTACTGAGTCAGGCCGCTGGTCCAATAGCCTCTGCGTCCTCTACACTGACCAGTAGTGGCTCTCCAGACTTCCCAATACAGGGCTGTATTGGGAATTTATACAATTAAGCCTCTTTTTTCATAATTTCCCAAGGAATTTTTGTATTTTAAGCTTGTATTTGTGAACTAGTAAAGTGGTACGTCGGGTTAAGAACTTACCGTATTTTTCGCTCCATAAGATGCACTTTTTTCCTCCTAAAAAGTAAGGGGAAATGTCTGTGCGTTTTATGCAGCGAATGTGTGTTCCCTGGAGCTGAATTGGCCAGGGGCAAAAAACAGGTGGTGCTTTTTTTTTTTTTGAAAGAAGGAAGTGGGTATTGAAACAAAGCCCCTGAGCAGCTGATCGGCAAGCGATCGGGAGGGAGATAAGGGACTCCAGAGATAAAGGAGGCTGCCTGGGAGCGAGGAGGTAAAAGCACATGGATCTTCAGGATTTTTGCTTTGGGTCACCCCAAATTCACCATCAGATCACATAGCATGTCCATGGCTACAGCCTCTACCAAAAAATTCACGCATCCACTGTTTCATGGGGCCGCAAATGGCGCAAAAATGTGGTTACAAAGCACGGATCCACATGGATTCTCAAGATTTTTGAACCCCAAACTCACCGTCAAATCACATATCATGTCTGTGGCCACAGCATGAACCACAAAAATCATATATCCACTGTTTCATTCAGAATATTTTTTTTTCTTGCTTTCCTCCTCTAAAAACTAGGTGAGTCTTATGGTCAGGTGCATCTTATGGAGTGAAAAATACAGTAATTCGTTCCGGAGGTCCGTTCTTAACCTGAAACTTTTCTTAACCTGAAGCACTACTTTAGCTAATGGGGCCTCCAGCTGCTGCCGCGCTGCCGGAGCACGATTAATGTTCTCATCCTGAAGCAAAGTTCTTAACCCGAGGTAATATTTCTGGGTTAGCGGAGTCTGTAACTTGAAGCGTATGTAACCTGAGGTCCCACTGTACATATATAGCCAGAGACTTGTGTGCGTAAAATATTTATGTTCTACTATTTCTGGGGTGTTCTTGGATTCTGCATAAAAGGGGACTCCATCCCCTTTTAAACATCTTCAGAGAGACAGGGGTGAAAAAGCGCATGTTTGCATTAAAGACACCTGGAATTCTTACTTCTGGGGGGAAATTACTCAACATATGCCACAATCCTAATTACAAAAAAAAAAAAAGTTAACCTGTAAAATCCAAGAACGCATGCATGTTGAAGAGCATTAAAGGAGAAATTAATATACAGCGGTACCTTGGGGTACAGACGCTTCAGGTTACAGACGCTTCAGGTTGCATACTCTTCAGGTTACAGACTCCGCTAACCCAGAAATAGTGCTTCAGGTTAAGAACTTTGCTTCAGGAAGAGAACAGAAATCGTGCTCCGGCGGCATGGAAGCAGCGGGAGGCCCCATTAGCTAAAGTGGTGCTTCAGGTTAAGAACAGTTTCAGGTTAAGAACAGACCTCCGGAACGAATTAAGTACTTAACCCAAGGTACCACTGTAACTGTTTCAGTGCTGGCACAGGCTGTGCTGATATCCTTGCCCTATGTAATGTGCTGGATTTTTACCAATGCAGAGTAAATACATAATATGCACACTTGTCAATGAAACCAGAACGCAGTTAGGGATGATACTGATTCTGATGATACTGATACTGATGCATCTGAAAGAATATCCATCTATACATTGTGACTCTTTTCAGAGAGAAACTCCAAACAAAGAAGGCCTTAAAGAAGGCCAGGTTTACAATGCATTTAGAAGACATCTGAAAGCAGCCCTGTTCAGGGAAGTTTTTACTGACTGATGTTTTAATGTGTTTTTAATCTTTTGTTGGAAGCCGCCCAGCCAGATGGGCGGGGTAGAAATAATAAATTATTATATTATAATATTATTATGACTTTCACTTCTCATCCATGCCAGTGTAGTGGTCAGACTTTTGGGCAAGGAGCTGGGACACAAGAGTTCCATTCCACCCTCAGCGATGAACCTCACCGGGTGACCATTCGCTGCCTCTCAGACAAACCAACCTTGCAGGGTTGTTGTGAGGAGGAAAGGGGGAGAGAAGCATGTATATCACCTTGAGCTCCTTGGAGAATACAGTGGTATATGGATACAAGAGAAAATAATAATAGAAGAGAGACTCACCTTCCCAAACACTTTCACTGGTGTAAAGATAAAGGGACCCCTGAGCATTAGGTCCAGTCGTGGCCGACTCTGGGGTTGCGGCGCTCGTCTCACTTTACTGGCCCAGGGAGCTGGCGTACAGCTTCTGGGTCATGTGGCCAGCATGACTAAGCCGCTTCTGGCGAACCAGAGCAGCGCACGGAAATGCCGTTTACCTTCCCGCCGGAGCGGTACCTATTTCTCTACTTGTACTTTGACGTGCTTTCGAACTGCTAGGTTGGTAGGAGCAGGGACTGAGCAACGGGAGCTCAGCCCAGTGCAAGGATTCGATCGGCTGACCTTCTGATCGGCAATCCCTAGGCTCTGTAGCTTCAGGTCCATTTGACTATAGTCACTCCTTGAGGTGCTCTCAACTGTTTTAAGGCCAGAACATTAAGAACAAGCCAAAGAAAAATAGGCGGCCTGTTTAAATGCTAAAGGTGATGTGCTGAATGATTGAAATGCTTCCCTTTAAAGTTTGCGTTGTTGATGCAGCACCAGCTCAAGCTTTAGAACTGAATCTGAAGATGTATGAGACCCAAAGAGGATCTGCCCTGCTGAGAATCACCTGGATCTAGAAAGGTTAAAGAGGGCCAGCAAGAGAAAGCTGGCAAAGTAAAAATGGGTCATGGGTGTTTTATATATATATTTTCCTTAAAGCACTTATAAAATGCTTGCTGTTTCTAAACCCCTAACTGGAATAAAAGAACACAAAACTGCATGTTCTGAAAAATAAATACTTATGATGATATTGTGTTTATGAAAAAATATATTGTTTATAGATTCAATGCTTGTTCTTTCTGTAACCGATTTGAATGCTTTGAAATTGCAGTCAAATCAACAGAAGCAAGCCCAACTAGTATAACTAGTTCTTCCACTGCAACTGAAGCCTCAATTCAGAGTACAGCAGGAGACACTGGTACAAAACAGGCAGTGACCTCCTCTTCTCCCACCTCTGAGCAACCGTCCACCACAGGGACATCTTCTCTGTCAACGTTGGGGACCTTTTCCAGTGTGACCACTGCAACTGAAGCCTCAATTCAGAGCACAGCAGGAGACACTGGTACTACACAGGCAGTGACCTCCTCTTCTCCCACCTCTGAGCAACCATCCACCACAGGGACATCTTCTCTGTCAACGTTGGGGACCTTTTCCAGTGTGACCACTGCAACTGAAGCCTCAATTCAGAGCACAGCAGGAGACACTGGTACAAAACAGGCAGTGACCTCCTCTTCTCCCACCTCTGAGCAACCATCCACCACAGCGACATATTCTCTGTCAACGTTGGGGACCTTTTCCAGTGTGACCACTGCAACTGAAGCCTCAATTCAGAGCACAGCAGGAGAGACTGGTACTACACAGGCAGTGACCTCCTCTTCTCCCACCTCTGAGCAACCATCCACCACAGGGACATCTTCTCTGTCAACGTTGGGGACCTTTTCCAGTGTGACCACTGCAACTGAAGCCTCAATTCAGAGCACAGCAGGAGACACTGGTACAAAACAGGCAGTGACCTCCTCTTCTCCCACCTCTGAGCAACCATCCACCACAGGGACATCTTCTCTGTCAACGTTGGGGACCTTTTCCAGTGTGACCACTGCAACTGAACCCTCAATTCAGAGTACAGCAGGAGACACTGGTACAAAACAGGCAGTGACCTCCTCTTCTCCCACCTCTGAGCAACCATCCACAACAGGGACATCTTCTCTGTCAACGTTGGGGACCTCTTCCAGTGTGACCACTGCAACTGAAGCCTCAATTCAGAGCACAGCAGGAGACACTGGTACTACACAGGCAGTGACCTCCTCTTCTCCCACCTCTGAGCAACCATCCACCACACGGACATCTTCTCTGTCAACGTTGGGGACCTTTTCCAGTGTGACCACTGCAACTGAAGCCTCAATTCAGAGCACAGCAGGAGACACTGGTACTACACAGGCAGTGACCTCCTCTTCTCCCACCTCTGAGCAACCATCCACCACAGGGACATCTTCTCTGTCAACGTTGGGGACCTTTTCCAGTGTGACCACTGCAACTGAAGCCTCAATTCAGAGCACAGCAGGAGACACTGGTACTACACAGGCAGTGACCTCCTCTTCTCCCACCTCTGAGCAACCGTCCACCACAGGGACATCTTCTCTGTCAACGTTGGGGACCTCTTCCAGTATGAACACTGCAACTGAACCCTCAATTCAGAGCACAGCAGGAGACACTGGTACAAAACAGGCAGTGACCTCCTCTTCTCCCACCTCTGAGCAACCATCCACCACAGGGACATCTTCTCTGTCAACGTTGGCGACCTCTTCCAGTGTGACCACTGCAACTGAAGCCTCAATTCAGAGCACAGCAGGAGACACTGGTACTACACAGGCAGTGACCTCCTCTTCTCCCACCTCTGAGCAACCATCCACCACAGGGACATATTCTCTGTCAACGTTGGGGACCTTTTCCAGTGTGACCACTGCAACTGAAGCCTCAATTCAGAGCACAGCAGGAGACACTGGTACTACACAGGCAGTGACCTCCTCTTCTCCCACCTCTGAGCAACCGTCCACCACAGGGACATCTTCTCTGTCAACGTTGGGGACCTCTTCCAGTATGAACACTGCAACTGAAGCCTCAATTCAGAGCACAGCAGGAGACACTGGTACTACACAGGCAGTGACCTCCTCTTCTCCCACCTCTGAGCAACCATCCACCACAGGGACATCTTCTCTTTCAATGTTGCGGACCTTTTCCAGTGTGACCACTGCAAATGAACCCTCAATTCAGAGCACAGCAGGAGACACTGGTACTACACAGGCAGTGACCTCCTCTTCTCCCACCTCTGAGCAACCGTCCACCACAGGGACATCTTCTCTGTCAACGTTGGTGACCTCTTCCAGTGTGACCACTGCAACTGAAGCCTCAATTCAGAGCACAGCAGGAGACACTGGTACAAAACAGGCAGTGACCTCCTCTTCTCCCACCTCTGAGCAACCGTCCACCACAGGGACATCTTCTCTGTCAACGTTGGGGACCTCTTCCAGTGTGACCACTGCAACTGAATCCTCAATTCAGAGCACAGCAGGAGACACTGGTACTACACAGGCAGTTTCCTCCTCTTCTCCCACATCTGAGCAACCGTCCACCACAGGGACATCTTCTCCGTCAACGTTGGGGACCTCTTCCAGTGTGACCACTGCAACTGAACCCTCAATTCAGAGTACAGCAGGAGACACTGGTACTACACAGGCAGTTTCCTCCTCTTCTCCCACCTCTGAGCAACCATCCACCATAGGGACATCTTCCCTGTCAAAGTTGGGGACCTCTTCCAGTGTGACCACTGCAACTGAACCCTCAATTCAGAGTACAGCAGGAGACACTGGTACTACACAGGCAGTTTCCTCCTCTTCTCCCACCTCTGAGCAACCGTCCACCACAGGGACATCTTCTCTCTCAACGTTGGGGACCTCTTCCAGTGTGACCACTGCAACTGAAGCCTCAATTCAGAGCACAGCAGGAGACACTGGTACTACACAGGCAGTGACCTCCTCTTCTCCCACCTCTGAGCAACCGTCCACCACAGGGACATCTTCTCTGTCAACGTTGGGGACCTCTTCCAGTGTGACCACTGCAACTGAATCCTCAATTCAGAGCACAGCAGGAGACACTGGTACTACACAGGCAGTGACCTCCTCTTCTCCCACCTCTGAGCAACCGTCCACCACAGGGACATCTTCTCTGTCAACGTTGGCGACCTCTTCCAGTGTGACCACTGCAACTGAATCCTCAATTCAGAGCACAGCAGGAGACACTGGTACTACACAGGCAGTGACCTCCTCTTCTCCCACCTCTGAGCAACCGTCCACCACAGGGACATCTTCTCTGTCAACGTTGGGGACCTCTTCCAGTGTGACCACTGCAACTGAAGCCTCAATTCAGAGCACAGCAGAAGACACTGGTACTACACAGGCAGTGACCTCCTCTTCTCCCACCTCTGAGCAACCGTCCACCACAGGGACATCTTCTCTGTCAACGTTGGCGACCTCTTCCAGTGTGACCACTGCAACTGAAGCCTCAATTCAGAGCACAGCAGGAGACACTGGTACTAAACAGGCAGTGACCTCCTCTTCTCCCACCTCTGAGCAACCGTCCACCACAGGGACATCTTCTCCGTCAACGTTGGGGACCTCTTCCAGTGTGACCACTGCAACTGAAGCCTCAATTCAGAGCACAGCAGGAGACACTGGTACTACACAGGCAGTGACCTCCTCTTCTCCCACCTCTGAGCAACCGTCCACCACAGGGACATCTTCTCTGTCAAACTTGGGAACCTCTTCCAGTATGACCACTGCAACTGAACCCTCAATTCAGAGCACAGCAGGAGACACTGGTACAAAACAGGAAGTGACCTCCTCTTCTCCCACCTCTGAGCAACCGTCCACCACAGGGACATCTTCTCTGTCAACGTTGGGGACCTCTTCCAGTGTGACCACTGCAACTGAAGCCTCAATTCAGAGCACAGCAGGAGACACTGGTACTAAACAGGCAGTGACCTCCTCTTCTCCCACCTCTGAGCAACTGTCCACCACAGGGACATCTACTCTGTCAACGTTGAGGACCTCTTCCAATGTGACCACTGCAACTGAAGCCTCAATTCAGAGTACAGCAGGAGACACTGGTACAAAACAGGCAGTGACCTCCTCTTCTCCCACTTCTGAGCAACCGTCCACCACAGGGACATCTTCTCTGTCAAACTTGGGAACCTCTTCCAGTATGACCACTGCAACTGAACCCTCAATTCAGAGCACAGCAGGAGACACTGGTACTACACAGGCAGTGACCTCCTCTTCTCCCACCTCTGAGCAACCATCCACCACAGGGACATCTTCTCTCTCAACGTTGGGGACCTTTTCCAGTGTGACCACTGCAACTGAATCCTCAATTCAGAGCACAGCAGGAGACACTGGTACTACACAGGCAGTGACCTCCTCTTCTCCCACCTCTGAGCAACCGTCCACCACAGGGACATCTTCTCTGTCAACGTTGGCGACCTCTTCCAGTGTGACCACTGCAACTGAAGCCTCAATTCAGAGCACAGCAGGAGACACTGGTACTAAACAGGCAGTGACCTCCTCTTCTCCCACCTCTGAGCAACCGTCCACCACAGGGACATCTTCTCTGTCAACGTTGGGGACCTCTTCCAGTGTGACCACTGCAACTGAATCCTCAATTCAGAGCACAGCAGGAGACACTGGTACTACACAGGCAGTTTCCTCCTCTTCTCCCACCTCTGAGCAACCGTCCACCACAGGGACATCTTCTCTGTCAACGTTGGGGACCTCTTCCAGTGTGACCACTGCAACTGAAGCCTCAATTCAGAGCACAGCAGGAGACACTGGTACTACACAGGCAGTGACCTCCTCTTCTCCCACCTCTGAGCAACCATCCACCACAGGGACATCTTCTCTCTCAACGTTGGGGACCTTTTCCAGTGTGACCACTGCAACTGAAGCCTCAATTCAGAGCACAGCAGGAGACACTGGTACTACACAGGCAGTGACCTCCTCTTCTCCCACCTCTGAGCAACCGTCCACCACAGGGACATCTTCTCTCTCAACGTTGGGGACCTCTTCCAGTGTGACCACTGCAACTGAATCCTCAATTCAGAGCACAGCAGGAGACACTGGTACTACACAGGCAGTGACCTCCTCTTCTCCCACCTCTGAGCAACCGTCCACCACAGGGACATCTTCTCTGTCAACGTTGGCGACCTCTTCCAGTGTGACCACTGCAACTGAACCCTCAATTCAGAGCACAGCAGGAGACACTGGTACTAAACAGGCAGTGACCTCCTCTTCTCCCACCTCTGAGCAACCGTCCACCACAGGGACATCTTCTCCGTCAACGTTGGGGACCTCTTCCAGTGTGACCACTGCAACTGAAGCCTCAATTCAGAGCACAGCAGGAGACACTGGTACTACACAGGCAGTGACCTCCTCTTCTCCCACCTCTGAGCAACCGTCCACCACAGGGACATCTTCTCTGTCAACGTTGGGGACCTCTTCCAGTATGAACACTGCAACTGAACCCTCAATTCAGAGCACAGCAGGAGACACTGGTACAAAACAGGCAGTGACCTCCTCTTCTCCCACCTCTGAGCAACCATCCACCACAGGGACATCTTCTCTGTCAACGTTGGTGACCTCTTCCAGTGTGACCACTGCAACTGAAGCCTCAATTCAGAGCACAGCAGGAGACACTGGTACTAAACAGGCAGTGACCTCCTCTTCTCCCACCTCTGAGCAACCGTCCACCACAGGGACATCTTCTCTGTCAACGTTGGGGACCTTTTCCAGTGTGACCACTGCAACTGAACCCTCAATTCAGAGTACAGCAGGAGACACTGGTACTACACAGGCAGTTTCCTCCTCTTCTCCCACCTCTGAGCAACCGTCCACCACAGGGACATCTTCTCTGTCAAAGTTGGGGACCTCTTCCAGTGTGACCACTGCAACTGAAGCCTCAATTCAGAGCACAGCAGGAGACACTGGTACTACTCAGGCAGTGACCTCCTCTTCTCCCACCTCTGAGCAACCGTCCACCACAGGGACATCTTCTCTGTCAACGTTGGGGACCTCTTCCAGTGTGACCACTGCAACTGAAGCCTCAATTCAGAGCACAGCAGGAGACACTGGTACTACACAGGCAGTGACCTCCTCTTCTCCCACCTCTGAGCAACCGTCCACCACAGGGACATCTTCTCTGTCAACGTTGGGGACCTCTTCCAGCGTGACCACTGCAACTGAACCCTCAATTCAGAGTACAGCAGGAGACACTGGTACAAAACAGGCAGTGACCTCCTCTTCTCCCACCTCTGAGCAACCGTCCACCACAGGGACATCTTCTCTGTCAACGTTGGGGACCTCTTCCAGTGTGACCACTGCAACTGAATCCTCAATTCAGGGCACAGCAGGAGACACTGGTACTACACAGGCAGTGACCTCCTCTTCTCCCACCTCTGAGCAACCGTCCACCACAGGGACATCTTCTCTGTCAACGTTGGCGACCTCTTCCAGTGTGACCACTGCAACTGAACCCTCAATTCAGAGCACAGCAGGAGACACTGGTACTACACAGGCAGTGACCTCCTCTTCTCCCACCTCTGAGCAACCGTCCACCACAGGGACATCTTCTCTGTCAACATTGCCTGCCGCTCCCAGTGTGACCACTGCAACTGAACCCTCAACTCTGAGTACAGCAGGAGATACTACTACTCCGCAGGAAGTGACCTCCATTTCTTCCACCTCTGAGGAACCATCCACTCCACAGACAACTCCTCTGTCAACGTTTCCGGCCTCTTCCAGTGATGGTACTACAGCGATCCTAAGCACAACTAGTGTGACTGAAATGCTCAGTTCACCTACCACCTCTTCCGGTTCCACCGAACAGCGTTCTGAAACAATTACATCTATCTTATCCCCAAGCACCACCACTGCAGATGAACCCTCAACTCAGAGTACAGCAGGGGACACTACTACTACGCTGGCAGTGACCTCTGCTTCTTCCACCTTGGAGGAACCATCCACTGCAGGAACATCTTCTCTGTCAACATTGCCTGCCCCTTCCATTGAGGGTACTACAGCGATCCAAAGAACAAGTAGTGTGACTGATAAGCTGAGTCCCTCTACCACCTCCTCCAGTTCCACAGAAGAGCGTCCTGAAACAAGCACGTCAACGGCATCTACATCTACCGGTATGAAAATATCCACCATTGGGGCCTCTTTCCCTTCCACCATTGCCCGTTCACACACATTGACTCCTTCTGAACTTAAAAGTTCATTTGTTAGGGGTCTATATTTTCATTTGGAAATGATGTTTATCTCCTAGCACATGACTGCAGTGCTTAATGGTTTGCACTTGTTGCAATCATGCTTCTTGGCGAATTACAAAGTTCTTGCATCAGTTTACATGGCCCTTAATATACTTGAGTCCAGAATATCTTCAATACCTATTAATGTGTTATATCCTTGTTTGATCAGTACTGTCTTTGTGGGAGTTTTCTACGTGGTCCCTCATGAGTCAAGGCACACGACTTATAGCCACCATGTAACTCCTTCCTGCCTGAGAACCATTCTTTATTGAACTCCAGGCCCTTGGCTTTCTTGATTTCAGCAAGCAGCTAAAGTTCTGATTAATTCTAATTGATTTTATGTATTGCTCTTTCAGCCTCACTATACACTTAGAAATAATAGCATTAGGCTGTACAATATATAAATTATTATTGTCATCATCATCATCATATATGAGGGCTCTTTTGTCGGCTTGTTCTTAAATATCGTTAATGTTCTGTTCTCTTCCTCTTCCTCAGCTCCTTCCACCACAGTTGTCCCTCTCGGGTGCCTTAATGGAGGAGTGCTTGTCGGGGGTCGTTGTCACTGCCCATCTCCCTATACTGGGCGACGTTGCGAAGAGGCAAAGAATGAAATCCAAGTGGGTAAGTCTTAGTACAAATTATTTGTACAATCCTCCCACCCTCTGGCTCTTCCTTTGTAAAGAAAAGCTCAGGAATGTCCGGGTATGTGTAGTAATTTTCTAGGTGGGCAATGTTTATGGTCTTGCAGCCAACATGCTTGATTCAAAGTGGTGTGTTAGTTCTGTGGCATCACCCTGACACCTGCAGTTTAAAAAGCTTCTGATACCAGCAGCAGCAGCTGGACAAGAATGTCACCTGCCTCAGGACCTGGAAAGTTCCTGTCAGCAAGAGTAGACTACACTGAGCTGATACGCGCACATTACCATGTATTTCACACCCTGTACACGCGCCCTATCTCTGCACACTTTGGTGTCCTGGTAAAATGCGGTCTTGACTATGCTACCACTCAGTGGATTTGTAACTGGCTGACTGACCGAACCCAAAGGGTGCTCATCAATGGTTCCTCTTCATCCTGGAGAAGAGTGACTTGTGGGCTGCCACAGGGTTCTGTCTTATTCAACATCTTATTCAACATCTTTATCAACGACTTGGATGATGGACTCAAGGGCATCCTGATCAAATTTGCAGATGACACCAAACTGGGAGGGGTGGCTAACACCCCAGAGGACAGGATCACACTTCAAAACGACCTTGACAGATTAGAGAACTGGGCCCAAACAAACAAGATGAATTTTAACAGGGAGAAATGTAAAGTATTGCACTCGGGCAAAAAAAATGAGAGGCACAAATACAAGATGGGTGACACCTGGCTTGAGAGCAGTACATGTGAAAAGGATCTAGGAGTCTTGGTTGACCACAAACTTGACATGAGCCAAGAGTGTGACGCGGCAGCTAAAAAAGCCAATGCAATTCTGGGCTGCATCAATAGGAGTATAGCATCTAGATCAAGGGAAGTAATAGTGCCACTGTATTCTGCTCTGGTCAGACCTCACCTGGAGTACTGTGTCCAGTTCTGGGCACCACAGTTCAAGAAGGACACTGACAAACTGGAACGTGTCCAGAGGAGGGCAACCAAAATGGTCAAAGGCCTGGAAGCGATGCCTTATGAGGAACAGCTAAGGGAGCTGGGCATGTTTAGCCTGGAGAAGAGGAGGTTAAGGGGTGATATGATAGCCATGTTCAAATATATAAAAGGATGTCACATAGAGGCGGGAGAAAGGTTGTTTTCTGCTGCTCCAGAGAAGCGGACACGGAGCAATGGTTCCAAACTGCAAGAAAGAAGATTCCACCTGAACATTAGGAAGAACTTCCTGACAGTAAGAGCTGTTTGACAGTGGAATTTGCTGCCAAGGAGTGTGGTGGAGTCTCCTTCTTTGGAGGTCTTTAAGCAGAGGCTTGACAACCATATGTCAGGAGTGCTCTGATGGTCTTTCCTGCTTGGCAGGGGGTTGGACTCGATGGCCCTTGTGGTCTCTTCCAACTCTATGATTCTATGATTCTATGTGTGGCTCCATAGGTGATTCATGTTGTTTCCATGATCACTGTGACTCAATGGACACCTGAAGTGCTTATCCTCACATCTGAAACTGTGGCTGTACCTTCATATTTAATGACTCCTGTGCTTTCTGATCACAGTGACTGTTGTGGCCATAATCCAGGTCTCTGTAACAGTGAAGAATCGGGACTTTAGACCAGAGATGGCGATTTACGGCTCACGTGACTTCAAGAGATTCGTGAATGTCTTTGAGGAACAGGTGAGGGGTGGTTGGGAGTGCATAGAGGACGCCCACTCAGGAAAATGATTACTTCCAGGCAGACCTATTGTTACTTTTGAGTCTGGGTCCTGTTAACGTGCCATTCCTTTGTGGTAAACTTCATTAACAGAGATTTGTCCGCTTAGCACATCTGGAAACACAGGCCGATTTCCATCCTTTGGAACACCTAGATATCCAGATGTGGAAATGTAGCTATCAGATGAGTATAGAAAGCTGTTTCTGTAATATGTAGCTCAGAACTGATGGTTCATACCCTCAGGAACTGTCTTCCTAATTGAAAGACCAATCTTAAAGTGACAAAGGTCATCTTCCAGCCTTTATAATCATCCCATCCCTTTGGCCAGGCTGCCTGCTGGGAACTGGAGTCCAAGAACAGCTGGGGGAGGGCCACCGACTAGCCATGCCCAGTACAGGAGATACCCCAAAGGTGTGTCGGAAGGGTGGAGGAGTTCAAGGAGCACAGCAGGAGAGAGAGGCCCTACTCAGCACACAGGAGGGACCCAGAATCTGCTGGGATGGGGGGTTTAGTATTTCTCAGATCAACAAACTAGTATCTTGTACATGTAGAGTATTTTGTTGTTTCTGATTTTTGGTATTGCCTCTTTGGTACGTTGTAAACATCAGCAGGACTGCTGACATGCCCACCTTCTAAGCTGTTGATGCTGCCAAGTGGCAGTGACTCCTCTGCTCCTGGCTCTTGATTGCTGCTCCTCACATTCCGTGGTCACTGCAGCGGAGCTAAGGTTTTCTTTCTCTCTCTGTGCAGATGAACATCTTCTATGCGGGCGTTTTGGGGTACCAGGGCGTACATGTGATTCGTCTGAGGTGAGGCACAGAACAGATAAGCTTGGTGACCAGGCATTGGAGGGAGTGTGGTTTTGGGTTCCACCAAATTCCTTGGCGCCTGATGTAAAACACCACCCTCCCTTGAACACAGAAGCCTGAACAGGCCATGTCAACCTCCCTCACAACAGGCCAACTGGGGGCTAAATGATTTATCCTTCTTGCTTCCTGCTTCCAGGCAAGGCAGTGTCATCGTGGAGCACGAGGTGCGTCTGCGTGAGCCGTTCTCGAACTTCAGTGGTTCTTATGAGGCATCCATCAAGGACGTCATCCAGGTCCTGCAAAATAATTGCACTTTCAACCAAACAGGTGAGGCGGCAGCTGCCACTGGCTGGCTGGCGGCTTCATGAGCGAAAAGGCTTCATTTGCTTGCATGCCACGGGGTACTTGCCACTACATTCCTGCCCCATATCTGGCTTGTGGAGTGCGAGTAAAAGGTTCCTTATAAGTCGTCTCCAGATCAGAAGCCACGAGGAAGCAGATGCCATTCAAGGGCAGCAATCCTGCCCCTTTTTATTTGGGAGTGCCGTATTTTTCACTCTATAAGACACACTTTTTCCCTCCTAGAAAGTAAAGGGAAATGTGTGTGCGTCTTATGGAGTGAATGTAGGCCACACAGCTATCCCAGAAGCCAGAAGAGCAAGAGGGGTCGCTGCGCAGCAATCCCTCTTGCTGTTCTGGCTTCTGGGATAGCCACGCGAAGCCTCTTCAGGGCAGGGGGAGCCTTCCTCCTGCTGCCCTGAAGAGGCTTTGCGTTGCTTTCGCTGAAGCAATCCCTCTTGCTGTTCTGGCTTCTAGGATTCAGAATATTTTCCCCCTTGTTTTCTTCCTCCAAAAACTAGGTGCGTCTTATAGAGCGAAAAATACGGTAAATCCTGCCGGCATCAGTGGCACTTAAGAGCTTGTCCATTTCTCTGCTTGTCAGTCGGAGCAGTGAGACAGCCAGTGATCCACTCTCTACAGAATCTGAGCAGCTTCACTGAGCCCAAGCCCACCCCCCGCTCCCCTGATCCAAACAATCATGCTCTTTCTCTAGGAACAGAAGTACGGAAGCTTATTGGGGGAAAATGTTGTCTTCCTAGTGTGCCCATTTCACAGGCAGCAAGCTTCATCTATGCCAGATCTGAGGCCAGCTAGTGTTATCCATGCAAGCTGAGGGGATGCCCAGTGACAGACCCCTTTCACATCAACCAGCCCCAGCAGAGACGGATGTCAGGGTGCTGGCTGCACATAGGAGGGATGGCAGAGGAAGTGTGTTTCCTTCAACTGGTGGCAGGGAGACATGGTGGGTGGGTGGGGGAAGATGTCCCTCCCCTTGGATGCTCCCCCCCCCGATTTCTTCCTTTCAGAAGCCTCACCTTTGCTTTCCTCCTCTCCTTTAGATCAGCTCTGCTTTACTGTAGGAGCATCTCGTGTGACTCGAGTGCCCCTGAGCCCTGAAGGTGAGGACTGGGGTGTGAGAGGGGGTCGGTGTGTGCTTAACACACTCCTGATGTTGAAGAGTCACAGTGGGCTGTCTGGATGGAGGTGGTGGAGCCGTATGAGGAAGAGAACATGGCCACCACGTGCAAACGAATGCATTGCTGGTGTGGACACTGCAGATGTTGCCAGGATTCTGCAAGTGCAGTCACAACTGAGATGCACAGAGGCTAATCCTTGTCCCATCAAGTGCAATTAACCTGTGGGATTCTCTGCCACAAGCCTGGATGGCTTCAAAGGAGGATGAGAGAAAAGGGTTTTATGGTATTGCGGCTTCATATTCAGGGTCAGTCTAACTCTGAGTATAAGTTGCTGGGAGAAGCAGAGTCAGTGTTTCTGCTGGTGCCTTTCCCAGAGACAAGTGGCTGAGCATTCTGGGATGCTGAACTCTTGGGGCCTTGGACCCAATCCTGCAGCAGGCTCCTCTTCTGATCTCCTGGTCTCAAGCATGCGGTGGTTTTCTAAGAGGCACTTGTGTTCTCCCTTTCCAGATCTGTCAAAAGAATGCAAGAACACCTCTGTGGTGGCACAAAATATCCAGCAATTTTACGTGGCACGAAACATCAGTGGCAACCTTCAGTGTGTCTCTAACTGCAGCATTTGGCACCCCGACCCCTACAGATGTGTGAACGGAAACTGCTATATCACCCCTGAGGGACCCAGTTGCTAGTGAGTAGCATGCCAGGGGGTGAAGTGGGTGGTGCCCGTAGGCTGTTCATACCAGCTGTGCTAGTTGTTGTTGTTTCGTCGTTTAGTCATGTCCGCCTTTTCGTGACCCCTGGACCAGAGCACGCCAGGCCCTCCTGTCTTCCACTGCTTCCCGCAGTTTGGTCAGACTCATGCTGGTCTCTTCCAGAACACTGTCCCACCATCTCGTCCTCCGTCGTCCCCTTCTCCTTGTGCCCTCCATCTTTCCCAACATCAGGGTCTTTTCCAGGGAGTCTTCTCTTCTCCTGAGGTGGCCAAAGTCTTGGAGCCTCAGCTTCAGGATCTGTCCTTCCAGGGAGCACTCAGGGCTGATTTCCTTCAGAATGGATACATTTGATCTTCTTGCAGTCCATGGGACTCTCAAGAGTCTCCTCCAGCACCAGAATTCAAAAGCAGCTGTGCTAGTAGGAACCATTTAAATGTCATTTTGAAGAAAACAGTGTCATTCATGTGCATGTTGTCTTTTGCTGCAATTCCCCGTGGGCACCAGTCACCACTGCTCCTGCCTTGGATTAGGGCCCTGGATGCCACCCAGCCCCAGCCCCCCCAAATTGCAGCATCAGAAACACCCCCTGCTCCCCACCCTGTAAAGAACCCAGGCATCCTGGGCCCCTATTACCTGCCTCCTTGCCGGTTTTTGACGCTGCCTTTCCTCCCACAGCTGTGAGCAGTCGGACTCCTACTGGTTCGTGGGCCGGCGCTGTGAGCAGGGCATCAGCAAGGTGGGGGTGGCCGTGGGGGTGGCCCTGGGCCTGGCGGTGCTGCTGCTGATCATCCTGGTCTTGGTTGTGCTTCTCTGCTGGAGGCGCTGTTGCCCGAGGGAGAAAGGACACAGGTAGGAGGAGGCTGGGCACTCAGAGTCCGGTCAGCTCGGTCAGCTCCGCGTCCCGGTCAGTCTCTGCTTTGCATCTTCTCTCAATGACCACTTTGGGGGGGGAGTGCACTGGGACTGGAAAGGCATTCCCTGTGAATTGCCCTGGGAACTACGGATGAAGGGCATTATACTACTACTACAAATAATAACCACAATGCAGAAAGGATATCGAAGCTGCTTGTGTCTGGATGGAGCACCTCAGAGGCCCGGCTCCTTCCTGTCTCATTCTCTGCCCTATTTCCAGCTGCTGGTGCTGCAGGTACACGTTTCGCGCACCCCCCTCACCCGCCATAGGCCAGTCTCTGCTGTTTTCAACTGGCGCTGACTCTGGAAGCTGCCCTAGAAATGGGCTGAAGGACAGATCTTTGCCCTGACGGCCTCTCTTGGTCTCCCTCTCCCAGGCTGACACATTTGCCTCCCGATGAAGAGAAGCGTTATGAAAATGAGCCCTACTGGGTGTTCCATCCCGAACGCCCTGCTCCGAGTACCCCAGCAACTGCCACAGGAGGTATGTGGGGCAAGGTCTAGGCCAGGAAGGGGAGGCCATGGCGGGGGTGGCATGCCTTGGTCTCCATGTCAACTGATGGCCCCCAGAGTATGCTTCTTCCCTTGGCCAGCGGGTTAATGCATGAAAGAAAATACGTCAATGGAATTATAGATGGTCTAGGGTTGCAGAGAAATGTGGGTGGCGCTGTGGGTTAAACCACAGAGCCTAGGACTTGCAGATCAGAAGGTTGGCAGTTTGAATCCCCGCGACGGTCCCTGCTCCTGCCAACCTAGCAGTTCGAAAGCACGTCAAAGTGCAAGTAGATAAATAGGTACCGCTCCGGCGGGAAGGTAAACGGCGTTTCCATGCGCTGCTCTGGTTCGCCAGAAGCAGCTTAGTCCTGCTGGCCACATGACCTGTACGCCGGCTCCCTCGGCCAGTAAAGCGAGATGAGCGCCGCAACCCCAGAGATGGTCACGACTGGACCTAATGGTCAGGGACCCCTTTACCTTTACCTTTAGGGTTGCAGAAGGGGTTCAAGTTGCACAGAAACATTCCACCCCACATGCAGAAATAAGGAAATAAGAAAGGGAAGGGGAGAGCAAGAGGGGAGGTCAAACACAGCCACGTCCCCAAACTGCAACCAGACGGAAGGGCTTTCCATGCCCTGCCACCCCACCCTGCCCTGATCCAGGGGAAGGAAATAGAAATAAATAAATGAGATGTGGGGGTTCTCATGTTCTCTGTGCTCTGGGAGGGAGCGCCAGGCACCTGAGGGAGAGGATGAGCGTCAGCCCTGATTACGGGCTGCATTATCACACCAGGGAAGACCACTTTGCTTGCCAGAGCTTTGAAGATGCGGTTTGTAAAAATAAAGCAGGTTCTAGCTGGCTCTATAGGTCCCTCCCTTCTTGGAAGAGGTTTGGGAGCCAGTGTGGTGTAGTGGTTAAGAGCTGTGGACTCGTAATCTGGTGAACCGGGTTCGCTTCCCTGCTCCTCCACCTGCAGCTGCTGGGTGACCTTGGGCCAGTCACACTTCTCTGAAGTCTCTCAGCCCCACTCACCTCACAGAGTGTTTGTTGTGGGGGAGGAAGGGAAAGGAGATTGTTAGCCGCTTTGAGACTCCTTAAAGGGAGTGAAAGGCGGGATATCAAATCCAAACTCTTCTTCTTCTTCTTGGGTGGGCAAGTGGAGAGGCTGGACTGGGGAGAAGGGAAGCCCAAATCTAAAAAATGACTGACATGCCCCCCTCCTACTTCGCCCTTTGCACAGAAGACCCTTTCGCTGGTGACAGAGACAGCTCCTTCCGACCACGGCTGGACACGGTGGATACAACCTTGCCGGTACAAGAAACGAGGGCATTTGGGGTTTGGTGTGTGTGTCACAGCTGAGAGGCAGCAGGCAGGGATTAGAAGTGGTGCAGAAAAGCACAGCCAGAGCAATTCGGGGGCAGAGCCAAGCCCTTTCCCAAAAAGGACAGGGTCTTTTCGAATTACGAAAAAAAGAATATGATCTGTTTATAATATTATGGGTTGTAGGCAGTCAGTGGACAAGAGGAGGGTTATCTCTCATGATATGAGGTCACTCCACAAAGCCAAAGGGCAGGAGGTTCAGAATGGGGGGAAAGTCTTTCTTCACACTGGTGCCATAATTGACATAGGGAACGCCCTGCCACAAGATGTGGCAGAGGCTGCTACCTCTTGGAGAGCTTTAAAGGTGTGTGGTTGTGTGTGTGTGTGGCATGAGACCAAATTCCTGGCAGACCTGAAGTCCATCAGTTAAAAGCTACCAGTTAGAATAGTGAAATGGAGCCTCCAGGATCAGCAGCAGTCTACCACTGGGTGCCAGTTGCTCAGGGAGAGGCAGGAGATCCGCGTCAGCAGCAAGGAAGGGCTGTTGGCTCCATTTCCTGTTTGTTGGCTTTTCTTCTGGGCATCTGGCCAGAATCCGGGTGCTGCTGCAGGTGGACCTTAGCTCTGAGTAGTGTGGCACTTTCTGAAAGGTGCTGGTCATTTCCGCTGACCCTGCCTCACCCTCCTGCTTTCTCCTTCTCTCCCTGCGCCCTGCAGACACGGATCGCTCGGCCCCACTTGGCCCGGCTGTGAAGAAGCCCCGGGGCCACGGGAAGCACGCCGGTGATGCCTTCCTGCTTCCTCTCGCACTTCAGGAGTGGGGTGCTACTGCCCCCTTGAATATCGGCGCCTCTTCGTGGTGATGCTGGAAGGAGGACGTGGGGGAGGAACAGGGCCCCATGGGGGGTATTTGGGCTCCTGCCCCCGAGGACTCGCGTTGCCCACCGAGGCTCAACTTGCAGGAGCACATCCCTCAGCGGGGAGCCTTTGACCACTGCCTGGATGCCAAGGCCATCTGGTGCAAGAGGAGGCCGCCTTGCAAGGGTCTCGCGTCGTCTCTGCAGGTCGGGGACCACGGCTGGCACTTTTGGAGAAATCGCTTTCTCCCTTTCCATCCCAACCTATTTATTTCCCCTTTGCCTCTCTCCAATTTGGCTCTGGATTCCTCCCTCCAGCCCCAACCTGCTCCCACTTAGCTTTTCCTTCTCTTGGTACAAACTTACTGCTCCCCCCCCCACCCCCTTCCACCCCAGCCCCAGATACACCTGTAACATCACTGATGCCCCACGATGCCCCACACACACCTGCACCCACAGCATGGCTGATCCTGAGATGGATCACAGGTTGGATGCACAGTGCAATTGGTGGGTTGATTTCCAAAGGGATTCCCCCCCAATGCACAGGTGAGGGGTTCACACCCCTTAACTCACCATGTAATTTGCATAGGATAAGTTATTTGGCAGCGCAGGCAAAGTCAAAAGGGGGAAAAAAGAACCTTTAGCACTTGTAGAATTCCCCATGCAATATAAAGCTCACCACAGCCGGGATGGACTTCCTTTATTCATCCCGCCTTCAACGCCAATTTTAGTCCAAATTGTAATCCAAATTTCCAATAGTTCCTTCAGCTTTTTTTACATATTTTGTGGAAAATCCACTCGAAACTTGAGGTTTCTCTTCCGAGGGAAGCAAATTGATCCCAGCGCTCGCAACTCGATCCCACCTCTCCTCCGCGCCCTTGCGTTTCCCCGGCCCATACCCTTCAGAAGATTGGGTCTTTCCTGGAGGACTATATCCGTGCTACAATGTGGTCCGCAGCAAACCGGAAGTCATGAAATTTATTCTCAGTTCACCAAGTGAGAAACCAAAACTATCAGAATAAAGTGTCCTGTCTTCTTGGAGGGGTATTTAACTGAAGTTTAGATTACTGTCTCTGTTTGCGAGACTATTGCAGGGAAATAGGGACATTCTGGAATCACATCAGAAGCTGGGATAGGTTTCGTAATTCTGGACGGTCCCTGGAAAATTGGGACACTTGCAGAGTGTGTGTCCATTTGTAGATCCAGTTACAGATAGGTAGCCATGTTGGTCTGCCATAGTCAAAACAAAATAAAAAAATTCCTTCCAGTAGCACCTTAAAGACCAACTAAGTTGTTCTAGGTATGAGCTTTCGTGTGCATGCACACATCTGAAGAAGTGTGCATGCACACGAAAGCTCATACCTAGAACAACTTAGTTGGTCTTTAAGGTGCTACTGGAAGGAATTTTTTTATTTTGTTTTGTCCATTTGTAGAATTAGAGGTGCTGTTTTGTTTAGATGCCTGTGGTGGTCATGTAAGGTAATAAAGGCTTTCTGGGAAATGATATATAATGCACTGAAAAAAATGTTTAAAATAACTTTTGTAAAAAAAACAACCAAGAGGCATTTCTATTAGGAATTAGAGGTACCGACATTTCAAAGGAACAGAAAAGACTCTTTATGTACGCGACAATAGCATCATGGATGCTACTAGCTCAGAGATGGAAAGAAGAAAGAGTCCCAGAGAGGAATGGCAAACCAAGCTGTTAGACTACGCCGGAATGGCAAAATTGACCTGAAAACCCAGACACCAAGAAGAAAAGAAATTCAAGAAAGAATGGGGAAAGTTTATAATTTATTTAGGAGACCACTGTAAGAAGATGAAAACATTAGCAGGATTATAATCTCACTTGTAATGTAACAAATACTATGGACAATATGGATAGATATAAAATAGAGATTACGAAATAATATGCAGTTGAAAATGTTGACAAGAGGACACATGGGGGGGGGGGGGGAGACCTGAGATTCAGAGTGATCTCTCAACATGGATGTCTATTTGGCATGGTTATAAATTCATATTTGTAAAATCAAATAAAAATGATTTGTGCTGTTTGTTTAGATGCCTGTTGACTTTCCCTGTTTTGTACTGTGGTCTTTCTTCATGGTTCCTCACCCCCCACACTTCCAATTTATTTACTTTTTAAAATGCAGTGATAAGATTCAAGGGCCCCTGAGCAAGTGCAGAGTGCACTTCTCTCAGCACCCCTGAGAAGCCACAGCAAGAACTGGAGCTGGGGCAGAGCTTACAGATGAGATAGCTTTGCGTGAGCAGAATTGGGTCCCAGCTGCTCTTTTTTCTGGAAATGAAGCCTTGGCTAAGGGGGAGGCCAGAGAGGTTCTGCAACGAGCTGCCCCCAAGGAGATTGTTTTGCTAATTAGCAGCACCAATCTGGAGGAAGGCTGAGGAAGGGCACTTAAGTTCCCATTTGCAAGGACTTTCCTCAACCTTAATCCCTCTTTCCCCAAAGGAAAAAAAAGACATTTTAAATGTTTGGCCCCCTTGTAGAATTTGGGAGGGGGGGATTTGGATCAGGAAAAGGACATTGGAGGAAAAAGCAAAAACTTCTGTGTCTTCAAGGATGCTGCGCTGTGTGTGTGGAGCTGCTGGTCAGCAAAGCAAAATGGTGGACGAATGGCCCTGACCAGGGTCTCATCTGGCCCCCGGGGAGGTAACTTGGGTGCTGCTAATGCAGCGGTTTGACTTCACCCCCAGAGGCACACTCCATTGTCTCTTGAGACAGACGGATGCCAACAACAACATTTCCCACTGAGGTCATGCCCTTTCAACCAGAAACCGCGCAAGGCATGCCTTGGAGTGGGTCTGTGCCTGCTCTTCTGGCTTTGGAGGCGGTTATGTAGGGATCCTGCTCAGACGTGTATGTACTTTGTGATTTGCTGCCAGCTTATATTGCAATTTTGTGGTTTGAGCCAGCAGCCATGTACGCCATCACTTTTATTTCAAGTTGTAAACCAATCTTCCTTTATTGCTCTTGTCTGGGAACTTATTGTGGGCACAAAGCCAAGGGAAGGTACACACAGCCATGACAGATGCAGCTTTGAACTCCAGTAGAAGAACCTGAAACTCTGGAGAGCGCACAGAGGGACACTCATGGCTGGTGTGTGTGCAGGTGGGTTCAGACAACACCTTGCAACACCAGAGAATCACAAATGGTGTGGATTTCGCTTTCTAGTTGGAACTGATCCACCAGATGGTAACTCAGTACCATAATATGGTTACTAGTAAAGGCAGATTTAGAGGAGCACAACCGGTTCACCTGCACTGGGCACCAATCCAAGGGGGTTGCACAACAGTAATGCAGAATGGAAGGTGGGAGGCAGGTGGTGGGGTGTGTGATTAAATTTTGGCATTTGGGTCTGTGAAATTTGAAAGCCCAAAGTCCCCCACTGGGTACCAGGGTCTGTGTGATGTTTGCCACTCATTGTGCCATTGCCATCAGGGTCCTATGTATTTGCTGCCTTTTGGTTGGAAGTGTAATCCCAGCCATGGGGAGTCCAGACAAGCCACCATATTGAGCTTTGAAGTGTTAGGGAAGTGCTTTTTGGTACCAGACTCCTAATCTTGCTCTTCTCAAACTCAGTTTTAGATCTGAACAACAGCTTCATGCATTGCATCCATTTCCTATCCTTGGTGGGGATTGACATGCCTGCAGCATAAATCCATTTGTTTGTTGGGCGTGATGTTCTGCAATCCTTGCGCGTACATTGAGGAGGAAACTTGCAGTATGCTTCTTATGAGATCCAGGACTCCCTTAACAAACACAAGTGCCGTGGATGCTTAAGCATGTTTCCTTTAGGAAAACTGCCATAAAGATGTTGGCGTTCCTGTATGGCAAACTGATGGCAACTGACCTCACCACAAGAATCGCCTCCAGGTGTCGAGGAGGACATGGAGCTTGCAGCAGAATCCCTGCTCTACCCGTCCCCCCTGCCCACATTGTACCAGAGATGTGGTCAGGGGGAAAGAGCCAGACCCAAGGCGCTGCCTCAGTGCAGCTTGGCAAGTACGGCGATGCAAGGCTCTTACATTTCTTTGTCACGTGTGGATGGAAAACACCACGGGTCCTCCAACTGCAACAAGGAAAGCTGACGAGGAACGCACACTGAAGACTTAAGGTACGCTTTATGATGTGCCTGTTCAGTGAACAAGCAAGACTACAAGCAGCAAAGGCGGTACGTCCACAATCAGTGAATATTGTCATGGAAGGGGTGTTTCCAGCTACCCCACCCTTTGCCCTTGGAAGCCTTGCAAGTGGTTGCAGGAGAGGGACTGTGAGCAACATCCTGGCAGGGGTGTTTCCAGGAATAAGGTGAAACGGTGATGCTCTCTTGCAGCATCTTGGATGCTACATAGCGTTCAGGCAATCTTGTTATACTTCTAATACTGGAATGGTTGGGGTTTTTTGGTACGTTGTTATATTTGCTATTGTTTTCCTATGTTATTATGAAATGGCTTTTGTAGCGTTTGTTTGAATTGCACCCCTGTTTCTTTGCTGTAAGCCACTTTGAGCTTGGTTTTGTGTGTGTGGAAAAGCAGCATACAAATGAAATGAGTGAAATGAAATGATCAGTCGGGAATCAAACACAATCCACAACTGCTGTTCCAATGCAAACAACACCTGCTGAGGACGCCTCCAAGTACACAGCACAGCAGCAGGGAGAAGGGTGAGCAATGCATGGAGCATTTCATCCACTAGGAATGTAGCCTTCAAACATCAGGTGAACTTGTTTCCTGACGCAGCTCGTAAAAGCCAAGCCCTAAGTTGTCCTTTCAACGTAAGGACTTTCAGCTGATGGAACACAGATGGAAGCTGAGGCTCCAAGACTTTGGCCTCCTCAGGAGAAGAGAAGACTCCCTGGAAAAGACCCTGATGTTGGGAAGGATGGAGGGCACAAGGAGAAGGGGACGAGAGAGGACGAGATGGTGGGACAGTGTTCTCAAAGCTACCAGCATGAGTTTGACCAAACTGCGGGAGGCAGTGGAAGACAGGAGGGCCTGGCGTGCTCTGGTCCAGGGGGTCACAAAGAGGCGGACACAACTCAACGACTAAACAACAACACAACAACGAAAATGAAAGAGAGTCTACCACCCGAGGCTGTCAGTTCCACGACTGAACAGCTCCTCAGAAAGTTCTTCCTAATGTTTAGTCAGAATCTCCTTTCTTGCCATTTGAGTCATCCGTTGCTCCGAGTCCTCCCCTCCAGAGAGGCAGAAAGCAAGCTCACCCCATCTTCCCTGTGATGGCACTTCAGATATCTGAAGATGGCTTTCTTGTGCTCTCAATCTTTTCTTCTCCAGGCTAAGCATCCCAAACTCCCTAAGGCTTGGTTTCCAGAACTTTGGTCCTCTTCGCCACATTTGTCAGACCATTTCAGGCTTGCCAGCATCCTTCTTAAACTGGGGTCCCCAGAACTGGACACGGTAGGATGCTGCTTGCTGTTTTCTGAACCTGTCTCCTTTTGAGCTGAGCACAGCTCAGGGTGTGGCAAGAACAAAGGCTCAGTGCATAGCAGGAGGCTACGTGCAGGGAAATTGCTTGGATGCCATGGGGCAAATTTGGCCAATATTTGATAAAAGACCCAGTGTGGTGGGGTTATTAATAACAAAGGAGGCGAGAGAGGGGAAGGCTTCTGTCCAGACCAATCACAGGAAGCTTGAGATCCCTTTTTGGACACCATGGGAGGAAGCATTTGGAGTGAGGATCAGATAGTTTGTGGCCCCCACCCTTTCCCTGCCCAGCTGTGGCACCCAACCCTCCTTTATTTATTCAGCGCAATTGCTTATTGTTTATGGTCCCGCAACCTCGAGGATGGGAAGTAATAAATGCCAGCTATCTCCTCTGCAGTGCTTGGCACTGTCTGTCCCACAACATGTCTGTCCCACTGTCTGTCCCACAACAACCCTTCTTGGGGTGTGAGATCCCCCTGGGCAGAAGCTTCAGGTGGGTTCTGTTTTGCAAGCCGGGGGAGGGGGTGCATGTTGCGACTGCAACTTCTGCTGGGTGGGAGAGTCTCGGGGGAGGGGTCTGTGTGACAACAACAACAACAAGAATAAGAATAATAAATTATTTATACCTCGCCCATCTGACTGGGTCTCCCTAGCCACTCTGGGCAGCATCCAACCAAATATCAAAAACAATACAGCGTCAGACATTAAAAACTTCCCTAAACAGGTGTCTTTTAAAAGTAAAATAGTTGTTTATTGCCTTGACATCTGATGGGAAGGCGTCCCACAGGGTGGGTGCCACTACCGAGAAGGCCCTCTGCCTGGTTCCCTGTAACATCACTTCTCGCAAGGAGGGAACCCCCAGAAGGCCCTCGGAGCTGGACCTCAGTGTCCGGGCAGAATGATGGAGGTGGAGACGCTCCTTCAGGGGTACTGGACCGAGGCTGTTTAGGGCTTTCAAGGTCAGCACCAACACTTTGAATTGAGCTTGGAAATGTACTGGGAGCCAATGAAGATTTCTCAGGACCAGTGTTATGTGGTCCTGGTGGCCACTCCCAGTCACCAGTCTAGCTGCCACATTCTGGGTTAATTGCAGTTTCCGAGTCATCTTCAAAGGTAACCCCATGTAGAGTGCATTGCAGTAGTTCAAGCGGTAGCATGCACCACTCTGGCAAGACAGACTGTGGGCAGGGAGGGTCTCATCCTGCGCACCAGATGGAGCTGGTAGACAGCTGCCCTGGACACAGAATTAACCTGTGCCTCCATGGACAGCAGTGAGTCCAAAATGACTCCCAGGCTGCGCACCTGGTCCTTCAGGGGCACAGTTGCCCCATTCAGGACCAGGGAATCCTCTACATCAGCCTACCCCCTGTCCCCCAAGAACAGAACTTCCATATTGTCAGGAATCAAACTCAGTCCATTAGCTGCCATCCATCCTCCAACCACCTCCAGGCACTCACCAGCCTGTTGCCAGCCTGTGACGGAGCCCCTGGGTCCTTAGTGGGTCATGAGCCATGGTGAGTCTGCAAGCCTTCAGGTCAAATCCAACTCCCACCAGAAACTTAGTAGGGGTTCTGAGACACCCCACGCCCCCTCCCAACCTCAGTTGCCCTTTTCTGCAGAGTGGGGATAATTCCACCAGCCTATCATATGGGATTGTTGTAAACATTAACTCTCTTTCTAAATTCCGATGCTAAACTCTTGTCAGTAATAATAACAAGAACAGGAGGCGCAGCTGGGTTTTCCTCTGGGGGGGGGGGGAGTGGCTCCAGCAGAAGAGTGTGAGCATGGCAGGGCGAGGGGTCTCTGCCTATGCACAGAGGGCGGTGGAGGTGGGGAGGAGGGGCTTTCCCGTCTCCCTGTAATCTCAGATATTCTGGCATTCCTACTTGGCACAAAAGGCCCTCTGATTGGACTGGTGCAAAGCCATTTCAGGCGTCCATTGTGCCCTCCACAAGGCTGGTGTTTCCACGGTCGGGCCTTGCAAAGAGCCCCCCCCATACTCCATGCAACTGACCATAACTGCTCAAGATAGCCTTAAATAAACAATTTGGAGTCCAGTAAAACCTGTTCAGAGTCTTATCTTTGGGGAGGAAGGAACTGCGCAATAGTGCTGTGTTCAGATTTCCAACTGCCCTCTGCATCCTCCTAAGTGGCAGTTGTAGTAAAAAAGGGATCTCAACCTTTCTGTGTATTTGGTGGAGAAATAAACAAGTCATCCGTCTGCAGCCTGCTTTGACTCTACAGAGTCTACAGAGAGAGACTGTGTGGCATGAACTTGAGGCCTCAATGGTGAATCAAAGTTTAAGGGGTAAGCTCCACGGAAGAACCAGCCCATAAATCAGGAGTAACCCGTGGATCTGCTCTGCGACGCAATGCGCTGGGTGTTCGGATGTGACGCTAAGCCAAACGGTGTCTTAACTCCCGGTTGCACAGCAAGAGCTGGGGCAGAGCAAAATCGCCTTGAGTCCCGTAAGGGGAAAAGGCAGGATATAAACTGATTCATCAATTGATAATAAAGCAGCCGCATATTTCTCACTGTGCCCCCAAGCACACCTGCTCATTCTTGCTAATTCATCGTTTGCCTGAGCATTACATGCAAATGAGACCAGTGTGTGGAGGATGGCCGTGAAGATCACTAGGGATCACTAGGGAAGGGAAAGTGTCAATATTATAAGGCCTTTATGCAAATCTATTGTGTAACCGCACTTGAAGTACTGTGTGCAGTTCTGGTTGCCAGGCCTCCGAAAGGAGTGTTTTGGAGCTTGGAGAGGTTCAGAAAAGGCATCCGGAAGGATGAAGGGGCTTGAGCAACACTCCTAAGAAGACAGAATGCACCACAGGGGGCTTTCTTTTCATAGAATCATAGAATCATAGAAGAGTTGGAAGAGACCCCAAGGGCCATGGAGTCCAACCCCCTGCCAAGCAGGAAACCCCATCAGAGCACTCCTGACATATGGTTGTCAAGCCTCTGCTTAAAGACCTCCAAAGAAGGAGACTCCACCACACTCCTTGGCAGCAAATTCCACTGTCGAACAGCTCTTACTGTCAGGAAGTTCTTCCTAATGTTTAGGTGGAATCTTCTTTCTTGTAGTTTGGAACCATTGCTCCATGTCCACGTCTCCAGAGCAGCAGAAAACAACCTTTCTCCCTCCTCTGTGTGACATCCTTTTATATATTTGAACATGGCTATCATATCACCCCTTAACCTCCTCTTTTCCAGGCTAAACATGCCCAGCTCCCTTAGCCGTTCCTCATAAGGCATCGTTTCCAGGCCTTTGACCATTTGGGTTGCCCTCCTCTGGACACGTTCCAGTTTGTCAGTGTCCTTCTTGAACTGTGGTGCCCAGAACTGGACACAGTACTCCAGGTGAGGTCTGACCAGAGCAGAATACAGTGGCACTATTACTTCCCTTGATCTAGATGCAATACTCCTATTGATGCAGCCCAGAATTGCATCGGCTTTTTTAGCTGCCGCGTCACACTGTTGGCTCATGTCAAGTTTGTGGTCAACCAAGACTCCTAGATCCTTTTCTTTTTTTTTCCTCATTAAATTTTTATTTCATGGAAGTAAAGAATATGTACACACACACACATATAAACATACAAAAGTAAAAGTATTACACAGACAAATAAAGATAAAGAAAGAGATAATAGTAAGAGAAATATATAAAAACTTAATTTTCACTTTGGTCACATTTCTTAATCTTCATTTTCAAAACTTCCTTTAGCTTTCCCGAAAATCATTCGAAGTAACACTTTAAATTACACATTTCTTAGTATATATTGTCATTGTACCTTTTTATATACGTTTCTTAGTGTATATTGACCTTACATATTATTTAGTCTCCTATTCTCTTTAAACAATAACTCACAATCTTTCACAGTGCGTCTCTAAATCCCTTTAGCGTTATTTTCCCTTGACTAATAAGTTCCAAGTAATCTACATATTTTCCCCAATCCTCAGTGAACTTTTGGTCTCTTATGTATCTTACTTTGCCTGTAAGTCTGTCCAATTCCATATAATCCAACAGCTTAAATCTCCATTCCTCCACCGTTGGTGTCTCCTGCTTTTTCCACATCTGGGCCAGCATTACTCTTGCTGCTGTAACTGCATAATATACTAATCTATGATCTTCTTTTCTTATCTCATAACCCAATATACCTAGTAGGAAAAATTCTGCTTTCTTTGGAAACGTATATTTTAAAATCTTCTTCAGTTCTATATAGATTTTTTCCCAGAACTGTTTAACTTTTCCACACTCCCACCACATGTGATAGAAGGAACCCTCACTAACCCTACATTTCCAGCACTTGTTATCCACCTTATACATTTTCGATAATTTCATAGGTGTTAAATACCATCTGTAAAACATCTTCATTATGTTTTCCTTTACCGTTACACATGCCGTGAAATTTAGTCCTTCCTTCCAGAGTTTTTCCCAATCTTCAAATAGTATATTATGTCCTACATCCTTTGCCCAGCGAATCATTACACACTTAACCTCCTCATCCCCTAAACTCCAATCCAACAGTATCCTATACATTTTCGAAACAATTTTTTCTTCTTTGTTTATAATCTCCGTCTGAAACTTAGATTCCTTCTCTGCATAGCCTCTTTCTTTAAGATCCTTCCTGAACATTTGGTTCACCTGGAGATGGTGTAACCAGTCATGGACATATTCTTTAACCTGGTCGTATGGTCGTACAATCCATTTCCCATCTTCTTTAATTATTAACTGGTGACTCCTAGATCCTTTTCACATGTACTGCTCTCAAGCCAGGTGTCACCCATCTTGTATTTGTGCCTCTCAATTTTTTGCCCAAGTGCAATACTTTACATTTCTCCCTGTTAAAATTCATCTTGTTTGTATGGGCCCAGTTCTCTAATCTGTCAAGGTCGTTTTGAAGTGTGATCCTGTCCTCTGGGGTGTTAGCCACCCCTCCCAGTTTGGTGTCATCTGCAAATTTGATCAGGATGCCCTTGAGTCCATCATCCAAGTCGTTGATAAAGATACTGAATAAGACCGGGCCCAAGACAGAACCCTGTGGCACCCCACTAGTCACTCTTCTCCAGGATGAAGAGGAACCATTGATGAGCACCCTTTGGGTTCGGTCAGTCAGCCAGTTACAAATCCACTGAGTGGTAGCATAGTCAAGACCGCATTTTACCAGCTTCTTTACAAGAATATCATGGGGCACCTTGTCAAATGCCTTGCTGAAATCAAGGTAGGCTACATCCACTGCATTCCCTTCATCTACCAGGCTTGTAATTCTGTCAAAAAACGAGATCAGGTTCGTCTGCCATGACTTATTTTTCAGAAATCCATGCTGACTATTGGTGATCACAGCATTCCTTTCTAGGTGCTCACAGACTGTTTGCTTAATGATCTGCTCCAGAATCTTCCCTGGTATTGATGTCAGACTGACTGGGCGGTAATTATTTGGGTCCTCTCTTTCCCCCTTTTTGCTTTGGGGGAAGAAGAGATGAGTAAGGGGAGATGTGACAGAGGTATGCAAAATTAGGCAAGGCATCGAGAAAGGGGACAGAGAGAAGCTTTCCTCTCTCAGAACGCAAGAACCCATCTGGGATCATCTTATGAAGCTGAATGGCAAAGGAGACTCAGGGCAGACTTTTTGGTGTAAGTTACAATAACGATTACAAAAATCGTAAGTGACACAAAGATGCCTTAGTGAAATCACAATACTACCACAATATTCAACAGGATCCATTGCACTTGAAGAGGAAGGGGGTCCTTGTCCCCCAAATGCCACCACACTCCTAGGGAGTGGGGACTGCGGAAGCCCCCAAGTCCTGGCATCCTGCCAGCACCACTGGTCAGCCCCCCACCTTTCAGTTTCTGTACTTTCAAGACTACAGCTTTGGAGCCCCCCCCCCCGCAACTCCAAGTTGGGCAAAGGTTGTGGAGCTGCTCTGATGGAGGAGGAGGAGGAGGAGGAGAGGTGGCCTAGGTGGAGTCTTGGCCAGGAGGTGTCTATTTGGGGCATTACTAAGAGGCAATTAAGTGACAAGGCAGAAACCCAAGGAATGCTATTTATAGCCCTTGTTCTGTGGCTGCTCCTATTAGATAAACAGCTTCTTGGGTATGGTTGGTGCTCAGAGCCCTTTCACCTGGGCAGGTAGCACGTCCCACTTCAAGGCAGGCAAATGAGCCCAAATGGGCACTGCCTGACGTCAATCTGGATTTATCAGAAAGCGATACAGCCGAGATAAACACATGCTTGCTCCTGGCGCAAAGGCAAGCCGACACCCGGGGTCGTGCCCCAGAGCTTTGTACCACACACAAGTCTTGTTTTCCCTCCATCGTTAACAGGGCACATATTTGCAACAACAACGTCTGGACTCATACACAGCCTTCTTTCGTTCTCTTTTCCCAGGACTACAGAAATGTAATCAGATAGGATTGTGACGCTGCTGAGATGCAGGCAACAGGCACCATTATTTTCATGCTTCACCCAACTACATTCACACCATTGAACAACCTCAGGAGGGGAGAGAGAGGGAGAGAGACGTAAGCCCATGGAACCACGTTTCACCCACCCACAACATTCTCACAGAACATGTACAGAGATAGGCAGTCTCTCTGTCTCTCTTTCAGCCTCTCTCTCATGCAGACACACACACCTCAAGGGCCAAGCGGTGGGTTCTGGGGCTCAGATTGTTCTCTTCAAGCTTTCCTAGGGAGACTTTCCTAGGCGCCTCGCAGGATGACAAAGCGCAGTAAAACTGGATCTGCACTCAGCAGCAAAGTCTCTCCCTGGAACTGGCTCATGCTCACAAGTCCAGTTGTGTGCCGATGCTGAAGCATCACTTGCACGGTGATTGTGGAAGGCGAACACGGAGGCCACAGGAGGTCTTGCAGACCAGAGGAGCATGAGATGCAGCGAGGACCAGACTGGTCTGAGATGGAAGGCCAGATATCCTCAACCTCCTGAAGCCAGGGAGGCCAAAGTGGGTCACCCAAAATTCATTGCTGGATTTTTCTGTCCATTGCACGCCTTTCCTCTGTCATTTTCATTTAGCTTCTAGAATATGTCCTTTTTCTGTAATATTTGCCACCTTGGACAGTTTGAATTTTAAACCCTTAGCAACCCTTTTGCTAGATATTTCTTGCAAAGGAAACTTGCATGGGGTGGAGGGGGGAGCGCTTTTCCCGAGCCGTGTGTTACAAAATAATGATGATGATGATTTTTATTGTTTTATAAGTAAAATTTACAGTTGTTAGGGTTATCATAAATCTAAATGTCATCTCAAAACTCTCCCACCAAACTACTCCTCCCCCTTTGGCCCTGGTACAGCCTTAGTACGTTAAAGGATGTTTAAAAGTTCTCAAAATTCAACAGACTTGTTAAAAAGATTATCAAGGTTATCAGTGCTTTTTTTCTGGAAAAATGGGTGCTGGTACTCAGCGTGAAATTGTTCCAGTAAGTGCCACACTTTTTAACAACAACAAGAAGAGGAGGTGCCAGCGCTGCATACCCTTGAGGACCCGCTGAAAAAAAACCACCGAGAGTTGTCAAAATTGATCAAAAGTATAAAAAAATACTGGGGAGCCATTATGAAGGATTTCATGCATTCCACATTACACCATATTGGGGTGTGGGGTGGTAATACCACTCTGGATGTTTAGCTGTGATTCCTGCGTCACAGAGGGGTTGCCTACATAGAATCCTAGAATCCTAGAGTTGGAAGAGACCCCAAGGGCCATCGAGTCCAACCCCCTGCCAAGCAGGAAACCCCATCAGAGCACTCCTGACATATGGTTGTCAAGCCTCCTTCCTTGGGATTCCTTCCAATCTATGATTCCATGCTGTTGGACAGCGGAATGGACTCCCCTGGAATGGTCTGGACTCTCCTTCCCTGGAGGTGTTTAAGCAGAGGTTGGCTGGCCATTCGCCAGGGATGCTTCAGCTGAGATGATCCTCGGGGTCCCTTCCAAATCAGCTCCCCTCTCTCTCCCACTTTCTCTCCTCTGCCGTCTCGCCATTGCCCCTTTTGCCTTTCCCTCATTCAATCCCTCCCTTACCTGCTCTAGGGAGGAGCCGGCCTGGCTCACAGCTTCCCCCCTGCAAATATTTGCCCAAGGTCCTTTGTCAAAGTCGCTATTTACACTGGGCGGGCTGAGCAACACACTTGGAACATACCTGCCAAGAATGACTGCCCTCTCTCCTTACCAGTGCCCTTTCCGTGCCAGCGGGTCAAATCCCCCCCATGCCCAACTGACCCACCACTTCCCAGGGTGTTTCCTCCAGGAGACACCTCCTGCTGGACGCCTCTCCCTGAAGGTGACACATCCCTGCCCTTATCAGAAGAATTTTGAGGGATGGTGTGGCCAGCCACCTCCTCCTCTTCCTCCTCCTCCTCCTCCTCCTCCTCCTCCTCCCCTCCCCGCTAGAAATCTCTCTCTGGAGCTTGGAGCTTCAATCCAGCTTTGGTGCTGATCGGAGGAAGGTGCGCTGCTTGACCTCTGCCTGGAAAACCCTCTGGCACCTGCCCTCCCCTTTGCCAGCGGCCCCGGTGCCTCAACCCATGAGACCCAATGACTGGAGAATGGGGGTGAGCCTCTTTGCTCTCTGCCTCTGGACGGGCCTGGTCATGGCCTCCTCCACAGAGGGTAAGTATTTGGGAGCACGGGAGCCTTCTGGATGCGGGGGTGTGGCGGGGTGGGAGCTCTGCCGCTTGGGCAACCAGCTGCGTGGTGGGTGCATTTGGGGAAGGGGTGGAGTCACAGGAGAGTCGCCAGCCCTCTTGCCAGGGCTCAACGCACGCCAAGGCTCCTGGCAGCCCAAGCCCAGAAGCTGTCGCTCACCCACGAAATACCTAAATTAATTTTTTTTAAAGAGACTTCGATTGGACCAAAGTTCTCTCTAGTCCAGCATCCCATTCCCCACAATGGCTGACTAGATGCCCCAGTGTGAAGCCCACAAGACAAGGCGGCTGCCCTCCCCCGATGATTTTATCCCCACTGATGATGAGTGTCCTGCGGCAGACCGCCTCTCATCCTCATACACGACCATTAGGACTATTAGATATGGAAAGCCATGATTTTGTCCAACCCTCTTCCAAAGCCACCCACCTTCATTGCTGTCACTATATCTTGTGGGAAGGAGTCCCATGGTTTAACCATGTGCTGTGTGAAGAAGGACTTGCTTTTCTTTCTCTTGCTCCTCAGCTTCATTTGATGGCCCCGTCTGGGTTCCAGGCAGCTTTCTGCCAATGGGTTTATGGAGCATTTCCCCTGATTTGTTTGCAGGGAGATTAGAAGGTGTTGGCTTTCTAAGGATTATAAAACAAGCGTTATCACCCCAGACTTTCCAGGGCATTTCCCTGCCACTTTCTTTTTCCTTTTTCTAAAAAACAAATAATTGTTTATTTAGTTTTCAAAAGTTTACCATCAACAATATGTGTATCAGTTGACGTCCCACCCACCCTCCATGATGTTCAATCTTTATCCTTTAATGCTGCATATATTAACTTATAACCACTCCATTTATACATCCCAAATTATTAGCCTTAATGTATTTCCGCTGTTGCTCATATTTCAAATCCTGCCCATGTTTCCATGCAATTTATAATAGTTCTTTAGATATTCTACAAAAGCTTTCCAATCCTCAAAGAATGTTTTGTCACATTTGTTCCCTGCCACTTTCCTTCTTGCAAACATTTCCATCTGCTGGGCAAGAGGGTTTTCTGCACAGGAGCTGTCAATGAACTGTAAATAGGCAAACTTGACTTGCTGGTGCACGGCTGAGGGATCGGCTGAGGGATCGTCCGCACTTCTGCTTTCCCCACCACTCCCACACACCCCCCCCCGGGAAAACTTGCTCTTTACTGCTCAGTTGGAACAAACATCCATCGAGTTTTCCTCAGATTGAGGTTTGTGCCGATTCAGCAGTAAGGACAATGAAATGGAAAACTGCTCAGACTCGTTCCTAGAAAACATGAAACAAGCAGAAAACCTCTCGGACCCGTGCTTTGTAGGCATGGGGCAAGTGTGGGCAAGCCCTGCATTCTGCCTGAATGTGTGTGTGGTGGGGGGAGGTCCCTGTGGGCCAAATTTGTGGGGGTGGCTGACAGTGCAATGAGGGTGGGTGGGTGGAAACTAAGGCTCACCCTACCTGAGTCCATCCAGCCACAGCCACTGTCCTTCTGTTCTACAAATGCCAGTTTCCACCTGGTGGGCCTTCAAGTCTTGGAGTACGGTAACCACAGGAAAGAACAAGAACTTTATTTGTTTATTTAAAGGTGGTTTCAGGTGATAAAAGACATGGGGGACTCACATTGCACCGTCCATGCCCCCTCCCCCCCGCCTTTATAGGCAACTGGCAGGACCCAGACTGGGTGTTGTCACAAGTCACACCTAGTTTTATCCTCCACATATCTGACATTGTGGCAGAAAGAATGGCTGCAGGAGGCTGAAGGCTCAGGACCTCTCAGCCGGTGGTGGCGGAGGCGGTCAGGAAGCCGGGCTAGGGCCTGGGAGAGACCAGAATTCAAATCCTCGCTCAGCCTTGTAGTCCACTGGGCGATCTTGGGCCAGCCACATTCCCTCACAGCCTAACCTACGTCAGAGTGTGTCTGTAAGGCCAAAAGGAGAGGAGGGAGGTGTGGAGTCATCACCTTGAGCTCCAATTTCATTGTTCCGCATGGGACAATGACAATAAAGATATCGTTATATTTAGAGAAAAGACGGGATGTAAAGACAATAATAACATGGAAATTTGCTGCTGCCCACCCCTCCCTCGCCTGCTTGCTCGTTTGCTGCTGCCCACCGGCTCCCCCTCCTCCCTGTCCCCCTTGTACCTTCGTCTGGGGCCTCCTCCTCCTCCTCCGTCTTGGAAGAAGCTGTGCCCGCCTGCACAGCCTCCTCCACCAGTGCCACAAATATGCCATGAGTGGCGACGTGCGGGTCAAGTAAGTTTTCCTTCTGTTTTTTGGTCCCGTTCTCTGGTGTGGCCAGAACGCGGGAGCCAAAACAAGACATCCAGGATTGGAATTGGAAGCCAGTGAGGCTCCTGTCAGCCTGGGATGCCCCGCTTAACATGGGACAGTTGCACGGTATGAATTTGGGTTTTCCATGGATTGCTGTCTGTTCCGATTTAGATCTAAAGAGTGGGTTTTCTCTGGGAAAGGAGTGGGGCCTGTGCTTGTTCTTAAAGAGGTCTTTAATTATTGGATTTGTTTCTGGCACTTCCTCTGGAAAGAGACCAGGGTGGCAAGAGACAGAGATCAAGCAGAGCGAGAGCTCCAGGAGCCGCTTGGGTCTGGAGGCACGTTCTCAGAAACAGGCAGACAAGGCCATCGATTTCCACATTTGGTCTCCACAGGATACCAGAACACCAGAGTGTTCAGTTTTCCCCTGACACACTTTAAACAGTAGCTGTAAAGTGTCCATAGTTTCTTTTAGCTTGGCAATCGGAATAACTGAATTTTAGGATTGGAAGAGATCTAGGAGGTCATCTAGTGAAACCCTACAGTGGGCGACCTGCCATTCATGAGTCCTGCAGCTGTCTCTTGTCCCTGACAAGTGGGCAGCCCATTCTTTGCCTGACATCCCTCCAGTGACTGGGAGCCCACCATCACCGCCTGAGGCACTCGATATTCCCCTGCCAAGCAGCTCATGCCACTGGGAAGCTCCTGCTCTTGCTCAGTCAGAACCTGCCATTTCCCTGCTGATTCCACCCACTGGTACTAGCCCTGCCCTTCTGGAATGGCAGAAAACACGAGTCTGCGCCATCTTTTCCATGGTACCCCTGTAAGCATTACGAGACTGCTGTCACCATGAGTCCCTTTCACCTTCCCTTTGCCAGGGGCCAACCTAACCAGTTCTTTCAGTCCATCCCTGTAGAATCATAAATTCATAGGGTTGGAAGGGATCCCAAGAGTCATCCAGTCCACCCCCTGCGATGCAGGAATCTTTTGCCCAACATGGGGCTTGAACCCATAACCATGAGATGAAGAGTCTCATGCTCTACGGTCTTTGTTTCCATCCTGGTCACCCTCAACTTTGTCCTTCTTAAAAGGTGGCGCCCAGAACCAGACACAGCCTGACAAGCATAGAATAGAGTGGGTCTATTGCTTCTTGCGGTCTGGACTTGTTCTGATATTGTGTGTGCCTGCTTATGTCACCTTTGATTGTGTTAGCTTTTTACGCAGCTGCTTCACATTGCTGGCTTAGAGTTAGCTTCTGAGAAACCAATGAGACACCTAGATCCCTTTCCCCTGTTCTGCCGCCAAGCCAGGTCCACCCTCCATCCCATACTTGTGTCCTTGATTCAGAAGCGTGGAGGCAGAGCCAAGCCATCTTGGCTAGTAGCCATTGATAACCCTCTCCTTCATGAATTTGCCCTGTCCTCTTTGAAAGCCATCCAAGTTGGTGGCCATCCCAGCCTCCTGTGGGAGGGAGTTCCACAGTTTAACTCTGTGCTGTGTAAATAATAATAATAAAAAAATTTATCTGTCCTAAATCTTCCAACATTCAGCTTCTTTGGATGTCCACGGGTCCAAGTATTAAGAGAGGTGGAGAAAAACTTTCCTCTATCCAATTTCTCCATGCTTCGCATGATTTGTGCAAACTTCTATTATGTTGCCTCTTACTCACCTTTTCTAAACTAAAAAGTCCCTTTCTTCATAGGGACTTTTCACTAAATTCCTTTGATTGTTTCAGTTGTCTTTGTCTGAACCTTTTCCAAATCTACCATATCATATTTGAGGTGATATATTTTTTAAAAAATAATATTTATTAAATTTTCCAATAAAAACATACAAATACAAAACAACTACAATAAAAACAAACACAAACAAAAAACAACAAGTATAATTTCAAAACTTATTTTCTCAACCTTATTTCCCCGACTTCCTCATACCTCACCGTTTTGTATTCTAGTTTCATTATCCCATCAGCAACTCCATTCCCTTATTTCCCAAAAGTTTCTTACTAATTCCATTCCTTTTCTTACTCTAATGTCTCTGAAAACCAATATTTTTAAGTCCATGTCAATCTAGCATTCTTTAATCTTATAATATTTGTTAAGATAGTCCTTAAATTTCTTCCAATCTTCTTCCACTGTCTCTTTCTCCTGGTCTCGGATTCTGCCCGTCATCTCTGCAAGTCCCATGTAGTCTGTCATCTTCATCTGCCATTCTTCCAGAGTGGGTAGATCTGATGTCTTCCAATACTTTGCGATAAGGATCCTTGCTGCTGTTGTGGCATACAAAAACAAAGTTCTATCCTTCTTTAGCACCACATGGCTGACCATACCCAGGAGAAAGGCCTCTGGTTTCTTCAGGAAAGTGTATTTAAACATCTTTTTCATTTCATTATATATCATTTCCCAGAAAGCCTTAATCCTTGGGCATGTCCACCAGAGGTGAAAGAATGAGCCTTCATTTTCTTTACACTTCCAACATTTGTTATCTGACAAGTGGTAAATTTTTGCAAGCTTGACTGGGGTCATGTACCACCTATATATCATTTTCATAATATTTTCTCTCAAGGCGTTACATGCCGTAAATTTCATGCCGGTGGCATGAAATTTACATATTTGAGGTGATAAGAACTGTACACAGTAGTCCAAAAGGGGTTAAATAATAAAATAATTGGATGGGACCCTAGGACTCGTTTAGTCCAACCATCTGCAAGGCAGGAATCACAATGAAAGCATCCATGACAGATGGCCATCCAACCTCTGCTTAAAAGCCTCTGAAGAAAGGGAGCCCATTCCACAGCTGACAAGCTCTTACCAACAAATAGTTGTTCCTAATGTTTGATTGGAATCTCCTTTTTTGTAACTTTAATCCATGGATTTGGGTCCTCCCCTCTGCAGCAGAAAACGAGCTTTAGGTATTTGAAGATGGCTACCATATCTGCTCCCAATCTCCTCTTTTCCAGACTAAACATACACAACTCGTCTCCTCCTTCTGTAGGAAGTAGCAGGAATCGTTATATGGGCTGTGCCTTCCAAAGGCTGCTTGGAGTCTTCTGGGGTCTGCTTCTGTTGTTCTTGGGTCTTCCCCTCTTGTTTATTGGAGCTTATTTTGAAATTGCTGGGATGAGTTACCAAGGCCAGAATCTTATGGTTTGAGTACTTCCTACTCCTTCCTCCCAGCTTGTCATCTCTAGGCTGCAAATCCCTTTCTCTACTGTCATCTCCACGGAAGGTAGCAAGGGCATTAGCATACTCATCCACGGTCAGTAGCCTTGGATCTGATGGGGTTAGATTAAGAATGGAAAAAGACTGCTACAAATCCATCTCCTCCTGTCTCTTTCTCCTCTGGGGGATGACAATAACCGTTCTGTGCGCTGTAGCTTTCACAGCTACCTTCGTGTCTTCTGAGGTTGGCAACTGCTGTCCTAGCTCCTCTGGCCCAGAATCAGTGTCCAAGGTGAGAGCATGGAAGCGATTTTGCAACTCTAAGACCAAGTGTGGTTTGTGACTGTCCTACTTCTGTGCGTCACATTCCTGCAGGGGTTTGACTCTTGCAATGGACAATCTTTTCCCCCTTGGGGACACTGCATCCCTCTTGGTGCTCAATCTCAGCCAACTCAGATCTATCAAGTAACTCTGCATGTTGTCGCTTGAGGTGTGGCTGGGAGGGCCTCAAGTTGCTGCAACTTCTCTTCCAGCAAGACAACCAGCTTGCACTTGCTACAAGTGTACTGTTGCTTGTTCTCTGGCAGAATGGCAAACGTGGCACAGGTGTAACAGGTCACTGCAGCAGCTCCCTCACCCTCCATGTCTCTGGTCCTCTGTACCTCAAGAGACAGAACTCTGGGCCTCCCCCTTAAACTCCCCTGCTAAATGCCCTTGCAAAAACCCCTGTTTGAGAGGTCTAGTTGCAAGCTCTGGTCCCAAGCTCCTAGGATCTGCACTGGGCTAACTTTGACTGCTGCTGGTCGCTAACTCCTACCTCAGCCTCCCTCCCTCGAGGCATAGTACACAAGAAGAGACCTCAAATGAGCCCACAGAGATATCTAGTTATTCCACCAGTGAGCAGCCATCCACAAATAAGATGTCTTCTCAGTCAACATTGTCTGTCCCTTCCCGTAAGCTAACTACAGAGACTCCAAACACAACTGTTGAGACTGTGGGAAATTGCAGTTAAATATAACAAGCACGTCTGGGCTACCTAATATTTAATACGGCCACGGAATTGTATCCTTAGACTTGTTTGGGTCATGCCCCATTACCTCCGGAGAAGGAGGATATGAAACTTCTTTCTTCACTCGGTCTACTATGTGAGCTCATGAACAAATGGAGGTCTGACCTGGTGCTCCATGCTCACACGGCATCCTTATAAACATTTTCCTACATAGTGTAACTCCAGATGTTCTACCTGTGTTTACTTGTTCCTCCTTGGCTGAAGGCGTGAAGATGACCTTTTGAAGTATTTCTAGGAAAGCTATTTTAAACTTACTGTGGTCTATTTATTACAAAAGGGGTAGAATGGTGCAGTGCTATAAGCAAACTAAATGAGATACTGAAGTGATATAGAAGCCTGTATTCTGCTGCATGATTCTATGTTTTAAACTATGCTGGGGGCTATCTCCTACTGGGGAGTGTGTTCAAGTCTGCGCGTTGGATATACTGATTTAGGCAATTCATTTATTAATTAATCCACAAAGAGAAGTAATTGATGGAAATATTTTACATCCACAGAGACAGTATATTCAGTCTCCAGTGACTTGACTTCAATCACAACAAGTAATACACCAACAAGCTCTCCATCTGCGACTCCTTTTATATCCAGTCATCAGCCTTCTGAAACAACTACACCGACTCTATCCTCAATTACCAACACACCCACTGACCATTTCTCGCATGCTACACCAAAATATACTTCAACTGAGTCCACACAGATGCCTAGTTCTTCCACCATTGAGCAACCATCCACAAAGGAGTTTTCACAGTCAAGCATGTCAGTCTCCTCCAGTGACTTGACTACAGAAACTCCAAAAACAACAAATAATACGACAACGAGTTCTTCACGTACGACTCCTTTTACATCCATTCATCAGCCTTCTCTAACAACTACACCCACCCTATCCTCAAGTAACAACATACACACTGAACATTTGTCGCATACTAAACCAATTGAGAATTCAATTGAGCCAACAGTGATGTCTAGTTCTTCCACCACTGAACAACCATCCACAACAGAGGTGTCTTCTCAGTCCACATTCACTACCGCCTCCAGGGAGCATAGTACTGAAACTACAGTTGCTACAAGAGAGATGACAACACCTACTCCCTCCAAGACCCCTTCTACAACCAGTCCTGAACCTACTGAGACACCTGCATCCAGCCTATCCACAGCAACAAACACACCCGCTGAACACCTGAAGCAGACTACACCACATGGGACCTCATCTGAGTTCAGCTTGAAGTCAAGTTATTCCACCACTGAACAACCATCCACAAAAGAGGTGTCTTCTCAGTCCACATTCACTACCTCCTCCAGGGAGCATAGTACTGAAACTAGAGTTAGGACAAGTGAGATCACAACACCTACTCCCTCCAACATCGCTTCTACACCCAGTCCTGAGCCTACTGAGTCAATTGCACCCAGCCTATCCACAGCAACAAACACACCCGCTGAACACCTGAAGCAGACTACACCACATGGGAACTCATCTGAGTACACCGTGAAGTCTAGTTCTTCCACCACTGAACAACCATCCACAACAGAGGTGTCTTCTCAGTCCACATTCACTACCTCCTCCAGGGAGCATAGTACTGAAACTAGAGTTAGGACAAGTGAGATCACAACACCTACTCCCTCCAACATCGCTTCTACACCCAGTCCTGAGCCTACTGAGACAACTGCACCCAGTCTATCCACAGGAACAAACACATCCGCTGAACACCTGAAGCAGACTACACAACACGGGACCCCATCTGAGTACACAGTGAAGTCTAGTTCTTCCACCACTGAACAACCATCCACAACAGAGGTGTCTTCTCAGTCCACATTCACTACCTCCTCCAGGGAGCATAGTACTGAAACTACAGTTGCTACAAGTGAGATTACAATACCTAATCCCTCCAAGACCCCTTCTACACCCAGTCCTGAGCCTACTGAGACAATTGCACCCAGCCTATCCACAGCAACAAAAACACCTGCTGAACACCTGAAGCAGACTACACCACATGGGAACTCATCTGAGTACACCGTGAAGTCTAGTTCTTCGACCACTGAACAACCATCCACAACAGAGGTGTCTTCTCAGTCCACATTCACTACAACCTCCAGAGAGCATAGTACTGAAACTACAGTTGCTACAAGTGAGATTACAACACCTACTCCCTCCAAGACCCCTTCTACACCCAGTCCTGAGCCTACTGAGACAACTGCACCCAGCCTATCCACAGCAACAAACACACCCGCTGAACACCTGAAGCAGACTACACCACACGGGACCTCATCTGAGTACACAGTGAAGTCTAGTTCTTCCACCACTGAACAACTATCCACAACAGAGGTGTCTTCTCAGTCCACATTCACTACCTCCTCCAGGGAGCATAATACTGAAACTACACTTACAACAAGTGAGATTACAACACCGACCCCATCCAAGACCCCTTCTACACCCAGTCCTGAGCCTACTGAGACACCTGCATCCAGCCTATCCACAGCAACAAACACACCCGCTGAACACCTGAAGCAGACTACACCACACGGGACCTCATCTGAGTACACAGTGATGTCTAGTTCTTTCAGCACTCAACAACCATCCACAACAGAGGTGTCTTCTCAGTCCACATTCACTACCTCCTCCAGGGAGCATAGTACTGAAACTAAAGTTGCTAAAAGTGAGATTACAACACCTACTCCCTCCAAGACCCCTTCTACACCCAGTCCTGAGCCTACTGAGACAACTGCACCCAGCCTATCCAGAGGAACAAACACACCCGCTGAACACCTGAAGCAGACTACACCACACGGGACCTCATCTGAGTACACAGTGATGTCTAGTTCTTCCACCACTGAACAACCATCCACAACAGAGGTGTCTTCTCAGTCCACATTCACTACCTCCTCAAGGGAGCATAATACTGAAACTACACTTACAACAAGTGAGATTACAACACCTACTCCCTCCAAGACCCCTTCTACACCCAGTCCTGAGCCTACTGAGACAATTGCACCCAGCCTATCCACAGCAACAAAAACACCTGCTGAACACCTGAAGCTGACTACACCACATGGGAACTCATCTGAGTACACCGTGAAGTCTAGTTCTTCGACCACTGAACAACCATCCACAACAGAGGTGTCTTCTCAGTCCACATTCACTACCTCCTCAAGGGAGCATAATACTGAAACTACACTTACAACAAGTGAGATTACAACACCTACTCCCTCCAAGACCCCTTCTACACCCAGTCCTGAGCCTACTGAAGCAACTGCACCCAGCCTATCCACAGCAACAAACACACCCGCTGAACATCTGAAGCAGACTACACCACACGGGACCTCATCTGAGTACACAGTGATGTCTAGTTCTTCCACCACTGAACAACCATCCGCAACAGAGATGTCTTCTCAGTCCACATTCACTACAACCTCCAGAGAGCATAGTACTGAAACTACAGTTGCTACAAGTGAGATTACAACACCTACTCCCTCCAAGACCGCTTCTACACCCAGTCCTGAGCCTACTGAGACACCTGCATCCAGCCTATCCACAGCAACAAACACACCCGCTGAACACCTGAAGCAGACTACACCACACGGGACCTCATCTGAGTACACAGTGATGTCTAGTTCTTTCAGCACTCAACAACCATCCACAACAGAGGTGTCTTCTCAGTCCACATTCACTACCTCCTCCAGGGAGCATAGTACTGAAACTACAGTTGCTAAAAGTGAGATTACAACACCTACTCCCTCCAAGACCCCTTCTACACCCAGTCCTGAGCCTACTGAGACAACTGCACCCAGCCTATACAGAGGAACAAACACACCCGCTGAACACCTGAAGCAGACTACACCACACGGGACCTCATCTGAGTACACAGTGATGTCTAGTTCTTCCACCACTCAACAACCATCCACAACAGAGGTGTCTTCTCAGTCCACATTCACTACCTCCTCAAGGGAGCATAATACTGAAACTACACTTACAACAAGTGAGATTACAACACCTACTCCCTCCAAGACCCCTTCTACACCCAGTCCTGAGCCTACTGAGACAACTGCACCCAGCCTATCCATAGGAACAAACACATCCGCTGAACACCTGAAGCAGACTACACCACACGGGACCTCATCTGAGTACACAGTGATGTCTAGTTCTTTCAGCACTCAACAACCATCCACAACAGAGGTGTCTTCTCAGTCCACATTCACTACCTCCTCAAGGGAGCATAATACTGAAACTACACTTACAACAAGTGAGATTACAACACCTACTCCCTCCAAGACCCCTTCTACACCCAGTCCTGAGCCTACTGAGACAACTGCACCCAGCCTATCCAGAGGAACAAACACACCCGCTGAACACCTGAAGCAGACTACACAACACGGGACCCCATCTGAGTACACAGTGAAGTCTAGTTCTTCCACCACTGAACAACCATCCACAACAGAGGTGTCTTCTCAGTCCACATTCACTACCTCCTCCAGGGAGCATAGTACTGAAACTACAGTTGCTACAAGTGAGATTACAATACCTACTCCCTCCAAGACCCCTTCTACACCCAGTCCTGAGCCTACTGAGACAATTGCACCCAGCCTATCCACAGCAACAAAAACACCTGCTGAACACCTGAAGCAGACTACACCACATGGGAACTCATCTGAGTACACCGTGAAGTCTAGTTCTTCGACCACTGAACAACCATCCACAACAGAGGTGTCTTCTCAGTCCACATTCACTACAACCTCCAGAGAGCATAGTACTGAAACTACAGTTGCTAAAAGTGAGATTACAACACCTACTCCCTCCAAGACCCCTTCTACACCCAGTCCTGAGCCTACTGAGACACCTGCATCCAGCCTATCCACAGCAACAAACACACCCGCTGAACACCTGAAGCAGACTACACCACACGGGACCTCATCTGAGTACACAGTGATGTCTAGTTCTTTCAGCACTCAACAACCATCCACAACAGAGGTGTCTTCTCAGTCCACATTCACTACCTCCTCCAGGGAGCATAATACTGAAACTACACTTACAACAAGTGAGATTACAACACCTACTCCCTCCAAGACCCCTTCTACACCCAGTCCTGAGCCTACTGAGACAACTGCACCCAGCCTATCCACAGCAACAAACACACCCGCTGAACACCTGAAGCAGACTACACCACACGGGACCTCATCTGAGTACACAGTGATGTCTAGTTCTTTCAGCACTCAACAACCATCCACAACAGAGGTGTCTTCTCAGTCCACATTCACTACCTCCTCCAGGGAGCATAGTACTGAAACTACAGTTGCTAAAAGTGAGATTACAACACCGACCCCATCCAAGACCCCTTCTACACCCAGTCCTGAGCCTACTGAGACACCTGCATCCAGCCTATCCACAGCAACAAACACACCCGCTGAACACCTGAAGCAGACTACACCACACGGGACCTCATCTGAGTACACAGTGATGTCTAGTTCTTCCACCACTGAACAACCATCCACAACAGAGGTGTCTTCTCAGTCCACATTCACTACCTCCTCAAGGGAGCATAATACTGAAACTACACTTACAACAAGTGAGATTACAACACCTACTCCCTCCAAGACCCCTTCTACACCCAGTCCTGAGCCTACTGAGACACCTGCACCCAGCCTATCCACAGCAACAAACACACCCGCTGAACACCTGAAGCAGACTACACCACACGGGACCTCATCTGAGTACACAGTGATGTCTAGTTCTTTCAGCACTCAACAACCATCCACAACAGAGGTGTCTTCTCAGTCCACATTCACTACCTCCTCCAGGGAGCATAATACTGAAACTACAGTTGCTAAAAGTGAGATTACAACACCTACTCCCTCCAAGACCCCTTCTACACCCAGTCCTGAGCCTACTGAGACACCTGCATCCAGCCTATCCACAGCAACAAACACACCCGCTGAACACCTGAAGCAGACTACACCACACGGGACCTCATCTGAGTACACAGTGATGTCTAGTTCTTTCAGCACTCAACAACCATCCACAACAGAGGTGTCTTCTCAGTCCACATTCACTACCTCCTCAAGGGAGCATAGTACTGAAACTAGAGTTAGGACAAGTGAGATTACAACACCGACCCCCTCCAAGACCCCTTCTACACCCAGTCCTGAGCCTACTGAGACACCTGCATCCAGCCTATCCACAGCAACAAACACACCCGCTGAACACCTGAAGCAGACTACACCACACGGGACCTCATCTGAGTACACAGTGAAGTCTAGTTCTTCCACCACTGAACAACTATCCACAACAGAGGTGTCTTCTCAGTCCACATTCACTACCTCCTCCAGGGAGCATAATACTGAAACTACACTTACAACAAGTGAGATTACAACACCGACCCCATCCAAGACCCCTTCTACACCCAGTCCTGAGCATACTGAGACACCTGCACCCAGCCTATCCACAGCAACAAACACACCCGCTGAACACCTGAAGCAGACTACACCACACGGGACCTCATCTGAGTACACAGTGATGTCTAGTTCTTTCAGCACTCCACAACCATCCACAACAGAGGTGTCTTCTCAGTCCACATTCACTACCTCCTCCAGGGAGCATAATACTGAAACTACACTTACAACAAGTGAGATTACAACACCTACTCCCTCCAAGACCCCTTCTACACCCAGTCCTGAGCCTACTGAGACAACTGCACCCAGCCTATCCACAGCAACAAACACACCCGCTGAACACCTGAAGCAGACTACACCACACGGGACCTCATCTGAGTACACAGTGAAGTCCAGTTCTTCCACCACTGAACAACTATCCACAACAGAGGTGTCTTCTCAGTCCACATTCACTACCTCCTCCAGGGAGCATAATACTGAAACTACACTTACAACAAGTGAGATTACAACACCTACTCCCTCCAAGACCCCTTCTACACCCAGTCCTGAGCCTACTGAGACACCTGCACCCAGCCTATCCACAGCAACAAACACACCCGCTGAACACCTGAAGCAGACTACACAACACGGGACCTCATCTGAGTACACAGTGATGTCTAGTTCTTTCAGCACTCAACAACCATCCACAATAGAGGTGTCTTCTCAGTCCACATTCACTACCTCCTCAAGGGAGCATAATACTGAAACTACACTTACAACAAGTGAGATTACAACACCTACTCCCTCCAAGACCCCTTCTACACCCAGTCCTGAGCCTACTGAGACAACTGCACCCAGCCTATCCACAGCAACAAACACACCCGCTGAACACCTGAAGCAGACTACACCACACGGGACCTCATCTGAGTACACAGTGATGTCTAGTTCTTTCAGCACTCAACAACCATCCACAACAGAGGTGTCTTCTCAGTCCACATTCACTACCTCCTCAAGGGAGCATAATCCTGAAACTACACTTACAACAAGTGAGATTACAACACCTACTCCCTCCAAGACCCCTTCTACACCCAGTCCTGAGCCTACTGAGACAACTGCACCCAGCCTATCCACAGCAACAAACACACCCGCTGAACACCTGAAGCAGACTACACCACACGGGACCTCATCTGAGTACACAGTGATGTCTAGTTCTTTCAGCACTCAACAACCATCCACAACAGAGGTGTCTTCTCAGTCCACATTCACTACCTCCTCCAGGGAGCATAATACTGAAACTACACTTACAACAAGTGAGATTACAACACCAACCCCATCCAAGACCCCTTCTACACCCAGTCCTGAGCCTACTGAGACACCTGCATCCAGCCTATCCACAGCAACAAACACACCCGCTGAACACCTGAAGCAGACTACACCACACGGGACCTCATCTGAGTACACAGTGATGTCTAGTTCTTTCAGCACTCAACAACCATCCACAACAGAGGTGTCTTCTCAGTCCACATTCACTACCTCCTCCAGGGAGCATAATACTGAAACTACACTTACAACAAGTGAGATTACAACACCTACTCCCTCCAAGACCCCTTCTACACCCAGTCCTGAGCCTACTGAGACAACTGCACCCAGCCTATCCACAGCAACAAACACACCCGCTGAACACCTGAAGCAGACTACACCACACGGGACCTCATCTGAGTACACAGTGATGTCTAGTTCTTTCAGCACTCAACAACCATCCACAATAGAGGTGTCTTCTCAGTCCACATTCACTACCTCCTCAAGGGAGCATAATACTGAAACTACACTTACAACAAGTGAGATTACAACACCTACTCCCTCCAAGACCCCTTCTACACCCAGTCCTGAGCCTACTGAGACAACTGCACCCAGCCTATCCACAGCAACAAACACACCCGCTGAACACCTGAAGCAGACTACACCACATGGGACCTCATCTGAGTACACAGTGATGTCTAGTTCTTTCAGCACTCAACAACCATCCACAACAGAGGTGTCTTCTCAGTCCACATTCACTACCTCCTCAAGGGAGCATAATACTGAAACTACACTTACAACAAGTGAGATTACAACACCTACTCCCTCCAAGACCCCTTCTACACCCAGTCCTGAGCCTACTGAGACAACTGCACCCAGCCTATCCACAGCAACAAACACACCCGCTGAACACCTGAAGCAGACTACACCACACGGGACCTCATCTGAGTACACAGTGATGTCTAGTTCTTTCAGCACTCAACAACCATCCACAACAGAGGTGTCTTCTCAGTCCACATTCACTACCTCCTCCAGGGAGCATAATACTGAAACTACACTTACAACAAGTGAGATTACAACACCAACCCCATCCAAGACCCCTTCTACACCCAGTCCTGAGCCTACTGAGACACCTGCATCCAGCCTATCCACAGCAACAAACACACCCGCTGAACACCTGAAGCAGACTACACCACACGGGACCTCATCTGAGTACACAGTGATGTCTAGTTCTTTCAGCACTCAACAACCATCCACAACAGAGGTGTCTTCTCAGTCCACATTCACTACCTCCTCCAGGGAGCATAATACTGAAACTACACTTACAACAAGTGAGATTACAACACCTACTCCCTCCAAGACCCCTTCTACACCCAGTCCTGAGCCTACTGAGACAACTGCACCCAGCCTATCCACAGCAACAAACACACCCGCTGAACACCTGAAGCAGACTACACCACATGGGACCTCATCTGAGTACACAGTGATGTCTAGTTCTTTCAGCACTCAACAACCATCCACAACAGAGGTGTCTTCTCAGTCCACATTCACTACCTCCTCAAGGGAGCATAATACTGAAACTACACTTACAACAAGTGAGATTACAACACCTACTCCCTCCAAGACCCCTTCTACACCCAGTCCTGAGCCTACTGAGACAACTGCACCCAGCCTATCCACAGCAACAAACACACCCGCTGAACACCTGAAGCAGACTACACCACATGGGACCTCATCTGAGTACACAGTGATGTCTAGTTCTTTCAGCACTCAACAACCATCCACAACAGAGGTGTCTTCTCAGTCCACATTCACTACCTCCTCAAGGGAGCATAATACTGAAACTACACTTACAACAAGTGAGATTACAACACCTACTCCCTCCAAGACCCCTTCTACACCCAGTCCTGAGCCTACTGAGACAACTGCACCCAGCCTATCCACAGCAACAAACACACCCGCTGAACACCTGAAGCAGACTACACCACACGGGACCTCATCTGAGTACACAGTGATGTCTAGTTCTTTCAGCACTCAACAACCATCCACAACAGAGGTGTCTTCTCAGTCCACATTCACTACCTCCTCCAGGGAGCATAATACTGAAACTACAGTTGCTAAAAGTGAGATTACAACACCTACTCCCTCCAAGACCCCTTCTACACCCAGTCCTGAGCCTACTGAGACACCTGCATCCAGCCTATCCACAGCAACAAACACACCCGCTGAACACCTGAAGCAGACTACACCACACGGGACCTCATCTGAGTACACAGTGATGTCTAGTTCTTTCAGCACTCAACAACCATCCACAACAGAGGTGTCTTCTCAGTCCACATTCACTACCTCCTCCAGGGAGCATAATACTGAAACTACACTTACAACAAGTGAGATTACAACACCTACTCCCTCCAAGACCCCTTCTACACCCAGTCCTGAGCCTACTGAGACAACTGCACCCAGCCTATCCACAGCAACAAACACACCCGCTGAACACCTGAAGCAGACTACACCACACGAGACCTCATCTGAGTACACAGTGATGTCTAGTTCTTTCAGCACTCAACAACCATCCACAACAGAGGTGTCTTCTCAGTCCACATTCACTACCTCCTCCAGGGAGCATAATACTGAAACTACAGTTGCTAAAAGTGAGATTACAACACCTACTCCCTCCAAGACCCCTTCTACACCCAGTCCTGAGCCTACTGAGACAACTGCACCCAGCCTATCCACAGCAACAAACACACCCGCTGAACACCTGAAGCAGACTACACCACACGGGACCTCATCTGAGTACACAGTGATGTCTAGTTCTTTCAGCACTCAACAACCATCCACAACAGAGGTGTCTTCTCAGTCCACATTCACTACCTCCTCCAGGGAGCATAGTACTGAAACTACAGTTGCTAAAAGTGAGATTACAACACCTACTCCCTCCAAGACCCCTTCTACACCCAGTCCTGAGCCTACTGAGACACCTGCATCCAGCCTATCCACAGCAACAAACACACCCGCTGAACACCTGAAGCAGACTACACCACACGAGACCTCATCTGAGTACACAGTGATGTCTAGTTCTTTCAGCACTCAACAACCATCCACAACAGAGGTGTCTTCTCAGTCCACATTCACTACCTCCTCAAGGGAGCATAATCCTGAAACTACACTTACAACAAGTGAGATTACAACACCTACTCCCTCCAAGACCCCTTCTACACCCAGTCCTGAGCCTACTGAGACAACTGCACCCAGCCTATCCACAGCAACAAACACACCCGCTGAACACCTGAAGCAGACTACACCACACGGGACCTCATCTGAGTACACAGTGATGTCTAGTTCTTTCAGCACTCAACAACCATCCACAACAGAGGTGTCTTCTCAGTCCACATTCACTACCTCCTCCAGGGAGCATAATACTGAAACTACACTTACAACAAGTGAGATTACAACACCTACTCCCTCCAAGACCCCTTCTACACCCAGTCCTGAGCCTACTGAGACAACTGCACCCAGCCTATCCACAGCAACAAACACACCCGCTGAACACCTGAAGCAGACTACACCACACGGGACCTCATCTGAGTACACAGTGATGTCTAGTTCTTTCAGCACTCAACAACCATCCACAATAGAGGTGTCTTCTCAGTCCACATTCACTACCTCCTCAAGGGAGCATAATACTGAAACTACACTTACAACAAGTGAGATTACAACACCTACTCCCTCCAAGACCCCTTCTACACCCAGTCCTGAGCCTACTGAGACAACTGCACCCAGCCTATCCACAGCAACAAACACACCCGCTGAACACCTGAAGCAGACTACACCACATGGGACCTCATCTGAGTACACAGTGATGTCTAGTTCTTTCAGCACTCAACAACCATCCACAACAGAGGTGTCTTCTCAGTCCACATTCACTACCTCCTCAAGGGAGCATAATACTGAAACTACACTTACAACAAGTGAGATTACAACACCTACTCCCTCCAAGACCCCTTCTACACCCAGTCCTGAGCCTACTGAGACAACTGCACCCAGCCTATCCACAGCAACAAACACACCCGCTGAACACCTGAAGCAGACTACACCACACGGGACCTCATCTGAGTACACAGTGATGTCTAGTTCTTTCAGCACTCAACAACCATCCACAACAGAGGTGTCTTCTCAGTCCACATTCACTACCTCCTCAAGGGAGCATAATACTGAAACTACACTTACAACAAGTGAGATTACAACACCTACTCCCTCCAAGACCCCTTCTACACCCAGTCCTGAGCCTACTGAGACAACTGCACCCAGCCTATCCAGAGGAACAAACACACCCGCTGAACACCTGAAGCAGACTACACCACACGGGACCTCATCTGAGTACACAGTGATGTCTAGTTCTTTCAGCACTCAACAACCATCCACAACAGAGGTGTCTTCTCAGTCCACATTCACTACCTCCTCCAGGGAGCATAATACTGAAACTACACTTACAACAAGTGAGATTACAACACCAACCCCATCCAAGACCCCTTCTACACCCAGTCCTGAGCCTACTGAGACAACTGCACCCAGCCTATCCACAGCAACAAACACACCCGCTGAACACCTGAAGCAGACTACACCACACGGGACCTCATCTGAGTACACAGTGATGTCTAGTTCTTTCAGCACTCAACAACCATCCACAACAGAGGTGTCTTCTCAGTCCACATTCACTACCTCCTCCAGGGAGCATAATACTGAAACTACAGTTGCTAAAAGTGAGATTACAACACCTACTCCCTCCAAGACCCCTTCTACACCCAGTCCTGAGCCTACTGAGACACCTGCATCCAGCCTATCCACAGCAACAAACACACCCGCTGAACACCTGAAGCAGACTACACCACACGGGACCTCATCTGAGTACACAGTGATGTCTAGTTCTTTCAGCACTCAACAACCATCCACAACAGAGGTGTCTTCTCAGTCCACATTCACTACCTCCTCCAGGGAGCATAATACTGAAACTACACTTACAACAAATGAGATTACAACACCTACTCCCTCCAAGACCCCTTCTACACCCAGTCCTGAGCCTACTGAGACAACTGCACCCAGCCTATCCACAGCAACAAACACACCCGCTGAACACCTGAAGCAGACTACACCACACGGGACCTCATCTGAGTACACAGTGATGTCTAGTTCTTTCAGCACTCAACAACCATCCACAACAGAGGTGTCTTCTCAGTCCACATTCACTACCTCCTCAAGGGAGCATAATACTGAAACTACACTTACAACAAGTGAGATTACAACACCTACTCCCTCCAAGACCCCTTCTACACCCAGTCCTGAGCCTACTGAGACAACTGCACCCAGCCTATCCACAGCAACAAACACACCCGCTGAACACCTGAAGCAGACTACACCACACGGGACCTCATCTGAGTACACAGTGATGTCTAGTTCTTTCAGCACTCAACAACCATCCACAACAGAGGTGTCTTCTCAGTCCACATTCACTACCTCCTCAAGGGAGCATAATCCTGAAACTACACTTACAACAAGTGAGATTACAACACCTACTCCCTCCAAGACCCCTTCTACACCCAGTCCTGAGCCTACTGAGACAACTGCACGCAGCCTATCCACAGCAACAAACACACCCGCTGAACACCTGAAGCAGACTACACCACACGGGACCTCATCTGAGTACACAGTGATGTCTAGTTCTTTCAGCACTCAACAACCATCCACAACAGAGGTGTCTTCTCAGTCCACATTCACTACCTCCTCCAGGGAGCATAATACTGAAACTACACTTACAACAAGTGAGATTACAACACCTACTCCCTCCAAGACCCCTTCTACACCCAGTCCTGAGCCTACTGAGACAACTGCACCCAGCCTATCCACAGCAACAAACACACCCGCTGAACACCTGAAGCAGACTACACCACACGGGACCTCATCTGAGTACACAGTGATGTCTAGTTCTTTCAGCACTCAACAACCATCCACAAAAGAGGTGTCTTCTCAGATAACATTCTTTCCCTCCTCCAGTGAAGTGTTTTCTGAATCTCCAAGCACACCTAGTGAGGCTACAACACCTACTCCCTCCAAGACCCCTTATACACCAAGTCCTGAGCCTACTGAGACAACTGCACCCAGTCTATCCACAAGCACTGTCACACCCACTGAGCACCTGAAGCAGACTTCACCACAAGTAACCTCATCTGAGTACACAGTGATGTCTAGTTCTTCCACAACTGAACAACCATCCACAAAGCACCCATCTTCTCAGTCAACACTGTCATTTTCCACCAGCAAGGCATCTTCCCCTTCCTCCACTACCCGTGTACACACATCGACTAATTCACAGCTTACAAGTTTGTCTGGTAGGTATCTGTGTATTCATATGGAAATGATGTTTATCTCACAGTACAGTATTCCAGTGTTTAACAGTTTACATATGCTGCCCATACTGGACCAACTACAAAGTTATTGTATTAATTTACAAGGCCTTTAACAACTTGAGTCTAGGATTTCTTCAGTACTGTTTGATGTGTTATATTCCTGTTAGATCATTCCCTTCTTTGTGGCAGTGGCTCTTTCTGGTGCCCCATGACTCCGGGATACAGGGCACCCCCCCAATGAGCTGTGTGTTCAGAACTGTGGCCCAATTCTGTGGAACTCCCTTTTGGCTGAGACCTCTTCTTTACTGAGGTTCATTCACCCACGAAAGCTTTGTTGTTTTCAGGAAGAAATTTAGGCAACTCTTTTTTGTTTTCTGATGAAATCTAATTGATTCTATCATTTGTATTTCTCTTGAACCCTCACTGGACTTTTCTTAGAAATCATCGCTTTAAGCGGTACAGCATATATATTTTTGGATCCTGAAATAATAATAATAATAATAATAATAATAATAATAATAATAATAATAATAATAATTTATTATTTGTACCCCGCCCATCTGGCTGGGTTTCCCCAGCCACTCTGGGCGGCTTCCAACAGAGATGAAAAATACACTAAAATGAGAGCTCTTTTGTTGGCTTGTTCTTAAATATTGTTAATATTCTGTTCTGTTCTTGTCCTCTTCCTCAGCTCCTTCCACCACAGTTGTCCCTCTCGGGTGCCTTAATGGTGGAGTGCTTGGTGAGGGTCTTTGTCACTGCCCGTCTCCCTATACTGGGCGACGTTGCGAAGAGGCAAAGAATGAAATCCAAGTGGGTAAGTCTGAGCATTATTAGTACAAGGCTCCTGCTCTCTGGTTCTTCCTTTGAAAACAAAAGCTCAAGAATGTCTGGATATGTGTAGCAATTTTCTAGGTGGGCAATATTTTTGGTCCTGCAGCTTCAAAGTGTGTGTTTCACATTGCTGGGAGTAATCTTGCTTCTTTGATGACCTGTGTGTTTCTCCGTTGAAGTGTTGAGACACGAGTGCCCACGCCAGCCTTCCCTAACATTGTGCTCTCCAGACATGGCTGTCCTCCCATCTGCCTCAGTTAGCGTGGCCAGGGAGGATTTGAAGTTGTGGCCCATCAAGACCTGAAGGGCACCAAGTTGGGGGACCCCTCTGACCTCAACTTGCTTGCACTGTCACTCTTGTGAAGGGTAGTTGGCCCATGAAGAGACTGAAAGTGTCTCTGAAAGAAGTGAAAAATTCCAGCCACCCATGGACATGGTTTGATATAGAACGTTACTTTTTCTGGATACCAACCGTGTGTAAAACTGGTTGTATCTTTAGGAGGTGTATATACAATCTGCTCAGGCTTGTGCGCATGCCTAGGAAGTCTGGGTCTGTGGGGTTTTCTGCTTGTCCTGTGCTTACTAGGCATGCTTACTAGGTCTGAGCAGTTCTGCCTTTGCTACACTGTTTTCCCCTGGGAAACCTGCTCTTTAGCACTACATCAGAACAAACATCAATTTGTGGAAAAACCAATTGCCATTTCTTCCTGTTCAGCATAAAACAATTTCCCCAGGAAAGTGCAGAGGCAAATGGTTTGCAAGGAAAGATGGCCAACTTGCTTGATTCAAAGTGGTGTGTTAGTTCTGCGGCATCACCCTGACACCTGCAGTTTAAAAAGCTTCTGATACCAGCAGCAGCAGCTGGACAAGAATGTCACCTGCCTCAGGACCTGGAGAGTTCCTGTCAGAAAGAGTAGACTACACTGAGCTGATACGCTCACATTCCAGTGTATTTCACACCCTGTACCAGCGCCCTTTCTCTGCACACTTGGTGTGGATCCATAGGTGATTCATGTTATTACCATGATCTCTGCAATTCTCCTGTGATTCAATGGACACCTGAAGTGCTTATCCTCAGATCTGAAACTGTGGCTGTACCTTCATGTTTTATGACTCCTGTGCTTTCTGATCACAGTGACTGTTGTGGCCACAATCAATGTCTCTGTAACAGTGAAGAATTGGAAGTTCAGCCCAGAGATGGTGAATTCCAGCTCTTCTGACTTCCAGACATTCGTGAAGATCTTTGAGGAACAGGTGAGGGGTGGTTGGTTGTGCACAGAGAGATGACACCCCACAAAATACACACACCCAAACCCAAACCCTATGGCGACTTCTGAGTCCAGGCCCCATTCATACTCCATACCTCAGCAGTGAAGCTCATTCACAGCAAGTCTGGAAACACAGTCAGGTTTCCCTCATTTGGAATACCTGGATATCCAGCTTCAGAAATGAATATAGAAAGCTATCAGATGAATATAGAAAGCTGTTTCTGTAACTTGTAGCTCAGAACTGATGGTTCATACCCTAATACACACACGAGGAACCGACTTCCTAATTGCCACTTTTGAAAGACCAATCTTAAAGTGACAAAGGTCATCTTCCAGCCTTTATAATCATCCCATACCTTTGGCCAGGCTGCCTGCTGGGAACTGGAGTCCAAGAACAGCTGGGGGAGGGCCACCGACTAGCCATGCCCAGTACAGGAGATACCCCAAAGGTGTGTCGGAAGGGTGGAGGAGGTAAAGGAGCACAGCAGGATAGAGAGGCCCTACTCAGCACACAGGAGGGACCCAGAATCTGCTGGGATGGGGGGTTTAGTATTTCTCAGATCAACAAACTAGTTTACATGTGGAGTTTTTTGTTTTTATTTCTGCTGCCGTGGAAATTCCTGCATGGCAGGGATTGGACCCAATAACCCTCAGGTCCCCTACAACTCTATAGTTCTATGATTCTAGGACTGCTGACCTGTACCTCAAAGACACACCCCGTCTGATATTTTTTTTGGGGGGGGGGGCTGGTGATGCTTGCAGACAACAGCTGCTCTGCTGCCTCTATGCAGACCCTGCTGTTGATTGGTGCTTCTGACTGTTGCTGTCTATGCAGCTGAGATGAGACCTCTCTCTCCTTGCAGATGGACATCTTCTATGCGGACATTCCTGGGTACACAGGTGTAAAGGTGATTCGGCTGAGGTGAGTCACAGAAGTGATACAGCTGGGGACCAAGTATGGGAGGGAGGGTGCTGCTTGGTGCCACGCAATTTCCTGGGCCCCCTGTTGTGAGTGGCCACGCCCCTTTAAGCGACAGCCCCCACTACCATCATTGACCTCACATCAGGCTGGCTGAGGGCACCTTTGGGGTTGTGGCTAAGTGATTTCTCTCTCTTCCTTCCTGCTGTCTCTTCTCAGCAATGGTAGTGTTATCGTGGACCATGAGGTGCTCCTGCAGCTTCACTTCTCAGACTTCAATGCTTCCTACGATGCTTCCATGAAGAACCTCACAAAGACCTTGCAAAATAATTGCACTTCCAATGACAAAGGTGAGGGGGCGCCTGCCATTTCTCATGGGAAGGTCTGGCAATCATGAGGAAGCAGAAGTCATCCAAGTCATCCAGATTCTGATTCTGTCCCTCCTTATTTGGGAGCAAATTGCACCAGCATCACAACTGCATGTACCTCTGAGTCAACATGCGTAGCATGGGGATCCCAAGGTGGTAGCCAGGAGTTATGTCCAGGGTTTCCTGCCAGACTGGGAGCCCAAAGGGAGGTTGTGAGGCGGCTGGTGATCCACCTCTGTGCAGAACCTGAGCAGCTCCACCGTCCAAGGTCACCCCGACTCCCCTGGTCCAAACAATTATGTTGTTTCACTAGGAACAGAGGCATCCCTTTGAAATTGTGCAACACGAAACTGTACGAAAGCTTATTGTCCAAAATGGAATGAAATCAAGGTCTTCCCAGCCTGCCAATTTCACTCTAGAGAAAAACAGGAATCAAGAATAGAATGCGCCTCAGTTAGGCCGTATCTGAGGCCACCTAGTGTTATTTACCCATGCTGAGGAGTGAGGGTGCAAACCCTTCTCTGTTACCCCAGCAGCAGTGCTGTAACATCAACTGACCCCTGCTGATTTTCCCATACCCACATGGAGATGAATATCAGGTTGCTTCCTGTCAGAAGAGGTGTGCTACCTTCAACCTTGGTGGCAGGGATTATGACAAGTGGGGGTGGGGTGTGTGTGGAAAAGAAGAGGTCCCTCCCCATTGATGCTCGCCCCCATCTTCCTTTCAGAAGCCTCACCTTTTCTTTCCCCCTCTCCTTTAGATAAGCTGTGCTTTACTGAAGGAGCATCTCGTGTGACTGCAGTGCCCCTGAGTCCTAAAGGTGAGGACTGGCGTGTGAGAGGGGATTGGTGTGTGGGATATAAATATATAATGATGATGATGATGATCCAGCAGCCCAGCTCCTCTTTTGTTCTCCTAGTCCCATGCATGTAGTGTTGTGAGACATTTGCATTCTTCCTTTGCTGACCCTACTCTCTCCTTTTCCGTTCCCAGATCTGTTGGACGAATGCAAGAATGCCTCAGTGGTGGCCCAAAACCTCCAGCCATATTATGTGGCGCGGGTCATCAACAACACACTTCATTGTGTCTCTAATTGCAGTGCTTGGAACCCCCACCCATTCCACTGTGTGAATGGAAAGTGCCACATCACCTCTGAGGGACCCAAATGCCAGTGAGTAGCATGCCAGGAGGTGAAGGAGGGAGTGGAGACGTGGGGTCAACACCTCCCCATAGGCGGGTTGAATAAGCACTACTAGTGGTGAATAGTTATATGCATTTTTATAAAATAGTCCAAAACAATTTATTTCCTATCCCTTCTAGGGAGACGCCAAGCACAACAAGTGAAACATCCATTTCTACAAATTTGAAAACAACACCATCTACTTATGCACCTTCAACACCTTCTGCTAATGCAACTACAACACGTTCTGCTAATGCAACTTCAACACCTTCTGCTAATGCAACTACAACACGTTCTGCTTATACTACTACGAAAATATCCATCACTTCTGAAACTACAACCACAACTAGTGAGACTACAACACCTACTCCTTCCCTGCCCCCTTCTACATCCAGTCCTGAGCCTTCTGAGACAACTGCACCTACCCTGTCTTCAAGCACAAACACACCCACTGAGCACGTGGAGCAGACTACTCCACAAGGAACCTCATCTGAGTACACAGTGATGTCTAGTTCTTCCACCACTGAGCAACCATCCACAAAACAGCTTTCTTCTCAGTCAACATTGTCAGTCCCATCTGGTGAGGTCACTTCTGAAACTACAACCACAACTAGTGAGACTGCAACACCCACTCCTTCCATGACACCTTTTACATCCAGTCCTGAGCTTTCTGAAACAACTTCACCCTTCTTATCTTCAAACACCCACCCACCTACTGAGCACTTGAAGGAGACTACACCCCAAGGAACCTCATCTGAGTACACAGTGATGTCTAGTTCTTCCACCTCTGATCAACCATCCACAAAACAGCTGGTTTCTCAGTCAACATTGTCTGTCTCCTCCAGTGAGCATAGTACTGAAACTGCAGTTACTAGTGAGACTACAACACCTACTCCATCCATGACAACTTTTACTTCTCGTTCTGAGGCTTCTGAGACAACTGCACCTACCATGTCTTCAAGCACAAACACACCCACTGAGAATGTGGAGCAGACTACTCCACAAGGAACCTCATCTGAGTACACAGTGATGTCTAGTTCTTCCACCACTGAGCAACCATCCGCAAAACAGCTGACTTCTCAGTCAACATTGTCTGTCTCATCCAGTGAGTTGACCTCTGAAACTACTAGCACTACAAGTGAGACTACAACACCTACTCCTTCCATGAAAACTTTTACCTCTCGTTCTGAGGCTTCTGAGACAACTGCACCTACCCTGTCTTCAAGCACAAACAAACCCACTGAGCATGTGGAGCAGACTACACCCCAAGGAACCTCATCTGAGTACACAGTGATGTCTACTTCTACCACCACTGAGCAACCATCCACAAAACAGCTGGTTTCTCAATCAACATTGTCTGTCTCCTCCAGTGAGTTGACCTCTGAAACTACTAGCACTACAAGTGAGAGTACAATGCCTACTTCTTCCATGACTCCGTTAACTTCTGGTTCTGAGGCTTCTGAGACAACTGCACCTACCCTATCTTCAAACACACACACACCTACTGAGCACTTGAAGGAGACTACACCCCAAGGAACCTCATCTGAGTACACAGTGATGTCTAGTTCTTCCACCACTGAGCAACCATCCACAAAACAGCTGTCTTCTCAGACAACATTGTCTGTCTCCTCCAGTGAGTTGGCCTCTGAAACTACTAGCACTACAAGTGAGAGTACAACGCCTACTCATTCCATGACAACTTTAACTTCCAGTTCTGAGCCTTCTGAGACAACTGCACCTACCCTGTCTTCAAACACCCTCCCACCCACTGAGCACGTGAAGCAGACTACCTCAGAAGGGACCTCATCTGAGTACACAGTGATGTCTAGTTCTTCCACCACTGAGCAACCATCCACAAAACAGCTTTCCTATCAGTCAACATTGTCAGTCCCATCTGGTGAGGTCACTTCTGAATCTACAACTACAACTGGTGAGACTGCAACACCTACTCATTCCATGACACCTTTTACATCCAGTCCTGAGCTTTCTGAAACAACGTCACCCTTCTTATCTTCAAACACCCACCCACCTACTGAGCACTTGAAGCAGACTACACCCCAAGGAACCTCATCTGAATACACAGTGATGTCTAGTTCTTCCACCACTGAGCAACCATCCACAAAACAGCTGGTTTCTCAGTCAACACTCTCTGTCTCCTCCAGTGAGTTGACCTCTGAAAATACTAGCACTACAAGTGAGACTACAACACCTACTCCAGCCATGACAACTTTTACATCTCGTTCTGAGGCTTCTGAGACAACTGCACCTACCCTGTCTTCAAGCACAAACACACCAACTGAGCATGTGGAGCAGACTACAACCCAAGGAACCTCATCTGAGTACACAGTGATGTCTAGTTCTTCCACCACTGAGCAACCATCCACAAAACAGCTGACTTCTCAGTCAACATTGTCTGTCTCCTCCAGTGAGTTGACCTCTGAAACTACTAGCACTACAAGTGAGAGAACAACACCTACTCCTTCCATGACAACTTTTACCTCTCGTTCTGAGGCTTCTGAGACAACTGCACCTACCTTGTCTTCAAGCACAAACACACCCACTGAGCATGTGGAGCCGACTACTCCAAAAGGAACCTCATCTGAGTACACAGTGATGTCTAGTTCTTCCAGCACTGAGCAACCATCCACAAAACAGCTGACTTCTCAGTCAACATTGTCTGTCACCTCCAGTGAGTTGACCTCTGAAACTACTAGCACTACAAGTGAGAGTACAACGCCTCCTCATTCCATGACAACTTTTACCTCTCGTTCGGAGGCTTCTAAGACAACTGCACCTACCCTGTCTTCAAGCACAAACACACCAACTGAGCATGTGGAGCAGACTACAACCCAAGGAACCTCATCTGAGTACACAGTGATGTCTAGTTCTTCCACCACTGAGCAACCATCCACAAAACAGCTGACTTCTCAGTCAACATTGTCTGTCACCTCCAGTGAGTTGACCTCTGAAACTACTAGCACTACAAGTGAGAGAACAACACCTACTCCTTCCATGACAACATTTACCTCTCGTTCTGAGGCTTCTGAGACAACTGCACCTACCCTGTCTTCAAGCACAAACACACCAACTGAGCATGTGGAGCAGACTACACCCCAAGGAACCTCATCTGAGTACACAGTGATGACTAGTTCTTCCACCACTGAGCAACCATCCACAAAACAGCTGTCTTCTCAGTCAACATTGTCTGTCTCCTCCAGTGAGTTGACCTCTGAAACTACGAGCACTACAAGTGAGAATACAACGCCTCCTCATTCCATGACAACTTTTACTTCTAGTTCTGAGCCTTCTGAGACAACTGCACCTACCCTGTCTTCAAACACCCACCCACCCACTGAGCACGTGAAGCAGACTACCTCAGAAGGGACCTCATCTGAGTACACGGTGATGTCTAGTTCTTCCACCACTGAGCAACCATCCACAAAACAGCTTTCCTATCAGTCAACATTGTCAGTCCCATCTGGTGAGCTCACTTCTGAAACTACAACCACAACTAGTGAGACTGCAACACCTACTCCTTCCATGACACCTTTTACATCCAGTCCTGAGCTTTCTGAAACAACTTCACCCTTCTTATCTTCAAACACACACCCACCTACTGAGCACCTGAAGCAGACTACACCCCAAGGAACCTCATCTGAGTACACAGTGATGTCTAGTTCTTCCACCTCTGAGCAACCATCCACAAAACAGCTTGTTTCTCAGTCAACATTGTCTGTCTCCTCCAGTGAGGTGACCTCTGAAATTACAAGCACTACTAGTGAGAGTACAACACCTACTCCATCCATGACAACTTTTACCTCTCGTTCTGAGGCTTCTGAGACAACTGCACCTACCCTGTCTTCTAGCACAAACACACCAACTGAGCATGTGGAGCAGACTACTCCACAAGGAACCTCATCTGAGTACACAGTGATGACTAGTTCTTCCACCACTGAGCAACCATCCACAAAACAGCTGGTTTCTCAGTCAACATTGTCTGTCTCCTCCAGTGAGTTGACCTCTGAAACTACGAGCACTACAAGTGAGAATACAACGCCTCCTCATTCCATGACAACTTTTACTTCTAGTTCTGAGCCTTCTGAGACAACTGCACCTACCCTGTCTTCAAACACCCACCCACCCACTGAGCACGTGAAGCAGACTACCTCAGAAGGGACCTCATCTGAGTACACGGTGATGTCTAGTTCTTCCACCACTGAGCAACCATCCACAAAACAGCTTTCCTATCAGTCAACATTGTCAGTCCCATCTGGTGAGGTCACTTCTGAAACTACAACCACTACTAGTGAGACTGCAACACCTACTCCTTCCATGACACCTTTTACATCCAGTCCTGAGCTTTCTGAAACAACTTCACCCTTCTTATCTTCAAACACCCACCCACCTACTGAGCACTTGAAGGAGACTACACCGCAAGGAACCTCATCTGAGTACACAGTGATGTCTAGTTCTTCCACCACTGAGCAACCATCCACAAAACAGCTGTCTTCTCAGTCAACATTGTCTGTCTCCTCCAGTGAGTCGACCTCTGAAACTACTAGCACTACAAGTGAGAGTACAATGCCTCCTCATTCCATGACAACTTTTACCTCTCGTTCGGAGGCTTCTCAGACAACTGCACCTACCCTGTCTTCAAGCACAAACACACCAACTGAGCATGTGGAGCAGACTACACCCCAAGGAACCTCATCTGAGTACACAGTGATGACTAGTTCTTCCACCACTGAGCAACCATCCACAAAACAGCTAGTTTCTCAGTCAACATTGTCTGTCTCCTCCAGTGAGTTGACCTCTGAAACTACTAGCACTACAAGTGAGAGTACAACGCCTCCTCATTCCATGACAACTTTTACTTCTAGTTCTGAGTCTTCTGAGACAACTGCACCTACCCTGTCTTCAAGCATACACACACACACTGAACATGTTGAGCAGACTACACCCCAAGGAACCTCATCTGAGTACACAGTGATGTCTAGTTCTTCCACCTCTGAGCAACCATCCACAAAACAGCTGGTTTCTCAGTCAACATTGTCTGTCTCCTCCAGTGAGTTGACCTCTGAAACTACGAGCACTACAAGTGAGAATACAACGCCTCCTCATTCCATGACAACTTTAACTTCTAGTTCAGAGCCTTCTGAGACAACTGCACCTACCCTGTCTTCAAACACCCACCCACCCACTGAGCACGTGAAGCAGACTACCTCAGAAGGGGCCTCATCTGAGTACACAGTGATGTCTAGTTCTACCACCTCTGAGCAACCATCCACAAAACAGCTTGTTTCTCAGTCAACATTGTCTGTCTCCTCCAGTGAGTTGACCTCTGAAATTACAAGCACTACTAGTGAGAGTACAACACCTGCTCCATCCATGACAACTTTTACCTCTCGTTCTGAGGCTTCTGAGACAACTGCACCTACCCTGTCATCAAGCACAAACACACCAACTGAGCATGTGGAGCAGACTACTCCACAAGGAACCTCATCTGAGTACACAGTGATGTCTAGTTTTTCCACCACTGAGCAAGCATCCACAAAACAGCTGGTTTCTCAGTCAACACTCTCTGTCTCCTCCAGTGAGTTGACCTCGGAAACTACAGTTACTAGTGAGACTACAACGCCTACTCCATCCATGACAACTTTTACCTCTGGTTCTGAGGCTTCTGAGACAACTGCACCTACCCTGTCTTCAAGCATACACACACACACTGAACATGTTGAGCAGACTACACCCCAAGGAACCTCATCTGAGTACACAGAGATGTCTAGTTCTTCCACCACTGAGCAAGCATCCACAAAACAGCTGGTTTCTCAGTCAACACTCTCTGTCTCCTCCAGTGAGTTGACCTTGGAAACTACAGTTACTAGTGAGACTACAACGCCTACTCCATCCATGACAACTTTTACCTCTCGTTCTGAGGCTTCTGAGACAACTGCACCTACCCTGTCTTCAAGCATACATACACACACTGAACATGATGAGCAGACTACACCCCAAGGAACCTCATCTGAGTACACAGAGATATCTAGTTCTTCCACCACTGAGCAACCATCCACAAAACAGCTGTCTTCTCAGACAACATTGTCTGTCTCCTCCAGTGAGTTGACCTCTGAAACTACTAGCACTACAAGTGAGAGTAAAACGCCTACTCATTCCATGACAACTGTAACTTCTAGTTCTGAGCCTTCTGAGACAACTGCACCTACCCTGTCTTCAAACACCCACCCACCCACTGAGCACGTGAAGCAGACTACCTCAGAAGGGACCTCATCTGAGTACACAGTGATGTCTAGTTCTTCCACCACTGAGCAACCATCCACAAAACAGCTTTCCTATCAGTCAACATTGTCAGTCCCATCTGGTGAGCTCACTTCTGAAACTACAACCACAACTAGTGAGACTGCAACACCTACTCCTTCCAAGACACCTTTTACATCCAGTCCTGAGCTTTCTGAAACAACTTCACCCTTCTTATCTTCAAACACCCACCCACCTACTGAGCACCTGAAGCAGACTACACCCCAAGGAACCTCATCTGAGTACACAGTGATGTCTAGTTCTTCCACCTCTGAGCAACCATCCACAAAACAGCTGGTTTCTCAGTCAACATTGTCTGTCTCCTCCAGTGAGTTGACCTCTGAAATTACAAGCACTACTAGTGAGAGTACAACGCCTACTCAATCCATGACAACTTTTACCTCTCGTTCTGAGGCTTCTGAGACAACTGCACCTACCTTGTCTTCAAGCACAAACACACCCACTGAGCATATGGAGCAGACTACTCCACAAGGAACCTCATCTGAGTACACAGTGATGTCTAATTCTTCCACCTATGAGCAACCATCCACAAAACAGCTGGTTTCTCAGTCAACACTCTCTGTCTCCTCCAGTGTGTTGACCTCTGAAACTACTAGCACTACAAGTGAGAGTACAATGCCTACTTCTTCCATGACTCCTTTAACTTCTGGTTCTGAGCCTTCTGAGACAACTGCACCTACCCTGTCTTCAAGCACAAACACACCAACTGAGCATGTGGAGCAGACTACACCCCAAGGAACCTCATCTGAGTACACAGTGATGTCTAGTTCTTCTACCTCTGAGCAACCATCCACAAAACAGCTGGTTTCTCAGTCAACATTGTCTGTCTCCTCCAGTGAGTTGACCTCTGAAATTACAAGCACTACTAGTGAGAGTACAACACTTACTCCATCCATGACAACTTTTACTTCTCGTTCTGAGGCTTCTGAGACAACTGCACCTACCCTGTCTTCAAGGACAAACACACCAACTGAGCATGTGGAGCAGACTACTCCACAAGGAACCTCATCTGAGTACACAGTGATGTCTAGTTCTTCCAGCTCTGAGCAACCATCCACAAAACAGCTGACTTCTCAGTCAACATTGTCTGTCTCCTCCAGTGAGTTGACCTCTGAAACTACTAGCACTACAAGTGAGAGTACAACGCCTCCTCATTCCATGACAACTTTTACCTCTCGTTCGGAGGCTTCTGAGACAACTGCACCTACCCTGTCTTCAAGCACAAACACACCAACTGAGCATGTTGAGCAGACTACACCCCAAGGAACCTCATCTGAGTACACAGTGATGTCTAGTTCTTCCACCACTGAGCAACCATCCACAAAACAGCTGTCTTCTCAGACAACATTGTCTGTCTCCTCCAGTGAGTTGACCTCTGAAACTACTAGCACTACAAGTGAGAGTAAAACGCCTACTCATTCCATGACAACTGTAACTTCTAGTTCTGAGCCTTCTGAGACAACTGCACCTACCCTGTCTTCAAACACCCACCCACCCACTGAGCACGTGAAGCAGACTACCTCAGAAGGGACCTCATCTGAGTACACAGTGATGTCTAGTTCTTCCACCACTGAGCAACCATCCACAAAACAGCTTTCCTATCAGTCAACATTGTCAGTCCCATCTGGTGAGCTCACTTCTGAAACTACAACCACAACTAGTGAGACTGCAACACCTACTCCTTCCAAGACACCTTTTACATCCAGTCCTGAGCTTTCTGAAACAACTTCACCCTTCTTATCTTCAAACACCCACCCACCTACTGAGCACCTGAAGCAGACTACACCCCAAGGAACCTCATCTGAGTACACAGTGATGTCTAGTTCTTCCACCTCTGAGCAACCATCCACAAAACAGCTGGTTTCTCAGTCAACATTGTCTGTCTCCTCCAGTGAGTTGACCTCTGAAATTACAAGCACTACTAGTGAGAGTACAACGCCTACTCAATCCATGACAACTTTTACCTCTCGTTCTGAGGCTTCTGAGACAACTGCACCTACCTTGTCTTCAAGCACAAACACACCCACTGAGCATATGGAGCAGACTACTCCACAAGGAACCTCATCTGAGTACACAGTGATGTCTAGTTCTTCCAGCTCTGAGCAACCATCCACAAAACAGCTGGTTTCTCAGTCAACACTCTCTGTCTCCTCCAGTGTGTTGACCTCTGAAACTACTAGCACTACAAGTGAGAGTACAATGCCTACTTCTTCCATGACTCCTTTAACTTCTGGTTCTGAGCCTTCTGAGACAACTGCACCTACCCTGTCTTCAAGCACAAACACACCAACTGAGCATGTGGAGCAGACTACACCCCAAGGAACCTCATCTGAGTACACAGTGATGTCTAGTTCTTCTACCTCTGAGCAACCATCCACAAAACAGCTGGTTTCTCAGTCAACATTGTCTGTCTCCTCCAGTGAGTTGACCTCTGAAATTACAAGCACTACTAGTGAGAGTACAACACTTACTCCATCCATGACAACTTTTACTTCTCGTTCTGAGGCTTCTGAGACAACTGCACCTACCCTGTCTTCAAGGACAAACACACCAACTGAGCATGTGGAGCAGACTACTCCACAAGGAACCTCATCTGAGTACACAGTGATGTCTAGTTCTTCCAGCTCTGAGCAACCATCCACAAAACAGCTGACTTCTCAGTCAACATTGTCTGTCTCCTCCAGTGTGTTGACCTCTGAAACTACTAGCACTACAAGTGAGAGTACAACACCTACTCCTTCCATGACAACTTTTACCTCTCGTTCGGAGGCTTCTGAGACAACTGCACCTACCCTGTCTTCAAGCACAAACACACCAACTGAGCATGTTGAGCAGACTACACCCCAAGGAACCTCATCTGAGTACACAGTGATGTCTAGTTCTTCCACCACTGAGCAACCATCCACAAAACAGCTGTCTTCTCAGACAACATTGTCTGTCTCCTCCAGTGAGTTGGCCTCTGAAACTACTAGCACTACAAGTGAGAGTACAACGCCTACTCATTCCATGACAACTTTAACTTCTAGTTCTGAGCCTTCTGAGACAACTGCACCTACCCTGTCTTCAAACACCCACCCACCCACTGAGCACGTGAAGCAGACTACCTCAGAAGGGACCTCATCTGAGTACACAGTGATGTCTAGTTCTTCCACCACTGAGCAACCATTCACAAAACAGCTGTCTTCTCAGTCTACATTGTCCCTCACCTCCATTGAGGTGACTTCTGAAATTACAGCCACAACTAGTGAGACCACAACATCTACTTCATCCATCTTCCCTTTTACTTCCAGTTCTGAGCATTCTGAGACAACTGCAGGCATCCTATCTGCTAGCACCAACACCACCCGTACACCACTGCTTACAACTTCCACAGCCTATCATGGATCTGCTAGCACAGAAATTTCCACTAGTGGAACATCTCATTCATCGACATCCCTTGAAACAAGTGGAGAGACTTTCACCACTATTGTAGCTCAAAGCACTTCCAATACACCATTATCATCTACGTCTATCACAGAGGCCATAACCACACATCCTACTACTAGCATATCAACAATACCCCCAACACTGTTGCCCACTACATTAACGCCTTTTGCTTATACTACTACAAATATAGCGACCGCCGAGGCATCTTCACCTTTCACCACTATTCATGGACACACATCGATTAATTCACAGCTTACAAGTTCATCTGGTAAGTATCTGTGTAATCATATGGAAATGATGTTTATCTCACAGTACAGTATTCCAGTGCTTAACACTTTACACATGCTGTCCATACTGGGCCAACTACAAAGTTATTGTATTAATTTAAAAGGACTTTAACAACTTGAGTCTAGGATATCTTCAATACTGTTTGATGCGTTATATCCCTGTTAGATCATTTCCGTCTTTGTGGGAGTGGCTCTAAGTGGTTCCCCATGACTCAGGCACAGACGTCAGCCACCAATGAACTGTGTGTTCAGAATTGTGGCCCAATTCTGTGGAACTCCCTCTTGGCTGAGACCTCTTCTTGACTGAACTTCAGGCACCCATGAAGGCTTTGTTGTTTTCAGCAAGCAGTTTAGGCAACACTTTTTGGTTTTCTGATGCAATCTAATTGATTCTATCATTTGTATTTCTCTTGAACCCTCATTGGACACTTCTTAGAAATCATCGCTTTACAGCATATATATTGTTGGATCCTGATAGGAGGGCTCTTTTTCGGCTTGTTCTTGAATATTGTTAATGTTCTGTTCTCTTCCTCTTCCTCAGCTTCTTCCACCACAGTTGTCCCTCTCGGGTGCCTTAATGGAGGAGAGCTTGTTGATGGTTTTTGTCACTGCCCATCTCCCTATACTGGGCAGCGATGTGAAGAGGCAAAGAATGAAATCCAAGTGGGTAAGTCTGAGCATTATTAGTACAAGGCTTCTGCACTGTGGTTCTTCCTTTGAAAACAAAACCTCAAGAATGTCCGGGTATGTGTAGTAATTTTCTAGGTGGGCAACATTTTTTTTAAAAAAATAATATTTATTAGAGTTTCAAACAAATCACAAAAATGAAAAAGAAAAAAAAGAAAAAAATAACAAAACAAAAAGTAATAAAAAATACAGAATACAAAGAAATAAAGTCAATTAAAAACAAATCAATCCTTTAATATCTTATCTTTTGTTTGCTTGTTTCCCTGACCTTCTCACACCTCCCTTTTTTGTATTCTAGTTCAGTAGTTGTTTCAGGAAATCCTTACCATTTTTTCCTTTATCTTAATAGTTTATCTTAATATATTGTAACTTTACATTCTCACCTGTTAACAATCCATTTTTACATATCCCTTTATAAGATTACTGCTAAAACCACATAGCTTCATTCCAACATCCCTCTAACATTCCTTAATTTTACAATATTTCTGTAGATGGTCTTTAAATTTCTTCCAATCTTCTTCTACCGACTCTTCTCCCTGATCTCGGATTCTGCCAGTCATTTCCACCAATTCCATGTAGTCCATCAGCTTCATCTGCCATTCCTCCCGGGTGGGTAGATCTTGTGTCTTCCAATACTTCGCGATAAGTATTCTTGCTGCTGTTGTTGCATACATAAAGAAAGTTCTATCCTTCTTTGGCACCAATTGGTCGACCATGCCCAGGAGAAAAGCCTCTGGTTTCTTCAGGAAGGTATATTTAAATACCTTTTTCATTTCATTATAAATCATCTTCCAGAAACCCTTAATCCTTGGGCACGTCCACCAAAGGTGAAAGAATGTACCTTCATTTTCTTTACATTTCCAACTTTTATTATCGGGCAGATGATATATTTTTGCAAGCTTGACTGGTGTCATGTACCACCTGTATACCATTTTCATAATATTCTCTCTCAAGGCATTACATGCCGTAAATTTCATACCTGTGGTCCATAACTGTTCCCAGTCAGCCAACATAAAGTTATGTCCAACATCTTGTGCCCATTTTATCATAGCAGATTTCACTGTTTCATCCTGAGTGTTCCATTTCAACAGCAAGTTATACATTCTTGATAAAATCTTCGTTTTGGGATCTAACAGTTCTGTTTCCAATTTTGATTTTTCCACCTGGAAGCCAATTTTCTTATCCATATTGTAAGCCTCCCTTATTTGAAAATAATGAAGCCAATCTCGCACTTTGTTTTTTAGTTTCTTTCTCTTTTTTTTAAAAAAATAATTTTTATTAACAGGCCAATCACATCACATCACATTATTCAAATCACATTGGTTCCAAATTATACAGCCAAATTTTAAATTTTTAGAGGTACCCATATATCAAGCTCCGTACGAGTCCAAAATTCTGGATAAGTCCAGACATCACTTATTTTACTGCATTAGTTAATCAGTTCTATCCAGTTCAATCCGGATAGTCCTTTATTACTTTCCCCCCCTCATCTTGTTGTAGTCGTACATTCCTTTCTTTGCGATCTCTGATGATTCTCACAAGCAGGCTGAAAGCTGGCATCTCTGTGTGGGTTCTCTTCGGAAGCTGTATCAGCCCAGAACAGCCTCTGTTTGACACTTCCGTAAATAAAATTAATCTTCGGTTTGTCCTTTATTTTTCCAGGCTAGCCAAATAAATCAAGTAGATCAGGGGGCTCTGTCAGGTCAAACTTTCAATTCCGTCACTCCTCCTCTTCCAACATTCCTGATTCTCCTCCCCCGTCTTTCTCTGGCAGTCTTTCTCCAGCAGCCTGTGTTGGCGAGACGCCATTTTTTAACTGCGTCATAAAAATTCCTCACCGTTCACCAATCTTCTCACCTTTTGTATTCCACGTTCCCACACAGTTTTTTAAAAATCCTGCTTATGATTCTTAAAAAACGCAACGATCTTGTTTCTTTCTGGGGTGGAGGATTATTTTGTCACATCATATAAAGAAGAAAAAAGGTTTTTTTCCTCCACCCCCCCCCCTCGTTCCAACACACAGTCTCTTGGTGGTGACACATCAAAAGATTTACTTATCCGTCCGTCGCTCCCGATCGCAGAGATCCATTACTCAGCAGCCTTATCATCGAGCTTTGCTTGATATATGTGCTTCAGCCTCATTTCCAATCATCTGTTTCCAATTATAATTCCGAGCTGAAGCAACCAGCACAAGCTAATTGGAATTGGCATCAGGAAAAGCTGACTTCACCGAGGGCTCGTGCCAAGTGTTCAGCACCCCCATCTCTCGGATCAGGGGGTGCCTTGTGAACACCGCTGGCAAGACAGGAACCCACCACATCCTGGGGGAAAGGGAAGGCTGCCTACTTCCCATAGCAGCCCCTAAATTACCTCGTGTGGGTCAGAGAGATGTTATTGTCAGCCATCTTCCAACGCGCCACCTGGTGGCCCTGTTTTTTAGTTTCTCAAAGCTCTGCAATTTCAATTTGTCTCCTTCTTGTTCCAAAATCTCCCAATATTTAGACCATTTGGCCTCCATATTGAGCTTTTTCTGGGCCTTCGCTTCCATCGGTGATAACCACCTTGGAGTTTTATTTTCAAGTAAGTCTTTATATCTTATCCAGACATTGAACAATGCTTTCCTGACAATATAGTTTTTAAATGCTTTATGTGCTTTAACCTTATCATACCACAAATATGTGAGAGATTTTTTGTAGTCCATTTGTTTTCAAAAATTGATCTATATCAGTCTCTTTCTGTGGCCCTTGTGTATATAATTGTTTAAAGTATCTCTGGAAACATTTTCGAATCTCCACTGGATTCTGTATATTCTTTCCATCCACTTCCAAATTTGTAATAGTGTTAAGTTTTTTGTTTTTTTTCATTTGCCAAGCTAGCAATTTCCCACATTTATTAGCCGATTCAAATGTCTTTTGTCTCATCTGTTTAATTTTCCACTCTATTTCCTGATTCATCATTTTCATATATTGTACTTGATATAACTTTATTTCTCTCAGAATCTCTTGCAACTTTGGTTTCGCTCTCAGTTTCTTCTCGCCTTCGTTTATTTTCTCCAAAGTTTTATCTTTTTTCTCATTTGGAGTTCTCTTCTTTATTGCATTCTGTTGAATCAGAAACCCTCTCATAACTGCTTTGCTTGCGTCCCAGATTACTCCTTTTTCAACAGTAGTATTCATATTTATCTCAAAATAGTCTCTCAAAGTTTTTTGGGCCTTCTTGGTCACTTCTTCATCTCTAAACAAGGTGTCATTCATCCTCCATGTGAAGGAGCCAATTGGTGTTAGTTTCATCTCCATTTTCACAGCATTGTGGTCGGAGCAAGTTTTAGGACAAATTTCCATTTTCCTAGTCTTTGGAGCCAGTTCTCTAGTTATCCAAATTTGGTCAATTCTTGTCCATGTCATTTTGGCTTCAGAGAAGAAAGTTCCCTCTCTACCCAAGGGATTCTTTGTTCTCCAAATATCAACTAAATCCATATTGTCAGTCATCTCAAAAAAAGTTTTTGGTAGTCTGCCATCCTTGGTAACTGCCTGTCTCTGTGCCTTGTCCATATTTGTAGATACCACTCCATTCATATCTCCCATCATAATTATATTGTAGTCGAGATAGTCCAACAAGGTCTCATGCAACTTTTTAAAAAATTCTGATTTTCCCTCATTCGGAGCATAAACGCCTACTATCAAAAATTTCTCTCCTTGTAGTTGAATTTCAATTGCCACAATTCTTCCTTGCTCATCTTTAAATATGAATTTCGGTGATAGGCTCTCCTTTGCGTAGATTACTACTCCTCTTTTTTTAACTTTATCCGATGAGATAAACTCTTGGCCCAATCTTTTATTAATCAATACTTTCCTATGTAACCTTATCACATGTGTTTCCTCTAGGCAAATCAAATCCAGTTGTTCCTTTTTTAATAAGTGAAAAACCCTTTTCCTCTTTCGAGGGGAGTTAATGTTCCAACTTAATAGTTGCAAAGCCATGATGAGGTTACACTGATTTTCCTCCAACTGCTCCCAAAGCTTGCTCTTGTTCTGTCGGTGGTGTTAGTATCGCCTTCACTGGGCAGTCCAGTCCAAAAGATAGCGTTGCTATGTCCACAATTGGTGATCTTTTATCCAATACTCTTTGCTCTAGTCCTCTATCTGGTGATTTTCTATCCGATGCTCCTGGCTCTTTTCCAAGTTCTTTCTGTAGGTCCTCTTTGTAGTTACTCAAAAACCTTTCTTTATCCTCAATTGATCTTATTTTTATTTTCCTTCCTTTAAAGCTAAGAGATAGGCCTTGAGGGAATTCCCACCTAAAGATAATTCTGTTCCTTCTCAGCAGGGCAACCAGGTCACCATAGTTGGACCTAAGGTCCAAGAGATGTTTCGGGATATCTTTGAATATTTCCACTCTTGACTGCAATATTACCAAGGTCTTCTGATAGTGCCAACCCAAAATTTTATCTCTCTCTTCTTTAGATCGGAGGGTAATCAGGCAATCTCTTACTCTGTTCTTCTTCCCTCCTCTTCCAAGCCTAAAGGCACTCACAATCTTAAATTCTTCTTTCTTCAAATCCAAGTCCCAAAAGTCTGCAAATTCCTGCGTAAGGAAGTCTGCCAAACTGTCCTTCTCTAGTTCCGGCACAGCTCTAATCCTCAAGTTTACTTGTTTCTCCTTAAGTTCAATCATAGAAAAAGTCAACTTGTGATCCTCCAATTGCCTCTGTATGCCTGGTATCTTCTCCTCTTCTGCTGCTGCTTTTCCCTTAGCTTCTTCAGCAGTCTGTCGAGTCAGAGTAGATTCCTGTAGCAATTTATCAATAGTTTCTGTGTTAGTGTTCACCTTCTGTCCCAAATTATTAATGCTTGTAGTGTTTTGGAATAATTTTAGCTGATGCTTCCAGCACTTGTTTACTTAACTTTTCCAATAATTCATTTATCTTACCTAATGCCAGTGCTAAAGCTTCTTCAGATGACATAACTTTTGACTTAGGTTGTGTAGAAGCAACCGCAGATGAGGCAGAAGGACCAGACGTTGATGGTCTTCGCTGCTGCCAGGTTTTCCCAGACCTCGTTGTTTTCTCTTGGAGTGGATCTGTTTTTTCTTTCCCATCTGCCATAACACTTCAGCCCAAGGTCAGTCCCACGGCCACAATTGTTTTGAAGTGGAAAATTCCCCTGGCCTGATTGTTACAACCAATTCAGAAACTTTCTCTAGAGGGACACAGTAACCGTCTATACTTGTTGTTAAAAAATGACACCTTTTAAGTGGGACGCAGGTGGCGCTGTGGGTTAAAGCCTCAGCGCCTAGGACTTGCCGATCGAAAGGTCGGCGGTTCGAATCCCTGTGGCGGGGTGCGCTCCCGCTGCTCGGTCCCAGCGCCTGCCAACCTAGCAGTTCAAAAGCACCTCCGGGTGCAAGTAGATAAATAGGGACCGCTTACCAGCGGGAAGGTAAACGGCGTTTCCGTGTGCGGCTCTGGCTCACCAGAGCAGCGATGTCACGCTGGCCACGTGACCAGGAAGTGTCTCCGGACAGCGCTGGCCCCTGGCCTCTTGAGTGAGATGGGCGCACAACCCCAGAGTCTGGCAAGACTGGCCCGTACGGGCAGGGGTACCTTTACCTTTACCTTTTTAAGTCCCCACTTCACCAAGTAACAAAGAAACAGCCTCAATTTCAGTTACTTTTCATATACTTCAGTTACTTCCCTCTTTTTTTTAGTCCTTTCTGATCGACTTTCAAAGCTTTAACTTGCGACTTCTTTGCTTTAATCCAGTTACAAAAAAGAACGGGAGGCGGACTTCCTGTTTATACCTTCCCGCTTCGGTGCCAAATCACTGTCAGAGCTGCCTCTAGGTCCCAGCTCACAGAGGACCAACGCTAGGCTGTCGTAATGTACAAAAGTCTTTATTGAAGTTCAGTTTCCATTTCAAAGCCACAGCGTGCAGCCCTACGTCTTAAACCCTAGATCGGCGAAGTCCCGTCTGAGTCTCCTCCCCTCTGGCACCAGTTTAAGATCCTAGCCCTGCTCCACCTTTTCCGCTGCTCTCTCCTCCTCTGGGTCCTCCTGCCTGCTGGGGCATTGCCCTTTCTGGACTCTTCCGACGCTGAGTCGCTTAGCTCCTCCCCCTGCCTCCGGCGGGCTTTAGGACCCGGTTCCCAATCCTCATTCTCTGCTGTCCCGCGCTCCTGTACATTTGAACTTGCCTCTCGCACCAACCCAGTGACCTTTCTCCTAACCGTTACACTACTTCTGTCACTGCTTCCCTCTTCCGGGATACTGGCCGGATCTGACCTCCCCTCTGTTGTCCGACTCTCCGATGGAGGCGTGGTCAGCCCTGCCTCGTCTTCTCTCCCTGGTGGGGAATGCACTGGCCCCGATACTTGGGACTCTTCCCCCCCACTCTGCTCTGGTGGGGAAGCTGGTCCTGATTTCCAACTACTGCTCTGGGAGTCCCTGCTGCCCCCTTGCTCCTGGGGCGTTCCCCTTGGGAACCCCCTACCCCTGGCGCCCCCTTCTGTGAATCTTCCGATTCGCTGGAAAGGCTCATGGAATCCCTCGGGCCACTGTCCTCTTCTCCTACGCTCCCCTCGGATTCTTCCCCTTCGCTCTCCATTTCCTCTCTTCCCTTTGCCTCTGCTCCTGAGCCCCTGACACAGACCTTTTTTTTCTTCCCTTTTTTCAATTTATCCTACTCACGGGTAGTTGTTTTGAAGTCGAATTGTCACAGGAAAAAGTCAGCGCTCTCCGGTAACGGCTGTGCGGCTTCGCTCCGAGGAAGAAGCAGTTAACACTCAGCACCGCGCCACTCACCCCGGAGCCCGTAATCGGGTTCCCTTGCGAATTGGGGGGGGCGCTAAAGGTGCCCGCCTTGTCCCACGTTCACAGGCTTCCCCTGCCTGTGATTTTTAATTTCCGCGGAGCTAGTCCCTCCAAATCAGAGGGAAACCGCCATTACCGATGGCGCTTAACCCGGAAGTCCTAGGCGGGCAACATTTTTGGTCCTGCGGCTTCAAACTTTGTGTTTCGCATTGTTGGGAGTGATCTTGCTTCTTTGATGACCTGTGTGTTTCTCTGTTGAAGTCTTGAGACTAGAGTGCCCGAGCCAGCCTTCCCTAACATTGTGCTCTCCAGACATGGCTGTCCTCCCATCTGTCTCAGTGAGTGTGGCCAATGGCCAGGGAGAACTTGTAATTGCAGCCCAACTACATCTGAGGGCACCAAGCTGGGGGACCCATCTGACCTCAAGCATGTCACCTGCCTCAGGGCCTGGAGAGTTCATGTCAGCAAGAGTAGACTACACTGAGCTGATACGCGCACATTACCGTGTATTTCATAACCTGTACCAGCACCCTTTCTCTGCACACTTGGTGTGGATCCAGAAGTGATTCATATTGTTTCCATGGTCACTGCAATTCTCTTGCAACTCAATGAAAACCTGAAGTGCTTCTCCTCACATCTGAAACTGTGGCCGTACCTTCATGTTTTATGACTCCTGTGCTTTCTGATCACAGTGACTGTTGTGGCCACAATCAATGTCTCTGTAACAGTGAAGAATTGGAAGTTCAGCCCAGAGATGGCGAATTCCAGCTCTTCTGACTTCCAGACATTCGTGAAGATCTTTGAGGAACAGGTGAGGGGTGGTTGGTTGTGCACAGAGAGATGACACCCCGCAAAATACTCACACCCAAACCCAAACCCTATGGCGACTTCTCAGTCCAGGCCCCATTCATACTCCATACCTCAGCAGTGAAGCTCATTCACAGCAAGTCTGGAAACACAGTCAGGTTTCCCTCATTTGGAATACCTGGATATCCAGCTTCAGAAATGAATATAGAAAGCTATCAGATGAATATAGAAAGCTGTTTCTGTAACTTGTAGCTCAGAACTGATGGTTCATACCCTAATACACACATGAGGAACCGACTTCCTAATTGTCACTTTTGAAAGACCAATCTTAAAGTGACAAAGGTCATCTTCCAGCCTTTATAATCATCCCATACCTTTGGCCAGGCTGCCTGCTGGGAACTGGAGTCCAAGAACAGCTGGGGGAGGGCCACCGACTAGCCATGCCCAGCACAGGAGATACCCCAAAGGTGTGTCGGAAGGGTGGAGGAGGTAAAGGAGCACAGCAGGATAGAGAGGCCCTACTCAGCACACAGGAGGGACCCAGAATCTGCTGGGATGGGGGGTTTAGTATTTCTCAGATCAACAAACTAGTTTACATGTGGAGTTTTTTGTTTTTGTTTCTGCTGCCGTGGAAATTCCTGCATGGCAGGGATTGGACCCAATAACCCTCAGGTCCCTTACAACTCTATAGTTCTATGATTCTAGGACTGCTGACCTGTACCTCAAAGACACACCCCGTCTGATTTTTTTTTTTGGGGGGGGGCTGGTGATGCTTGCAGACAACAGCTGCTCTGCTGCCTCTATGCAGACCCTGCTGTTGATTGGTGCTTCTGACTGTTGCTGTCTATGCAGCTGAGATGAGACCTCTCTCTCCTTGCAGATGGACATCTTCTATGCGGACATTCCTGGGTACACAGGTGTAAAGGTGATTCGGCTGAGGTGAGTCACAGAAGTGATACAGCTGGGGACCAAGTATGGGAGGGAGGGTCTGCTTGGTGCCACGCCTGGCCCCCCTGCTGTGAGTGGCCACACCCCTTTAAGCGACAGCCCCCACTACCATCATTGACCTCACATCAGGCTGGCTGAGGGCACCTTTGGGGTTTTGGCTGAGTGATTTCTCTCTCTTCCTTCCTGCTGCCTCTTCTCAGCAATGGTAGTGTTATCGTGGACCACGAGGTGCTCCTGCAGCTTCACTTCTCAGACTTCAATGCTTCCTACGATGCTTCCATGAAGAACCTCACAAAGACCTTGCAAAATAATTGCACTTCCAATGACAAAGGTGAGGGGGCGCCTGCCACTTCTCATGGGAAGGTCTGGCAATCATGAGGAAGCAGAAGTCATCCAAGGGTTGTGATCCTATCCCTCCTTATTTGGGAGCAAATTGCACCAGCATCACAAGTGCACGTACTTCTGAGTCAACATGCATAGCATGGGGATCCCAAGGTGGTAGCCAGGAGTTAAGCCTGGGGTTGCCAGCCACACTGGGAGCCCAAAGACAGGCTGTGTGGTGGCCGGTGATCCACCTCTCTGCAGAACCTGAGCAGCTCCACTGAGTCCAAGTCCGCCCTGACTCTCCTGGTCCAGAAAATTACATTGTTTCAGAGGCATCTGAAATTGTGCAACACGAAACTGTACGAAAGCTTATTGTCCAAAATGGTATGAAATCAAGGTCTTCCCAGCCTGCCAATTTCACTCCAGAGAAAAACAGGAATCAAGAATAGAATGCGCCTCAGTTAGGCCGTATCTGAGGCCACCTAGTGTTATCTATCCATGCTGAGGAGTGAGGGTGCAAACCCTTCTCTGTTACCCCAGCAGCTGTGCTGCAACATCAACCGACCCCTGCTGATTTTCCCAGGCCCACATGGAGATGAATATCAGGTTGCTTCCTGTCAGAAGAAGTGTGCTTCCTTCAGCCTTGGTGGCAGGGAGTCATGACGGATGCTCCACCCCCCCACCCCCGATTTCTTCCTTTCAGAAGCTTCACCTTTGCTTTCTCCCTCTCCTTTAGATAAGCTGTGCTTTACTGAAGGAGCCTCTCGTGTGACTGCAGTGCCCCTGAGTCCTAAAGGTGAGGACTGGCGTGTGAGAGGGGATTGGTGGGATATATATATCCCACGAAAGCAAATATATATATATATATATATGCAGGTTTTGGTGTCCTCGGGTGTCTTCCCGTGTAAAAGTTGGGGTGTCTAGGCGACGTTTCGACGAGGTCTCACTCGTCATCTTCAGGCTGGTGCTTTCGGCTTCTTGTTACTGGAACAGAGCGGGATCTCAATGTTTGAGTTCCTATAAATACTGTAGAGGGGGTGTGGTGTCTAGCCTCCAATGTTCTGGGCAGAGAGGAAGTTCCCAGGCTAGTGTGCCTTTTCTTCTTTTGTTCCTTAATTACTTGAGAGATACCTTGAGTGATTTCTTGAGTGATATCCTGAGTACCACTTAGGTGGGTCATTAGGTGTGGATTAGTTGCTAAAGTCTTTGTGTCTTGACCTCTTGAACTTTGTGAAGAGTTTTCCTGAGAAGATGGCTGTATTGCACTTAGTTGTGCTTTGGCTTGGCTTCGTGTATAGGGCGAGCTGTGGTTTTGTGGCTTGTGTCAGCCAGATCTGTGTAGGGATTGCAGGGGGGTGCAGCATCCGGAGGTGCCACCATGGATTGGCTACTGGATGGTGTCAGTAATTCATCTGTGGAGAGGGTCTGGGTTTGGGTCTGGTGTGGTTGATTGGTGTTGGCGTTCTGTGTGCCTCTGGATCTGGTGTCAGTTTTTGTGGGGAGGGCTAATTTCCAGATGTCTGGCAAGCGGGATGTGTCGTCACGCTTGTTCATGTTGTGAGGGTGTTTCTCTATCTCGATGGCTTCCATGATTATTCTCTTGTGGTGATGTTCCGTGTTAAAGAGCAATTTGGAATCTGCAAAATTAATTTCTTTAACACGGAACATCACCACAAGAGAATAATCATGGAAGCCATCGAGATAGAGAAACACCCTCACAACATGAACAAGCGTGACGACACATCCCGCTTGCCAGACATCTGGAAATTAGCCCTCCCCACAAAAACTGACACCAGATCCAGAGGCACACAGAACGCCAACACCAATCAACCACACCAGACCCAAACCCAGACCCTCTCCACAGATGAATTACTGACACCATCCAGTAGCCAATCCATGGTGGCACCTCCGGATGCTGCACCCCCCTGCAATCCCTACACAGATCTGGCTGACACAAGCCACAAAACCACAGCTCGCCCCTATACACGAAGCCAAGCCAAAGCACAACTAAGTGCAATACAGCCATCTTCTCAGGAAAACTCTTCACAAAGTTCAAGAGGTCAAGACACAAAGACTTTAGCAACTAATCCACACCTAATGACCCACCTAAGTGGTACTCAGGATATCACTCAAGAAATCACTCAAGGTATCTCTCAAGTAATTAAGGAACAAAAGAAGAAAAGGCACACTAGCCTGGGAACTTCCTCTCTGCCCAGAACATTGGAGGCTAGACACCACACCCCCTCTACAGTATTTATAGGAACTCAAACATTGAGATCCCGCTCTGTTCCAGTAACAAGAAGCCGAAAGCACCAGCCTGAAGATGACGAGTGAGACCTCGTCGAAACGTCGCCTAGACACCCCAACTTTTACACGGGAAGACACCCGAGGACACCAAAACCTGCATTCCTGTACCCGTGAAAATCTACGAAAGCATATATATATATATATATATAATATGATGATGGGACGCAGGTGGCGCTGTGGGTTAAACCACAGAGCCTAGGACTTGCCGATCAGAAGGTTTGCTGTTCGAATCCCCGTGACAGGGTGAACTCCTGTTGCTCGGTCCCTGCTCCTGCCAACATAGCAGTTCAAAAGCACGTCAAAGTGCAAGTAGATAAATAGGTACCGCTCCGGCGGGAAGGTAAACGGTGTTTCCATGTGCTGCTCTGGTTTGCCAGAAGTGTCTTAGTCATGGTGGCCACATGACCCGGAAGCTGTACACTGGCTCCCTCAGCCAATAAAGCGAGATGAGCGCTGCAACCCCAGAGTCGGTCATGACTGGACCTAATGGTCAGGGGTCCCTTTACCTTTACCTATTGATGATGATGATCCAGCAGCCCAGCTCCTCTTTTGTTCTCCTAGTCCCATGCATGTAGTGTTGTGAGACATTTGCATTCTTCCTTTGCTGACCCTACTCTCTCCTTTTCCGTTTCCAGATCTGTCGGACGAATGCAAGAATGCCTCAGTGGTGGCCCAAAACCTCCAGCCATATTATGTGGCGCGGGTCATCAACAACACACTTCATTGTGTCTCTAATTGCAGTGCTTGGAACCCCCACCCATTCCACTGTGTGAATGGAAAGTGCCACATCACCTCTGAGGGACCCAAATGCCAGTGAGTAGCATGCCAGGAGGTGAAGGAGGGAGTGGAGACGTGGGGTCAACACCTCCCCATAGGCGGTCCAATAAGCACTACTAGTGGTGAATAGTTATATGCATTTTTATAAAATAGTCCAATACAATTTATTTCCTATCCCTTCTAGGGAGACGCCAAGCACAACAAGTGAAACATCCATTTCTACAAATTTGAAAACAACACCATCTACTTATGCAACTTCAACACCTTCTGCTAATGCAACTACAACACGTTCTGCTAATGCAACTTCAACACCTTCTGCTAATGCAACTACAACACCTTCTGCTAATGCAACTACAACACCTTCTGCTAATGCAACTTCAACACCTTCTGCTAATGCAACTACAACACCTTCTGCTAATGCAACTACAACACCTTCTGCTAATGCAACTTCAACACCTTCTGCTAATGCAACTTCAACACCTTCTGCTAATGCAACTACAACACGTTCTGCTAATGCAACTTCAACACCTTCTGCTAATGCAACTTCAACACCTTCTGCTAATGCAACTACAACACCTTCTGCTAATGCAACTTCAACACCTTCTGCTAATGCAACTTCAACACCTTCTGCTAATGCAACTACAACACCTTCTGCTAATGCAACTACAACACCTTCTGCTAATGCAACTACAACACCTTCTGCTAATGCAACTTCAGCACCTTCTGCTAATGCAACTACAACACCTTCTGCTAATGCAACTTCAACACCTTCTGCTAATGCAACTACAACACCTTCTGCTAATGCAACTACAACACCTTCTGCTTATACTAGTACGAAAATAACCACCACAAAGACATCTTCCCCTTCCACCACTACTCGTGGAGAAACATCGACTCATTCACAGATTACAAGCTCCTCTGGTAGGTATCTATATATTCAAATGGAAATGATGTTTCTCTCCCAGCACAGTATTCCAGGGCTTAACAGTTTACATGTGCTGTGCATACGTTTCGGTGCCTTAACACAAGTCCAGGATTTCTTCAATACCGTTTGATGCGTTGTTAGATCACTCCCGTCTTTGTAGGAGTGGCTCTAAGTGGTCCCCCATGACTCAGGCACACAGCTCACCCCTCCCCCAGGAGCTGCGTGTTCAGAATTGTGGCCCAATTCTGTGGAACTCCCTCTTGGCTGACACCTCTTCTTGACTGAACTTCAGGCACCCATGAAGGCTTTGTTGTTTTCAGCAAGCAGTTTAAGCAACACTTTTTGATTTTCTGATGAAACCTAATTAATCATTTGTATCGCTCTTGAACCCTCACTGGACACTTCTTGGAAATAATACCATTAAGCGACACAGCATATTAATGGTTTGATCGTCAACATCATCGTCATATATGAGGGCTCCTTTGTAAACTTGTTCTTAAATTTTGGTTATGCTCTGTTGTCTTCCTCTTGCTCAGCTCCTTCCACCACAGCTGTCCCTCTTAAGTGCCTTAATGGAGGAGTGCTTGTCGGGGGTCGTTGTCACTGCCCATCTCCCTATACTGGGCGACGTTGCGAAGAGGCAGAGAATGAAGTCCAAGTGGGTAAGTCTGAGCATTATTAGTACAAAACCTCCTGCTCGCTGGTTTTTCCTTTGAAAAGAGTGGGCAGTATCTATGGCTCTGAGGCTCTAGACTTTGTTTTGTGTTGTTGGACGACTCAGTATCATGCAGTGAAATTTTTCATAGGGGAACAGTTAGGGCCAGAGGCCCTAGCTTGTGAGGGGTGGGCCTGGGGGGTCTATGTAACGCATGTGGCATCCTACACTGCAGACGTGGGCTTCACGCCTCCCTCCCTAAGCCAGGTAGAATCTTCCTAAGGAGGTCCAGGACGCTGGAGCCACTTGCCTCCTTCCAAAAGCGAGATGGGCATTGGGAAGATGACAGAACAGATCTTGGACCCATCAGAGCCTTGCACCTCCCTCCCTAAGCTGGGCAGACGCTTCCCAGGCTTTGCAAAGGAGGCTCCAGGGGACCATTTAGGGGACTAGGCTAGCCCCCTTAGTCCAATGACCACCTGCCACTCTTGGGAGTGATCTTGCTTCTCTGTTATGCTGACCATTTTTCCATGGAAGCCTAGGGCCAGGATAGCCTTCCGTAGCCTGGTGCCCTCCAGATGTTGTTCTCTTGGGCTCCCAGCTCCCCCAGCAAACATGGCCAATGGCAGGTGAGGATGAGTAGTTGTGGCCCAACATCTGGAGGACACAGGTTGGGGGACCACTCTGACCTCCCCCTACCTGCACTCTCACTTTGCAAAGGGAATTCTGTCCATGGTGAGATTTAAAGTTTATTTCAATACTGAGAAAGAAGGGAAAGGTTTGCAGCCCCCATGGATGTGGGGTGAGATAGAATGGCAGCTTTTCTGGATGCTGCTGTCTTGTGGGAGATCTTTGGAAGAAGAAAAGGCTGAGGAGTAAACCGTAGGCAAACACAGAGTGGAGTCCTTAAGAGGGTTGGACGGTGCGTCTTACGCCTCCTTCTGGCAACTCCTGCAGCCAAGCTATTGTCAAGTGTCCTGCCCTGCTTTCCTTTGGACTACATCAGTGAGGCTGAGGGAGGCGGGGCATCTTGTCGCCTGGCCAACCCAGAGCCTCCATACATACTGCCCAGGCTTGCTTTGGTGCTGCTAATGCACAGTTAGACTTCACCCCAGAGGTGCTTGCCATTGTCTCTGGAGACAAACAGATGCCAACAAGCAAGAGCCTCGTCTGCCTCAGGCCCTGGAGAGTAACTGCCACTCAGAGTAGACTACACTGAGTTGAGAGGTGCAGGTTCCAGTGCATTTCACACCTGTATTAGCACCCTTTCTCTGAACTCTTTGATGTGGATCCAAAGGCAATCCATGTTGCAAATTATACTGCAACTGCCTGGACATCTGACAGGTTCATCCTCACAAGGTATCTTTTCACCCCCAAAGAGACAGGAGGTGTCAATGGGAAGACACTTCCCAAGTGCTGCCTGAGGTACAAACTTAACTGGGAGAAGTATCCAGCTTGCAGGACTGGGGAGAAGAAAACAATGCTCTTGTGGATGGGTTTCTTGATGGGCTACCCAAGTGCTGCAACCCCTTTTGATGGGGGGCAGGAGAGACATAAAGGGGATGGCAGCATTGTGCTCCCTTCACCATGCAACTGGGCTGTTGTGTAGTTGTGGTTGTGAAAAATGCCTGATTTGAAAATTCCAGCCACGCATGGACATGGTTTGATATAGAACGTTACCTTTTCGGGATGCAGATGATTTCCATACCAACCGTGTATAAAACTGGTTGTATCTTTAGGAGGTGTATATACAATCTACTCAGGCTTATGCGCATGCCTAAGAAGTCTGGGTCTGTGGGGTTTTCCACTTGTCCTGTGCTTAGTAGACAAGGGTCTGAGCAGTTCTGCCTTCGCCACACTGTTTTCCCCTGGGAAACCTGCTCTTTGTGGAAAAACCAATTGCCATTTGTTCCTGTTCAGCACAAAACTGCTTTCCAAAGGAAAGTGCAGAGGCAAATGGAAGTGTGGATGAGCCCTCAACTGGTTCGCAAGGAAAGATGGCCAACTTGCTTGATTCAAAGTGGTGTGTTGCTTCTGCGGCATCACCCTGACACCTGCAGTTTAAAAAACTTCTGATACCAGCGGGAGCAGCAGCAGTTGGACAAGAATGTCACCTGCCTCAGGACCTGGAGAGTTCCTGTCAGCAAGAGTAGAGTACACTGAGCTGATATGCACACATTCCAGTGTATTTCATAACCTGTACCAACGCCCTTTCTCTGCACACTTTGGTGTGGATCCATAGGTAATTCATGGTGTTTCCATGATCACTGTGACTCAATGAAAACCTGAAGTGCTTCTCCTCACATCTGAAACTGTGGCTGTACCTTCATGTTTAATGACTCCTGTGCTTTCTGATCACAGTGACTGTTGTGGCCACAATCAATGTCTCTGTAACAGTGAAGAATTGGAAGTTCAGCCCAGAGATGGCGATTTACAACTCGTCTGCCTTCAATTCATTCGTGAAGATCTTTGAGGAACAGGTGAGGAGTGGCTGGGAGTGCATAGAGGACGCCCACTCAGGAAAATGATCTCTTCCAGGCAGACCTATTGTTACTTTTGAGTCTGGGTCCCGTTAACGTGCCATTCCTTTGTGGTAAACTTCATTAACAGAGATTTGTCCGCTTAGCACATCTGGAAACACAGTCAGATTTCCTTCCTTTGGAACACCTAGATATATAGATGTGGAAATGTAGCTATCAGATGAGTATATGCAATATGTAGCTGAGATCTGATGGTCTGCCGTGGAAATGCCTGTATGACAGGGATTGGATCAAATGACCCTCAGGTCCCTTCCAACTCTACAATTCTATGATTCTATGACTGCTCACACACACCTCAAAGCCAAGCTCTGTCTGGGTAGATACAGAGGGCTGGTGATGCTTGCAGACAACAGCTGCTCTGCTGCCAATGTGCCGGCCCTGCTGTTGATTGGTGCTTCCGACTGTTGCTGTCTATGCAGCTGAGATGAGACCTCTCTCTCTTTGCAGATGAACATCTTCTATGCGGACATTCCTGGGTACAATGGTGTAAAGGTGATTCGGCTGAGGTGAGTCACAGAAGTGATACAGCTGGGGACCAAGTATGGGAGGGAGGGTGCTGCTTGGTGCCATGCCTGGCCCCCCTGCTGTGAGTGGCCACGCCCCTTTAAGCGACAGCCCCCACTACCATCATTGACCTCACATCAGGCTGGCTGAGGGCACCTTTGGGGTTGTGGCTAAGTGATTTCTCTCTCTTCCTTCCTGCTGCCTCTTCTCAGCAATGGTAGTGTTATCGTGGACCACGAGGTGCTCCTGCAGCTTCACTTCTCAGACTTCAATGCTTCCTACGATGAATCCATGAAGGACCTCAAACAGACCCTGACAAAAAATTCCACTTCCAATGGCAACGGTGAGGAGGCACCTGCCACTTCTTGTGGGAAGGTCTGGCTGGCAGCTGAAGGAGCCAAAAGATGGCATGAATGTTGCAAACTTTTATGCTACATTCCCATCTGTCTAATGGAGTAGGAGGAAAGGCTTCTTATTAAATGTCTTCAAATTGGCTGTCATGAGGAAGCAGAAGTCATCCAAGGGTTGTGATCCTGTCCCTCCTTATTTGGGAGTAAATTGCACCAGCATCACAACTGCATGTACTCCTGAGTCAACATGCATCGGATTGGGCTCCCGAGGTGGTAACCCAAAAACCGTCTGTGAGATGGCCGGTGTTGAGCGGCTCCACTGAGTCCAAGCTCACCCCCACTCTCCTGAACCAAAAAAGTACCGTACGCTGTTATACTAGGGACAGAGCTACCCCTTTGAAATCACCCAGAGTCATCAAGAATAGAATGTACTTCATCTGCGCCATATCTGAGGCTACCTACTGGGTTTGTCCTGTATGGTGAGGAACAGAGGAACCTTTTCCAAAAGGGAGCCAATCAACGTCTCCCTAGTCTTCCCGTTTCACTGCCATATGGAACAGAACAAGTTTCGTCTTTTTATGCCTAATCTGAGGCAACCTGGTGTTATCCATCCATGCTGTGGGGTGAGGGTTCAGACCCATATCTCTGTTACCAGCAGCTGCCCCTGTAACATCAACCAGCCCCAACTGCTTCACCCTTGCCCACACAGAGATGAGTGTCAGGTTGCTGGCTGGACATATGGCTGAGCACTCTGGTGGCAGGGAGACATGGCTGGTGGGTGGGGGAACAGGTCCCTCCCCTTGGATGCTCCCCCTCCCCATGATTTCTCCCTTACATAAGCCTCACCTATACTTTCCCCCTCTCCTTCAGATTCACTTTGGTTTACTGGAGAGCGTTATGTGACAGAAGTGCCCCTGAGCCCTGAAGGTGAGGACTGGGGTGTGAGAGAGGCTGAACACACTCCTAATGTTGAAGAGTTGCAGTGGGCTGTCTGGATGGAGGCGGTGGAGCTGTATGAGGAAGAAAGCATGGCCACCACATGCAAACAAATGCAATGAACCCCCGTACACCTTGTGGCACCATGGGATGGTACAGATGTTGCCAGGATTATGCATGTGCAGTCACATACGAGATGCACAGAGGCTAATCCTAGGGCCGTCAGTCGTCGTCATAGTTGGTGGGGAAGAAAGTGGGATAAGGAAGAACAACGGAGGTATTCAGGTATTGAGTCCTTCCTTTCCCTTTCCAGATCTGTCAATGGAATGCAAGAACACCTCTGTGGTGGCAAAAAACATCCAGCAATTTTATGTGGCACGAAACGTCAGTGGCAACCTTCAGTGTGTCTCTAACTGCAGCGTTTGGCACCCCGACCCCTTCAGCTGTGTGAACGGAAACTGCTATGTCACCCCTGAGGGGCCCAGTTGCTAGTGAGTAGCATGCCAGGGGGTGAAGCGGGTGGTGGCAAAGGATCTGGGCCTGTGGAACAGGGGGGCGGAATCATGCCCGTAGGCTGTTCCTACCAGCTGTGCTAGTAGGAACCATTTAAATGTCATTTTTAAGAAAACAGTGTCATTCATGTGCATGTTGTCTTTTGCTGCAATTCCCCGTGGGCACCAGTCACCACTGCTCCTGCCTTGGATTAGGGCCCTGGATGCCACCCAGCCCCAGCCCCCCCGAATTGCAGCATCAGAAACACCCCCTGCTCCCCACCCTGTAAAGAACCCAGGCATCCTGGGCCCCTATTACCTGCCTCCTTGCCGGTTTTTGACGCTGCCTTTCCTCCCACAGCTGTGAGCAGTCGGACTCCTACTGGTTCGTGGGCCGGCGCTGTGAGCAGGGCATCAGCAAGGTGGGGGTGGCCGTGGGGGTGGCCCTGGGCCTGGCGGTGCTGCTGCTGATCATCCTGGTCTTGGTTGTGCTTCTCTGCTGGAGGCGCTGTTGCCCGAGGGAGAAAGGACACAGGTAGGAGGAGGCTGGGCACTCAGAGTCCGGTCAGCTCGGTCAGCTCCGCGTCCCGGTCAGTCTCTGCTGTTTTAACTGGCGCTGACTCTGGAAGCTGTCCTTGAAATGGGCTGAAGGAGAGGCCTTTGCCCTGACGGCCTCTCTTGGTCTCCCACTTCCAGGCTGACGCACTTGCCTCCCGATGAAGAGAGGTGGTACGAAAATGAGCCCGAGTGGGTGGCCCGTCCTGAAGGCCTTGATCCGAGTGCCCCAGCAATGGAAAGCAGCAGCGCTGCAGCAGGTGGTATGTGGCAGAAGGCCTAGGTCGGGAAGGGGAGGTCTTGGAGGTGGTGGCGTTAAGCCCGGGTTTCCATGGCAGCTGCCAGACTCCATCCCAGAGGATGCTCCTCACCTTGCCCTGGAAGGAAGCACCATGTTAATTGGATTACAGGTGGTCTGGGGTTGCAGAAGGGGTTCAAGTTGCACAGAAACATTCCACCCCACATGCAGAAATAAGGAAATAAGAAAGGGAAGGGGAGAGCAAGAGGGGAGGTCAAACACAGCCACGTCCCCAAACTGCAACCAGACGGAAGGGCTTTCCATGCCCTGCCACCCCACCCCGCCCTGATCCAGGAGAAGGAAATAGAAATAAATGAATGAGATGTGGGGGTTCTCGTGTTCTCTGTGCTCTGGGAGGGAGCGCCAGGCACCTGAGGGAGAGGATGAGCGTCAGCCCTGATTACGGGCTGCATTATCACACCAGGGACGACCACTTTGCTTGCCAGAGCTTTGAAGATGCGGTTTGTAAAAATAAAGCAGGTTCTAGCTGGCTCTGTAGGTCCCTCCCTTCTCGGAAGAGGTTTGGGTGGGCAAGTGGAGAGGCTGGACAAGGACAAGAGGAAGCCCTTTTGAAAGAGGGCACCAAATCTTTAAAAATGACTGACATGCTCCCTCCCCCTCCTTCGCCCTTTGCACAGAAGACGACCCTTACAGCAGCATGAGCAGCGAGCAAGACAGCTCCACCGCAGACCAGGGCTCCTTCCAACCCCGCCTGGACAAAGTGGACACGTCCCTGCCGGTACAAGGAAAGAGGGTGCTTGGGGTGGGGTGCAAGAAAGCACAGCCAGAACAATCTGGGGGCTGCAAGGCCTGTTCCAAGCAAGGACACATAACAAGATTGCGTGCCTTTCAGATTAGGGGGAGAAGCAACAGGCAGGGGGTTCCGGCGGGCACAGGATAGGTTTCTAGGTGGCGTGGGGAAATGGAGTGCGAGAGGTATGCATCTCGTGATATAGGGTCATTCCACAAAATGAAAAGGCAGGAGGTTCAGAATAGAAGACAGGAAGTCTGTCTTCACCTTGGTGGCAAAATCAATGTATGGAACTCCCTGCCACAAGAGGCGGTGGAGGCCGCTGGCTTAGAGGCACAGGTGGGTTGGCCAAATTCCTGGCACTGCAAATATCTCTCACTACTTTGGGTAGTGAAATGTGGCCTCCAGGGTCAGAAGCAGTCTACCGTTGGATGCCAGCTGCTCAGGGCTTTTCTTCTGGGCACCTGGCTGGAATCCGGATGCTGCTGCAGGTGGACTTAGCTCTGACCCAGAGCAGGCAGGGCTCTTTCCAAAATGTGCTTGTCTTTTCCACTGACCCTGCCTCACTCTTCTGCTTTCTCCTTCTCTCCCTGCGTACTGCGGCTGCAGAGACGGATCGCTCGGCCCCAGTTGAAGCGGCCATGAAGAAGCCTGGAAACGGGGCCACAGGAAGGACGCTGGGTTTGGCCGCACGCTGGATGTGTCCCCAGGGGCCCAGATCCAGGAAGAGGCAGTGGAGCTGCAGTGACTTGCAGGGGGGCTACAGTGCTGCCTTCTTCTTCCTTACTCTTGCACTTTAGGACTGGGGTGCTGCTGTCCCCTTGAACACCAGCGCCTCTCCTTGGTGACATTGATAGGAGGACGTGGAGGAGGAACAGGGCCCCATGGGGGGGTATTTGGGCTTCTGCCCCTGAGGACTCGCGTTGCCCACCGAGGCTGAACTTGCAGGAGCACATCCCTCAGCGGGGAGCCTTTGACCACTGCCTGGATGCCAAGGCCATCTGGTGCAAGAGGAGGCCGCCTTGCAAGGGTCTTGCGTCGTCTCTGCAGGTCGGGGACCACGGCTGGCACTTTCGGAGAAATCGCTTTCTCCCTTTCTGCACCAGCCCACAATCTAATCTCCAGCTCAGTCGGTAGAGCATGAGACTCTTAATCTCGGGGCCAGGGGTTTGAGCCCCACGTTGGGCAAAAGATTCCTGCATTGCAGAGGGTTCGACTAGATGACCCTCATGGTCCCATCCAACTCTGTGGTTCTGTTTGCCCCTCTCTACAGACTGGCTGTGCTCCCCACCCCCCAGGTCAGTCCCAGATACACCTGTAGCAACACTGATTCCCCATGACGCCATGCATCTGTGCCCACAGCAATGCACCCTGGGCGCAAGCGACAGGAAACTGCCCCCCATTTTTCCTTCCCCTGGGTCGCTCTGGCCCCACAGCCATGGTCTGGCCACGGGGAACTCTTTGGTCACTCGCATCCCCCTCCTCCCATCCAGCCTTTTACTTGATCAAATTTGCAGTGCAATATGGAAGAAAGCACAGTGACCGGTCAGTTGCCAGAGAAATGATATAGGATGATGATGATGATGATGGTGGATGACGAAGCGGTCAACATTGTGAACGATTCGTTGGGGGGGGGGGAGAGAGAAAATAAAGCAACTGAGGAAAACGTCCTCCTCCATCTTTGGTGGTGTCAATCAATGGGGCTTGGAGAAGAGAGGCTGGCGGGGAGAGAGTTGTTCCCCCTGGACAATGGTCTCCCTCCACCCCACATAAGAAGGGCCTGCTGGACCAACTCCCTTCTCTTGCGGGGGCCCAATTAGTGCCATTGCCTTCCGTTAAGAGTTTGGGTGTAATCCTTGATGCCTCCCTTTCCGTGGAGGCGCAAGTTACAGCAACAGCCAAGGCGACATTTTTCCACCTTCGCCGCATCAAGCAGTTGGTCCCTTAGCTTTCCCGCCCTGACTTGGCCACAGTGATCCATGCGACGGTCACCTCCAGGCTTGACTATTGTAATTCGCTCTATGCGGGGCTGCCCTTGAAGCTGTCCCAGAAACTCCAGCGGGTACAGAATGCTGCAGCGAGGCTCCTCACGGGGTCTCTGCCATGGGAGCATATTCACCCAGTGCTTTTCAAGCTGCACTGGCTCCCGGTGGAGTACAGGGTCAGATTTAAGGTGCTGATTTTGACCTTTAAAGCTCTTCACGGCCTAGGACCCTCGTACCTCCGGGACCGCCTCTCCCGGTATGCCCCACGGAGAGCCTCAAGGTCCACATATAGCAACACCCTGGAGGTCCCGGGCCCTAAGGAAGTTAGATTGGCTTCAACCAGAGCCAGGGCCTTTTCAACTCTGGCTCCGGCCTGGTGGAACGCTCTGCCTCATGAGACCAGGGCCCTGTAGGATCTGATCTCTTTCCGCAGGGCCTGTAAGACAGAGTTGTTCCGCCTGGCCTTTGGCTTGGAATCAACTTGATTCCCTCCCCCCCTTTCTTTTTTCCTTTCTCCTCCTATGATGAGGCTGCATTTTAATATTTTAATGTTGTATTTTAATTTTGTTTTTAAAATTGTATTTCAATCAATTTGTTTTATTATTGGTTGTTAGCCGCCCTGAGCCTGGTCTTGGCTGGGGAGGGCGGGGTATAAATAAAATTTATTTATTACAGTGGTACCTTCAGGTTGGGGGACGCAGGTGGCGCTGTGGGTTAAAGCCTCAGCGCCTAGGACTTGCCGATCGAAAGGTCGGCGGTTCGAATCCCTGCGGCGGGGTGCGCTCCCGCTGCTCGGTCCCAGCGCCTGCCAACCTAGCAGTTCGAAAGCACCTCCGGGTGCAAGTAGATAAATAGGGACCGCTTACCAGCGGGAAGGTAAACGGCGTTTCCGTGTGCGGCTCTGGCTCGCCAGATGCAGCTTTGTCACGCTGGCCACGTGACCCGGAAGTGTCTTTGGACAGCGCTGGCCCCTGGCCTCTTGAGTGAGATGGGCGCACAACCCCAGAGTCTGTCAAGACTGGCCCGTACGGGCAGGGGTACCTTTACCTTTACCTTTACTACCTTCAGGTTACATATGCTTCAGGTTAAAGACTCCGCTAACCCAGAAATAGTGCTTCAGGTTAAGAACTTTGCTTCAGGATGAGAACAAAAATAATGCTCTGGCGGCGTGGCGGCAGCAGAAGGCCCCATTAGCTAATGTGGTGCTTCAGGTTAAGAACAGTTTCGGATTAAGAACGGACCTCCGGAACGAATTAAGTACTTAACCCGAGGTACCACTGTATTTATTATTATTGAATCGGGGCAAAGGGGGCCCATCCAGCCCAGCCTCCTGCCCTCAAAGTGGCCAAATACCCCAAATAACTTAGCAATCTAGATAGACTGCCCTGGACCTGGAGTTTCCATCAGAACATAAGAAGAGCCGCTCTCCCCTCGCCTGCTCCCTTGTTTTGTTCTCTTTGCAAACCGGCCTTTGAGGGTTTCATTCCGCTTTACCATCAAGCAGTGTGTGGATTTTACAAAATGAAATCTATTATAGTGGACTACCAGGAAGCTTGGGGTGTGTGGGCTGCTGTTCCTCTCAACTGGGCAAGACGTCCTCCATCCTATTAAAGTCATCTTCAGAACTTTCCGGGGGAGCTCTCTGCCAAAGAACATAATGAAGGAATTTTTATTATACTGTACATTTAAAGCTACATTTATTTAACAGCAAACTGCCAAGATGTAGGTAGGGGAAAAAGCAGGTCTCCCTGCACCTACAAGCCACAGCCCAGTAACACATACGGAGGGCCGTCTGTCATGGCTGCTTTATTTGAGATTCCTGCATTGCAGGGGGTTGGGCTGGATGACCCCCGGGGGTCCCTTCCGACTCTGGTGACATGAGATCGTACAGAAAATTAAACAAGCATATTTCAGGGGCTCCTTAGGCCAATGAACTGGGAAACTGAGGAAACCGAGAGGCAAATGTGATGTTTTCCAAGCGGAGGGAGAAGCCTTGTGAGACCAGGAAAACCAGAACAAGCCCCTGGTCTTTCTGTTTGAGGCCGGAGGGGAACCCCAAGGCACCCCCTAAAACTCCTCATGGGAGCCTGAGGGAATTAACGTACTTTTCCGTGTATGAGACTAGGTATTTTTTTACTTTAAAATAAGGTTAAAAATCTGGGGGAGTCTTATACACGGGTAGTGCATATGCCCATTTTCTAAATGTGGGGTCCCCAAAAGTAGGGGGCGTCTTATACATGGGGGCGGAAAAATACAGTACATGAATTAATGGATATAAAATGGTGGCTGTTTGGGAGGCCTCCGGCTATGAGGGCCTGGCCTCCTTTTTCCCAAACTGCCACACACACACACACATCTCCATCAAGCGCACATAAATGTTAGGAAATAAATAAGCTGCCCCTGAGGAAGAGGACAAGAAAGAACCTTTGGACAATTGTCGGCAGGGGCCGAGACCGGGGAGGGGAGATGGTGGAAGAAAATTGGGAATTTAAAGTGTATATATGGAGATTTAAAAAAAAAAAATTAATGAGAGATGGAAAAATCGTGGAATGAAATTTTTATGTCCCTAAGGGAAACGTCTTAAGAGAATAAGTTCAAATATATCAGTTTTAATGAGAAACAAGATTAAATAAAGTAAAAATGGATGGTTAATTGGTGAAAGAAGAGAATGAAAAATTACAGTATATTAAGATAAATTATTAGGATAAAAACAAAGATGAAGGATTTGCTGAAATATCTATCTGAACTAGAATACAAAGAGGGGAGGTGTGAGGAGGTCAAGGAAATAAGTTAAAGAAAGAAAATTACTGTATGAAGGTTTGACTTGTTCTTTTTTTCTTTTTGATTGTATTTTTAATTCTTTTTTTCTTTTTTATCTGTTTTTGCTTTTTTATTTTTTCTTGGATGTGACTTGTTTTTATGTACTGTTTTGTTTTCTTTTTTGTTTCTTTTTGTAACCTTTAAAATTTGAATAAATATTTTTTTAAAAAAAAAAAGAAGAAGAAAGAACCTTTGGAGTCCCCATGAAGGAAAGAAAATCCTCCTGAGGGAGCAAGCGATGGTCCGTTGCCTGAGGAGGGAGGGGGAGGGGCAGCTCTTCTAGCACTTTCTGAGGGGAAGAAAAAGGCGGGAAAAGGCCTCAGGCGGAGGGAGGAGGGAGGAGGGAGGCCGGCTCCTCCTTGGCCTCTGTGCCGTCTCTTCCTATCCCGGCCTCTTCTGAGGAGAAAAAGGGGCCCCTTTCTGAGGAAAGTGTCTCTTTTCTGAGGAGGAAAAGCATCTCCTCAGGAACAACCCATTTATTTTATTCAGTTATAACTACACGCCGTTTGATTGCAAAAAAAACAAGACCCCTCGAAGCAGTTTACAAAGGAGAAAGCAGTAAAACTGAGAGAGATTCGCAAGTGTACTTCGGAACATACAAAAGTTGAAATGCTGAAATAGATTAAGATTTCCTCAGCTTCCAGTCCTGGCGCTCCTTAGGTTTACTCTTTCTCAATTGTTTTGAGGACGGGGTATAATAACGTACAAAAGTCGTAACATAAATTGGTAATTGTACAGGGAGAAAGGATGAGTGAATTTCGAAACCAAAGTTGGAAACGTTATTGTACTGAGAGCAGCGAAGAAGGAAGGAAAATAGAGGGAATGTCTGAGGGGTGGGAAGTCAGCTTTTAAATCAGTAATAATAATAATAATAATAATAATAATAATAATAATAATAATAATAATTTGTACCCCGCCCACCTGACTGGGTTGCCCCAACCACTCTGGGCGGCTTCCAGCATATATAAAAACATAGTAAAACCTTAAACCTTAAAAAGCTTCCCTATACAGGGCTGCCTTCAGACGTTTCCTAAATGTTATATAATTGCTCATCTCCTTCACATCTGATGGAAAGGAAGGGCGCCACTACCGAGAAGGCCCTCTGCAAATCCATTTGTATTGATTTGGTGAAAAATGGTTACAAATAATGGGAAATCAATTTTTAAAAATTGGCCAAAAAGAACTTCAGGGGAGTGGAACGGTAATTTTAAAAAAACAACAGTTAAACATTGTGTGACTTTCTAGGGAGAGCAAAGAGCCACCAGGTGACGCCATTGAGCAACTTACTTGGCTAGTTAGGGCTTTGTGTGATTATGTGATCATGCCTTCCGTCTTTCTCTCTCAGCCTACCTTTATCCAAGTGATCTGTGGGGAACAGGGCTTTCTTTACCATTTATTTTACTTTCCCCATACACAGCCTCCCCACCCCAGGAGCTCAAGGTGGCCCCATATAATAGTTCACAAATTGGAACACTTACTTCCGGGTTTGCAGTGTTTGGGTTCCAAGTTGTTTTTTCTTGTAGTTTGGAACCATTGCTCCGTGTCCGCTTCTCTGGAGCAGCAGAAAACAACCTTTCTCCCTCCTCTATGTGACATCCTTTTCTATATTTGAACATGGCTATCATATCACCCCTTAACCTCCTCTTCTCCAGGCTAAACATGCCCAGCTCCCTTAGCCGTTCCTCATAAGGCATTGTTTCCAGGCCTTTGACCATTTTGGTTGCCCTCCTCTGGACCCGTTCCAGTTTGTCAGTGTCCTTCTTGAACTGTGGTGCCCAGAACTGGACACAGAACTCCAGGTGAGGTCTGACCAGAGCAGAATACAGTGGCACGATTACTTCCCTTGATCTAGATACTATACTCCTATTGATGCAGCCCAGAATTGCATTGGCTTTTTTTTTTGCACTCAGCTATGTGGGGCTTGCGGCCGTGTGGTGAAGAACGATGCACCTCTGAGCCCACACAGCACACCAGGAATACGCTCTCCTCCGGGCCGTGCTTCAGCTCCAGAGTTCAGCCTTAGGGCAGGTGATGCAGCAGCAGAGAATGCCTCTGAGCATACCTAGAATGCCTTTCCCTCTGCCTTGCCCAGTGTGGCATGCTTGGTGTGCTTTGAGGCTTGCAGGTTCCTTCTCTGGGTTTCACTTCCGCCTTCGAAGGTGACAGCTCTCTTGCAAGGCAGGATTGGTGCTCTGAATGTTTGGGTGTGGACATTTCCAGCTCTGCCGGCCTGGCTGTGTGCACTGCCTGGGCGTGGGGCAAGGGAGAGGAGGCCTGTGGGTGCTCCTTGCATTTTCCAGTGGGGCTGGACGGTCCCGATCCCGAGGGGTGAAGGCCGGGAGCCTCTCTTGTCACTGCTGCATTATCTCACACATGATGAAGTGGCCCCTGAGCCACAAAACCTCCTCCTGCAAAAAGAAACATGTTAAGAGGCCACTGCGACACTCCCATCTCTTTCTCCTGGAGCAGGATAACCTGGAAGTTTCTCCTCCTGAAATTATTAAACAAGTGGAACTGGCTGCAGGCAAGATATATCCTCTGCTGGATATTGCTCAGGCAGCTTTTCCAGTTTGCAAAACGCTCCACGCCATCTAATCCGCTATTGACCCTGCAGGCCATTGTTTTACGGATATGTGGAAATTTCAGCTCAAAGAACATAGAACTGCTACACAGGGGGAACAAACTAATCAGCTGAGAGTCCTTAGGGGCCAAAACTCCAAAGGGGATGATTTAATACCTGTTTGGTCTTCTCCCCCCCCATTTGTAAGTAAGAACTTAATTTGTTCTAGAGGTCTGTTCTTAACTTGAAACTGTTCTTAACCTGAAGCACCACTTTAGCTAACAGGGTCTCCCACTGCCGCTGCTCCGCCGCTACACGATTTCTGTTCTTATCCTGAAGCAAATTTCTTAACCTGGGATAGCAGAGTCCGTAACCTGAAGCGTATGTAACCCAAGGTACCACTGTATTGCCATTCCCTTGGTATAACGGGCTACCTTGCCTTGTAACCATGTCTTGTTTAATCATTCTGTCTATGCTATACCTAGTTCCAGTCGCTACTTTCCACACAATCTCCCCCCCCCCCCCATTTTATTTCATGCCTGGTTTTGCAGATGTGGGAAGCTTATTTTGGGCACCCATCTGTCTCGGGAGACAATGGAGGAGTTCGCCTTCAGGGGTGAAGCCAAACTGTTGGAAGGTTGCAGCATCTGCTGGGGCTGTAGACACTGAGACATGAGATGAGTTTTTATTGCAGCAGGGGCAGATGAAGGCGTCCAGTTACGCTGCTGCAGATGGACCACTGTGTTTCTTCTCTCTGCGCTCCCCTTAAGTCATCATTCCCACTCCCCCCACCCCAAAAATATTGCAGCTAAAATGCCTTTTTATTTAAGCTTTGCACATATATATATATATAAAAGCAAAGACACCACCTTGCCAGCAAAGGTCCGTCTAGTTCAAGCTATGATTTTCCCAGTAGTGATGTATGGAAGTGAGAGCTGGACCATAAAGAAGGCTGATCGCTGAAGAATTGATGCTTTTGAATGGAGACTCTTGAGAATCCATGGACTGCAAGAAAATCAAACCTCTCCATTCTGAAGGAAATCAGCCCTGAGTGCTCACTGGAAGGACAGATCCTGAAGCTGAGGCTCCAAGACTTTGGCCACCGCATGAGAAGAGAAGACTCCCTGGAAAAGAGCCTGATGTTGGGAAAGATGGAGGGCACAAGGAGAAGGCGAGGACAGAGGACGAGATGGTGGGACAGTGTTCTCAAAGCTACCAGCATGAGTCTGACCTAACTGTGGGAGGCAGGGGAAGACAGGAGGGCCTGGCGTGCTCTGATCCAGGGGGTCACGAAGAGGCGGACACAACTCAACGACTAAACAACATATATATATTTATATACTTGCAGGGGCAAATAAGACTGTTGGTGCACTTTTTTTTTTTTAAATTGGTATCTGCCTCCCCATACGGCAAGATGCCTTGAGCATTGTTTTAACTGTGGAAAGGTGCATACAAATAAAATGATGATGCTAAAATGGTGCCCACCAGAAAAACATGCTGCTGTGCCAAAGTGAAGAACCCAGCCATGTTGCCTGAAACATCCCTGCCTGCAGGTCAGGATTAGGCCTCCAAGGCCTTGTGTGGCACACACCTGCGGAGGTCGTCTCTTGGTTGGCACACAGTCACGCGCAGGACAAGAACCATAGAATTGCAGTAACCTAAGCAAGACCACCTACCCCTCACCTTCGTTCGAGCTTCAGCAAGACTAACGCCATCTTGTTGCTGGCCGACACTGTAATCGCGCTGAAACGCAGGCTGAAAAGGGGGCAGAGAAAGAGCAAACCACAAAGGGGTGTGTAAAGGAAAGTTTTGTGAGCATGCAAGGGCACAGCATACACAAAGGGGAAGAAAGAGGAAATGCCGAGGTTAGCTGAGGCATGCAAACATCTACCTTTGTGGTTAAAGCTGGTGGTAGGACTGTATCCCGGGTGGTTAGCTGGTGTGTCTAAACAATACGATGACTATAAAAACAGTGTACAACAAAGAACGGGGTTCAGCCTCTGACTGCTTCCTTGGTCGCTTGCTGTAACCTTTCCTCCTCCTGAAAGAAATAATACTTTGCGTTTTATTCTTGGGTGATGTTCTTCGGAGCTGGTGAGTAAAGGACTAGGCTGTGCAGGGGACCTTAAGGTAAAGGTAAAAAGACCCCTGACCATTAGGTCCAGTAATGGCTGACTCTGGGGTTGCGGCGCTCATCTCGCTTTACTGGCCGAGAGAGCCAGCGTACAGCTTCCGGGTCATGTGGCCAGCAGGACTAAGCTGCTTCTGGTGAACCAGAGCAGCCATGGAAACGCCGTTTCCCTTCCCGCCGGAGTGGTACCTATTTATCTACTTGCACTTTGATGTGCTTTCGAACTGCTAGGTTGGCAGGAGCAGGGACCGAGCAACGGGAGCTCACCCCGTCGCGGGGATTCGAACCGCCGACCTTCTGATCGGCAAGTCCCAGGCTCTGTGGTTTAACCTACAGCGCCACCCGCGTCCCTGCAGGGGACCTTAGGGGAGTCAAAAGGGAACCCGGGGTCATCTAGTCCAACCCCTGAGATGCATGAATCACAGCTGGACGGGGCCCTCTTTTGGCCTGACCCAGCTGCTGTCCTCCGTTCTTGCGTCCACGAAGGAAACAGGGAGCTCTCCGACAGGGGGTGGGAAGTGGGGCGGCCCCAGGAGGGCACACTTTGCCAAGACCCGCTTGCAAGAACTCCTCGGGGGGTGGTCCAGCCTGGATACCCAAGAGGAGACGGGCTGCGAGGCTCAAAGGGAGCGAGGAGAGCCGAGGGGAGCGGGCGGGCCGGACGCCCCCTCTCCGGCCCTGCGTTGCGCCCCAGCGGAACCAGCCCCGAGCCCCCCCCCGCCACCCCCCTGTCGCAACCTCCCGGCCCCGCGGCGCCTTGCCTTGCGGGGATCCTCCGCCCCTTGGGGGCCGGGCCAGGCGTCAGATTCGCTTTCGCTTTCGTGCAGTGACGCTCCCCGCCCCACATCTCGGGGGCGACCTCCGGGGGAAGGGCAAGCGGGGAGGACCCCAGCCCAGCTGCCGCTCCGAGGTAGGGGCTCCTTCGCGGGTGGGCGGACAAGCTGCCAGCCAGTCGGGAGTCGCCCCCCAGATATGGAGTAAAGGGCGGCGGCCTTTGGCCCGGAGACCTTCGGAGGGTTAGGGGCGGCCGGAGTGGGTCGGGGGGGCGGTCCTTCTCTCCCTGGATCCCGGGAAGGGGAGGTCACGCTGGTCGCAAGGGCCTGTTTTCTGCTGCTCCAGAGAAGCGGACACGGAGCAATGGATCCAAACTACAAGAAAGAAGATTCCACCTAAACATTAGGAAGAACTTCCTGACAGTAAGAGCTGTTCAACAGTGGAATTTGCTGCCGAGGAGTGTGGTGGAGTCTCCTTCTTTGGAGGTCTTTAAGCAGAGGCTTGACAACCATATGTCAGGAGTGCCCTGATGGTGTTTCCTGCTTGGCAGGGGGTTGGACTCCATGGCCCTTGGGGTCTCTTCCAACTCTGTGTCGCAAGGGCCTCGATGAGAGCTGGGCAAGGGCGCCCCCGCCAGCGCCAGGAGTCTCCTGGGAACCCAAGAGTCCTGCCCCCTAACCCCCACTCCCGTTCATAGGCGCCGACTCCATGGGGCCTGAGGGGGCCCGAGCCCCCTCAAAAATTCGGGGCTCAAAAATTCGTTTGGGGGGGCTCCGCCCCCCCAATAATTTAAGAAAATTATTACCGTATTTTTCCGGCCTTCTGCCTCAGGGTCTTACTGCCCACCCTGCTCTGTTTCCTTGCTGTGTTTGCTGAAACGGAACAAAGAGCAGGGAAAGCCCCTCCCCTCCAGGCAGAGGGAAAGCAGCGTGTGTCTCTGTGCTCCGTGCAGGAGGGAGAGAGAGAGAGAGAGAGAGAGAGAGAGCGCGAGGTGGCTGACTTGGGTGGGTAGGTGAGGGAAAACTTTGGCCTTCCTTTCCTCCCTCCTACTGTTATACCCCTCTCCTGCATTCTTAGCCAGCTGCTTCTCGGCACACCCCTCTCCTGCTCCGTGTCCCTTCTGTGTTTTTCCTTCCCTCCCCACTTAAAATGTGGTTAAAAAGCATGGATCCACATGGATCCTCAGGATCTTTGCATTGGGTCAGCCCAAATTCACCATCAGAGCACATAGCATGTCCATGGCTACAGCCTGCCCCCCAAAAATCACGCACCCACTGTTGCCTGGGGCTGCAGTGGTGCAAAAATGTGGTTAAAAAGCATGGATCCACATGGATCCTCAGAATCTTTGCATTGGGTCAGCCCAAATTCACCATCAGAGCACATAGCATGTCCATGGCTACAGCCTGCCCCCCCAAAATCACGCACCCACTGTTGCCTGGGGCTGCAGTGGTGCAAAAATGTGGTTAAAAAGCATGGATCCACATGGATCCTCAGAATCTTTGCATTGGGTCAGCCCAAATTCACCATCAGAGCACATAGCATGTCCATGGCTACAGCCTGCCCCCCCAAAATCACGCACCCACTGTTGCCTGGGGCTGCAGTGGTGCAAAAATGTGGTTAAAAAGCATGGATCCACATGGATCCTCAGAATCTTTGCATTGGGTCAGCCCAAATTCACCATCAGAGCACATAGCATGTCCATGGCTACAGCCTGCCCCCCAAAAATCACGCACCCACTGTTCCCTGGGGCTGCAATGGTGCAAAAACGTGGTTACAAAACATGGATCCACATGGATCCTCAGGATTTTTGCATTGGGTCACCCCAAATTCACCATCAGATCACATGTCTGTGGCCACAGCATGAAGCACAAAAATGATACATCCACTGTTTCATTCAGAATGTTTTTTTCCCTTGTTTTCCTCCTCTAAAAACGATGTGCGTGTTATGGTCAGGTGCGTGTTATAGAGCGAAAAATACGGTAGTTATATTATGCTTTGTAAAATCACAAAATTATGTTGGTATTTTTTATTTTCCTTGTTTGATGATAGTTACCTTTTAAAATACATTCAGTAATGAGTTAAAACAAATAATTATTACGGTAGTAAAAGAGGCGGCGCGAGTAGTTTTGCTCGGTGCGTGTGACTGGCCCAGCCCCTCTTTCCTTTTCCTCTCTTCTGCTCTCCCGCCGGGCGCCTGAGGGAGAGTTACTTAGCGGTTCTGAGGAGCCGCTGTTGTTTCGGCAGGGGAAAAACCGCCGCCCGCGAACCGCCGAGCTCCCTCTCTCTTTCCAGCCTCTCTCTCTCTCGCGCTATGGCCAAGGAGGAGGAGAAGCCCTTCAGCCAGTCTATGGCCGAGTGGCGGAGGTTCATCTACAACCCCAACAGCGGCGAGTTCCTGGGGCGAACGGCCAAGAGCTGGGGTGAGGAGGGCGAGCGAACGAGCGCGCGTGGGGAAGGGAGGGGAGGGGGCGGCCGGCACGAGGGGCGGTGGGAGGCACTTGCCTTGCCCACCACGCATCTCTCTCCTTCTCGGTCTCTCTCCCTCCCTCAGCTGGCGAGGGGGCCACGAGGCGGGCGGCAGCAGCAGCAACGGGCCGGGAGCGGATCTTAGAAAACTTCCCGGGGCAGGACCCCAGTATGGGCCCCCCCAATATTTTTTATAAGTCGGCGCCCCTGCTCCCGTTGGACATGTTGTAAAAACCGGGGGTCGCCTGTGAGGCTCAACCCACGGAGAGTGGCGCTTTCAACCCCGTGTGTGGGTTTCCCCGTGTTTGTCGCTGTGCGTTTAACGCGCTCCTGTGCGCGCCTTCCTACCTAGCGCATTTACGGACATGCGCTTCTTGTACAGAGCCTCGGTTTCCTTACATCAGGCGCAAGGGCTCCTTCTCCTGCCTCCTGGGGACACCCCGATCGGGGAGCCCCCTCTCACCCCAGCCTCCTAGCGGGAGGACTCCCGCTCCATCCCTTGCAGGGAGTTCAAAGGTCCAGCCATATCTGGTGTTTGCAGAACTTTTGTCCCAAGAGGACTGGACAAAGTCAGGGAGGAGGGAGGCTGTCTTTGGCTCCTAGTTACAATAGAGACTCTGCTGTGCCTTAGTGAATGGGGATCCGCTCCACTGTCAAACTGCTCTTACTGTCAGAAAGTTCTTCCTGATGTTTACGCTGCAATGTCCTTTCTTGTGACTGAACTCCTTTGTAAGTGAACTCAGGCTCACTTGTGGCAGCCCTTGAGATGTTTGAAGATGGCTACCATATCTCCTCTCAGTCCCCTCTTTTCCAGGCTAAACATACCCAGGTCCCTCAACTGCTCCTCATCAGGCTTAGTCTCCAGACCTTTGATCATCTTGGCAGCCCTTCTCTGCATACCTTCCAGCTTGTCAACATCCTCTTTAAATTGTGCTGCCCTGGACTTCTGATGATGCAGCCTAGAATCACATTAGTCTTTTTGCTGCTGCATCACAGCGTTGACTCATATTGAGCTTGTGGTTTACTAAAACCCCTGGATCCTTTTCACAGTGCGCTCTCTCTCTCTCCCTCTCTCTCTCTTTCTTGTCCGCCCCCTGACAGGTTCCCTTCAAGGCAAGCTCCCTGCAGCAGGGACCACCCCACCATGGCTGCCAAGGCCCCGTCCCTCTCCGAAGCCCTCACCAGCGGCTTCCTGACCTGCGCCATCTGCCTGGAGCGCCTCCGCCGCCCCAAGATCCTGCCCTGCCTGCACAGCTACTGCCAGGAGTGCCTGCGGAAGTTGGCAGGAGGCCAGAAGGAGCTTGAGTGCCCTGAGTGCCGTGAGCGGGTGGCCCTCCCAGAGGGGGGCGTGGGCGCCCTCCGGACCAACTTCTTCATCAACGGCCTGCTGGACCTGGTCCACCCCACAGGGGAGGCAGAGCCCACCTGCAGCCTCTGCCCGCTCATCGGCCAGGAGGCCGGCCGGCCAGCCGTCTCCCGCTGCCTGGACTGCGCCGACGACATGTGCCGGGACTGCGCCAGCGGGCACCGCTGCTCCCGCCTCACCCACCTCCACCGTGTGGTGGCCATGAAGGACTACCTCTCCGGAAAGCACGACGAGGAGATCCGGAAGCGCCAGGCGCTGCAGTGCAAAGAGCACACCGGCGAGGAGCTGCGCTTCTTCTGCACGCCCTGTGCCGCCGTCCTCTGCCGGGAGTGCCGGCTAGGGGCCCACCTCCAGCACCCTTGCCTGCCCCTGGCTGAGGCGGCCCAGGCCCGCCGTCCGGTCATCGTGGAGCTCCTGGCCGGGGTGGAGGAGACGGTGCAGGTCATCCGGGCGGGGAGGGCCAGCCTGGAGAGGGAGGCTGCGCAGCTGCAGGTGCGCGAGGCTAGCATCCGGGATGCGGTGGAGCAGGCGTGTTCACGGGCGGTGCAGCGGCTGCTGGCGCACCAGGAGGAGGTCCTGGCCCAGCTGACGGACTACGTGAAGGAGCGGCAGAAGGCCTGCCAGGCCCTCTGCTCCGATCTGGAGTTCCAAGAGCAGGTGGCCTCCAGCACCGTGGCCTTTGCCCAGAAGGTGCTGGGCCTGGGCAGGGAGGTGGAGATCGTCTCCCTGGAGCAGGTCATCTGTGAGCGTCTCAGGCATCTGCAAGGGTTCTCCTGGGAGCCGCTGGCCACCCGCCTGCCCTGCCTGGAGGTCGACGCTGAGATCGAGGGCAGAGGCTCCTGCCTGTTCCACCTGGAGTTCCGGGAGGAGAGCCCCACTGGAGTGCCGGAGGGCCACAAGGAGGCGGGCACAAAAGGTGCAAAGAAAGAGACCCACCTGCCGGAGGGCCCCCAGGAGGCGGGCACAAAAGGGGCAAAGAAGAAAAGGAGGAAGCAACAGCAGCAAGTGCCGCCTGCCAAGGAGGGATCCCCTGTGCCTCCTCCCAAGGTCCCGGAAGCCCCCCTTCTGACACCCAAGCCTCTCTTCTCGTGTAGCTTCTGGGTCAAGACCCCCAGTGACAAGAAGCGTCCTCAGGTCACAGGGCTCTGCCCCTTTGGCTCTGGAGAGCTGCTGGTGGCCGATGAGCAAAACCAGAAGCTGAAGCGCTTCTCCCTGCAAGGGGAGTTCAAGGGCACTGTCCCCGTCCCCAGTGACGTGGCCCCGGTCAGCGTGGCCACCGTGGGCAGCAAGGTAGCCTTCACAGCCGGCTCCTGCCTCTACCTCCTGAACGGTGAGGGTGGCCTGGTGTGGCAGAAGGCCCTGCGAAGGGGGCAGGCCAGCCATGCCGTGGTGGGGCTGGAGGGAGACCGTATGGCGGTGTGTGTGGCTGGGCAGTTGGAGGTGTACGACCTGGAGGGGCGGCTGCTGGAGAAGATTGTGCCTGAGGGCAGTGGGGAGAGGTGCCTCGTCTTCCTGGCCAACCACAAGGATGGCTTTGTGGGCTCGGACTGGTACCGCCGCAGCGTGGTCCTGTTCACCAGGACGGGGCAGCTGTTGGCCGAGTGCTCTGAGGAGCAGCTGGGCGAGTGCCAACCAGGGGCCGTTTGTGCCGACGCCACGGGCATCATTTACGTGGTCCTGCGGGAGCTGAACAAGGTGGTGGCCTTCTCCCCCAGTGGGGAGGAGTTGGGGGCGTTCCTCACTGCCGAGAACAGCATTGACCGACCGCGGGTGGTCACGGTAGCTAGGGAGGGGCGCTTTGCCGTGGCTCTGAGCAACGGCACCGTCCACATCTTCCGGATCAGGTATTAGGGCAAGTGAGACAGAGGAAGGGCAAGGGGGGGGGGTAAAAGCTGTATGTCCCAGAGTTAATGACCCAAGGCAGACTGGTGTTCCCATGGTCACACAGGGTGAGCAATGGTGTGTGTAGGAGACTAAAAGCATGCTTTTACTTTGTAACTCTGTTGTGATCACCATTCCTCTCTTCCCCCCCCTATAAATATCATTCAATAATAAAACAAATGTCTATATTTGCATCTTTGCAAGAGAGGACAATTGTGTATGAGCTGAAATAAAGAGCCTGGATAAAAAACGTCTTGCAGTTCTGATATTTTTGTCCTGAGATGCTTTCAGATGGGAACTTAATATGTAAAAGGGCCACAGAAACATCCTGTATGAGAAGCATAAACTCCACAGCAAACAGCTGCCTGGGAAACACCCCACCCCCCAATTTTTGAACATGCAGAAACTCCACTGGGAGCAGCCAGAGAGTCTGGGAGCAGGAGCTCAACTGTTCAGAAATGGGGCAGAATCTCACCATACAGCATATTGGAAACAACAATGAGTAGATATTTGTTTAATTCATTTGGCACCCCAAAGCAATTTACAAAATATTACAACAACTAAATGAATTGCAAATATGGAAACTCTTCTTATATATATGAGAACAACTTCAAACGACAGTGCCTAAAATCAGTCGGATTCCAATGCTGATACTGGCTGGAATTGTTGCAAGAATATATGTATAGGTTGGGGGGGGTTGCCCCTCCAGCAGATATCCTGGGGTCAGCCTCTTTTCTTTTTGGCCTTAGGCCTGCCCCCGGCCGGCCATCCATTGTCCTCCCTGGCTGAGGGCGGGTCAAAGGCTAGCTCAAGCAGGTGGGTGGCACCCGCCCAGGTGAGCCTCACTCGGTGCCGCAAACCCCGCCCACCTGTGGGGAAGGGAGGGCGGATATTGCGGGCACATGCGCTAAACCCTATCTATTTTTTTAAAAATGATATTTATTACTTTTAAAACATACAAAAAAGAAAGAAAAAAAAGAAAAAAGGAATAAATGAAACAATACAATATAAACAATACAAAACACAACCTCAACACCTTAACACAATAAACTAAACTAAACAAAACAAAAACAATTTAAAAACACATATCATACCTTTACCATAATCTATCTTCCATTCCCTTGTTTCATTGACCTCCTCTCACCTCCCTTTTTGTATTCCACTTCTACAAGTTTTCTCAGCAATTCCTTTCTTTTAAAATATTTTTAATCTTATTTCCTATTAAAACTAATATACCTATTTAAACTTAACCTCTTAAAACATTTCCACTAAGGCCATAATATTTCATTCCAAGATTTTTATATCCCTCATTAAATTTTACGAAATTTCCCTATATAGACTTTAAATTTTCCAATCTTCTTCACCGTCTCCTCTTCCTGGTCTTGGCCTCTGACAGTCCTTTCCGTCGATTCCATACAGTCCATCAACCTGGAGATCTTATGTCCGAGGCTCTTAACTCTTCTCCACATCCCTTCTGCCAATCTTCTTCATAATCTTTAATTCTAGAGAGCAGATCTCGGGGAAGCTACGACCCAACAGCCCTTTTATTCCATCTCGACAGGTCAGCCAGATTTCCATGGTTAAAACTAGGATCCATAAAGTATTTCAAATCTTGTTTCAAGGTTCCTCCAAATCCAAAGGCCCCCAAAGCTCCGATCCCCTCCTGACCCAAGTCCATATCCCAAATGTCAATTGATCCCTGCATAAGGCGATCTCTCCAACTTTCCTTTTCCCGTCCAGGCCAGGCTCCGATCTTCAAAATCTGACTTTTTCTAGTTTCAATCATAAAGGGCCTCAACTTGTAACCCTCAATTTGCCTCTGTGAGATTAAGGCTCCCCCTTGTATTGCATTAAGTTCGACAACAGCAACTTTCTCCTTCTCCTTTTCAACAATTTGCCCTGTTAAAATAGATTCCTGTGCCAGATCCTGAGTTATTTCTGTGTTGGTACTCACTTTTATTTTATTTTTTTTAAATATTTTTATTGATTTTACAGAATACAGAATTAAAGAAGAAAAACAGATAGAAGAAAAAAGAATATAAAGATTTCAAATTTCCATAGACCTTTTGTCAAAACTACTGGACTTCCCCACATCCTCCAGACCCTGCATTATTTAAAATACAAACTTCAGCAATTTGTCATCTTGTTTCATAACTTATTGTATCTTTCAGTTTATCATGTTATCAAATTCAAAATGTTGTACACCAATTCTTATATATTTTAGTCAAAACACAATAAAATTATTTCCTGATTCCACCTCAAACTTCTTATACCTTGGTTTTCATTTCACCTAATTGCTATTGCTGGGGTTAAAATTTCCTATAAGGCGCATTTTCTTAACATTCATACAACTTATAATGTTTTTGTAGATAGTCCTTAAATTTTTTCCAGTCCTCTTCCATTGCTTCTTCTCCCAAGTCTCGGATTCTGCCAGTCATTTCAGCCAGTTCCATGTAGTCCATCAACTGCGTCTGCCATTCCTCCAGAGTGGGTAAATCTTGTGTCTTCCAAAACTTTGCAATGAGAATTCTTGCTGCTGTAGTAGCATACATAAAAAAGGTTCTATCCTTCTTTAACACATTCTGGTCTACCATGCCCAGAAGAAAGGCCTCTGGTTTCTTTGGTAAGGTATATCTAAATACCTTTTTTAGCTCATTGTAAATCAACTCCCAGAAGGCCTTCACTTTCGGACATGTCCACCAGAGGTGAAAGAATGTCCCTTCCGCCTCCTTACACTTCCAACATTTATTATCAGACAGATGATATATCTTAGCAAGCTTGACTGGGGTCATGTACCACCGGTATATCATTTTCATAATATTTTCCTTCAAGGCACTACATGCCGTGAATTTCATTCCGGTGTTCCATAACTTTTCCCAGTCTTCAAACATAATGTTGTGCCCAATGTCCTGTGCCCACTTTATCATGGCGGATTTGACTGTCTCATCCTGTGTGTTCCATTTAAGCAGCAAGTTATACATTCTCGAAAGCAATTTATTTTTTGGTTCTAACAATTCTATCTCTAATTTCGATTTTTCCACCTGGAATCCCACCTTTTTGTCCACTTTAAAAACTTCCTGAATTTGGGCATAATGCAACCAATCTCGCACCTTGTATTTTAGTTTTTCCAAGCTCTGCAACCTCCAATTGTCTCCAATTTTTTCAATTATCTCCCAATATTTTGGCCAATAGGCCTCCATATTAAGTCTCTTATGTGCCTTGGCCTCCACCGGTGAAAGCCACCTCGGGGTCTTACTCTCCAATAAGTCTTTGTATTTCATCCAGACCATAAAAATTGCTCTTCTGACAATATGGTTTTTAAACCGTTTGTGAACTTTAACCTTGTCATACCACAAATATGCATGCCACCCAAACGCGTTATCAAACCCTTCCAGATCTAGGACATCAGTGTTCTCCAGCAAAAACCAATCTTTCATCCAGCAGAAGGCTGCAGATTCATAATATAACCTCAAGTCTGGCAGGGCAAATCCCCCTCTTTCTTTCGCATCAGTTAATATTTTAAACTTTATTTGGGGCTTTTTGCCCTGCCAAACAAACTTAGAAATATCCTTCTGCCACTTTCCAAAACATTCCACCTTGTCCACGATCTGTAGGGCCTGAAACAAAAATAACATTTTCGGCAATACATTCATCTTTATAGCTGCTATTCGGCCTAACAAGGAAAGTTTCAATCTTGACCAAATTTCCATATCTCTTTTAATTTCGGACCAACATTTCTCGTAATTATCTTTAAATAAATTCAAATTTTTGGAGGTCAGATATACCCCTAGGTATTTCACTTTTTTAACCACATTTAATTCTGTCTCATTCTGGAACTCATCTATTTCTGTGGGTGTCAAATTTTTTGCTAAAACCTTAGTCTTTTGCTTGTTCAGCTTAAATCCCGCCACTCGACCAAAATCAGAAATTATTTCTAAAACTCTTTTAGAACTAGAGACTGGCTCCTGTAATGTTAATACCAAGTCATCTGCAAATGCTTTCAGTTTATATTGTTTCACTCCGACCTCAATTCCTTGTACCAACTGGTCCTTTCTAATCATGTTCAATAGCACCTCCAGGACTGAGATGAACAATAGAGGTGATAGGGGGCACCCCTGTCGTGTCCCTTTTTCTATTTTAAATTCCTCTGTCACCACATTGTTTACTATCAATTTAGCTTTTTGTTCTGAATAAATTGCTTCTATTCCATTTTCAAACCCCCGTCCCACTCCCATCCCTTCCAAATTTTTCTTCATAAACATCCAAGAAATGTTGTCAAAGGCTTTCTCCGCATCAATAAAGATTAACACCGCTCTAGTGTTGAGATTTGTTTGTAAAAGTTCCAAAATGTCAATGATGTTTCTTGTGTTGTCAAACAAATGCCTACCAGGGAGAAAGCCTGCCTGGTCCTTATGGATCACTTCATTAAGGACTTTTTTAAATCTACTTGCCAAAATGTCCGCAAAAATTTTGTAATCCACATTTAGGAGTGAGATGGGACGGTAGTTCTTAAGTTGGGTCTTTTCAGTTTCTAGTTTAGGTATCAATGTGATGAAGGCTTCTTTCCACGTTTCCGGTGCCTTCCTCCCCTCCATTATCTGATTACAGACCTCCATCAAGGGTTGTATCAAATAGTCCTTCAAAGCCTTGTAATATTTGGAGGTAAGTCCATCAGGGCCTGGAGATTTGCCTAGTTGGAGATTCTGTATGGCACTTTCGATTTCCTGCTGTGAAATTTTACTATTCAGGATTGTTCTCATTTCCTGGGGTATTTTTTGTAATCCATTGGTTTTAACGAATTGATCCACCTCAAACTCTTTCTGCGGCCCTTGTGCATAAAGTTCTTTGAAGTATCTCTGGAAGCACTTTCTAATTTCCTCGGGTTTCTGAACAATTCTCCCTTCAATCTCTAGATTTGTAACTGTATTTAATTTTTGTCTTTTTTTCAACTGCCATGCTAGCAGTTTCCCACACTTATTAGCTGATTCAAAAGATCTTTGTTTCATTTGTTTAATTTTCCATTCCACTTCTTGATTTATCAGTTTCGAATATTGTGCTTGGAAAAATTTCACTTCTCTCAGCACCTCCTTCGACTTAGGCCTAGATCTTAATTTTCTCTCTCCTTCTCTTATTTTCTCCAATACCTTCTCCTTCCTTTCATTCCAGAGTCTTTTCTTTATCGTATTTTGTTGTATTAGGAACCCTCTCATAACTGCTTTACTTGCGTCCCAGATTGTTCTTTTTTCTACCGTAGTGTTTAAATTTATCTCAAAATAGTCCTTTAAAGTTTTTTGGGCCTTCTTAACAATCTCCTGATCTCTTAGTAAAGTGTCATTCATTTTCCATCTGAAGGATCCGGTTGTGTTTAATCTCAATTCCACTTTCAAGGCATTATGGTCGGAGCAGGTTCTTGGGCAGATTTCCACTTTTCTAGTCTTGGGTGCCAGTCCTTTAGATATCCATATTTGGTCGATTCGTGTCCATGACAGATGAGCTTCAGAAAAGAAAGTTCCTTCTTTTCCTAGGGGGTTCTTAACCCTCCATATGTCAATCAAGTCCATATTGTCAGTCATTTCAAAAAAGGTTTTAGGTAGTCTGCCATCTTTCGTTATGTTTACACTTTGCGACTTATCCATATGTACAGACACAACTCCATTCATATCTCCCAACATAATAATGTTGTTGTAGTCTAGATAGTCCAGTAAAGTCTCATGCAGCTTCTTAAAAAAATCCGATTTTCCATCGTTTGGTGCGTAGATTCCTAATATCAAAAATTTTTCTCCTTGTGTTTGAATTTCAATCGCCAAAATTCTGCCTTGTTCATCTTTAAATAAAAATTTTGGTGACAGGCTCTCCTTTGCATATATCACCACTCCTCTTTTCTTAACTTTATCCGAGGAAATAAATTCCTGGCCTAACCTTTTATTAATTAACACTTTCCTATGGAGCCTTGTCACATGGGTTTCTTGCAGGCAAATAATGTCCAATTGTTCTTTTTTCAAAATATGAAACACTTTTCTTCTTTTTTCCGGAGAGTTTCCGCCATTTATATTCCAACTAAGTAGTTGCAGAGACATCCTGGATCAATTCGTAAGTCTTACAATGGGGTATCTTGATTTTCCTCCGATCCCGGTGGTGGTAGTTCTGGTCCGGCTCCAGGTGTAGGTTCCGGTGGGGGCGGTGGCCAAGAAGCTGCTGCTCCTTTTTGGAGGTCTTCCCCGTGGTCGTGTAGGAACTTCTGCTGATCCTCTGATGTTTTGATTCTTACTTTCCTTCCTTTGTATGTAAATGATAATCCTTGTGGAAACTCCCACCTGTAAGGGATTGCGTTGTATCTCAACAATTTTGTCAGTTCTAAATATGAGGCTCTAAGATCCAAAAGCGGTTTGGGTATATCTCTGTAAATTTCAGCCTTTTTACCTTGTATCTCCAAAGATTTTTTAAAATGTAAGCCTAGTATCTTGTCTCTTTCTTCCTTTGATCTCAAAATGACCAAACAGTCTCTGGCCTTGTCTTTCTTTACCGATCTACCCAGTCTGAAAGCCGTCACAATTTTAAAGTCTTTGTCTTCTTCTATTCCCCAGAATTTGGAAAATAAAAGTGTCAAAAATCCCTCCAAATTACCTTCCTCCAATTCTGGGATGGCCCTCAGCCTGAGGTTATTTTCCTTACTTTTCAGTTCCACCATTGACAGGTAGGCTTGCTGTTCCCCTACCCGTCTTTGCAGAGGCCTAACTTCTCCCTTAATCTCATCAACCTTTTTATTCGCTTGCTCTGCTTTTTGATAGGCTTCCTCAGCTAGTTTATGATTTTCAGCTGTTGCTCCTTGCAAATTCTCAATTGCTTGAGTGTGCTGAGAAACCTTTTCAGTCAATTTACTAATAGAGGATGTTGCTTGGTCAATTTTTGTTGATTGATTGTCTACATTTTGGTTCAAAATTGCTAATTGCTCCAAAATTTGTTTCAAAGCTGCTTCAGACCCTCCTGCTGCCATATCTTCTGGAGCAGGCTGTTCGACTTCCACCTCCCGTGCTGTCAGCACAGTTGGAACAGATGATCTACATTGATGGGTTAAGGTTGTTTGAGTTAGTTGGGCAGATTTCTTTTCTTTTTCTTTAGCTTTAGCTGCTCTTGTTTTCCCTGTGCCGCTCATTCCCCAGCAGCCTCTGTTCAAGGTCAAATTGTCTTTTATTCCATGAGAAAGACAAATCCAGAGTGTAAACAATTAACCTCAGAAAGTCCAAACAAAATGTAGTTCCCAGGCCTCTATGTCTCCACAATCCACTAGGGGGGGTGACTCACAGTTTCAAGGAAGGGAAGAGTTTTTCCGCCATTAAAGTTCCTATATTCCCTGTGTTGAATCCTTATAGTTCCGAGACAAAAGGGAAGTTCCCAAAGCTTTCTATTTCTTAAAGAAAAGCCACAAGGTAGCAAGGAAGGTGGCAGCAACAATGTTTAAGTTTTGAGACCTCAATACATGTAACAGTTTAAACTCTTGCAACAGTAATCCGCAGTTTGACAGCTCTCTTAAGCACTGGCAGCCCGACGGCTTGGTTGTCCCTTTTAAATCCAAAAACAAAAGTAAAGCAAGAAAAAAGTTCCAAGAACAAATCCCACAGTTTTGAGAGTAGCTTCTCCTTTATCCTTTAAATAAGTCTATAAATGCACAATAGTTCCACTTTTACGATCCCCTTTAAACTCCTCCGCATTCCTCAGAGTCTTTGCTTTGATCTGTTTAGCAAGATCGGGAGGCGGACTTCCTGTTACTCGCCTCCCGTTTTCGGCCAAATTTCCAATTTTTAAATTTTAGATTCAGATTTTGGTACCCCTTACTCACGGGTATGTTACTGCCAATCCGATGTTTTCAAGAAGAAAGGTCGGCGCTCATCGGCAGCAGCTGCGCGGCTTTGCATCCACGGAAAGAGCGATGAACTCACAGTGCCGCTCCCCCTTTCACGTTCCGGAGCCCCTTACGGGGTCCCTTCTGCGCTTCTGGGGGGGCTTTGGGCACCCGCCGAGTCCCACAGCCACAGGCTCGCTCTGCCTGCAGTTTTTCTTGATGGGTCTCCGCTTTGCCGCAGCGGACGACCCTTTTCCGCGGAGCCCCTCTTCACAGCGCGAAGAGGACCGCCATTGCCGTTTCGCGTTGCCTCCGGAAGTCCTGTGTTGGTACTCACTTTTAGTCCCAAAATGTCAGTTTTAGTAGTCATAGCATCTATCTTTTTATGAAGCTGCTCCAACAGATGGCTTATCTTACAAAATGCAGACACTATTGCCTCTCCAGCCGGCATTCTTGAATGTCCAAGGTCAATCTCTAGTTCTCACAATTCTTATCGTACAGCTGGATTCCTCAGCTCAACTCTTGTAACAGTTTCAAAGACCCCCTCTAGGGGGGAACAGTCTCCACTTGTATCAATCCTTTCCAACACAATTCCAAAAGTAAAAATAGTTTCAATTTTCAGTTACTTTTTCTTCCTTTTAAAACGCAGAAGCGGACAATGGAAACAATATATTTCTCTTATTAACTGACTGTTTTTTGCTGTCAATGAACTCTTCCAAAACGTCAATCTGCTGGCGGCCTGTTCCCAGGGGTTCAGAGCAGTGATAATTTAATTTCTATCACTCTCTCCTGAAGGATGCATGATCCACAATTTCCCCCCTCTTCCCCTGCTTCCAAGGGGGGTTTAATAGTTCCAATCGATGGAAATTTAATCCTTTACATGAGGCTTTCCAAGACCTTAGCTTGCAACCTCTTTGCTTCAGTCTGTTTACAAAAAGGGAAGGCGGACTTCCTGTTTTGAACCTTCCCCGTTCGGTGCCAAATTAAGGTATTTAAAGATCCAATTTTCCGTTGTACTCACGGGTTGTTGTTTAAAGTCCAATTGTCCACAGGAAAAAGTCAGCGCTCTCCGACAATAGCAATGCGGCTTCATTCCGTGAAAGAAGCAGTCGATTCAAAGCACCGCGCCGCTCACCCCACGTCGCTCCGGATCCCCAAAACAGGGTTTCCCCATGAGTAGGGAAGGCGCAAAAGGTGCCAGCCGAATCCCAAGTTCACAGGCTTCTTCCGCCTGTGATTTCAGTGTGTCTCCACCTTCACCTTCGGAGGAGCACCGCCATTGCCAGAGGCACCAACCCAGAAGTCCACGCTAAACCCTGTCTGTGGTGCCTACCCCTTTTCCCAAATGATGAGACAAGAGACCAGAGTATGGGTTCAAATTGGCCACAACTTGATTGAGCTTCAGAAGTGGGGAACTTGGCACAGGCCTTGGCAAGCAACCCTCTCAGCCCACCTGGCTGAGGATATGCAGGCAGTTGAGGCCCAGTGAGAGGGGACTGCAAAGCACACACTTACACAGCATGCCCTTCCACTGCCCTCGTCTGGGGAGTTTGACCTACATGCCGCCGCTCTAGGGCCAGGGACTCCCGGTTTTGCCCTTCAATGGGCCCTGCAAGCATGACTGCATCCCCCCCCCAATTTGATGTTAGACTAAAGGCTACCTTGCCAAGGCCTAAAAACCGCCACTTGAGACCCTAAGGGGCCTTGCCACCAAGTCCCACAACCGAGGACCAATCAAACCCCGCAATCTATCCAGTCCCCAAAGGCTCGTCACAAGTCGTGGAGCCAGAAGTCATTGCCCAGTGGGGTCAGGTGCACCCTGTCCCCCCGGAATAGGTCAACTCTATCTGCTGTGATGGTGGGATGTGGGATAGAGAACCCACCAATTTGGCGCATGGTGTTGCGCGTGGCGCTGCTAATTTTACTCACTGCATAATTGAGGCGAGAGGGATTGGAAGCCCCTCTCCAGTGAAGACGGGGTAGGAGATTGGACCAGCCGATGGTCATTGATGGGTACAAGGCATGCGGGCTTTTTAGATCTGCTCTTGCAGCAAGGACAAGGGCAATGCCTTTTTGCTCCACTAGATCGTTCTCCCCCGCATGCATAATCAAGACCCTTGGAGGGCCCTGGGCCGCTGCGGCACTACGCAGCATGGGCATCAAGCTCCGCCAATGCATGCCCCGCTGGGCCATCCAACAAAAGCGTACCTTGGGGTGGATGTTAAGGTTATGGCCACGATTTTGAGACTGGGCATAATCCGCTGCCCAATGGACAATGCTTTGGCCTATAACCCAGATCTTCATGGTGGGCAAACCTGTAAGACAATTAAATTGCAAGTGATAAGGAGGAGGAGCCGGGACGAATGTAACTTTTGTAGGCTGCCGAATGCCAGCGCCCCAATGTCTTGATGTGTGCGGGGTCCCAACCCTGTATCGCCGCTGCAGTAGCAGCCCCGATACGGAATGAGTGACCAGAATATTCCTGGGGACTAACACTGCAAGCTGATAAGGCTTTGCGTAAAACCGCTGTGAATTGTGATCGCGTCAATGGGCGCATGTTTGAGTGAATGAAGAAAGGGCCCTTGCACTGGGGCCGGACCCTGAAGAAGCGGCGTGTGTCGCGATATGGGCAGGGGCCTGCCTGTTCCTTTGGAGACAGCACGAGTGTGACCCCTTTCCGCAACTGGTCATTTTTTGACGACCGAATCTTAACATTCAACGTATGCCCAGAGAACTTGATGTCGTTGTCTGCCAACCCTGATTGCAGGGGCCCAGCCAAACACTCCCCAATGTGCATGGCACCAAAAAAGGCTAGGGAAAATGCTGCCCAAGACGCGTTTCGAAATTAGACCAGCAGATCTCTGGTAGTTTTTTCCAAATTAGATAATTTATGTCTATGGTGATAGGCTTCCTGCCATCCTGACGTGGGGAAATGACATGCCGCCACCCAGCCAGCAACTTCTTGACATGGAAGCTGTCACAGGGGTCTGGCCAATGACGGAATTTACAAAAGAAAGAAATAGCCACCCTGTAAAACATTAAAGTTTTTATGGCAAGGCTCTTGCGCTTTAGGAGCACCAAGAACTGAAGCACCTCCTCCTCGGATGTGCGCCGTGTTGCGGAGCCACAAAAGCGCCCAAAGGCATCCCAGGCCCTGGAATAAGAACGTCTAGTGGAGGGTGCTATTGCTGCCAATACTCCCTGGTTTACTTCTCGCTTCCAATCTCCCACAGATCGTCTGGGAAGGCGTCCGGGGACTGGGCTGCTTCTGGTGCCATCGTGCGGAAACGCTCCATCTGGAAACGAGACAGGGCATCAGCAATGTTATCGATAAGGCCAGGTATGAAGCGGGCAGTGAAAGAAATATTGTGCCGCAGGCACTCCAGCACAAACAGGCGCAGGACCTTTATGACCCTCTGGGACTTTGCTGACTGCCTAGATATAACTCTTATCACCGCTTGATTGTCGGACCAGAAGCAGACCCTGGAAATCGAAAAGAGGGTTCCCCAGATGCGAATGGCGACTAGAATAGGAAAGAACTCCAGAAAGGTTAAATCCCGAGTAATGCCTGCTGCGTGTCAAGAAGATGGCCACGGCTGGGCGCACCAATGTCCCCTGAAGAACACGCTGAAGCCAAAGCGGCCAGAAGCATCAGAATGAACCTGGAATGCCACCCTGGGGTTAAGGCTCTTCTGCCAAAATGAAACCCCATTATAATCCTGCAGGAATGCAAGCCAAACACTCAGATCGTCCTTTATCTGCTTTGTCACCCTCATGTGATGGTGGGGGGCTACCCCCCCGGCCGTGAGCCGAGCCAGATGGGCACAAAAGGCATGACCTGGAGCCACTACTCTACATGCAAAATTAAGATGACCCAACAGGGATTGCACCTGACGAAGGGTGGTCTTTTGAACCCCAAGCATTGCCTCCAGAAACACTTCCAAGGATTCCAGCTTGGTCTGTGGGAGGCGTGACGGCGGCTGAATTGTGTCCAATTCAATACCCAAGTAGGAAAGGAGAGTCGAAGGGCCCTCGGTCTTGTCGGCAGCCAGAGGTATGCCAAAGTCAGCTGCAAGGCGCATGAATGTAACTAGGGATAGAGCGCAGTCAGGGGAGTCTGGAGTCACCATAATAAGAAAGTCATCTAAGTAGTGGGTGACAAAAGGGGAACCAGATGTGGTTTTGAAGGCCCATTCAATGAATGTGCTGAAGTTTTCAAAAGCCGCCCAGGCCACAGAGCAACCCATGGGCATAGCCTTGTCAAAAGACCAGCTATGCCTGAATTTGAATCCAAGCAGCCAAAAATCTTCAGGATGAACTGGGAGCAGCAGAAAGGCTGACTCGACGTCGCATTTTGCCATTGATCTTGGAAGGCAGAACAGCAAAAGAGGCTTGAGCCAAGGGGTCAGCCTCTTTTCTTTTGGCCTTAGGCCCACCCCTGGCCGCTCGTCCATTGTCCTCACTGGCCGAGGGCGGGTCAAAGGCCAGCTTAAGCAGGTGGGTGGCACCTGCCCAGGTGAGCCCCACTCGGTGCCGCAAACCCCGCCCACCTGTGGGGAAGGGAGGACAGATATTATCTCTTTGACATCTGCTCAGAGGGCATTCCACAGCGCAGGCGCCACTACTGAGAAGGCCCTCTGCCTGGTTCCCTGCAGCTTTGCTTCTCGCAATGAGGGAACCACTAGAAGGCCCTCAGCGCTGGACCTCAGAGTCCTGGCAGAACGATGGGGGTGGAGACGCTCCTTCTGGTATACTGGGCCAAGGCCATTTAGGGCTTTAAAGGTCAACACCAACACTTTGAATTGTGCTCGGAAATGTACTAATACATCACTCATACATCACGGTTATATCATGAAAGGAGAGGTCTGGTGGCAGGAATCTGAGCATCCCGGACCCTGCCCCATGATTCTCCTTGCCCTCCACCAAACACCTATCAAGTGTAATAAAAGAGATCTTTCCATTTCCCTGTTTCCCAGTCAAGTTAATCACACCCTTTTGTCTTCATCTAGGTTTGTTATTTCTGGAATGGCTACCTGTCTGGCACTCAGGTATCAGGATGCCAGGAATTATCCCTCAGGCAGAGGGGCTGCTGAGGAGCTGAGCTCACAGGTCTATATGCATTTCTGGAGTTTTCCCAGTGAGCCAGTACAGAGATCCATTGATCAGTGAATTCTTACATTTGGTATCGTGCAGCAAAGGCCCTTTGAATAGATAGGAAGAAACTGTGACCAAGTGTTTTGTGGGGACAAATCACAAAAGTCACAAAGTGATTGTGCTGATTTTGGTAGTGGGCTGCATGTGCATGGTATCTGCTGGAGGGGCAACCCCCCCAACCTATACATAAATTCCTGCAACACTAGGAGCCGCCAACAGCCTTCTGTTGTATCAAAGCAACAGCAGCCCAGAGTCTCCTGGGGGTGGCTAAAAAAACTCCCACTTGTGTTGGGGCAGAATATTTCTTTTAGGGGCTGCAGTCTCCTCCAGGATCCTGGCTACGATTCCTGCATTGCAGGGGCCTGGGCTGGGTGGCCCCGGGGGTCCTCTCCAAATCTACAATTCTAGGATTCTGCCATCATCACCACCTGCATAGAGAGAGATCCCGAGTTGCACATATGTATATATTTATGCGTGTGAGAATACACACAAACACACATGCATGGTCTGTGTGGGCGTTCCACAGAGGTGGAATTGAAATCATCAAAGGACAGAAGGAAATGAAATTGCTGGGGGTTCGCCAGATGACTCTCAGGGTCCTTTCCAATGATTCTACAAACTTTATTCCAGCCAGTATCAGCACTGGAATCCGACTGATTTTAGGCATTGTCGTTTGAAGTTGTTCTCATATATATAAGAAGAGTTTCCATATTTGCAATTCATTTAGTTGTTGTAATATTTTGTAAATTGCTTTTGGGTGCCAAATGAATTAAACAAATATCTGCTCATTGTTGTTTCCATTATGCTGTATGGTGAGATTCTGCCCCATTTCTTAACAGTTGAGCTCCTGCTCCCAGACTCTCTGGCTGCTCCCAGTGGAGTTTCTGCATGTTCAAAAATGGGGGGGTGGGGTGTTTCCCAGGCAGCTGTTTGCTGTGGAGTTTATGCTTCTCATACAGGATGTTTCTGTGGCCCTTTTACATATTAAGTTCCCATCTGAAAGCATCTCAGGGCAAAAATATCAGAACTGCAAGACGTTTTTTATCCAGACTCTTTATTTCAGCTCATACACAATTGTCCTCTCTTGCAAAGATGCAAATATACAAGTTTGTTTTATTATTGAATGATATTTATAGGGGAAAGAGAGAGGAATGGTGATCACAACAGAGTTACAAAGCACGTTCTTCTGTCAGACTGTTCCGGAAGGCACAGACGGGATCCCCACTCAGTGATGGTCTCCTTGGGGTGTAAATGAATATAACATTCAGGCTTAATATCATGCCCCACACTCTCAGATTCACTCTCCAATTACGCACACTCTGTTGTGTTATGCCTCATTTAGCAGCTGGAAGCTGGCCACACCAGCAGGCCAAATCCGAGAGCCCTCCTGCGTGATGGATTCTGCCAATCTTTTGCAAAACACCTGGCCAAGCCCTGAGTTTCCTCCTGAGAGCAGAAACGGCACTTTGGAAAGGTTATGATGCCCACCATCTTGTCGGAGGGGTCCTCCTCTGTCAGAAGTTTTTAAAAAGTAGCTCCTAAGACCCTTAATCCCTTAATCTGAATAAAATTGGTGAAAAAGCAGAGAGTTTAGTGAATACAATATGTCCTTGCAAGAGCGGGTGTCCCAAGCAGGCACACCCACAATTGACAAAGCATAAGCTTATATTCCCTATACCTGAAGCACAGGGTCCCTCCCTTGTCTCCCCACTGGCTGGGTACTGCAAGGTTTACAGCCCATCAGGACCGCCTAATTTCCCTACTAAAATCCCCGCCTTTGTCGACATCTCCCATCACTCTGATTTCGAGGACCACCCCTCCTGTTTACCTTTCTCCTTATTTGGTCCATGCTTTCTATGCTTTTCACACATTGACTCAAGAGACAAAGCCAAATCCTGACCACTAACAGGTGTAAACAAGTTCTATACCTGTTGAAGTATTGTGATAGGAACTTTGAGGTCTTAGGTATATGTTAAATGTTCATAAGCGTACCATCCAAGCACATGCATAGATCAGCACAGGAAGACCGACCTGGAACCATTTTGATTCCCAGACTGAGGAATTGATTTCTCTGCAAGGTCAAAGTGGGAAACCTCCCCATTGTTTCTTTCCTCACAAATCCTGTCTTAAGGGTATGTCTGTGTATGAATAGGGTGAGCCTGTGACCTGGCTCAGGAACTAAGTATTTATCATTACAAAAGACTGGCCAGGCTCCCCAGGGTATCCAATCAAGTGACCATTAACAGGTGACCTGCCAGACAGGAGATAAACAAGGCACTCAGATTTCTGCCCTTTCTGTGATGTAGGTATGATGTGCCTGGGGGTGGTGGTCTTGAGCTACACCCCTTCTGTGATGTATTATGATGTTTCACGGGGCGGTCTTGATCTACAGGGTGGCAATTTCAAAAGTCCATATAACGCCTTGCCCGCCATTGTTCTGGGTTCCCCCTCCCTCCTGTGTGTGGTGAGTGAGGACCCTGTTGCAACAGATCAATAAAGATCAGGCTTACTAGCTGCTTTGCTTCTCAATATTCTCTGATTGGCCTCTGCTATTCTCTCCTACCAATAGGGAACCTACGTAATGACTCTATATGGGCTCTTGGATACCCCATAAGGGCAGATTTTTTTGTATACAAACAAACCGTCCCATTTACGAGCATCCTGACCGCAAGCTGGTTTAAATATAAGAGTAAGCAGGTCTCTGCTGCTGCCTGCCATTATCTAGCAGTTGCAGCCTTTTGGATTTTTGGTGAAAAAAGCAGCATTATCATTCCTCACATCCTCTGGACTTTTCCATGCCCCGATTTACGCGTGAGAACAAAAGGAACGTAAACTTTGGCAGGTAGGTGATCTATGCCAGGCTCTATCATTTCCACAATGCCCTCTGGTGGCCGCCCTTGGGAACAACAAGCCAAGGTAAGTAAAGCACAACTCTGGGAGCTGACCGAATCCAGACAGGAGGGTAGGCGGGAGGAATTGTTGCTTTTACTCTCCTACACACACCATTGCTCACCTTGGGCAATCCAGTCTGCCTTGGGTCATTAACTCTGGGGCATACAGCTTTTACCCCCCTCCCTTGCCCTTCCTCTGTCTCACTTGCCCTGATACCTGATCCGGAAGATGTGGACGGTGCCGTTGCTCAGAGCCACGGCAAAGCGCCGCTTCCCAGCCACCGTGACCACCCGCGGACGGTTGATGCTATGCTTGGCAGTGAGGAACGCCCCCACCTTCTCCCCTCTGGGGGAGAAGGCCACCACCTTGTTCAGCTCCCGCAGGACCACGTAAATGATGCCCATGGCATCAGCACAAACGCCCCCCGGCAGGCACTCACCCAGCTGCTCCTCAGAGCACTCGGCCACCAGCTGCCCCGTCCTGGTGAACAGGACCACGCTGCGGCGGTACCAGTCGGAGCCCACAAAGCCGTCTTTGTGGTTGGCCAGGAAGACAAGGCTCCTCTCCCCACTGCCCTCAGGCACAATCTTCTCCAGCAGCCGCCCCTCCAGGTCGTACACCTCTAACTGCCCAGCCACACACACCGCCATACGGTCTCCCCCCAGCCCCACCACGGCATGGCTGGCCTGCCCATGCCCCAGGGCCTTCTGCCACACCAGGCCACCCTCACCGTTCAGGAGGTAGAGGCAGGAGCCGGCTGTGAAGGCTACCTTGCTGCCCACAGTGGCCACGCTGATCGGGGCCACGTCACTGGGGACGGGGACAGTGCCCTTGAACTCCCCTTGCAGGGAGAAGCGCTTCAGATTCTGGTTTTGCTTGTCGGCCACCAGCAGCTCTCCAGAGCCAAAGGGGCAGAGCCCTGTGACCAGGGGGCACTTCTGGTCGCTGGGGCTCTTGATGCAGAAGCTACATGAGAAGAATGGCTTGGGTGTCAGAAAGGGGGTTCCTTGGACCTTGGGAGGAGGCACAGGGGCTGCGGCTTGCTGGTAGCCCCTGAGGATGAGGGTGGTCATCTGGAATCCCTTCTTGGCAGGCGGCACTTGCTGCTGTTGCTTCCTCCTCTTCTTATTTGCCCCTTTTGTGGCCGCCTCCTGGGGGCCCTCTGGCAGGTGGGTCTCTTTCTTTGTCTCTTTTGTGGCCGCCTCCTGGGGGCCCTCCGGCAGGTGGGTCTCTTTCTTTGCCCCTTTTGTGGCCGCCTCCTGGGGGCCCTCTGGCAGTTGGGTCTCTTTCTTTGTCTCTTTTGTGGCCGCCTCCTGGGGGCCCTCCGGCAGGTGGGTCTCTTTCTTTGCCCCTTTTGTGGCCACCTCCTGGGGGCCCTCCGGCAGGTGGGTCTCTTTCTTTGCCCCTTTTGTGGCCACCTCCTGGGGGCCCTCCGGCAGGTGGGTCTCTTTCTTTGCCCCTTTTGTGGCCGCCTCCTGGGGGCCCTCCGGCAGGTGGGTCTCTTTCTTTGCCCCTTTTGTGGCCACCTCCTGGGGGCCCTCCGGCAGGTGGGTCTCTTTCTTTGCCCCTTTTGTGGCTGCCTCCTGGGGGCCCTCCGGCACTCCAGTGGGGCTCTCCTCTCGGAACTCCAGGTGGAACAGGCGGGGACTGCTGCCCTCGATCTCAGCGTTGACCTCCAGGCAGGGCAGGCGGGTGGCCAGCGGCTCCCAGGAGAAGCCCTGCAGATGCCTGAGACGCTCACAGATGACCTGCTCCAGGGAGACGATCTCCACCTCCCTGCCCAGGCCCAGCACCTTCTGGGCAAAGGCCACGGTGCTGGAGGCCACCTGCTCTTGGAACTCCAGATCGGAGCAGAGGGCCTGGCAGGCCTTCTGCCGCTCCTTCACGTAGTCCGTCAGCTGGGCCAGGACCTCCTCCTGGTGCGCCAGCAGCCGCTGCACCGCCCGTGAACACGCCTGCTCCACCGCATCCCGGATGCTAGCCTCGCGCACCTGCAGCTGCGCAGCCTCCCTCTCCAGGCTGGCCCTCCCCGCCCGGATGACCTGCACCGTCTCCTCCACCCCGGCCAGGAGCTCCACGATGACCGGACGGCGGGCCTGGGCCGCCTCAGCCAGGGGCAGGCAAGGGTGCTGGAGGTGGGCCCCCAGCCGGCACTCCCGGCAGAGGACGGCGGCACAGGGCGTGCAGAAGAAGCGCAGCTCCTCGCCGGTGTGCTCTTTGCACTGCAGCGCCTGGCGCTTCCGGATCTCCTCGTCGTGCTTTCCGGAGAGGTAGTCCTTCATGGCCACCACACGGTGGAGGTGGGTGAGGCGGGAGCAGCGGTGCCCGCTGGCGCAGTCCCGGCACATGTCGTCGGCGCAGTCCAGGCAGCGGGAGACGGCTGGCCGGCCGGCCTCCTGGCCGATGAGCGGGCAGAGGCTGCAGGTGGGCTCTGCCTCCCCTGTGGGGTGGACCAGGTCCAGCAGGCCGTTGATGAAGAAGTTGGTCCGGAGGGCGCCCACGCCCCCCTCTGGGAGGGCCACCCGCTCACGGCACTCAGGGCACTCAAGCTCCTTCTGGCCTCCTGCCAACTTCCGCAGGCACTCCTGGCAGTAGCTGTGCAGGCAGGGCAGGATCTTGGGGCGGCGGAGGCGCTCCAGGCAGATGGCGCAGGTCAGGAAGCCGCTGGTGAGGGCTTCGGAGAGGGACGGGGCCTTGGCAGCCATGATGGGGTGGTCCCTGCTGCAGGGAGCTTGCCTTGAAGGGGGGGGAGAGAGAGAGAGAGAGAGCGCACTGTGAAAAGGATCCAGAGGACCAGCAGAGTCTGTCTTGTGGCTCGGAGCCAAGGACAGCCCCCCTCCTCCCTGACTTTGCCCAGTCCTCTCGGGACAAAAGTACTGCAAACACCAGATATGGCTGGACCTTTGAATTCCCTGCAAGGCCAGCGCTCAGGGAGGGAGCGGGAGACCAGCAACATCTGGAGAGCCCTGCTGGGCTTCCCCCCTTTCCTCCCGCTAGGAGGCTGGGGTGAGAGGGGGCTCCCCGGATCGGGGTGTCCCCGGGAGGCAGGAGAAGGAGCCCTTGCGCCTGATGTAAGGAAACCGAGGCTCTGTACAAGAAGCGCACGTCCGTAAGTGCGCTAGGTAGGAAGGCGCGCACAGGAGCGCGTTAAACGCACAGCCACAAACACGGGGAAACCCACACACGGGGTGGAAAGCGCCACTCTCCGGGGGTTGAGCTGCACAGGCGACCCCCGGTTTTTACAACACGTCCAGAAGGGATGGGTGTGAGTCAGAAGTGGGGGGGGGCTCTTTCCAACGGGATTGGGGGTTGGGGGACAGGACTCCTGGGTTCCCAGAAGACCCCTGGCGCTGGTGGGGGCGCCCTTGCCCAGCTGTCATCGAGGCCCTTGCGACCAGCATGACCTCCCCTTCCCGTGATCCAGGGATAGAAGGACCACCCCCCGACCCACCCCGGCCGCCCCTAACCCTCCGAAGGTCTCCGGGCCAAAGGTTGCCACCCCAACCCCAATAACTCCGGGGCGACACCCAACTGGCTGGCAGCTTAAATGCCCACCCGCGAAGGAGCCCCTACCTCGGAGCGGCAGCTGGGCTGGGGGTCCTCTCTGAGATGTGGGGCTGGGAGTGTCACCGTGTGGAAGTTAAAACAAATCTGACGCTCCCAGGGGGCGGAGGATCCCCGCAAGGGCAGGTATGTTCAAAGTCCAAAGGTTTAATCCTGTGCCTAGTTTATTTACAACTTGAATCAACAAAAAAGTTCAACAACATTGGGGTAAAATCGGATATAAAGCTTTGGTCGGCCCTCACGCATTTTAACTTCATCAAATCTGGCTCTCTTTGAAAAAACGTTTGGGCACCCCTGTGCAAGGCGCAGTGGGGCTGGGAGGTTGTGACAAGGGGGTCGCGGGGGGGGGGCTCCAAGCTGGCTCCGCAATGAAAGGTCTCGGCTCTCCTTGCTCCCTTTGAGCCTCGCAGCCCGTCTCCTCTTGGGGCATCCAGGCTGGACCACCCCCTGAGGAGTTCTCGCAAGTGGGTCTGGGCAACGTGTGCCGTCCTGGGGTGCCCTGCTTCCCAACACCCGTCGGAGAGCTCCCGGTTTCCTTCGTGGATGCAAGAACGGAGGACAGCAGCTGAGTCAGGCCAAAAGAGGGCCCCGTCCAGCTGTGATTCATGCATCACAGGGGTTGGACTAGATGACCCCTGGGTTCCCTTTTGACTCCCCTAAGGTCTCCTGCAGGGATGCAGGAGGCGCTGTAGGTTAAACCACAGAGCCTAGGACTTGCCGATCAGAAGGTCGGCGGTTCAGATCTGCACGACGGGGTGAGCTCCCGTTGCTCGGTCCCTGCTCCTACCAACCTAGCAGTTCGAAAGCACATCAAAGTGCAAGTAGATAAATAGGTACCACTCCGGCGGGAAGGTAAACGGCGTTTCCGTGCGCTGCTCTGGTTCGCCAGAAGCGGCTTAGTCATGCTGGCCACATGACCCGGAAGCTGTACACCGGCTCCCTTGGCCAGTAAAGCGAGATGAGCGCCGCAACCCCAGAGTCGGCCACGACTGGACCTAATGGTCAGGGTTCCCTTTACTTTTACCTTCCACAGTTAAAACAATGTTCAAGGCGGCTTACCGTATGGGGACGCAGTTACCAATTTTATTTTAAAAAAATGTGCACCAACAGTCTTATTTGCCCCTGCCTATATATAAACATATATGCGCAAAGCTTAAATAAAAAGGTATTTTAGCCGCAATATTTTTGGGGGTGGGGGAGTGGGAATGACGACTTATGGGGAGCGCAGAGAGAAGAAACACAGTGGTCCATCTGCAGCAGCGTAACTGGACGCCTTCATCTTCCCCTGCTGCAATAAAAACTCGTCTCATGTCTCAGTGTCTACAGCCCCAGCAGATGCTGCAACCTTCCAACAGTTTGGCTTCAACCCCGAAGGCGCACTCCTCTATTGTCTCCCGAGACAGATGGGTGCCCAAAATCAGCTTCCCACATCTGCAAAACCAGGCATGAAATAAAATGGGGGGGGGGGAATAAACTACAGGCGTGTGATTGTGTGGAAAGT